>NC_133582.1:44260857-44865043 GCF_964106895.1 Numenius arquata | reverse complement strand
CCTCCGATTGGCTGCCTGGTCTCGCCCCGCCCCTTTTAAATACCTGTCGCTCCGTGACAGGCCCTCACGGACTTCCTGTCAGAAGGACGACCGCGGGGATTGGTCCCTCCCACCCTCGCCTTCTCCTCGGAGCCCCGCCCTCTCCCCGTAGCCCCGCCCCCTCCGGAGGGCGGCAATGTCAAACCGCTCGCTCGGCCGCCCACTCCCACAGGGATCCGCGCTCGCTCGCTCCGCCCGCGCGTGTGGCCTGCCCACCCCCCGCGTCGCCGGGCTGCGCGCTTTGCAGCCCCTCCATCGGCTCTGCCCTCAGCCTGCGCGCGCGGCCCGCCGGCCCCTCCCACCCACCAACCCCCCGGCCCTCGAGCCCGGCCCTCGCCCCTCCCCCTCTTCGTCACTGGCCCCTCCCCCTGCACCCCGCCCCGCCGCGCGCCGCACTGGGACGGTGACGGCGGCGGCGGGAGGCAGAGCCCGGCCCAGCGAGGAGGTGGCGGCGGCGGGGAGTGAGTGAGGACAGACCGCTGAGGGAGCGGGCGGAGCTCCACCCCTCGCCGAGCCTCCCTCCCCCTGCCCTTCCTCCCGCTCCCTCCCCCCCTTCCCCTCCGCCTCCTCCCCGCACGCGCCAGGCGGAGAGGCTGCGAGGGAGCCCCGGGTACAACATGGCGGAGCACTCGGCCCCCGACAACAAGCACAAACCCGCCACCAACTCTGTGGCGCCGCTCAACAGCCGCGCCGGGGCGGGTGGCGGCGGCGCGGCGGCGGCGGTTGCCGGCGGCCCCCCGGCGGGCGGAGGCGGCCTGTCGGGGGGCCTGTCGCAGCCGGCGGGCTGGCAGTCGCTCCTCTCCTTCACCATCCTCTTCCTGGCCTGGCTGGCCGGCTTCAGCTCCCGGCTCTTCGCCGTCATCCGCTTCGAGAGCATCATCCACGAGTTCGACCCCTGGTGAGTCCCCGACGTTGCTGGACGGGACGGGACGGGGAAGGCGGGAAAGCCGCCCCCTCACGGGGCGCGCCTCGGGCGGGGAGGTGTCGGGGGGGTAGCTCCCCGCAGGTTTCCACCGCCGCGGGGCCGGCGGGAGGCCCCCGCCGCCTGCTCCCCGCTCCTCCACTTCGCCAACTTGCGCCCTGCCTGTTTCCCTGGCCGCCGGGCGGAGAGAGCCGCGGAGGGAGGAGGAGGAGGAATGAGGAGAGGAAGGCAGTGCGGACGGGACACGCTGTGGCGGGTCGGAGGGAGCCCGAGGGGTCGCGGTGCGCGGGGGACGGGCGTGAGGGGCCGCCCGGCGGGAAGGGACGCGGCGGGAGGGGGCGGTGGTGCCGGGTCGCTTCGGTGTCCCCGCGGGGCGGGAGGGAGCGCGGCGGCGACCTCGGGGTAAGCGGGGGGGAGGGTGGCTGTTGCCCCGGATCTGGCGGAGTTGCGGGAGGACGCTCCGCCGAGGGGGCACGGGGAAAGTTGCGGCGCTGACCGGAGGTGTGTGGGGGGTGCTAGGCGGGAATCGGGGGGCCCCGGCGACCACCGTCGTAACGAAGGGGTTGTACGAAACGTGCCCGACGCCCCAGTCCGGGTCCTTCTGTCGCGGCGTGGGGTCTCCAGATGTGCGGCTTCTCGGAGTGGTCGGTCTGTCCTAGAGCCCCCGTCGGCCGGGGGAGGGAGGAGGGCGAGGAATGCACTGCAGGAAGTAATCTTCATAAAAGTGACTGGAGGGATTACAGTGAAATGGGTGACATTGATTTACTGCCAGGTGTTTCAAAGCTGCGCTTCTGAGCCCAAGGACTTTTGCTGTTTCCCACGCATCTTGATTTTTTCCAAAGATTGCTTTCCCTCCTATAGAAGCTGTCTGTTCTTTCCCCTGTTGGAGGGGGCTGAAACCATTTTATGTATAAGATCAAGAAATGCTGCGCTTGTTCCTTGCAGCAAGGCAAAGTGAAAGATGACAGGACTTGCGGGGCAGTTCTTTCAATGCAAAAACGTGACAATGAATTTTTATATTAGTGTCTACTTCATCCTAGGAATCCGTGGTTTTTTTATAACTTTAAGTAGGGTGAGGAGCAGGTGACCCTGGAATAATTAATGCTGTGTTTTTAATTTAAAATTTTATGACTCGAGCCTTATTGTTAATCTCATAAAGGAAGGAGATGCTTCGTTTTGAAATGCACAGTAGATGCTTTATGTTAAACTTAATCTAAAATTGTTACTGAAATGTACTTCTTTGCAAAAGATACGTTCCACTTTGATACTTTCAAAAGCACAACTTCCTCTTTTCTGGTTGGTTTTTTCTCCCCCGTTTCCCCCACCCTCACCCCCCCCACCCCTTCCAATGTAATCCATTCACAAATCATGGCTCAGAATAGTGGATAGAGAACAAGGAATTGCTTTGTTTTTGAATGCTGTCTGAAGTAATACACGCTTTGTGATGTGAAAGCCAAATATCTCAAAAATATCTTCAAAACATCAAGTAATTGCCCATAATTTAAGTGTTCTTCTGCAAACACAAATGAATGGAAGGAATGCAAACGTTCAGTTAATAAAGTTAACAACGGGGGGAGCACAGTTAAACACATCTGCAATGAGGCTATGAACCTAGGGTTGTATCCTATGGACTAGTTCTTGGGCTCTCCTAATCTAAAATTAAGCAAAAAGACTTTCCTTTTTATCATGGAGGAAACTTCTATTTCTTTAAGCATACAACCTACATTTTTGTACAATTTTATGTGATTTTGACAATCAAGGCTCATCCTTGTTGGATAAATGGAAATTTTACAGTGTTGAGTTGCATAACTTTTATTATTAAGCCTTGAAGGACATTGAAAAAGGTGCTGTGGGAGTTAAGTTCATAGTCATGATATGGTTGTAAAAATAAACTTCTGGTTTAGGCAATGTGTAAGTTGGTGCAAAGTCATCTTCCTGAGTATATAAACAGAAGGTATTGCTGCCTATGCTGCTGTATGTACCTTTGCTAATTAGAGAATAGATGAAGTTGACAAAACTCATTGATTTTAATGCAGGTCTGTGAGAAGCAGTTGAAATGTCAAGAATCATGCCAGTGTCATGTTGCTGCATGCCAGAAATGGTAGAGGCAAATGCACTTAAGCTAATTAGTAGGAAAGAGAACCTAAAATGGTAGAAACTGAGGAAAAAAACAAAGAGCTTTCTCTATTGCAGCAGCAATATTAGTGAAAAGAGTGAAAAACAATGTCGCTCTTAAATGCTGTTGAGTAACTAGGTAGGAATGGTTTTTCACGGTTGTTGGGGTCTTACAAATCTGAATCTAATGTGGAAAAGGAGCTTATGAAAAGAGATTAGCAGCAGTGCTCTATTTTTTTTTTTTTTTTTTTTTTTTAACCACTTCTTTAGCAGCTTGTCCAGGTAAACTGGATTTTTACATTTTTCTTTCAGGACAGTGGCCATAGTATTTGCTGGTGAAACAGTTCCATAGTTTTCTCCATTTCTTTGGCTTTTTCTGTCAAGCTTGCACAGGATATCTTGCAATGTGTGCAATGTGTCACCTATTCTCTAGTATTCATTTTGTGATCAAGAGAGGAAGCTGAGGTATATTTGATAAAATGAGGAGCATTAGGCAAATCCATTATTCTTTTGAATGGAAAAATACTTTTGCCTCGGAGTTCTAGAAAGCTTTCTCATTTACTTAGGAATCCAGTATTCTGGTATGGACATAAGAAACATCGGATATCTGGGGTTGGAAGAAAGGGAGATTTGCCTTGGGTTTTCTGCATATTAATTGAATCAAATACTACTTTTTTTCTAACATCCCTTTTGAGCTGCATTTCTGACAGTAAATTTAGGTTTTGATTTGGGACTGGGAGGTTTTCTTGTTTTGTAAAATTAGCCTCTGAAACTCGCTCCAGTTGGCATTTTTTCCAGAAATGACCCAAATGTAGTACAATAGGCCAAGACAGTAGGAAGAGGACAGCTTTCGCTTTTGATCTCCATTATAATACAATGCCTGTGTGAGGAAAAAACAAACTGGTATCTTGAGGTCACCATACTGTCACTTAGAAACCTGCAAGCTGTTCGTCATTACTAGGATTACTGTTTTTTTTTTCCATACTGAACACCTCTTTGACACAGTGTTAACACTTTATTTTGATTTTTTTCTCATGTCTTGTTTACTTCCCATACTTGAGCTGGTACAGAGACTTTGAAAAATGCATGGAAGTTTTGGCAGCTCCTAGGTCAGGTGAGCCAATAGATGAAGTTGGTCGGTATTGACTTTAAGCTGAGCTGTTGATAGGCCTCCAGCGTTTAACTTCAGGATTTCATTGTCAGGCCAAGAACTTGAAACATGGACAGAGGTTTCATGCCTGGAATTTGGTTCATCTGTTGGCTGGTTTGGCAGCTGGGTGGATCAAGAGCATAATTTCTGTGCTATGTACACAAAAGTGCCCAGTGAAAGCTTTTCCTTAAAGTACTACAGCATGTTTAACTCAGTTGTCAGGCGAGGTCATTCTTTCTGTCAGATGTTGCCTTAAATGCCAGCATGGCAGCTGAACCAAGGCCACCAAAATTATGGAGTACTTGAACAGGGACTACTTTCTATGCACTGATTTGTCTGAAGTACAGCTCCAGCATGCCCGTATGCAATTTCATTTGGCTGCTTATATCATATATATACATAATAATGTATATGTGTGTGTATATATAAGGTAGACATACCTAGCAAGACTATTGCATCCTGATACTGCTGCTAACTAAAACAGTACCAACCCTTGGTACATCAGTTGTCTTCAGGGAGTGCTATCAAAATAGTAACGTTCGTTCTGTTTGCACGGTTCTTACCATTAAGTCATACGTGAGAACTATAGCTGAATCATTAATTGTATCTCATGTCATCAGATCAAAGTTTTATCTTTCCCTGAGAATTGTAACAGCTTGCTAAACACCAGATTAACACCACCTACCTTAGGAGTGAAAGAGCTGGCTTAAGCTGGAATGCAGAAGCTCATGTGTCTGAGCAGGAGACCCTCTCCCTACTAGCTTGTTGCATGCAGAAGGGAGCACCAGTGCGATCTGTGTCAGTTATATTTCCCTACCTACTACCACCAGGAATGATGTCTCCTGCTGGCCTGCCAGTTCCTGGTACTGAACAGCACTCCCAGAATCTCATATATGTCTTTGCCTCTTCCAAACCGACATCATTGATCGCTCAAACCACCAGCTTTTTAGCTGTCCTCAGGGTGGCCATTGTTTATCATACCTCACTGAGGTAACGTAATTGTGCTAGTGGGAAGTATGGTTTGTATATATAATAGCAATCTACTTTCTTATTGCTGATACCATCATCTACCATTAGTGGACCTCAGTGAATGGGAATAAACTGGTGAAAATAAACGTTAAGATCAGTGTCATTGCTTGCATTTCAGAGGCAGAACGGTTAAAGGAAGTTAGGATTTTATCTTGGGCACAGCTGAAAAGACAGGTTTTGCTCAAATCATGTTTGCTAGATGGATTCTTGAGCTGTTATGAACTTTCTTCATCAATGAAAATTTAAATTAATACCTATAAATATGATATGAAAGCTTCATTAAAATACAAAGTGTGATTCAAGTGAACATTAGAAGTGGTGTATGGAATTGATCAAACACTGGAAGTTGTGTAAATGTATTGATTTTGTTGGGAGAGAGTAAGGATGTGGATTTGTGTTGTAGTTAACTGATCTGATAAGTTGCCTTTTGGAGTCAGAGCTCTCCTCTGACACCCACTGTGCAGTCCTGCTTTTTTCTTTGTGCTTGCTCTAAAGTAGCCATGGTGAGTTGATTCAATTGTCAAAATACTGTAACATTTTAGTTCCCTGAGCCTGCCCACTGTCAATTTTTATACTGCAGTTTAGTTTCTTATTTTTGAGGAAGAATATGAATGTTGGAAGGGAATGTAAATAGCAACTGATTTTAGAGAATGAACTGGGATTGAGTGATGGGGTGGAGACTTGTATACATACTCTGTTTTTGTATGTTAAGACACTGGTGCAACAGGAGTGACAAAAAGAAGGGGTATGTAGCAGTGAATTAGAGTACCTTAAACTGTTGTTCATAAGGGGAAAAAATTCATGTGAAGAAGATGATAGTGTTGATAATCTTAATTAACAATGCTTAGTCTGTAGGCTGGGGTCAGATGTGGCCCACCCAGATAATTCATCTGGCCATTGCTTACCTGCTATTGACTCTTCTTGCTGGGCAAAGAAACAGCAGATTGCATAGTAAATATGTTGTTCTTGAGGGGTGGCAGCCACTGTCATCTCCAAACTGCTATCTTTCTGGAGGCTTTCAACCCATCACATAATCTTGTTGAAGGTGAGTACATGAATGTGTATCTGTTTAGGAAACATTTCCCTCCTACTTCAGGATTCTTTTCCCAAACACTTTCTTTTATTTATAATCTCTGACAACTTCCAGACCTTGGGGAAAGCATTTGATTCCAATCCAGTTTCAATATAATCACTTTGGATTGATTTTGAAATGTTGCAGATGTCATGAGAGTCATATTAAAAACTTAGTACGGTATCTTCATTCGCAAGCTTTTTGATTCTATTAAATGAGAAGTACTCTGTTTACAGGAGTACATTTTAAAAGATTGTGTACTTACTATTAATGAACAATTGGATTAAGTCTTTTGTGTAAGATGCAGACATATTACATATGAATGGTGAAAGTTATTTGTACTCTACTCATACTAATAACTTTAGCAGGATTTCAGGTAGCCGGGTAGCTCAAACTCATTTCTGTCATTTTATTATAGTAGGAAAAATATTCTAGCATAGTCTCCAAATCTGATTTAGCAGTGCCTGTGTGTCCACGAAGAGCAAGTTTAGAGATTTCTGTGTCCTTGGAGAATAGTCTGCCAGGTATCTTCCCCTTCCCCCTTTTTAATCACAGAATCACAGAATATTTTTGGTTGGATGGAACCTTTGGGATCATCTAGTCCAACCAACAAAACAAACAAACAAAAAAAAAATACAAAAAAAAAAACCCCACACCCAAAAAATCCCAGAACACCAACACCAAACCAAAACAAACGCCCACAACCACACCCCACCCCACCCCCAAACAGACACAAACCAACAATCTCGGGCACTAGAGCATGCCCTGAAGTGCCATGTCTACACGTTTCTTAAATACCTCCAGGGATGGCGACTCCACCACCTCCCTGGGCAGGCTGTTCCAGTGCCTGACCACTCTCTCAGTAAAGTAATTCTTCCTAATACCTGATCTAAACCTCCCCTGCCGCAACTTCAGACCATTTCCTCTGGTCCTGCCATTATTCACTTGGGAGAAGAGGCCAACACCCACCTCTCTACAACCTCCTTTCAGGTAGTTGTAGAGGGCAATGAGGTCCCCCCTCAGCCTCCTCTTCTCGAAACTAAACATGCTAATGAGGAAGGTCCAGATCAAGCATCTTTTTTGATCACTTCTATTGCAATATGACATGTGTTGAGAAACTCTATTACCACTGGCCAGTCTCTGGCTTTAGGGGCTTTCTAGATTATAAGATAGTAAGTACTGTATGTCCAGGGACTTGAACAGCCTGTCCTTGTTTAGGTACTTGGAGGGTCCTGTTTTGAAGCTAAGTGAACTTTTCTAGAAGGTTGCTACAGTATTAACAATCAGGAAGGTGTGCAGTTGACTGTACTGAATTTCTCTACTGCTTAGGAAGTTGTGGAAATAGATAGATATTAGAAATCTAATGGAATGAGGACAGTCTGGAAAAAGAACGCTGGACCGAGCTGAAGACATAGCAGACACTATGCGTTGTGAGCAGGGAGACCTCAGGTTAGATCTGATCCGTTAGACTGATGCAGCTGAAAAGCGGTTTACCATGTGGCCTCATAAAATAATATTCATGTCAGAATCAAACCTCTGCTCCATCTCTACTAGTGTTTTCTGCCATCTTTACTTAGCGGGTTGTGTTTCTTTCCTCACTTGCACAACTTCTAATTGGGGTGAAAATCTCACCAGTCTTCATGTGGGTGCAGTAATGAGGTTATGCATGAGAGGGTAGGAGGGGCAGTGTTCATAAAATATATGCAGAGTATGGTTGAGTACAGAGACTATCCCTACAGTCTTCTTTTGGAAAACATAGGAGGTGGGACCGAACGTGTGCAAGGTGTTGACTTTTATTGATTTGTCGATAGCAGAATGACACTTGAAAAGGAAAATGTATCGGAATGTTTTATGTAGACTGAGTTGAACTGAACCAGCAAGTTTAACTTTTAATGCCATGATTTTTTTTTTTTAAATGGTCTTCAGCAAATACTCACAAACACTTGACTAGCTGGAGCAAATGCTATGATGAAAATCCTTGAATGGACTTTTCTTGGCAGATATCCTATTATTTGAGCAGCTTAATATGTTCTGTTTTTTAAACAGAAATATGATTTGATTACATAAGGTTAGAGTGGTTTATAAAGGTTACCTTTTGCTTCGTATCATAATTCTCTCTCTAACAGCCTCTGGTTTTGGCAGCCTGTAATCCTAATACTCATGTTTTTAAATGTGTCCCATGTTGAACTGGTGGGGGAAGGGGAGAAAAAAAAATTTTGGACAGTAAAGCTAGCAGGAAAATTCAAAATCATGTATTAATAGTTTTTAAATGGGGTGCCAGGTAGTTTGTGTTTAGGGAGGTGTCTTTGCTGTACCACAAACATCTCTTCTGATTCAGTCAGGTTATTTCCCATTTAATGTCTATCTGTGCATGTGCTGCAGAGTTTCCTCCTCAATTTTTGAAAACGCCATTCTTGCAAGCCCTTTGAGGTACATTTGTACTGACATTTAGGGCTAATCCTGAGGGCTTCTTTCTACTTAACAGAGCCATTAAACTGCTGCTTTCAGAGCCTGTGGAGCCTACACCCTGTAGCAGGACATGTGCAGATGTCTTTTATTATTATTAACTCCTATAGCAAAACTTATTCTAACCATCAGCCTTACCACTTAATTGGAGAACAAAGTGAATTTAGGACAAGTATTGTTATAGTCTCTCTCTGCTTTACGTCTGCAGTAAGTTTTGTAGTATGTCCAAGGAACGGACTTCATTTCTGGCCCTGTAGCTGAACAGAGCTTGTCATCTTCATCTGAGCTGTTGCTGGGAATCAAGCTGAGGTATTTTTAACGTGGGTAGCTGGTAGGTCTGGGTTTGAGAGGTACCATGAAATTGACCCTAATGCTGCATCACACCTTACATAAGTTGAAGCAGCCTGAGGAATGAATTTAAGGACATGGATACAAACAAAATAGATCAGCTTCTGTATTTCTCAAAGGGTAAAAGCTCCTTTGGCATATGGAGAATTAAATGCTTCCTATACTTCAAAAGTTCTTGCTGTTAAGTGAGGCAATATCCCTGTGCTTTAGAAAAAGAAATGGTCTATTTTAAACAAGGAATAACTCAGTGTTTGTACATGAGTGCTTCTTACAGCAGGAAATTGTATTTAAAATGTCTGTCTGCTATGGGAGACCCAAGTCCAGTATAGTATGCTACTTTTTAAAGGGCCTGTCTAATATAAATGGCTGGGGTATGTCGGCTGTAATGATAATTACTTCCGGGTGTTACGGTGCTTATCATATAATTTTCTATGGCAATTGATTTATATGGGTTATGTTAGTTTGTTAGTTAAAGAGCGTGTTGGAGTTCTGTTCAGCTGATAATCCATGAAGACAGAATTGCAGAACACCTTTTCAAAACTTCCCTCACTTAAACAAAAGGCCCCTTGGGAAACTACATTAGAAGTGAGGTTGGGACTCCAGTTTGATTATTATTTTTTGGTTGTGTTCTTGATGGGATTGCTGTTATCTTCTAGACTGTTTTACACAGTATTATTTACATTTATTTCAAAAGAGTGGCTCACTGTATGCATGGACACCATCTAACCTGTTTGTTGAATGGTAAATGGGTTTTGTACAAGGGGAAAATAGCATGTAATTATGTAATTTTAAACTGTTATAGCACACGTGACTGGGCAGCCTACATTTTGTGCGGTATTTGCTTTACTTTTTCAGTATCTGTGTTCATTTTTTGCAATTGGTATACTATAAATGGTAGCCAACTACTTTGACTCCAAGGAGTGTGATTTTATTTATTTTTATTCCAATCCACCCAATAGATGGATATTTTAAGGGAATCTAGGTATCTAGATTCCCGTAAAATATAGGAATCTAGGAGTCTAGGTATGGGAAACACCTGTTTGAGGATGCAGCTGACTGGGAAGACCACGTTGAACAGAATACTTGTGTGCTATAGCCAGACGATTTGAAAATACAGCAATGCATTTTCTTGATGCAGAAGGAAAATACAACAAAACAAGCCAACTTGTCCTGAATATTTTTCTTTATGTTTATCCAGCACTTTTTTTTTTTTCCCCTGTAGTCTATTGCACATGTTGAATGTGCTTCCTTTCTATTCTGAACTTATCCCAAGCAGCATTTGGCAGTTCAGTTTAATAATGTAGAATTTTGTTAAGTGTTGTTTGGAATGTATACCTTGAAAAAGGCAGTTTCATCTTCATGGTTGAAATATTTAAAGTTTATCATTAAGGTATTAAAGTCCTTGAAAATGCCTTTAATTCTTTCTCTGGCCATAGATAAAATGCCTTAAAGTTTCAATTCTTCTAATTTAGAAAGTCAGCAAAACAAAATTGGAGCTTTGGCATTATTATATTGATATTAACAAAGGAAGAAAATGGGTGTCTCTGGCTTGTGTTACTGTAGAACAAGAGTCATAAAAGCCAATGTGGTGTTTGAGTTTTCCAAGAAGTTGTGTAATGCTACTGTGTTTTGACTGTTTTAGCTTTTACAGGTGACTAGATTGATTTATCTAATGTCAAATGTCTGAAGTAATACTTGAAAAACTGTTGCATATGTCTCACAATTCATTTTACTCTGTAACAGTTTTGGTCTTTCATTTGCCAAATAGAAAATGGGTTTTGACACTGGAGAGTGCCTTAAACATTTGCAGCAGTATCTTAATTTGTGATGTCTCAGGTCAGTTAGTAATGACAAATGTAATTTTTCTCCTATGGCTAAACGTGTTCAGAAGCCAAAGAATTTTTAGAGCTTTAATTTTGTAGTCCACCATTACTTTACCCACACTCCCTCCACACTCCCACAGTAAAGCCAAATTTTTGCTTGGGAGAAGACTGGATGGTATGTTTTGTGTCAAATATGTGATGCTTGTAACTGTTTCATCACTGAATTTTATTTTCTAGCTTTTGTTTTAGTTAGTGAACTTCAGGGTCCCTTTTTCCTTATGCTTCCATCATACTCTAGTTTCAGCACAACATTCTTACCTATGCACATCATGGTTTTGCTTTGTGATAGTATGTTCTGTACAGTGTCATCTGCTGCCTTCTTTCAGGGCTATCTTCAAGAAGAAAAAGCCACAGAACAGCTTTAAATGTTAGTTGAACGGTACTTTTACCTGAGAGGTTAAGAAGTCTTGTCTTCTATCTCAATATCTAATATGCTGTGCTGGAGTACCCATGGATATCATTTGTGCATTGGAAAACACATAGAAGATGATTCCAAAGGTTCCTTTGAGAACCTCCAGGAAGCTGTTGTTGCTGATAAGATGGCAGTTCAGTGTTTTGAGTAAAGCCTGACTCTGAATAGCTACCGTATGACAAGGTGCTGCTAAACTTGTCTTCAGCACTATAAATTGGCCTTATTTGCATCTAATTAAGTGGAGCAGTTCTCCTGAATTTCTCGTAATCTATTGGACCTTTCCTGGGATAGTTTTCTGCTGTGTTGACCAGTTAAGGCAATTTGCAGAAATCTGGTAAGCACAAGTTTCAGGATCTGCAACTGGATGCAGGGAGAAGGAAATCCCCTTTTCTAGTGGCAGTGAGCTGCTGCATTGGCACACATTGTACCCTGATCTATCTCAAGTATCCATCAGTCCTCTAACCAACTTGCCATGAGTTATTGAGGAGTGAACACATCAATAGTTTCTGCTAAAGCTCTTCTACTGTGCTGTAACTGTTTAAAAGTTCTGCCAGAAATAAGATTGTCATTGCTTAAATGGTTATATGGGATGTTGGGGTTCTAGAGCCGAATCCCTTTTCTGAATCAGGATGGCTAACTCTAGTTTTCTCATTTAAATGCGCATTTGTGGAGAGAGAGTAGAGAGGGCATATGGTCTGATGGGGATTGAAGTGTGAAGTCCTGGAACAGGCCAACTTAATTCATGCCTGGAGAGTGAGGAGAGAGAAGATTTAGGATTATGTGACCTAGAACTATCCCTTGAGAACTTCTGCTAGGTCCTTCCCAACAACTCTCACATATCCCCTGCAATACACCTCTTTTCAACCCTGCCTGAACTGCAACTGATCCTCTTGCTTTAGTGTTCTCCTTTCCCCATTCCTTTTCATGGGCAACCAGATGTTCATTTTAACTTATCCCGTTTTTTGTGGCAATGAGGGAGGAGGGGAAGGCATGGTACCTCCAGTCAGTACTTGTTATTTAGTAAGATGGCATTAGACATTAAACTAATCTCTTACTGTTCATTAACGTAAGACTGAGAGGCTGTAGCTACCAAACTGTACACTAATGTAGCCAGCTGGTTAAGGAGGTGATGTTTTGGAGAGGTCATGCTCCTGGTTGAAGGATAGATGAGGCAGTGGCGGGGTGTAGTCTATGAATACATCTGAAATAGAATTTGTGGCATCACAGCTTCGAAGCATATGTGTGTAATATTAAGCCTAGCTCATCTTAACAGTGTTCCCTGACCTCCACTTTTTTTATTGTATTTTCTTTTATTTAAAAGCCCCATTAAGGTCACTTCTAAACATGAATTGGATTTTACTGAAGTGACCGAGGAGCACAGTGGAATGGTTTGATAGCTACAATATAGTAAGAGTAAGCAATACTAGAAATTCTATCATGTAATGAGAAAACAAGCGTGTAACTAATTTCACATTGTACATGGCAGGAATTTAATATTAATTATAAATACTGTCTTAAATGCTGAGCGCTATAGTCACTGCATTACAATTAATCTGTAGTGTTTCTGTGAAGATACCTAATAAAAAGCAAATAATGTTTTGTTATTACACTTTTGTGTTTCTTGTGCATAGTCTTTAAAGAAACATTGGTAACCAATAGGTACAATTCTTAACAGGTTGAATTAAATTCAGTGAAAACATGCATTTGTGGTTTTGATTTAGACTTATTTGAAACAATATGAAAGGTATAAAATAAATGTAGTGGATGACTGATTTTTAAATACTGCTTGCCATACTTATTTCAGAATAAATCGAGACATTGAAAGTGGATCAAGAACACAAAATGGAGTTAGAAGGAGAAACTCCAGTCTGTGTATTGCAGGGAAGGATGAAGACCACTTTCTGTTGTCATCTACTTTTCTGGTCTTTGTTTATTTTATTGGTGACATCCTGTTTACACATCAGTTTCACCTGGTGTGAGAATATGCAGTCACTTTGGAAACAGCTGGAAGTCTTTCTGCCCTAATCTGGAGGCCACCATCCTTTCTGTTGGACTGTATTAATAGATCATGTGTGTACTCCTAATCTGCTTCAGGGAAAAATCAGGTGAAATAGGTTAAATCATCTTTAGAGTGATTTGCTTTTTAGCTGTGATTCAAGCTAATTTGGGCACAGAAGCAGATTAGGAGTGCTTCTGCACTCCTTAAAACTAGCAAAGCTCAGTTGAAGGATAACTGCCACAGTCAAATTTGGGTGAGTTTGTAAATCAGTACAAGGCATCCTGGAGTTGTGAATTTTTAATTTTTTTTTTCTCCCCTTACCCTTTTGTGCTTTGGGCAATAGTCATGCCTTTTCCTGTTCAGCTTTATTTGATTAAGGCATAATTGGATCTATATCTAGGTTTCTGCAAACCCTGGGCATATTATTTGGTTTGTTCTGCAGGTAGCACTATATATATATGTATATGGACATACCCACAGCAGAAAATTGCCAGCTATGTACCTGATGAATTTAATATTTATGTCTATTTATGTCAAGTTATTGAAGGGTTAAATAGAATTCGAGTAGACATATTTAAGTTAGATAAAGTTTGGTCTTTAACCTGGCCTCAATCACTGGACAGAAATTGTTCAAGTTAAATAGACTGTCTGGTTCTGCTCTGATGATGCTTTGTATTATCCACTCTGAAATATTAATTTTTATTTTTGTCAACATTCATTGTAGTAAAATGTCAGTAAGTCAATATTGCAACAGATGGAGCTGAACAGTGCACTATGAGAGGTCCAACTTCTTAGACTAAACATAATCTACATACAGAAAGGACAGCTGAAAGAAAGCATAGTCAGATAATATAGGTAACAGAGCTAGTTGCAGGAGGAAGAATAGCAAGGGCATTAAGAGATGTACTAAAAAACAAATACTTAAAGAATATTGGATGAAATACTACCTTATTTTAACTTGCTAAACTGACTTAGACTGCTGACATGCAACCGCTTCACTGTAGATTTCTTTAAATTTCTGCAAGCTAATTAAAAATTATGTTGACATAATCTGTACAGAGTGGTTTGATATCTAGTGTCCAATTTGGCTGGATCTACTTTTTGTATTGTTACACAGAAGTTCAAGCAACAGGCTGTGGGGTTATTGAGGGGTGAATACAATAGTTTGTTAAAGCTCTTCTACAGTGATATAACTGTTTAAATGTTCTGCCAAAAATAACATTGTCATTGCTTAAATGCTTATATGAGATGTTGGGGATCTAGAGCCTTTTTAAGAGTCCCGTTTACTTTTTACCATGCTTCGTATCTTACAGGGCCACCTTGTGTCCAGGGCGATTCCTTAGATTTCAGTCGTGAGAATGATTGTAAAGTTGGTTCAATGGCATTTTGGTGTAAGTAGCACTTCCATAGTCGCCACTGCATTGTAGCATATAGATGACCTTGTTATGTAATAGAAATGATGGCTGTGCCACATACGCCCAAATACTTAAAATATAATTAAAGTACCCCTGATGAATAAGAAATACCCTTTATTTTACTTTGTATTTCAGACTATTACAAAAAATTAGTATTCTTTTTTGGGTACATATGAGATCTTGCTACAGGATAGCAGGTAGTATGTTTGACATCAGTTTCCACTGATGTCCACTGAAGAGTCCACTATAGTTGTTTAGGTGTTACAGGTTGCTTTGTTCTATAGTAGAAGACCGTAACAAAAGTGGCTTGGGAGCCAACCATCCTCTGTTCCTTCTTGTGAAGCAGTCACGTTCAGCCCATTGATTTCTAGTACCACATTTCTCACAGAAAGAACATTTTGCTTCTTAAAATATATTATTCAGCTAATTGCCTTTTGAATTCTTTCCTGCTGACCTCATGTACCAGTCTTTCACTTAGAAGGTCCTGAAACTAAGCTGCCTCCATCATGTTAAAAACAAGTGCAGCATGAATCTGTTTCATCTGAAAGAAACATCCTTCTTGAACATATTTTTGGATTTGGTGAAAGCCTTTAGAGTTGCAAGATGCAAGGCTAAGGTGCCACAGAGTAACCCAATAGCACTCAGAAAAAAACAGATGTAACATTATAGGGCCTTTTGAGTTTGTGTTAGTTAATATTGTTTTGAAGAGAAAAGTGATGATTCAAGAAGCTGATGCTGCCAAAAGATATGGAACCAACACTGCCATCAGTATTGATGCCAGTCCTAGTGTAGTATCTGCAGTGAAATTGTAGGTAGAGAAGAAAATTACCATTCACTTTTTCCATGTAGGAATTTCAAGTTATTATGTTTGCATCTTATCATTGAAACCTCTTGGGAATTTTGACTGTCCCAAGAAAAAATGGCATCATCACTTTTTTCTTAGGTCTGAAATGTTGTTAAATGTTACGAATAGCAGACTTCACTGGCAAAGTATGCCTTTTAGTATTAACTCTTTTCTTAATAATTGCTTTGAGATATGGAATAGTTCAAAAGCAAGACAGAAAAAAGTCATGAAAAAGCCTAATAGGCATCAGAGGAAGTGTCTGTAGGCAGATATATGCCCATTACAGTGATGATGGGGTGCATATCGTGGCTTCAAATGTGGTATATTGTGTGAAAAATATAAGCTGTGGTCATGGAATGCTTTAAAAACCTTGCAGCTCTTCAGCAAAAATATTGAAGATGCCCTGGGCTCTCTGAAGAAGTTAAAGTGACTGTATGCTCCCTGTAGAATTTCATATCATTAAGCTACTGGCAGCATACAGTTCCTGATTTTAGCACTTGCTAAGCGTGACATCTTACTGCAAGCAGTGAAAATACCATGCCAAGTAGTGGCAGTAGGAATGCTGTAATCCTTCTTAAACACATTGGGGACATTCTGATATTCTTAATGGTTATTCTATAACCATTCCGGTATTCTTCAGGATTTCCACTGAGCGTGGTTGAATGTTGGACTTGAAAAAAATAGCTGCCATTCTGGTTGTACTAACCAACTTTTTTTTTTCTGCCTGGGCTTTCTGCTGTTCTTCCCAATCAGGGAAGTCCTTTGGCTCAGAATTTCCATCTTTTCTGAAGTTAGAAACTGCACATCACTGCAGAACTTCCTGCCATTTTATTACTTCAGCATACTAATTATTGTTTGTATAACAATGGAGTCTTTGCCATACTTTTCTGAGTTGAGGGTGTTTGTTCAGAATTAGGAAATCTGAAGTCAAAAGTAGGATCATGACCAATTTTGAACCTGAGAAAACTCAGAATGATAGTGCTGCTGCCAGTTCTGTTATCAAACATTAAACTTCTGAATGTCAACTTGCAGGATGTGTATTTCTCTTCTCAAATGACCCTACTTGCCACAGAACCCCTAAAGATCAGTTGGGCCTTTCAAAATTTAGGGCACTCTTGGAAGCTTTCCCCAAATACTGGATATTAGTTGAGGCTTATTTCAGAATGCAAAGAGTAATTACATATCTGTATATTTTGAGATAAAATCATACAGACTAAACCATCAAAAACTATGTACTTAACCCCCCCCAAAAAGGACAGAATTAGGACAATATTAAACTCTACTTCAGCTAAAGCTGCTGTTAAGTCCACTAAAAAGAAAAAATAGTCTTCTTTTTCAATCAACTTTAGCAAAAAACTGTATGAACGTGTTTCATATCTCTTGTGAAAGACTGAGTAGAGTTAATGTGTTCATGACACGTTTGTTGTGTTTGTTGTCCAGTGAGGTGCAGAAGCTCCGGTTGAATGTACAGAGCGATAACATCTTCCACATAAAACTGGTAGCTGTGCAGCTAGAGAAATTATAGAAAAAAAAATATTTGTGGACAGATAAGTACTTGATTATGTATAAATTTTCTAACTGGGGCCGATTCATGCAGTGTATTTTTATGTTTGTATTAAATGTAAGACCTAATAAAACCATTCTGCTGATATCAGCTTAAGTTAAAAAGAAAGGAACATGAGATTTTTCTGAAATAAAATGGCCTGTGTGCTCTTCCATTTTGCAGAATTATGTGAGTTTTGGCTCGGGTAAACAGGATCACTCTCCATCTCGCTGGTTCTGACACATACAGAGCTTGTTTTATGTTTCTCCATTCTTACTCTTGAGGTCTGTAACACCTTGGGTTTGGGTTTTGGGCAGTAGGAAAGGCTCTTTACCTGTCAGAAGTACTTTTGCCTACAGGTATTGATGGTACAAAATTCTGATCTTGATTAGTTGAAACTGGCTTAAATGCCCATATATACTTTTCAAGGTTATAAACTCAAAACAAGTAAGCATTTTCATGGTGAGAAATACTGCCATAGTGCATTGAATTCATTAAGTGAATGTGTACTTCTATTTTAAAATGGAATGTGTACGCATTATGTGTACTTCCATTTTAAAAACCATATGCAAAACTCATTGTGGTAATTGCTTCGTCGTAGTTACAGACTTCAGAGTAAGACTTTCAGGATGTTGTGCTTGCAGTGTGATATTTAGGCAAGCAGGTGTTTTAAAATTTAATATGGAATACTGTATATGTGTTTCTTTGTTTCAGTGGAAGTTACTGAACTTTCTCATTAGATTTTCCATAGAAGTGTTGCACTGAATAAATTCTTCCTTTGGATGCAAAGAATATGTCGGATATGGAGTCAATCTGCAACTGTCTTTTTCAAGAATCTAGACTTGCCATCTCTAATTAGATGCTGTATGGCAGAATTGATTCTGTAATCTACATTTGCATTAAAAACTGACTCCTAGAATTGCTCAGATAGCTTGTAATGTTCACAGTTAGTTTGTATCGTTATTTTTTGGAGTTTGCAGATGTGAAAATTTTGTGCATCTGCAGCTGGAGACTTTCAGAGCACAGAAGCCTTTATAATTGCAGGCTTAGAAAATTTTCAACAGATTCTGCTAGTAAGGAGATTACATATTCTGAGACGGCTATAAAATGTCTCATACAAAGTCTAGATGATGGGGCAAGAGTAGCATGAAATTGATAGGGTTTTAGACACTCAACAACATTCCCCCAAGAAGCAATGCTCTGATCTTGCACCCTGTTGTAATGGGAGGGTCAAATTAATTCCATGGCCATCAGTGTAATTTGCTCTAAATGTTGTTAAGGTCTGGATGAAGTAACTGCATTGCTGTATGTGTGCTGTTTTCCTATATGTTCTTATGTTCTTGGTAGGCTGAATTTTATTTGAATATTCATCTTAAATAGTACTTTTGTCAAGGAAATACTAAACTTAGGCATGTCAAAGTCAAAGATGTCTCCTTATAAATATAGCAGTAATTGTTGGTGTGAAGTGCTAGAGAATTCTATAGCTCCTGCATAGACCGAGTGATCACTGTGAATAGCATTAACTAATCACCTTACAGCATTACTTTGTGTCATCAAAAAAGCAGTTCATAGAGTGTAATAAAAATCAAATCCAAGCATGAACAGATAGTTAAGATTATGTATTAACAGCACATAACATATAACTGAAAACTTTACAGGCTTTATTTTCCAAGCTGCCTAGTTAAGCTTTCCAAATTAATGTTGCTACTAAAAAAAAATTTATGCCTCTGCTCAGTTATTTCGCTTTTGCTGCTTGTGCTCTGTTCTATGCTGAAATTGAAGTATGCTTTGAAAGTGAGAACCATATCTTTATTAACTTATCTTCAGTTGTCTGCTGAACCAACTATAATATAGGTATCTCCAATAGTGCCACAAAATTAATGGTACCATGCATAGAGCACTTTTGTGACCATCCCCCAAAAGGTTCAAGCTACAATATCAGGCTAACTTGGTGGTTGAGACTTTGAATTCTGAAATGTAAAAAGACTTTGGATTGTTTGACAATTCCTTTAAAGTTTAGCTTGGAGGAGACAGTTCAAACTACAGATCTGACAGAAAGAGGCAAGGAGAACAGCAGAGCATCACTTTTCCTCCTAGAACATCAGCTAAAATAAGAAAAGTCAACACTTACTGGTGTTAGTCAGTCAGGTCCTTGAGAGCTCTTGTCTGCTGAATGTTAGAAAATGTGGTTATCTTCTTCACAACATGGACTAAGAACTTGAATATTCATCTCAGTCTTTCAAGCTAAGTTCTTAATTAGGCATGTGCTTCACGTAATTTTGTTCTTCATTCTTCTCAGTTCTTTCTCAAATTGACTTTCCTCAAAGGGATGAGGGAGGGCGAGCGGGAATCTTGGAAGATGGGTGAAAAGTTCCCATACCTCAAGATTAGATGGATGTGAGGGTTGAGGGTGGGAGAAAAGGGAGCCTTTCCTTCAGTCTGGCCCTGTCACATAGTACTGTGTCCTATTTTGTCACTGTAACCAGCAGCATACTCCAGTTTCTTTTCTCCTTGGTCTAGCCAGTCAGAAAGAGGGTTGGATAAACACCCTTACTATCAGCTACTCTTGCTGCAGCTGGAGATGGAAGAACTGGGGAAGGCAGTGACACCCAAGCCTGAAATGCAACCCCTACCCAGCACTGGCTCTTCTTTGTCTCCATTCTGATTCCTCCCTTAGCTGCAGCCCCTAAATCTCCAGGATGCAGGCACAGGAAAAGATGACACTTCTGACGTTTCCCAGGGCTGTTTTACACCCCTATGAAACCTATAGATAGTTGTAGATACTGCAACAGTACTACTGTAGAAATACAATACCACTGTGCTGCGTTTCAAACACAGTTTGAAAAGTACCAAGATAGTAAAGAGGTTGTGTGGCTATGGTTTGGGGTACTCACTGTTTGTTAGTGGCGCTCTCCATTCTGGCCAAAAGGGAAACAGTTTTACAAGGTTCAGGCTTGTCCCTAAAGGAGTAGAGTGCTATGAAGTGGGTAAGTGGTATCGGAGCATAGTACTGGCATCATATGATTGCTAGACCATACTGTTGAGTGGTGCTGCCCATTGCTGCCACTTTGTCAATGCTTTGTGAAGCTGGCTTTGATATGCAGCATTACTCACCAAGTTTCTTCTTATGTATGCATATGTTCATATTTACATTTTAACTTACTTTTGTTTGAGGTTACTATTAGGAGGTGGAGTGAGCACCTTTTTTTTTTCCAAGGTCAAAGTGAGGTTCTGTAGTTAAAGTTCTAAATACTTTTTTTAGCTTTGTGTGGTCAGAAAGCTATTTCTTTTTCTCATGTAGGTCTTCTCACAGTGAAAAATTAATGTACCTGCAGTATTGCTAAGAATTTCAGCTGTGAAGACATGCCCAGCTGTCTCTGAATGCTTTCATTTTGGGAAAAAGAATCAATCGCTTTTTGAACGAAGAGGTTAATAGATTTGTATCTATCCAAAAGTATATTAGGAGGGAAGATTTAATTCTTACCTCTTAAGTGGTAGGAGTAGAATGCTGTTATGTTGCATTTCAGTTTTGGGTGGTAATTCATTCTTGTTAAGGACTTAGTGGGATGCTGCCAAAGCACAAGACGGTTGTTCCCATCCTTCTGAAGTCAGTTATGAAGCTTTACTGGTTTGAAACACAGGAGAATGTCAATATGTATTCTTCTTGCCTATTTCATCTGCTTAACTAATCTTCTAATGCTCTAAAAGTAAACATTACTCATACTTTTGTAGCCTCTGTGAGTTTGAGTCACCATTTAAAAGTTTGAAAGTAATCCATGTTAGTAAATATCTTTGTTTCCTTTTTGAAGTTCTAGGATAACAACCTTGACTGGCTTTTCAATGTGTTTTAAGTCTGGTCCGTAGCTGACTGGATTGTATGTGTCCTGTACGACATGGAACTCCTGCTTTGTCTCCTACTGTACTGCAGGCACTTGGCACTAAACAAATTAACAATAGACCTTGCTATACTAAGATAAGAAGCTAATTTTACAGGTACAGCATTTCATAAATCACATTACAGTTGACAGTTTAGAACCAGAGAATTAATTTATATTTAGAAATCTATTCGAATGGGAATAGTTGCAGGCTTATTAGAAACAAATGTCACGTTGCTGTTTGATACAAAGATTTCTAGGTCAGAATGACTGATGTTTGTGTGAATTTTCTTGTATAAACATGAATAATTACTTTTGAATGGCCACAGTTTTATCAGTTAATGTATCCTTTATAACTGCTTATTTAACATGTAAGAAAATGTTCCTGAAAATACTGCACTTTTATTTTTTTATTTACTTATTTTTAATGTCACTTGACTGATGCTGTGATAGTTCAGTCAGTAGAAACATGCAAGTTTGCTGACATCTGGACTTGAATTTCAATTCTTTTTGTTCTTTCACTGTGTAGTTGAAGAAATCTGCTCATGACCTCTGTGTAGTTGTACTTCAGATATTAGACTTGCTGTACTGATTAAACAAGTAGGAACTTGATGGGTCGTAGTCTTGAATGACATTAGCTTTATTCTTTTGAAATGAGTTAGTTCAAAGTAAACTTGTGATATTTTGGGAATCCTAGATATACAAAAGAATTTGATGCAGTTTTAAAATTTGTTTTAGAAGTGATGCATGTTACTGAGATAAGTGGATACTTTCATGAAATAGACAAAATGAAAAATACAGATAGGCTTTTCTAGTCTTGAATACTAACTGTCTTTGGAAGTCTTTCATGCTCATTTGCTCATCTAACCTGTTGTCTGTTACACTATTCCATTTAGTCATCTGAACTACCACTTACCTAATGAATATAATCTTTAACACTTCTTTAACTAATGAATTTCACATTGTTATCTAAATTCCGATTAGAATATCTAATTAGGAGGGTTGGGTTTGTGGATGTTGGTTGTTTCAGAAGTGGTGTTCACCCAGGCTTTTCTAAGCCTAAATTTTCTTTACAAAACCTTACAGCATCAATACCCATAGCCTTGTTAGTTTGGCATTTGAATGATCATGAAAGAGTTGCAGTTTGAGGTAACATGCACTGCAGTTCTTATCACAGCAGTCTGATACCTAATTTGAAGAATTAATAGACTTTGTAATAGTTGAAGGGTTTTGCTATCAGAAGTTTGAGAAGTTGAAAAAAGTATGTGCCAGAAAAGTGGAAGATTAATGCCTCGATGGCAATCCATCAATGTTTTTTAATGCTATATGGACAATGTGGAACTGAAGGTATGCATGGAAGGGCTTTTGTTCTACAAGGGATTTTCTGCAGCAGAGGATGTACAGGCTTCGAAGGTTAAACTTCATCTACATAGAATCTGTGTTCTTATTGATTGAAAGAAGTGAATATGCCAAGGACATTAATTTGATAGTGTGAACAAATAGACTGATTCCCTTTGGTGCATATCATTACATTACATTGCCTCTCAATGTTACATGAAATAGAGCAGCAGCAGATGTAGCGGGTAGCTATCCTGCCTCAGAATGGGACTCTTGCATTGATTATTCCGTGATCTTAATTCTGCTAAGTGATATTCTGGATATGGTAAATACTTAGTTGATAGACTATATTTGAAAACTAGCTTTAAAAAGGAATGCAGAAAATTACAGGAGTGTTAGTCAGAGTGATAGAAAACTTTTTAATGTTTACCAAAAAAACCCCCTCCAAAACTGTAACATTTTATCTGTGTGTATGCACTGGCTGTAGAAATGAAGAAAATACAGTGATTAGTAACTGAGAATTTATAATGTAATTTAAAACTCTATAATTTAGAGAGGACCATTGTACTTACATACTAAATGAGATGCTAAAGTTCAATTACTTTCTAGGACTTAGAAAACAGATGATTTAAGATATGCCTAAAACTTAGGTTCCTTATTTTTTTATTCCCCCACCCCACTTTCCTCTATTTCTTTCTAGGTTTAACTATAGATCAACACATCATCTTGCATCCCATGGGTTTTACGAATTTTTAAATTGGTTTGATGAAAGAGCATGGTATCCACTGGGAAGAATAGTAGGTGGAACTGTAAGTATTGTGATAATAACTTAAAAATGAATTTGCAGTAAGTTTTTTTAACTTTCAATACAATTCAACGTTGATAAAAGGAGAATCTTAATAAAATATGCTTTTAATTGTCGAATTGCTGCAGAGGGAATAGGAAAATGTTTTAATTTTTAGCTGCAGGAGACAGTAAGTCAACATGCTTTCGTCTTTATCCAGCAGCATAGTGTGAACAAGAAATACAGAACTGAGTTTTACTTCCTCATATATGAACTTCTAATTGTAATAAATACGGATATTATGACTCTTGTAATTCTGGTACATGAAATAAAAAAGAAAAAAAAGGTCTTTTTGAAAAGCAGTTATCTAAATCTCTAAAGGCACAAGTCTCAATCCAATGGTATATGTTAAGTGGACTTCACTTGTGTATGGAAGATGTTAGGATTTCACTGGGAAAAGACCTTTCGAAATTAAGTCAGTGGGGCACCGAAGCATCAGGAGTAGGTAAGACTGGTATCAATGCAAGCTGCATGACAGGAAAAGTGTACAAAACAATGTTACTAAATCAGAATACAAGTATCATTCATTGGTAGAATGGTGTTAGTAACACAGAGTAACACAGCCACATGTTACTTAATGTGTGAAAGTTTGTTAAAACTTTATACGTAAAGTAAATGCAATTTAAATGCATTTCCAAATTTTTTGGTAACAATTAGATCCCAGTTTTTTTAGTATTTTAGAGATACTTGTGACTTTTTATGTAACTTATGTATGCGGTTTTTCCATACTTGTACAAAGCTAAAAACTTTAGGAAATAGAATTAAAATGTTGATTGCATACATTATTTTGCAAGTCGCATGGTATATAATGTTTTGATAGTTTATCTTGAGAACCAGCTCTCAAGGATATATGCAGGGGAACGTTCTGTCATCTGTTAATTTAATGTAGTACAACGTCCTTCTTAGCTTTCGAAAGAAACTAAGGCAGGTGAAGTACATATTAGCTTTTCTAGTACATATTGATTTTTCTAATGTTGATAAATGTGGGAGGGTAGAATTCCTATTAAGAATATTTTAAAGTTCTCCAATATTCTATGATGGGTTCAATAGATTTGTGTAAGTCTATGCTACCTTCCCTGGAGGACATCTTAATTCAATTTTATAGGACTTTATTTTAATCCTTTATATTCAAAGATGCCTACAGATGTCTTGTAAATATATAATAAACTGACTGCATTTCACCTTTTCAGCTTAAAAAAACTATAAAAAAATGTTGTTGAGGCACATTTTCTCTGTGGGTAACAAGAAGTGAAAGAGTGGCATGTTATATTTTGGAGGAAAATGTATAGGGCTGGGGAATGTTCTTGGGTTTCTTCTTGTTGTCTTAGGGGTTTTGGTGGTGTGTTGTTTTTTTTTTTTTTTTTGCTTTTAAAGCTGTTAGCTGTTTGAAATTCTCTCACAAACTTTAGATTCTGCTTCCATACCTTAACGACAAATTCTTCTCATTATATGATAAATGTCAGGTAGGATAGAATATTATCTCTATGCTGCTTATTCATTTACAAAATGGATTATATGCAATTGTTAGCATTTGGATAAAATTTAAAGAACCTCTGGTATTCAGCAGTGTTGTCAAAACATGATTAAAGTAGTATTAAAATAATTCCATTAGCTTTACCTGCTCAGTGCTTATATCAGCTTAAGAAATGACTGTTTCATTGCAAATTATATGCAAATAAACCTACCATGATTTTTTTCTGCAATAACCTAGTGGTTTTTGCTTTTTTTCCTCCTTTTAGGTATACCCAGGACTAATGGTGACAGCAGGCCTTATACATTGGATTTTAAATATGCTTAATGTGACAGTCCATATAAGAGATGTATGTGTGTTCCTAGCACCAGTTTTTAGCGGCCTTACAGCTATTTCTACTTTCCTGCTCACGAGAGAACTGTGGAACCAGGGAGCAGGGCTTTTAGCTGCCTGTTTTATTGCCATAGTTCCAGGTTACATATCCCGATCAGTAGCAGGATCATTTGACAATGAAGGCATAGCTATTTTTGCACTGCAATTCACATACTATTTATGGGTAAGTAATTGCTGAGTCTTTTGCTTTGGAAAGGTTTTTTTGGTTCCTCCTTCCAACCAAATGACTGATTTTGCTTAGAATCCATTGAGTTCTCATTTTCCTCCCTCTCATCCCTCTTTCCCTTGGCTGTTGATCAGGCAAGTACTGAGAAGTCACATGAACTGAACCACTCCATAATCATGCTCTTTAATTTGCCATGTAAAAGTACTGTTCAACTGAAGCATGTGTGTCCTGCAGTAGTAGTAATAATAATTATAAGTCTATAAATTTAAAGCAAACAGAACCGTTGTTTCTGGTTTTCAGTTTGGAGGTTATTAGTATTACCTGAGCATCAAACTTTAGCCTCCTTATTTAGCTGGTGAAAAGCAGTAGACTGAATATAAAGTGCTTTGAATTGTGTGCTGGAGAAGCTTTTGACTATATGGAGGGTCTGGGCTTTGACTTAAGCATCTAAATTAAATACCCAAAGAAGTCCAGAGCAAGATATTAATATTGCTTTCATGCTTAAAAAAAATAGTCTGATGTCTTTTAAATAGCCTGCTTGATAGGGCAGTGTGTCTTTCACTCCTTAATCTGTATGTAGAATTGCATCGGTAATGCACTTTTGTATAAAGGAGTTTAGGCAAGGTGGAGTTTTTCTGGACTGCTGCATCTATTTTGGAAATACCACAAATAGAATAACTATATGGTTAATTCACCATAGAGACTGTATGGTACTGTCCCTTGCATGTTCCCTGAATGTGTGTACTTTCATTTTGAATGTCTCCATGTATGTACAAGCTCTGTTGCAGCTTTTCCCATGATTTTGTTAAGAGTTCTACTTTTCATAAGCACATGCATACTCATAAGGTTTTTTTAGCTTTAGAATATTTCAAACTTAGGATATTGTTGGTAGAAGTATAATGTAATAGAAGGGAAATCAAGTTTTTCATGACTGAGTGATTGATCTTACATAAATGCAGATTTTTTAAACCTGGACTTAGAATAAACTGCAGCTGTAACGGTATACTGCGTTTGGTAACAATAATAGAATCCACCTATGTTGTTACTTTATAACAGTTGAGGCATGGTAGCAGTTTTCTGTTCTTGTGGAACTCATATTTAACTAAACTGCATAGTGCAATAATGGTTGCATGAACTCTTGTAGAATTACATGTGAATCAAATATATTTTATAGATAACTTTCTCACTTTATTTAATGTCATGTTTTCATTCCTATTTTACCACACCACAATCACCAGCATCGGTTTTGGACAAAATCATACTCCTGGGCCAGTTTAGTAGAACCTTTAGTAGGTTCTGGATGCTCTCATTAACCTTAAGGGATATTTTTAAAATTACAGAATAGCTCTTTTGTCTATAATTGCAGAGTTGGGTCTGATGCCAGGCAAAGTCAGTCATGGATAGCCTACGCTTAGTCTTAGACTTAGTCTAATGTCTTTGAGAAAGGAGCACAGAGGTGCTGCAACAACTTTTCTAGCTCAGCTCATGAAGCAGTGTTGCGTTGCATCCTGCCTCTGCTTTAACTAGAGACAGGTATAAGTGGTTTTGTGTGTGAATGAATTGCACTTGTGGTTTGGTTGTATGAGCATCAGTTCAAAAGCATACAAATATAACTTGATACGTGCTAAAGAAGTTCTCTTGACGTTGTTTTGGAATTAAATTTTGGAATATTGTCCAGTATTTGTTTGTCATTCATAAATACTTGGTTATTTTTAAAGGTGAAGTCTGTGAAAACTGGGTCAGTCTTTTGGACAATCTGCTGCTGTCTATCCTATTTTTACATGGTAAGCCTTTTATATATATACACTAACTAAACTATTTGAGTAGGGCTTACGTAATCCATATGTTGATGAAGAACAGATGATTTTAATCGTTGGAGCCATAATATAAAGTTGTTGCTTCATATTACTAATAAAACCTTAAATATATGAGTGAAAAGGCATGATAAATATTTTGAAATTTAAAGTATTTAAATAAACACAGTGAAAACAATTTTTTAAAGAACTCTTAAGTAGAATAACTTTACTTACAAAATTATCCGATGTTGTGGAAAGGTTCTCTGATTCAGTGGGATCTTTGGTTTGATGCGGGTGAATTAAGGTGGAATTTTGATATTCTTGTGTCTGTGTGTCATTATTACTAAAATGCAATAATAATATTTCAAATTTATGGACAAACTGACACATATATAACTCTGAATACTATTTCTTTGGGTATAATTATGCCATAAAGTAAAACCACCAGAACAGCTGAATTAATTCAGTCTCAGATTAAATGATCGTAAAGTCCCTTTTCATTCTTGATCTGTGAAAATGGAGGCTGTTGCAGAGATGTTCCTAAGGGCTAGCAGAGGGGAAAAACAGTAGTAAAACCGAGGAGATAAAACTAATAGCAAAATGGAGAGAATTGGTTTCCCCCCTTTTTCCACCTTCTGAAACCTTAGACATGAAGAATTTTCCTGTATGAATCAGTCAAAGGTCCTTTTTTCCTATGATAAACTTTTTTTTTTTGTGGCTATATGAAAAGTAAGTTAGCCTCAAACAAACCAGTGGTGGGACAGTCAGGCTAACTGCTTGATGTCGGTTAAGATTGAGGTCTCAAATACTGCTTTTCTACAGTCAGGTAACTAGGCTTGCAAGGAAAAGGGTGTTTATGAACCATTTTGTATGCCTTAATTTAAAGTACAAGGTTTATTCAGAGGTTATCTGGATGCTGCCTAGATTTCCTCTAGCTATAATGTTCATTGGGTTTTCTTGGCGATTTTTGCTGTTAATATAGCAAATAATAGCCCTGTATATGTTGCCAAAGAGGATAGCTATCTCCTGTTAAGGGTACATTTACTTCTTCCCCTATTTCTCCTCCATTATGGCAAGTCATTAAATAAACAGCCACTTCTTTATACACATAGCATTGCTGTTTGTATACTGTTACAGTGAAGAGATCTGTAGGTTGGGTACAGACTTATATGCAGTACAAAATCAGGCAAGTAAGTTTTTGAGTTGTTATATTTATATATGTCTTTTTCATATTGTGCCAATTTATTAACAAGATCCTCTAAAAGTTCTCTTCATAAATATGCAGTTTACAAACACGATACTTTTACAGTTTCGCTGCTGAAAAATCGCACAGTGACAAGTTCTTCCCGGCTTAGGCTGACTAGTGTCTTGGTCTGTGCGATTTGTACCAGAGGGAGGGGATGTGACGTAGAGTGTGCATGATGGCAGAGCGTATGGAATCAATGTCATCATCATGACATTCAATCGTTGAACGTAAATTAATGTGGGTTTTCTTCTTTTATTTTCCTTTCAAGTGCTGTCAGCTAGTGAAAGGTTAAGATTTGTCCATATCTTAGCCTCAGTGATTAGGTGATAGAATTTTATTGCTTACAGAGTGTACCTACTTCATCCCTGGTGGCTTTCCATATGTTGTATTTCCCTTTGGAAAAAGTTTTGTTAAAATGCCCTTCTAGACATTTTGCTTAGGTAAATTTTTAGGACAAAGCATAATTGTACTATTCGTTATATAGTATTCATTTGCTCTTCTCTGATGGAATTAGTTCTGTTTTCAGTGTAAGCTGAAAATGAAATCAAATCACGATCTTGAGGTAGTGAGTCCTTGCATGGGGAGTTTGGGGAACAGCTCCTTGAAAGAGCAGGTGTTGCATGGACTGACAGAAATCTTTCTTGATAATTAAATCTGCTTAAAATATATACCTAATTCACAATGATAATCTGACTCATAGGATTGCATTGCATTCCATAAGGTGAAGAGGTTTTTCCTTGTGTTTATATTTTTAGCATTTATTTGACTTCAACAACTTCTGCTTCACATAGCTTTGTTTTATTTTACCTTCTTGTCATAAAAAGCTTTACACTGAAGCAATCCTTGTATGAGTAATAGCTTGTTTTCATTCTTTATGCCAGACTATGATGATGCCTCAGTTCTGTTTGAAAAGTTCCAAAGTGCATCTTCAATTCAGTACAGTCTTTGGTGCTTAGATTTGATTTGATTTATATTTTGATAATTAAGGATGCAGGTCTCTGGTCCATACAAACTGTCTGCTACCTGCTTCATTCAAACCTTTCCCTAATTATAACAACGTCCTAATTGCACATTTGTTCTTATTCTATTCTGTATTACCTATCTTCATACCATATTTTCTCCCATTAAATAAACTTACCTGTGTAAACCATGATGCTTCATGCTTCTAATTTGGCAATAGGATCTTGATAATCTGAAATGAGTTTCAAGAAAACTTCTAGATTTATAGTCTACTTGTTTCACATTGTCTGAATTGGTTACCCCAAATTTTGAAATGCTGGGTTTTGTAGTATTAGTATCAAAAAAAAACAGTATTACTTGGCCTTGTCCTTATTTTAAAATCTGTTCTATAGAACTTAGTCATTTGGGTTTCTTTTTGGATTCTAGGGCTTTAAAAATAGTCGCGTGAATCTAAGCCCTAAAGTACAATTAAAGTGAAAACCACATTAGCTACTGCATTCAAAAATGAAGATCTAGGGTAGGCATGGTACATATGGAAGAAGTCTAGACTGTAATTTGACAAGGAGACGTGTTAAAATACAGATTGTCTAGTCAACATTAGCCCTTCTAAATATGTTAGAAATTTAGACAACGCATTGTAATGATAGCTTATTAAATCTTTATCTAAACCAGCAATCGGTGATGTATTGATAATATTGTAGTGTTTCAGTTCCAAGTACAACGTACCAGTGCTTCTCAAGTGCTGCTGTTACTACAGGTTCGCAATATCCATTGTTGTACACAAATCCACAGTGCTCAGCCCCGCTTCCCTGTGGATCCACACCCTTCCTTTTGTTTCTTTCCTTACACGGCGTTCTGCTCCAGCAGTTCTGCTCCCGGAGGGGTGTACCTTGCTCCCTTTCTCCTCTCTGGCTGGAGATGCTGTTCCCTGTCCCCAGCAGAGCATGGTGCTAAATTTGTGTATCTACTTGGGAGTCATGCTGCTGCCTTGTGCTGCAGCCTTCACCATAGGGAAGACCCCTCAGCATCACATTCTTGTTTGCCAGAATGACCATATATATTAGCTTGGGAGGAGGAGATACAGGAAGGATAGCCTTGAAAATGCACCAGCCCTTTTCAAAAGTCTTTGATACTTTGATATGTGGCGGTTTTGTTGAGGTTTTTTCTTTGTTGATAATAAATATTGAGAAAGATTGGGGTGGTATTACTGGTAGCTCTGGCTGCTTGTCTACGTGGAGTTTGTTTTCTTGTTAGACTTTCAGAATGTATAAATCCAGGATTGGCTATCTTAAGAATTCTGCCGGTATTTTCAGATCTGATTTCCTGTTCCATTCCTCATAGGTCTCTGCATGGGGTGGTTATGTTTTCATCATCAACCTTATTCCACTGCATGTGTTTGTTCTGTTGCTGATGCAGAGATACAGCAGGAGGGTCTACATTGGTAAGTTTTGTTTAGTGAACAGTCATTCTCAAATGCTTAGTCACGAGATATGAAATTAATTATATGGATATGTTTTGTTTCAAGTGGGAACTAACTAATTGCATATCAGGTTGCATTTTATTAATTTGACTACTGATTATAGTCAGTTATTCTCTACAACATGGAAATGAGGGGTTAAAACATACTCACACTTCCAAAATTTCACATATGGAGCTGTTAATTTTCTTCTTTCTTGTTCACTAAAAAAAAATAATAACAATTGGGTGGTTTGATATTTGTAGAATACTTTTAATATATTTTATATATATATTATGTGTCTGTAATAATGTTTCATATTTTTCCTTTTCACAGTATGTTAAACAATTGCTATTTTAAAAAGTTGTACAGCAGGACTTATAAAAACATATAGTAAATTGTGACATGTATGAGAAAAGTCATAGGGAATTTTAAGCAGCCATATATGTTTTATATAACCTAGACTAAAAAGTAGTGTAAGAGTCAGTCCACTCCACATGAATCCTTAAGATGTTATTGGGTTAATGGGTCAGCCTTCCTTCCAGTTTCAGAAATGTGTGAATAGTGATCTTAGGAGATTAACTTTTTAATTTATTTGCCTGACATTAAAATACTCTATAAACTGTCTTTAGAGAGGCTTTACCAGTTAAATCAGTTGGCTATGGTGTAGGTGTGCGAATGAAATAAATAATAAGCAATTTGAATATTCAAAGATGTATAAGTTAGCTAGAATATTTTTGACTCCTTATGTGAAATCTTTACAATAGATAGTTTGAGAACATAGTATAAGTTGAAGTGAAATATCACAGGACATTTCATATTTGTAAATATATTTCTGTTACCCATTTTAATACTGCTTTGTCTTTGTATTTTTAATTTATTTTAATATTTTTTTAGTGCCTACTACAGAAATTACATATATATTTGAACCATTATGTACTATAATAATTACTCAATTAACTCAAGTTCAGTTTTGTATTTTTGTTGCAGAAACTATAAATACTGGTTTCATGCTTTGTTCATCTATTTATGTAATTCGGAAACAGAAATTCTTTTAAAAAAGGAAAAAAATATCTAACCCATTTTTAATGTTAGTATTACTTCTTCACTAACTGCTTCTTCATAACTTAAGGGGGAAGTAATTTATCTTGTTTTGCTTTTAAATTTGTTTTATTGAATATTTTCATTTTCCAATTTCTATGAGTTAGGCAAGAGAAAATTAAATCTACTAATTATGGAATCCTGAAGCTATGTGGTAACCAGAAACAATAAAGAATAAGTACTCTTGCCTTTTCTTTCAATGAACTAGTCTTTGAACTAGTCTGGGGAAAACAGTACTGCAGGTTCATATGAATTAAAGGTTTTGGCAGACGTTTGTTTTGCAAATAGCTACAGTGTTTTGAGATGTTATTGCCCTTCAGCTGTACTTCAGCAGAGTTGTCAGAATGAAAATGTAATTGCTGCTCTGCTGTTTCATTGCAACTGCTGGCTTAATTTAAGCTTTCATGGGAAGCCTTACACACATAGAAGGCTGTACATCTCGCATTAGTATGTGACTTCTAGGTTTGTTTAACAGGATGTTTTTGTAAAACATGTAAGAATGTTCAAGCACTTCTGAGAGGAAATTCAAGTGTTCTTCACTTGCAAACTATTCAGATAGGGAGAAGAGTTTACAAAGGTTCATTGGAATAGGGAGAGTAAAGATATTTTTGGAGTTTCTGTGATACGCAGTTGCTAGTGTGCCTGTGGCAGTCTCCTAATTCTCAAAAAAACTACCAATGTGCAGCTAAAATCTGTAAACTATTGTCAGCCAACAGTAGCTAGTAAAATCTGCACCCATTTTACTATTACCGAGAATTTGGGGGGTTTTAATCTCAAGATCAGTTGCTTAATTTTATTTAAAACTAGCCTACCTTTTGTAACAGATGAAGGTTTAGTCTAACATAATATAAATGTAGAGGACAGTATCTGGCAGCACCAAGTTTTTAAAAATAGTGATGGATTCCTGGTATATATTTTTCATGTGTGTGTTCATACACCAAAGGAAAGGTTAATGGAACATGATCTGATATGCCTGGCAGTGTAATTCAGAATCATTTAATGACTAAAAATTTCCTGGAACGTGAACCTTTTGCCAATTTTAAAATATTTTGCCACTTGCATGCAGATGAATTTATCAGCCAGATAACTTCTGACCCACTTGGCATCAATGGTGATCACGCTTCCTACACTTGAAAGCTTAAGCTGTGCTTTTTTTTTTTTTTTTTTTTTTGACAGTAGTCAGTATCTTTCATTCAGATCTTACTGGCTTAATAATTAAGTGCTTATGATTCCAGTTTATTAGCATTAGCAGTGCTTGTATAGGTAAAAAACCTTTATTCAGATACAGGAACTGTTGATATTATGTTCTATTATTGTACCTATAGTTTCTCTTGCAGTTTATCATCTTTAAAAAGCAAATGGTTTTACATATGGAAAGGTACCAATATATATAGATTTAAGTTATGCTTTGCACACTTTAGAGACGTGGTAGTTTTCACTTCAGTCTGGTTTGGGTTTTGGGGTTTTTTCTGTACAATTTTAAAGTTCTATATACTTTTCAAAATGTTTAATAACAAAACCACTCAAGGATCTTCCAGAATTTAAAACTTAATTTCAACAACTCCTTGTTCTGTATATTGGATTTTACAATTTAAATAGTAAGTGAGCGTATATATTTATATCAGCTGCTTCAGTGTTCTAAAACTTCAGATGATTAGTGTTTATTTCTGATGATTATAATCCATTAATTGAAAAAGTGGTCAATATTTGATTGTACTCTCTGGAGAAATTTTTCAGTAGGTTTTTCCTGTTTGTGCAGGATTGTTTGTAAAATGAGTTTGTCCACAGTAGGCCAGAATGTTTTTGTTGTTGACCTAGTCAAAGTTATAACCATGAGAATGGATTGCAGGGATCAAAATCAATTTCTTGTTTTTGCAAAGACTGTGCAAACAATAGAATGTAAAGGAACATGGAAAGCTTGTGATGATATATCACCTTGATATAGCCAAGTTCCTAGAAAAATTGCATTGCTGGGTAAATTACCTCCCCCCACCCCTCCAATACTAGGCAGACAAATGTGATAGTTTTTTGAAAGAAGTGGGAAGTAAGGAATGGAGGAGGGAGAGGGGCATAGAAAGTATTACAGTTGCAGGCCTAGGCCTGAAAATGATGATTTACAATGGTCTAACAAATGTGAAATGTAGTGATTTATGCCAATCACTGAAATTCCACAGGATGGCAGTGTTGTAACACTTTCATGGTACAATAAATTATTTATGTTGTAGTGAATTCTTCAAAAATTGAGCATCCTACAGCAAAAACGTATTTCAGTGGCGTAAGAGGGAATAGATCAGTAGCTAGGCAAAGTAGTGCAATACAGATGCTTGAAAGAGTACACCAAAGAAGACAGGAGGAGGTTGGAAGCACCATCACAGTCACTTCTGTGACTTTTGGACAGCCTAGGATACCCTGGGAGCATAATACTCCAGGGAGACCACACAGGTGCTATGGAGACAATACCACTGGCAAAGGACGTGCTCCCCAAGCCTGTTCTCATGGAGGTTAGCAAAGGATTGTATGAGCACAGGGATCTCCTCATAAGATTGAGGCTGTAATAGAGACAGTGGTTTATGATTTGTAGGAGTTCAAAAATCTGGGAGGTGGATTATTGCTGTTTGCCACTGAAGGAACAAAACTTTGTTTGGACTTTAAGTTGACTGGTTACATCAAATGTGATCAGACTTAGAGTTGGTATTTCTCTCTTCCTCTCCCTTCTCTCCTTGACTCTGGAATACTGAGGACCAAAACCCTGCCCAAAAAAAGTACATGAATCTTAATACATACATACTAATCATTCATATTATTAATATTAATTATTTTCTTGGCCTCTACTTTTTGAGGGGCTATGAGTCCCCATTGTTGATATAGATCCATTATTGCATATGCTTAGAATTAATTTTTAATTCTATTGCTTTTCAGTTTCTTGGCATGCCTCTGCTCTTGTGTTTTTAAAAAAAAAAAAACAAACAAACATACCTCTTTGCACTTTCTAAATAGGCAGTGGACTCTTAACTGTTCTTTTTCTTTGAGGTCTGGTCTCTTCAATTTCTCCTCATGTAGAAATCTTCTGTTGTCATTTGTTATCTGAGAGCTATTTCTCCCACCCATGACTCACAAAAACGAGATGGGACGAGAAAACTATTTCCAGCTAGCATCTTAGGTAGATGGTTTATTTCCCTAGGAGGAGAAAAGACAGTGCAATTAGGAACAACAATACTTTGCTACTTCCTCTAACATTCAATGCAATTTATTCTACTCAAAGGAGGAAAAAATAATTTGGGTGGCTGAAATATTTAGAATGACAGGGTTCTGTTTCAGTGTCAGTGAAGTTGGGGGAGGATGGACTCTACTGTGGAACCAATGCTGTTTGAAATGCGTGTATTCACCTTCTTCCCACCTTTCTCTTCTTCCCCTCTCCTCACTCTTTTTTTCCTAGCATATAGCACTTTCTACATTGTGGGATTAATATTATCGATGCAGATACCTTTTGTGGGCTTTCAGCCAATTAGAACAAGTGAACACATGGCAGCTGCAGGTAAGAAAATTTAAATGTCTGCTTCCAAACAGCCTGCTTAGCACAAGAAAACCTCAAACCCTTGGGGCTCTGTTTCCTTGTGTTAGAAAGAACACATAACTAACAAACCAAGATGTTAGAGAAGAGGTACAATTTAGCGTCTGTAGGGAAGTTTTCTTTCCAATTGACACATTAGACTCCTTTCTGTGAGCTAATGGAGGTAAAATACTTCCACATAACAGTGGATCAGTTACATGTTCTGACAAGCACTTATTTTACACATTGATAATCTCTACTGTTTTGCAATATAATGTTGCCTTCGAGCATTGTACAATAGAAACATTCCTTATTGGTAAGCACAGATTTTACTAAGCAATTTGGTTTTAGAGTTGATAGTCTCCTGTAATTTTTCAAAGTGGGTTAAATACAAATGTCTTAAAAATCAGCCTCCTGATTAGTAATTTAAATAACTGGTTTCAATATTGTTTGATTCTTTTTATTTCTTTAAGTTGATTTTTCAATGGTTGTTAAGTCAGACATCTTGATTTCTTGACAACAGTAACCTCTACTAAGACTGATGGGTTTATATTTAACTGCATATGCTGTTTGTGTGATTTAGTTTAGTTTGTTAGATTCCTCAGGTTTTTTATAATGTATACTCACCTATCAAAATGTATTTGAGACAGCAATTGGAATATCATTAAAATTTACCAGGAAAATACTTTTTGAGTGGAGATTTTTTTTTTTCAACAGTCTGAATATAATGGAAAGAGTAAATATTGTCAAACTGTATTTTGCATCTGAAGAATTTTGCATTTATTTAGTCAATAGAGTTAGTGACTTTCTCTAGGAGTTCAGAACTAGGGAATTTCAACATTGTGCACCTCAAATTTATTGTTAAACTGAAGAAAGACTATACACTTGACTTCTATGTTTTCCTTCTGCCAGCTACCAGTGAATTTTCGCTTTTGAATGGATTGATCTGATTAGATACATTGAAATTAATAACAACAGAAAAATTGTGTCCCAAGTTCTGGTTTAATGTTAAACTCTGAACAGTCTTTTTGAGGGTGTGGGTTCCTTACCCAGTGAATTCTGGTGTTTCAACGCTAGCTTTATATAATTCAGTTGTCTCTTTAACTTAATGCTTGAGTGTATTTCTTTCATTAAATCTTCCTGTGTTGTTCAGTAGCTTAATTTCCATATATTTCTATATCAGCCTTGTTTGTGTTGCCTGGGGTCTGTGTCTTAATTTTTACCAAGTCTAGGTATGTTAACCTGTGTTTTTGTCATAATCAATGCAATCTAGTTTTCAGATGATTTTTCTCCCTTGCCCCAATTTAATTTGGGAGCAGAGGGCAGTGGGTGTTGGAGCTCTTGGTACAATAAGCAAAGAATGTTTTGGAGAGCATTTTCTCCCATTGCAAGTTTCTGTCATTGCAAGAAAGTATCATCTCTGTAAAGTATTAAAGGGTATTTGTCACAAAGTGATTTCCTACTAGTTTTTAGATGTAACGGTGTACCCTACATTTATTTTTCTAATTCATCTATAGTCAAAGCATGTCAATTGTTTTAACAGCTGTTACTGCTTTTGAGCATTTAAACAAAAACTTTCCTCTTTCTTTAGGTGTTTTTGCACTGCTGCAGGCATATGCGTTTTTGCAGTATCTGAGAGACAGATTAACAAAGCAAGAATTTCAGACATTGTTCTTCTTGGGTGTCTCACTAGCTGCTGGTATTGTATTCCTGAGCGTCATCTATTTGACATACACAGGTAAATACATGTGAAACTAGTTTACCTTTGAAGCATGTAAACTGGATGATCAATACTTGGTTTACAAGTAGTTACTAAACAAGTAGTTTACATGTAGTTGTTGGCAATGCCACAGCAAACCAGCGTGCGTGTTACTCTGTATTTCTGTGTGTTGGGATTCACTATGCTTTCTGGGCTGCAGGAAAAAACCACACACCTTTGTAGCATCATTTCAGGTTTATCCACAATCCCCATGATGATGTAAGAAGTCAGATTGGATGAGGAACATAACTATAGCCAAAGCATATGATGAAGATACGTATAGCTAATCTATTCTGAATAGCATTGATCACTCAAAGTCAGATTGCTTGTGTTCTGAAATACTTGAACCTGATTCCTGTATGTCTGGAATTAATCTGTAAATTCTACTTTAGTTCTGTGGTTCAGCCTCCAGTCTTCAAGAAGTCTTACCCAATCTTACAAAAACAAGCTTGTCTTTGCTTGGTTGCCATCCCCAGATGCCTCACTGCTGTCTTCTGATTCCACGGTACACTTTGTTGGTGATCTAATACCACCATATTTCCTTCCCGTGATGAAGAAAAAGCAGGTTTTTTTTCCTAGCTAAATATGTCTCCCATGCAACAATTGACTTCTGCTTGGTTTAAACTGCATGGTCTTAATATTATACTTCAAATACAGTTGTGTTTTGTCAGAGTTTAATTTTGGAAAAACATACTTCCCTGAGACCTTAACTTGTTTTTATCTTAGCTGACTTCTTTCTTGTACTTCTTTTTAGCAATGTTTCTGGCATAAATTTTTTTGATAGCGGTTGCTTAACATTTTGGACTGTTTAATAGCAGTTTTATTTTTGTTAATTATGATACCGTTATTCCAAAAGAATACTTAGCATCTCTGTTTGGAAGTATTCTAAAACTCAGTGGTTTGTGATTTGCTTTTTAGTGCGTATGGGCAGGTCCTACTAAATAATTACTAAAAATTTTCAGACTGGCATATCACAACAAAATGCAGCTTCTAATCTTAGTGTGCCGCAAAATATGTCTTCTGTTGCAGTTCTTAGGAAGTGTTGATTTCAACTTCACTGATCAGTATCAGTGCTTCACCAGATGAAGCAAACCTCATTGCCTCAGCTTCTCCTGTTGTGCTGTGAGATCTGGGCTCCTGACCGTCTCACAGCATTCTGATCCCTTTCTGTTTTCTTAATAATCCTCTTGCAGAAGGATGCCCATGTCTGGACCCTGTATCCCAGGTGCAGCACCTGGAGGAAGGGGTTTGAGGTTCTGGATTGAAGTTGTGCCTGCCATAAGGCGGGTCAGCCGCTCTCTTCAGTTTAGCACTGTTCACTGTTTTGGCCTCTGGAGTATTTTTAATTTTTACCAGTCACTAGCTGGACCCTGATCCACTGAGTACAGCTTTGAACTTGTCTGTACAGCCAATTTTCAATCCATCAAATGGTCTGTTTGTCCAGCCTATTCTTCAGCTTATAAATGAGAAATGAGGAAAATGGTTTAAAAAGCATTTAATAATGTATTTCAGGAGGCTGTGCTCCATGACCTTTCCAGGGACTCAGGTTACTGGCCTGTAGTTTCCTGCGTATTCCTTTTTGCCTTTCCTAGAGGTGTAGCATTAGCCATTTACCTCCACCAAGGGGCCTCCCTTATCACTGTGATGGAGATGGTGGGTACTTATCACATTGGCCAACTCTTTCAGCACACCTCAGATGAATGCCATCTCATCTCATGGTTTTTGGATACATTCAGAGAAAACCATAATTAGTAGTTCTCCATCTGCTGGCAGCTGGTTCTTGTGCACGCAGTGGTTTGGGAGCAAGCTTTACATCTGAAGACTGAAGGGAAACATACGTCTTGCAGAATATTAACTATAATATTTAAATGTCTAAACCTGATATTAAACTAAAACTTTCATTCAAATTATACTAATTTTAAATATCAGGTAGAGGGAAGACTTACTGTGTCATGCACAAAGTCTTGGGTAATAAATAAAAGGATTTAACATTCTCTTTTTTCAGTTTGTCTGTATCTGTCTTCAGAAGGAGCTGAAACAGATGCAAGGAAAGTGAAAATAAAATTTAAGAAGAATCTTACTAATAACTTTGATTTTTACCTTTCATCTCATAATAAGTGTTTCTTTTCATCTTATGATATTCAAGTATCTAAAGACTTTGTTTTAAAAAAATAATATTTAAAGCTTATCAGCATGTCTAGTAGCAACTTTTCTATTCCATGCCAAAGAGAAACAATTGGAAAAAAGTGCTTCATTGAGTAATACTGTTTTGGCTATAAATTGCTGCCAGTTTCCCGCTCAGGCATTTCAGAGGAATTAAATACTTTCGTATTAATTAAGTTTGCTTTTTCTTATACTTCCTAATGGAGTATAGGTTGCTATCTGTCATATTCTTTGAGAAATATTTTCATTATTATTGCATTACTTTGATTTTGGAGGTGTTATGTGTCTTGGTATTCAACGAGTACAGTGTGATCCTGTGAGGGTGTGATCCTATGAGAGTGTGTGCTTCTAAAACTAACTTCATGGTTGGTAGACTTTATAGCCTCCCTAATGCAGTAGTTCACATATATTACAAGTTAATGACATTTCTTTGGTTTTGTACTGGAAAAATTACAGCATTTAAATACCTAGGCAGCAAAAGGTTTTTTTCCCCATTCTCTTTTTCAGGTTATATTGCTCCTTGGAGTGGCAGATTTTATTCATTGTGGGACACTGGGTAAGTAGGAATAAAGGATATAAGGATTTAGATATCAATAACACTCTACTGGAAACTAATAATCTTTTGCTCTCATCATCCTCGAATCCATTGAGTTTATCAGTCAAGGAGATTAGAGTGGGCTTTAATCAGTTATCTAAAGAGAGCATTTGTAGGGACTGTTTCATGATCTTTGCAACCATTTCACTAATTTGTCTTATTAAATTTCTTACTTCTTTTGGAAGTCTTTGCATATGTAAAGGTATGCTTTTTTCTACATGAATTGTAGTGCTTCTTGGCATAAAATGACCAAAAGTTGTATCAACACTTGAAGACACATTTAAAAATTACTAAGAGCCTTAAACTTATGCTATTTTCATTGTGCAACATTGCATGAGGTCGCAAAGATGTTGCACATATGATCTTGCATGTTGCCTGTTTACTGTGTTCATACATCTGTTTTGTGTATACAGATGTCTACTCTGAACATATATGTTTTCATGGGTAAAAACCCATGCTAGTTAACTGTTTTAGTAAACCTTTAAAAATCCAATCTTGGATTCTTTAGCCAGCCAGGACAATAGGAATAAAACTGATGGTATTTTTTTCAGACAAGTATTTAAGGTGTAATTCAATTGATAGATTTTGTTTTTTAATTTTTTTTTTTTAAGATTAAAAGCAGGGGTAGGAGAACTTAAAACTTTTGCAGTTCAGGTTTTTTCCAGCTCCTAAGTGCAGCTTATACAGGTTCTGTACCAACTCTGTAATAAATGTAGTAGAATAAGTGTCGGTAAAGAAGCCTCAGATTTGTTTGAAGATGATCTAGATGTTGTTCTGTGCCTATAAATGAAGTGGTCTATACATATACAAAGCATTAAACTTTTGAGGGCTTGTCTACATTAGAAAATCATATTGTGTTAAAACACACAATGCAGTTTTGAATGAGCACTAGATCTCAGTGAAGAAAAGGACATATGTTTGATACCTATGTAGCACCCTGGATTAGGTCCGTACGTATAGCTGAGTTTAATATAGCACACAGTTTTGTCCTTGTCTGCACTGAGTGTTTGACGTGTTGTTTAGCTGACGCATATTTCCAAGTGTAGACAAGGCCTGATTTACTCAGCATCTAAAAGGGTGTGGGGGCATCAGTAACTGGTCTGGTATTTAAAACCATAACTTTCTGTACTAAGTAAACAAAGGTATTCTGTGTAGAGGAGAGTTTTCAAAATACGGTGTTGAAAATCTAGTAGACTTACTGGCATGGATGATTATGTCTTCAAAATTTAATGATGGGGCTTCCATAGCTGCGTGTTATCATTTTGATTAATTAGGCTTCAAATTTAGTCATAATAATAATTTAAAACCCCATAATTTTCATTCTTTTAATTAGTATGAAAATAATCCTTTATATCGATGTTTTAAATAACTCTGTACACCAAATACTTCCTAAATACAGTAAGACCTGGGGACTTTTTTGGTATGAGAGTTTCATCAGATTTCTACTGAATAGAGAGAGCACTTGCCATTTTAAATTGAAATGCTTCCTTTTTAAATGAGTTTCAGAATTCCTAATGTTTACAAGTTTAAATAACTTTATCTTTTCAAAATAATTTGAACTGAATTTTTTTTAAAAAAGGTATGCGAAAATTCACATCCCGATCATTGCCTCTGTGTCTGAGCATCAGCCTACAACATGGGTTTCCTTCTTTTTTGATCTGCATATTCTCGTGTGTACTTTCCCAGCAGGGCTGTGGTTCTGTATCAAAAACATCAATGATGAAAGAGTCTTTGGTAAGAAAAAATATTTTTAAATTGTTTTGAAAAATCTTGTCTTGACATTTTGGTTTTGTTTGCTCAAAGCTGGTATATGGCTTGTTCTAAAAGAAGGTTTATAAGTGATGTGTTTAAAGGTGATAATTAGAAGTTGCCTGCACCCAGCAGTACTTAAAACCACTTATAAAAATGCAGAGATTGGTGAAATGGTAATGGACTGTCGTCCCAAGAGGTGGGATTGAAATACTTGTCAGTATGGTTGTATTCTGTGGCTGGAGCTGCATGCTCTTCCACACCCTGATCCTGCAAACCATGCGTTGGGTGCAGTTCCACAGTGCAGTTCAGCCAGACGAACAGCGCGGTGCACGGGGAAGGTCCCGGCCCTGCACAGGCCACAAGGCACTGACTCTTCCCTGGGTGTCTGGCACTTAACCCATCACAGGTGATGATTCAAAATGCCTTTTCTTTCCAGATTTTCTGCTATTTTAGTGAATGGAATCACTTGCTGTGGAACAAGTGCTAGATAAGGCACAAGTCTAAGAGGAGGGGTGGGGTCTCCCAATGTCAGTGACAACAAATAGTTTATTTGTGCAAAGCTGTACTGTGAAAGCAGACTTTTAAGACTATGAATGAGGATGTAATTTGAAGTTGTGGCCCATATGGAAGAGTGAAGATCACTTGGGTCTTGGGCTTTTGTAGGGACAGGAGGCTCCAGACTAATAGAGCTGCCTCCTAGGATTACCTAAGAGGTATGTGGGCAGTGCGAACATTTACTGTGTTAAATCCAGTGACTCTGGGGTATTCTGTGCTCTGTGGCTTACAATGAGTCCCTGTCAAGACCAACGCTGTGCAACTCGCTTTCAGCTTCCTGCTGCTGCATCACCCGTTTAAGTCAGCATAGAGAGACCAATGAATGAGAATGGAGAGCCATGCTACTTCCCTACAAAATAGAAAACATTTCTGTAATGTAATCTGATAAATCACTGTCACTTGATGATTTCTGTGGCAAATCTTTCATAAGAGTGTGTTGCTAAGCTGTAGCAGACAAGGAATAAGAACTATTAGACTTGAACAATAGATGTTCCTAACCAGTGCATACAGGTTTGTCTGGGTTTTTCTCTCTCCTAAGAAAAGCGTTCTGGATATTTCTTACTATTCTGAAAAATCTTGTTTTGGGATTTTTTTGGGAGGGGAGTGGAGATAACATTGTTCAGGAAAACTTGCTTCAGAATAGGGCTCAGACTATTGTATGATTTGTCTGTATGGAATTATAATGTAGACAAGCCCCCAATTTGTCCACAGATATCTCTAACTTAAATTAAATTTGATATTTACATCAAACTCTAACACTTCCTTTTGCTTTTTCAGTTTCAATAACTTCTTTGGTCTAGGGCTGTTTGACCTTTTTAATCAAATGAAGCTACCTATTATTCCAGTAGTATTTTTGGTGTGTGATATTAAACTTCACTAATAATGTATCTTCTGACACATTATTAATGAATATGAAAATGGGGTTGCTTTATTGTTAACAGTTGTCAAGATGGACTTCAGGAAGGGTTTGAGGCTTAAAAGTGATAAACGTTAATTGAACTGTATCTCTATAAATTAAAAAGCAATGAAATGCAGGATGCATACTCAAGGCTTTATATGCACATATGCTCGACCCGCTTTCAGAAGTAGTTTTATGGAGAGCATGTACGTGTGCAGTCAGAGCGAGTGTTATTTTCTAAATGTCACCAGTGGATTTGTTTCTTTGCAGTTGCTCTGTATGCAATCAGTGCCGTTTACTTTGCTGGTGTGATGGTTCGGCTGATGCTCACTTTGACTCCAGTGGTCTGCATGCTGTCTGCAATTGCTTTCTCCAATGTCTTTGAGCGTTATTTGGGTGATGATATGAAGAGGGAAAATCCACCAATAGAGGACAGCAGTGATGAGGATGACAAAAGGAACCCTGGCAACCTGTATGATAAGGTGAGGGGAGGGACCAAAAGTTAGAAACCAGCTTTTGTTGTTGTTGTTGTCAGAATGCTTTAAATACCGCTAGAGGTCTGAATCACTAGCATTTAAATTTAGAACAAATATTTATGTTCTCCAATAAGGTGTAACTGATGTCTTGGAAAAAAAAAAGTCAGTGTCAGTGTAGAAGTTTTTCCTTCCAGCTTGGTTGGTGAAGAGCTTTTAACCTACAGGAAGTGTCCAGTGTTGACTACTAGTATTCTGTACTTTCTACAGAAGCAATGGCAGACAGTTGCTCGCTCTCCTTGACTAGTTATAGCAGCTCTTTGTCTCTGAATGCTTACCTCTTGCATTTCCTCTAAGACATGGTGAAATTAAAGAATAACATATTTTATGAAAAAATATTTCTATTAATAAACTTGCATACTCTCTTGATCATGAAGAAAATCCTGTTAGGGACTAATTTTTTTTTATCTCTTAGACTTTGTTATAAGGACCCTGACAATGCATTAGCCTTGGGTTTCCCCCCTTTTTCCTCACAGGAAATACCTGTGCCTTTCTTTTTTCCACCCTGCTGTATAAAAGGGCATCGTCATCCTAAGCCAAACCAAGGAATTCATGCATTGACCCTCACATAATAGGTTTTCTTCTTCTGAAAGAGGCTTTCAAGGAATCATCCATTTTTGCAAGTTGCTGGATTGTCACAATATTCTTGTGCATACTTAGTTAATTTAGGCTACAACTTGGTCTAGCTTTATAGTATCCTGGAGCATTTCTGGTGTGTATGTGGTAAAGAAAAAGGCGTGGGTTCCATTATCAAGAGTGACAAAAGTTGCCATAACAGATATATCTGTGTTTGTTCAGGCAGGCAAAGTGAGAAAACATGTATCTGAACAGGAAAAAACAGAGGAAGGACTGGGTCCCAATATCAAAAACATTGTTACTATGCTGATGCTGATGTTGTTGATGATGTTTGCTGTTCACTGTACCTGGGTAACTAGCAATGCGTACTCCAGCCCCAGCGTTGTTCTCGCTTCCTATAACCATGACGGGTAAGTAAGGTCTACAGGTCTGAAAAGGATTAAAGGGCAAAAGCCTTTCTCTTCCTTTGCACTAGAAATTTGCTTTACCTTCTTTTAATCACTTCTTATTATATTAAGGCACAATTGTCACCTGAATAAACAATTCTTAATACTCTAATTTTCAAGAAGGTACAACATTTTCTGAAATATATAATGTAAATGCATAAAAATAAAACTGTCCAGAGCTAATAAAAATGCTTAAAAATGAAGTTTTTGAGTCAACTGGGAAAACTTGTTTTTGAATATGTCTCTGACTGGAAGTGCATTTGAAATGCATTTAATGCATTTGGAAGATGGAAATACATCTTCAAAAGCAGTTCAAGTTCTGGCTGTCCAGCTGTCGATGTATTAAAGTTATGACTGCTGGTGGCTGAATCCCTCAAAGGGAGCTGAACACCTAAGAAAACCCTTATTTGTGAGCCCACATTTATCACTGTGCAGTTAATTTGTTACTAGTATTTGTACAGATGCAAATAAAATGAGCTCTGTTTTCCAGCACTCGGAATATCCTAGATGACTTCAGAGAAGCCTACTACTGGCTGAGACAAAACACAGACGAGCACGCCAGAGTGATGTCGTGGTGGGACTATGGCTATCAGATCGCAGGAATGGCTAACCGGACAACCTTGGTCGATAACAATACTTGGAACAACAGCCACATAGCCCTGGTAAGGGTGGCGATTTTTCTATGGAGTAGAAACACCAAAATGTTTACATTGCAGTCAAGTATGGAATTGTAAATGTCTGTTGATAGACAGTATAAACTAGGGGAAAATTCCATAGAGTGGGAAACACAGAGGTGGAAGGAACACATTTTTTTGCATTTCTTAGAACTCAAGTATAGAGTTTTGGGACTGGAAGGGAGGGATCAATTTTGCCTTTGGAGTTTCCATTTTGTTTCCTTGGAGTTTCCAAAACTTCTGCTTCAGTTTCTCTTTTCTTTGGAGGAGGACAGACAAAATCTAATGTCACCATTCCCCTTGTGATTAGTGCTAGGACAGCTTTCCTGGTGTCACTGCTTCACTGGCATTATCCAAATAGGGGTCGTTTCAGTTCAGCAGGTTCTCTGCTGACTGGGTTTTTGAATGGCACGTGAAAACTGACCACGTGAAACAACAAATTTTCAGGCATCTTGGAAATTAAAGACAGTTTATGAATGGCAATGGGAGCATTGCAGATTTGATGCGATTCTGTCTTCTCAAATTGGCAGTTAGACAAAACATCTCTACGTATAAATTCTTTCACTTCTGAAGAGTAAGTTTAAGTTTAATTTTTGTGCATGTGCTTAAAAGCAGGGCGTTAGCATTGCCTGTGGTTACAGGGGCACAACCTTGGGCAACTTAAACCTTTTTCAGAAATGAAAAAAAAGCTCTGCATTGTAGCAGGGCTGCAGTCTTACCAGGGGCTGTGTCCTCATCACTCAGCGATGACATCAGTCATCGCTCAGTGGCTGTTTCTTCCCGTAAGACCTGTGTCATGCTACGTGAGAGGAATGTATTAGAGCAGTTTCTTGTCTTGTGTCAGTACCTAGTACAGCAGTTGGACACATCTGCAGACAAGCAGTGTTTAAAACCAACAAATTAATCAAGCTATGCTTTGAACATCCCAAATCCTGAAAAATGTGCACTGGGGAAGGGAGGTGGGGGGGTGGGAGGGTGGAGATCGTATGTACGTGCTTTTGACAGGAGCAGGGAACTCACATCAGCCAAAAGCAACCTTGGGAAATTGTACTGTTGGTGCTAATATCAATCAACAAGCCTTCCCATGCACTCTTAAGGTGTTTTTCTCTTATTTTGGTCGTTGACCTGACTGTGTTTTAGATGGACGTTCAACTCTGATAGCTCTAGGTGCCTCCCACTTCTAAAAGAGGTAGAAGTGCAGATATTGTATCTGACCCAACAGATTCCTGCAGGACAAGGTACATCAGGTGAACAGAGAGACTGGAAGTCATCTGTATTGCTTAAGCACAGTAACCATACACATTACAGCAATTACAGTGATGGTTTTTAATAAAGAATTCTCTCCAGTATGACTGCTGGCACTGTCAGGTCCCATTTCGCAATGAATACTCCATAAAGGGGGACCCAAGCAATATACGTGTGTTGTGGCGAGTACCTGAACTTGTGTGGTAAATGAGGCATGCCCCAGAGACGTGTGCCAGATGACTTCCTCCTGCACAGAAACGGAAATCTGCCAAATCACTTCACATTGATTAGGATAACGGCCAAGAAGCTGAGAAGCTGAGGTTCCCAGTCTTTTTGACAGATTGCAGCCTAAGCTTGGCATTTTCTAATTACGTTCTTAACTGAATGTTACCAATTTGGGTCCAATATTATTTATATTGTAGTTACTCCCTTTTACTACAGCGATATGTTATTATGCCTTAAGTGCAAGAGCTTCAATAACAAACAAAACTACTGAACTGAATGCCAGCTACTGACCTAAGTGAATTCGTTAAGTGTGGGAAGTGACCAGTATGGAAGGGGTTATGGGAACACTCTTAAAAAGCTTTTCAAATCTAAAACTGTTATTATGCTTTAAACTCAAGGATGTCTCTATTCTGACATTTTCTTTGCCTAAATTTACTTTGAGCTCAATGCTGAGGATGCCTGTATGCTACTGAGTACAACGCAGCATGGCTGCTTTATTAGTGAAGGACAGAGCTCAATGGGAACAAAAACCAAGAAATTACTAACATTTCAAATAACTTATTCACTTTGGGTTGTCTCTAACGCTTTGAAAGTAAGTCATAATTAGGTATTTTCTGCAACACTAAGTTTGTCAATACAGCTGTGACTTGAAAAATCTGTAGGTGCCACAAAAGGAAAACCCTTATTGATACATTTTTTACTCAAAGCATTCATTTCAACAGGCAGCACTTCTCTTACAGAGGAGAAAATATTTCAGTTTAGGTTTGGCTTTTGACTTTCTAAATACTCACAATGGGTTTTCTTGATCTAGAATGAAAATATGGGCTTTGGTTGGCAAGTACGGATTCTTGGGCTTTGCTCTGTCAGGTATTGATCTGTGGATCTGCTTGACAGGCAGCTGTGCAGAGATTTAGGATCTTTTTGCTATGATACAGGTGGGAAAGGCAATGTCATCAAATGAGTCGGCGGCATACGAGATCATGAGAAGTCTGGATGTGGATTATGTTTTGATTATTTTTGGTGGCGTGATTGGCTACTCTGGTGATGATATCAATAAGTTCTTGTGGATGGTGAGAATAGCGGAGGGGGAACATCCCAAAGATATTCGGGTAAGCATTCTTGCTAAATACTGTATTTCTGTATGTTCATCTCTACCTTTTTCTTTTTTTTCTTTTTTCTTTTTTTCTTTATTTAAATTTTCATTTATGTTGTTGCTTTTCTGGTAGCGCTTATTACAGCGGAGGGAATCTCTACTACTTATTGCAATTTTATTTGAAAAATGTGTTATGGGTTGTTTTCCTAGAACATTAGGAGTGCAGAGGCCTGTAGCCCAGTTTCTTTCAATATTTATGGTTTTGAAAGGTCAGTAACCTCAAAAACTTACCACCTTTTTTGTTTTGCATGATACTAAAAGTACAGACTATCTTTTGTAATTCTTGTGCGCATGTCTCACTGTGCACCATCATACTTTAAAAAAAGTTTGAGTGTTCAGACTGTTTAAATAGTTGGCATTACAAATTTCTTCAAACTCTGTAATAGTAGGAGGCCAGTTAAAGTGTTAATATTGACTTACGTAGAATTTAAGTTATTCAAACATCTCACAGATTGCAGAAGTCTGTAGTAATATTTGCTTAAGTCTAACAAAAACTTGTAGATATTGAGCACAGGCTTTAGGGAGTAGCCCCTGTGCGTAGTTTCATCTTCTACCGGAGATGAAAATGGCAGACACTTTTTGTTTAAACACTGGGCACATAGGAAGTTTATGGTAACATTGCAGACCTTGGACACTAACAATACAGTGCTTTTCACCTTTCTGAAGAATATTTTTGATAGATGCCCAACTGACTTTTACACTTTTAAGATCAGTTTTCCAGTAACTGCTAACTGTGAAGTGACAAAACTTGTACCAGCACAGTAAGATGGATTTAGGAAGATGGGTCCGTTGGGGTCTGGGTTACAAGCAGGTAGTTTGTAACTATTTTACCTTGATTTTCCATTTTAAGACTAACTTAAATCAGCTTTCAAACTGGTAAAGTCAGTTTAGATTTTTTAGGAAGTTCTCTTTTGTGGAGAAGGGAATGAGAAATGATCTTAAATGGGGGTTTAGTTTATATTGACTCTCTTTATCTTCTTTTCTTTTTAAAGGAAAGCGATTACTTTACCCCTCAGGGAGAATTCCGGGTAGACAAGGCAGGTTCTCCAACTTTGCTGAACTGCCTCATGTATAAAATGTCTTATTACAGATTTGGAGAGATGCAGGTTAGTGCTACAACTTCTACTGAGTCTGAGTTGAAATGTGAGAAAGCAAATGTTATTTTGATATATTTTCCATCTTCTGGATTAAGTGTTCTTGTAGTAGCAAAATCGGAGGTAAGAGTCAGCTTTACAAATTAAAAGACATCTTAGGCATGGTCTGTTGTATCTAACCCTTAGAAAAAAGCATTTCTGCTGCTCACCTACACATGTACTTAGCTTTTTGCTGTCCTTCATGTCGCCTAGACAAGCGTCTTAATTCCACTGTGCAACGCGTTTGCTGAAGCATTAACCGTTATGTTGTGGAGAGCTTTAGATTTGTGTTTTGTAATAGCAACACAGAAGTGGAACTGTTAATTGACTGTTTAATCACTGTCAGAATCTACCCCATTTCTATGCAAGTCACATCTGTGTATTAAACAACACAGCACTTATGTAATAAAGGCGTAATTCTCAGAGAGAGTTGTCACTCCCCTTTGGGATCATTAAGCACATGGATGTAGCTAATCTGCCTGGTTTGCTGCTTTCTGTCCTCCTCTCCACTCCCCACCGAGGGCCCTTCATTCTGATGGGTTAGCACAACAATCCTTTATTCAGCTAAAATTGAGGCCAGTGGATCCTATTTGTAACACGGGGGGAATCCAATTTATCTGATAAATGTAAACATGAACTATTTCCGACTCGTATGGTAAGCCATGAAAGTGCAAGTTATTGCCCCTTAGGAGAGCACAAGTGCGACAGGACACGGGGTGATGGTTTTAAATTAAAAGAGGGTAGATTTAGACTGGATTTAAGGAAGACATTTTTTACAATGAGGGTGATGAAACACTGGAACAGTTGCCCAGAGAGACAGTAGATGCCCCATCCCTGGAAACATTCACGGTCAGTTTGGACGGGGCTCTGAGCAACCTGATCTTATTGAAGATGTCCCTGCTCATTGCAGGGGGTTGGACTAGATGGCCTTTGAAAGGTCCCTTCCCACCCAAACTGATCTATGATTCTACATGAGCAGCTATGCTAAAAAGCCACCACAGGCTGCTGCACCACAGACTCTCACTTAAGTAGTTTCGTCTCTGAATGCAGACGTGATTATTTCTGTTGAGACATGAAGTGCTGTCTCCTGCAACATCTGTAGGAGTAAGAATAGATGTGTCGCTTGCCATTGTAAAAAGAAGTTGAGAGGTTTTTTTCTGTGCAGCAATAACCGATGCAAGAGAAGCGTTGTCCTTTGACTAGACCAGTTGAAAGCGTTGCCTTGTGGTGTGAAGTACCATAGTTTGCAGTGATGGGTGTTGCGCGTTTTGTCTCGAACTAATATGCAATTTTAATTCTTATAGCTGGATTTTCGGACACCCCCAGGATTCGATCGCACACGCAATGCTGAGATAGGCAACAAAGACATTAAATTTAAACATCTGGAGGAAGCCTTTACCTCAGAGCACTGGCTTGTTAGAATATACAAGGTGAAACAACTAGACAACAGAGAGACATTGGATCATAAACCTAGAGTAACCAACATTGTACCGAAACAGAAGTATTTGTCAAAGAAGGTGGGTTCCCAGTGAAGTGACTGAAAGGGGTCAGGAGGTGGCAGTTTATTTTTAACAGAAAATCCAGAGCTGGTGAATTATGTATTTCCACTGGCCAGAATGTTACGGATACTGTTCATGTTAGTGTCCAATATCAGACCTGCCTGCTGGTAATAATTGTTAATTTACTGTCTGCTTAACTTAAAAGCATGTGAAGACACAAGGCTAGATTTTTTTTAGGCAGAATGCTAACTGGAAATAGAGCGTGTCACTGGCTGTTACAACTCTTAAGTCTTCATGTAACTGGAAGTATAATCTCTAAAGTACATCAATTCATGTTTCAGTATCTATGGCTCACTAAGTAAATACTGTGGAAGTTGCTTTCTGACTTTGTTTGAAAGTAGTGATGCCTAGAAGTTTAAAAATGGCAATTTTGTATGAAATAAATTAAATATGAAACTTTTGTTGACGGAACTTTAGTGTCTGGCTGCTTACTGTTTGAAGTCATCTGCATGGTTTTAAAACCGTTAGCTGTGGTGTGCTACTTCAGCCTAGTAAGACAGACGTGTTACGAGGGAAACTGGGGAGACCCTTAGCAGTCCTCTCCTTCACAACATCTGTTTTCTATATATTCAAATATATGTTGCAAAAGGAATTCCAGAATCCCGTCAGAAACAAATGCGTAACAAACTAAATCAGTATAGGCAGTAAACTTACACTGTGCCGTGGAAGTACAAGTAAAGAATGTTAGAGGGTAAAGAGGCTAATTTTTCTGATTTGATGCAAGTTCATAAAATAAGGCATTTGGGAGTTGCCACTGAAGGTAGACGTACCTTGAAAGGAAATTATAAGCTTTGCTGTGCCTGTCATACACTTCAGTGTAACTCTTGATCTTGAGTGACAAGCAAGGCTGTATTTATTAATGATAGATGCATTGACCCCACTTAAGCTGTGGCTGTGTCGGTTCTCTGTGTAAAGACAGTTTTGATAAAAGTTGATGCAAATTCTGATCCGTCACCAACTCCTGCAGTACAAACGGACTCTGCTTCCCACTAAGAAATGGGAGAACCAGCAAAGAGCATGGGGCGAACGTCTAAACTAGGATTTCTTACCTGCATTCTGAGGGCCCCTTAGTACCCACAGGTTTTCAGCAGCAGTTGCTTCCTTCCTGGAAATTCAGTCCCTCTCCTGTCACTCTTCCGTGTTAGGAATGACATTGCTCAAGCTCGGAGGCATTACATGTCTGAGTATTACATATTAGTATGTATCTGTCTGTCTTTATAATATTATTATTGTTGTTATTAAAAAGAGAAAATTTATATTTAATTGGCATAATAAAGCCTGCTGGTAAGCACAGCAAGCGTGGGAGCTGCCTACTGTCCAATTTGTTGTGGTAGGCGTGTCAAATGTACAACTACCTGCCAGGAGCTAACTGGATTTATACAACTTGGAAGTTAATTTTACCTGACTAACATTAATGCTTCTCCCTTTACTACCTTAAAAAAAAACAAAAACTCTAAAATATGCTGATAAAGACACAGGAGCAGAAAGCGCTAACTAGCCTACAGACCAACAGCAGAAGACTAAAGACTAAAATGTTGTTACTCGGTTCTTCTCTTGCTTTTGGAAGTGCTGCTTTGAGCAAATACAACTATTTATCTAGCATCTTGGTAACTTGTAAGAGAACCAAGCAGTACAAAATATGCAAGAAGGTATTTCCAAACAAAACTAGCATTCTACACCACTTCTGCTCTTTGGGCATATTAGAGCTTTATTGTGTTGGTTAATTATTCATTCTGCCTCAGCGCAAGCTTTGAAAACAATTCTACAGAGCTGGTAGATGGGGCCTGCAAAAGTACATCTTGTGCAAAAGCAAGTGCTGGGCATGAATTAATAATCCCAACTTTAAAACTAATAACTGGACAATGCCTAGTTGAGGGTTTACCATTTGAGCTCTTTAAAATCAATCTAAAGATCAGGCGTTGAAATGCACATCATTAAACCGCGGTCAAGACTAAATCATTAACTAATACATTTTATTCTGTTTTTCTTTTTAGACCTCCAAAAGGAAGCGTGGCTACATTAAGAATAAACTAATTTTAAAGAAAGGCAAGAGACCCAACAGGAAGACAGTTTAAATACACTGTTCTGATTGCTAATACGAAGCAGTTGTCCTTGAGATAACCAGTCTTTGCCTTTAGCTCAAGTCATGTTTCACAGCAACATGAGGGTACAGAACCATCATTGGTCCAGATTATTGTACAAAATTTTCAGGCAATGTCTGATTAAAAATATTGGCTTATTGAGAACAGCTGTTTTAGATTTGTAATGTGAAGCAAGACAGAGCTGCTATCCAAGTCTAGCAGCATTTTTTTTATTGGTACATATTATCCTTCAAATCTGTTGAGAATTTGGACTGACTGCACCAAAGAACCCTGTAATTTGGTCCTTGGCACATGCATACTTGTCAATCTTTTTTGGAAAACGCTGTTCAGCTGAATAGCAGCAGTACGTAAACCGGAATGGTGAAACCTAAAAATGACCCCTTTTCAACAATTTTAAGAGGAAGCAGAGCTCTCTGAAATTCAACTTTCAAAATAAGTTTCTCCCATGATTATTTTTCAATGGTTTTGTGGTTTGTTTGGTTTTTTTCCAGTGTCCTCTTACTCTGGCTGCAGGCTGGGTTTGATCTGGCGTGTAAGAAGCAGAGCTGCAGTTTTCACAAGAGGTGGCAGGACAGATTAATTGGGTGCTGGTTGGGACTGGAGGAGCTGCTTTTGTCGAAGGTGGGCTGGCGGCGGCGCTGCCTTACGCTGTCCTTTCCAAGGTAGACAAGGCAAACCTTGCGCACCCGTAGATACAAGGGCTAAATTTGTATCCTCCTGCAAAATCTGAAACGACAGTAATGAATGCTACAGTAACACACAGCTGAGCACCCTGTAGCGGCTGGTGCTTCAGAACAGAAATTAAACTATTTTAGGTAAATGTTTACATTGGTAACGCAAGTATAGCCTGTTTAATGGGGAAAAAAAAAAAAAAAGGTTGACAGGTATCCAAACCCCCTTTTCTGTGGCTATTGGAGGGAGAGGATTTGCAAACCTCTCCCCCCCTCACTGCCTTTCTTGTGAGGGTAGAAGTTTTTCTGGAAATCTGTTTCTCTGCATTTTTATTTAGAGTGCTTAAATCAATTGAAGAAATTCCTGCTGTAGTGCTATTTGCTTTGTCTGTCTTTTATACTGTTTTTTTTAAAGAAAAAAAAAAAGTGGTGAAAGCTGTCAGATTAAATGCACTAAAATATAAATGGAGACTGAACGTGTTCACTTTCCAGCTATAGGAAAACTTTATACAGACTTGAAAATTTTCTTTAATTAAAACGAAAGGGTTTTGCAGTTTGTTTTCCTGCCACAGGTTGTAACTTTTTATAGAAACAAAACTTGCATCAATAATTGGATGTAAAATGCAGAATAGTATGTACCTTTCATGAAGAAAATGTAAATTTACAGTGTTCTGTGAGAATGTTACTGCTGACTTCTTTCCCAAGGTGTAGAATATTTTTTTTGATTTATGAACTCATTTTTGACTCCGATGGTTTATACAGACCAATACTACAGCTGCAACATTTTCACAAAGGTAATTAAATCTGGATTTCTGGCCCCCTGTCGTTTGGAGATTTCATTTTATTTTGTTGCTTTAAAGCTCAATGCAGACCAGTTGTTGACTGTAGGGGAAAATAAAGTTAATTCAAGTTTTGTGTTAAGGGTGTTCTGTCAGTTTTGTTGTGATTAACTTGATAACGTGTTGCTTATACTCCTAGTGATAAATGAAGTCATTCCAACTCCATAAGGTAAATCTGCTGACCTCATGAAGTTGCCGTAATGAAGCCACAGCAGCTACTTAACATCTCTGCAGCTTACATTTATTAAGCCAAGCGTAGGGCCTGGGCTATGCTCACATTCAAGGTGGCTGCAGTATTTTCTGAGAAGAGCAGCCATCCTTCCCGAGCATCCTTACGCCATGCAGGAGCTGTAATATCTTTCTTGCTTCTTCCAAGCGAATCTGCATCCTGTCCCCTCACCACAGCTAAGAAATAAACGATAGAACGCGTGGAAGACCATCCGAAAGGCAGCAGAACAGCTGCTGCTGGTCAGGCTGGGGTTTGGCAGTAACTCAGCCTTGTTTTAAAACAAGGCAAGAAAAGTTTGCCCTCCCATCTTTAGGTATCTTTACAGTTCTGTCAGCTTGTTTTCCATCTTGGCTGACAGTGTTCTTTTTAACAGAACAGAAATAAGTGACTCCTGTCAATTTTTACAGCATTTTTAAAGTTACGTGAAAGAAAAATGAGCTAACTACAGGAATCTTAGCCAGCCTGGGCCTAAATTGCCTACCGCTTACCTGAGCTTTCCTAAATCTAACTTGATTTCAAGGTTTCTGCCAATGTTAAATGACATGAAAAGCTGGAGTCGTTAAGGCAGCCCTTAGAAAAAGCAAAGTAACAAAGAAGAACTGGCGGGTGTTGAATCACCTTCCTTGGTTCATCAGGTTGGTTACCTGGTTCTGCACCTGCATCCGCGAGTTACTCAGCTAAACTAACTCTGCCTCTTCACTTGGATCAGCGCAGAATACTACTATCTTCTGTAATTATTGAACGTACCACCCCATACTAATTTTTTTTCCTTAGCTACAGCCATCCTTTTGTTGTTCTACTAGGTCAAATTTGGAAGCATAATTGTCACAGAATAGTAAAATCTGAAGTAAAAAAATGCTTCTGCTCCGCTTTGGTCTTCGGTTGCTAAGGAACTAAAACTGTGTGTGTCTCGGAGCCAGCGCTGCTCGAGTTCTGTATCACTTCATCATCACTGGTGAAAGCAGCGAGGGCAGATGGCACAACTGGTAATCCCAGAAGAAATATTTTGACTTGTGGAAGTAATTCCATAATGGGGGGGGGGTGGGAAGGAAGTCATTAGTTAAATATCTTGACAGATTTACTTTTGAAAACCCAGTTAAATGCTTTGACTCAGCCCTCTGTAGTTACCGGTCCCACTATGAGTAAAAACTGAAAATAAATCATATTTGGCTGCGAGTAAAACTCTTTAAACCGAGTGTATGAACTGCTCCAAGCCCCGGCCGTGCAGCGAATGCAAGGGGAGGCAAGGAACACGCCTGGGGAGTGCTTCCGGCCCTATTTACAGCCAGTTTTGTTTTCGGTTTTGCATAAAAACAAAGAGTTCTGGCACCACCATTTCCAACGCTCTGGATAAATGTTTAAAATAAACTCAAACACTTGAAAATAAATAAATCTAACACTTGTAAAATGTAGACCAGGATCCAGGAAGCCTTGAAGCTCGTTTTTCCTCCCCATGCAAAGTGTCCAATGCTGCAATAATTTCGAGCTGTATTTTAAGAGGTATCTAATCAAGAATCAAAGATTAAATGAAGTAACGATTTTCAGAAACAAGGGAGCACCCTACCCTATATTTCCTTTTTAATTGTCAAAATAAGGCTCGTGTTCCCCAGCCTTTCCTAAAGCCGGGATGCTGCTGCCCAGCCCTGTTTTCCCGGTGTAGTGCTGTCCAGTTTAAACAGAAACTTACCCGTGGGGCGTCTGGCAGCAGGAACGAGGGAAAACCCACCACGATCCAGGACTGAGCTGACAGGTCACTCCTCTCAGACACAGGCAAAGAGCTCACAGGTGCCCTGGGTGTTGCACCACCGCTCCCGGACAGCCCAGTAACTGACACCAGTAACTCACGCTTCAATGGAAAGAGAAAGGGCATCCCACTACTAAATGAAACAAACCTTTTATTCATGAGCATTTGTCATTTTAAATTCACAAATTAGGCAAATCAGAAGAGACCGCCAGAGCATCTTTCAAATGATAAAGGTATAAATTTTCTTTCTGAACATTTCTAATTTAAGAAAGGAGAAGGTTGCATAGGCTTTCTACAGGTGTGCACAAAAAAAAAAAAAAAAATTGAAGTACATGGATGTTTTTACATTACAATTCAGAGTGTACATTGGCTACTTGAGAAGGAAATGATTCACTTGCAAGTCCAAGACGGCTACTGGAACAACCTACAGAATAAGGCTTATGAATATTTACTTCTCAGTCCTGTAAAATATACTGAACACCTAACTATCAAAAAAATAAAATGACACGTGTGAATCTTGTTTTGGAATCTCTCGCTGATGGGATCTTTTCAGAAAGGGCTATTTTTACGTTTGTCTCCTCCCGAGTTACTTCGGGAAAGAAAGGGCAGTAACGGCATCAGGGGATTCGTCACGGCATCGGAACAAAACGGAACATTTCTCAGAGCACAAGTGGAATGTTCTGGGCATGCAGGAACAACCAACCATGCAGACAGAAAAAAATCCGCAATAAATTACAAGCAGAAAATTATTCCAATTTCTCCTCAAAAGAACGGCTACAGCATCTTTGTTGCCTCGACAGTCCTACCCTCGGAGCCGGGAGAGGTCTACTCTCCCCGGGGCGCAGGGTGGGAGACGCAGGGCGCTCGCCTGCCCCAGAGAGGTTTGCAATGGCTACTTCTATAGTGAGCGTGGGGCTGCTGCTTTGGTGTGTGAAAGTCAAAGTTCTGGGAGGATGTTCCACGTGCTTAATTCTGCGTTTCCAATTGTTCTTTGTGATGTTTTTACACGCTGCAGGAATACTGCTACTTACTTCTCAGACTAACCTCTGGAACAAAAGCGGATCCTTGACAGCGTTAATTCTTGCAGGTGCTAAAGTACACCTTCTCCTGATGATGCGTGGTAGCGTTCCAGCGATTGCTACCACAGCATCATTTTGGTTTTGTTACAGAAAAACACCAACTATTCCTAAAGATAAGATTTTTTTTTTTTCCCTTTAGAAAAAAAAAAGTCAGCTACAAAACCAAGCTCATGAAGTCCACGTTTTTTTTAAAAATAGGATTTAAATCATTTATAACATTAATCTTTCTAATGTGCAAAAAAAGGACATACAAGCAGACAAAATAACATTTAGGAGGAAAAAGGAGCCACACCATTAAATAGGGATCTGAAGTTCAAATGTAAAGATCTATTAAATATTATGTTCAAATGAACAACTAACGGCATGTTTCCTTGTGCACACACCTCCGCTTAGCCTTCCGAGTTGCTTAAGAGATTTTAACATCTAGATTTTAACATCTACCAAAAATAATAATTATAAAACGCAGGATGCACAAGAAGAGAGAGAAGCAGTGCTCTGACCTACGTGTATTTGTGTGATATCTATAAAGCCTAAGTTACTGTATTAAGAAAGCAGACAAAAGGCACAGAATGAATCCGCACTACAGAAAGGCAGGCATCCACGCTGCTGTACCTCAGCAATACAGTGGTTTCTTTAGGGGGCACTGTAGAAAGCAGCACTGAGCAGGAGTCGGCACATTTTTACATTTGCCTTTTGGTGCCGCTTCTCTCAAGAACACCTTCACTTTCAACAAATACAAACTAAAAAGCAACGAAGCCTTGACACGCTTTCAGAATCCACTTTGTTAGTGTCACAGCGGTTACCTCACAAAGCAAGATCAAGCTACAGGATTGTTTACTTACTTATTCTTTTTTTCTTTTTACTTTACAAAACAAATCCTATCCCGTTTCATTTGTTTTACTAATAAAGTTATTGTCTCAGTGTAATAGTTTACTAAAATCGTTACTTTTACATCAGAAAATCATTCATCTGAGAGGGCTTGTTACATCACCTCTGCTCATCCATGTGTCTCATCCAGAAGCCATCAATGGGGCCAAAAGCAAGAGAAATCACAACACGGGTCCGCTTGGAGCCTTCACAGGGAATGAAGGGCTCCGACCAGCCCAGCTGCGGCTGATTCCCCAGAGCAGCGCACGGAACCCGCCTCCCGGCTGCTGGGGAAGGAAGGCTGACGCCCACCACAGCAGCACGGGAGGACGGGACTCCTCTCCCGCCTCACAGCAGACGGGCTTTTTAGCCTGAACGCATCAGCAGTGGGTTGGTTTTTTTAAATGGGGTGGAAAGCTGAGGCAAGAGTGAGCTGGAAACGCCACCAGCTACATCTGCCAGAAGGGATTTAGTGGAACATATAACCATATAACCCCAAATCACCGGCACGAGAGCAGCCAGAGAACGCTACGCAGCAGGACGGATGACCAGAGCAGCTGGCTCACCGGTGACCACAGATCCACTGAACAGCTGGAAGTACGAATAAACAAAAAAGTGAGGGCGCAACGGGTTAGTGCCAACAACGTTCTTGAGAAGGTATTGCTACTTCTTGTAAGATGGCAGAGAATTCACACTCGAAAGTGACAGGAAACATGCTCTTAAATCAGCATCCCGGAGAGCGAGCGCTGTCAGTGTCTCATTCTTACGTCAAAGTGAGTTACTCAATGACTGGTTAGACAGGACGACTGCCATTAAGTGACACCTCACGTTTTAAGTGCAAAACATTTTTTGGCAAAAGTGAAAAATAGAAAACCCTTAACCGGTAACAATAAAAAAGTATTTTCTTAAATACTAGCATAGGGCCTGATCCTGCAAGCACACAACTCGGGGAACCCCAGCTGAGCCCAGCCGGAGCTCTGTGCCCTAACACTTAGAGGAAAAGGTCTTTAAATCACTGTTAGTGTTTATACTTGTTTACATGTAGTGTAAATAACACACACACAAACACACACACACACTGCGTGTATATCTGTGTGTACGTACGGACGTGTGCGCGTGTGTTTGTGTATCCACACACACAAAATGGCTCCTGAATAAACTTGAGCTTGTGGTTATTTTGAGATGCATCATTCACAGTACATCGCTTCTCGCTTGGATCTTCTGATAACGACCTATTCGGAGACATCCTGAAGTTATAGACTGGATCACTTTAATGCCTTTAAGGTGAAGTTATGAGGCAACCGCTCGATTCCCGTCAATGGGTCTTCCAGAGAGGATTCAAGTACAGCCAACCATCGCCCTGCAAGGAAATTAGGGAGAGTTTACAAGAAAGATTTATACATCCTGGATCTGTGTACGTCCACATAAAAGCTCAAATAATACCGGTCAACACAAGAAACCACCCCGTCATCTGAAAATTCTGTACTTAATGAATATAAAAGTAGTCTGGGCAGAAGGGGGAGGAGAAGCAGTGGGAAGATGCAGTGGATGAACTGCTGGTTGGAAGAGCTGCAGGTAGCGGCTAACTCCAGGATACAGGCACACAGGAATTCCCTCAGCCAGCCTTATTTTCCTTCCCCCTCTCCTCTAAGAAAGGGCAAAGATGAACTTAGTAAAATCTGTTTCATTTCAAGCAGATGAAACCCAAGACTGTGTTTAAGGTGTCCATGAGTACTCGCATGGGACAAACATCCCCAGATCACGTTCACAGAACTGTAGAGGTTGGAAGGGACCTTCAGGGATCCATCTAGTCCAACCCCCTGCCAGAGCAGGCTGGACAGGAACGCATCCAGGTGGGCTTTGAATGTCTCCAGAGAAGGAGACTCCACAACCCCTCTGGGCAGCCTGTTCCAGCACGCTGTCACCCTCAAAGTGACACTGAATTTAGATCAAGATTAGTGGGGGATGTGAGTACATAGCACTTGTAAATTAAGGTGTGGATTTTAAGGCAAAAAGCATGGCTTTAGGTGCCTAACATTAGGTACCAAAAATTCAAATGAAAGTAAATCTAACGAGTTTACAGAATGGCCATGGAGCAATCCGTTGCTGTCCTTTAAGAGCCAAACTGGCAAAAATAAAATTTAAGTAGGAAATAGATCATTTTTATATACAACATTAGCCCGTGGTAAAACCACAGACAAGCACCCCCAAGTTTGCAGGAAGATACTGCTGGGTCTTGAACGAATGTACCTCTTTGGCAAAATATTTTGGTTTCCACAGCGTTGTAAGAGCCGCACGTTGCCTCTCCTCTGCCCGCTGTCTCTCCTCCAGGCGGTGCTTGTGTTCTGTCGCTGCGTCAATATTACCTTCTTTCAGAGAATTGGTGACGTGCTGCCAAAGGTGCCTGCGTGACGGAGAAGGAGCAGATGCGACAGAGTGAGAACTTCTGCCGCAGCTGCCTGCCCGGCCAGAGAACAGCACGGGGAGAGCAGACTGATGCCACATCGCCGTGCCGTTTTTGCAGGTCACGTAGCTCGTGAACCATCGCTCTTCCAGGGCATTCATGGCATTTGTGGACCACGTTTTCAGATTTACTCATCTGCCAGTATTTTACCACGCAAGTTAACTTTTTTTCGTGTTCCTGACTCCACAACCTGAGCGTTTTTCTCAAAGCAGATGGATTTATGTTTGTCATTTCCTGTTGACATTCTTTACTGATGATCCACCCCCAAATGACATGTGTTTATTCTGTGTTTATTTGCAGTTAATTTTTGAATTATAAGAGAACGTTGGCCAAAAGCCAAGAGTACATTAAAGCGGGACACTGGCTGTTCCCACCGGGTTACCAACAGAGGAACCGATGCATCGATTCTAGGGAGCCCTTCCAGGTCTGTGCTCTATACTCCCAGTTAACAATAATTATCAGTACGTAACCACACTCGGGTTTCCACACGACCGACCGCGTTCCGATGCGATGCCTTCTCACACTCCATTCGCCTATAGCAGAAACTTTCCCCAGAAAAATACTGAGAAGAAACCGACTGCAGCTTGCACGCATTTCCAGGGCTGTTTAAATGAGTTTCTGTTTACAATCTGATAAACTGCATATCCTGCAGAAACATTGGACAGTTGTAATTTGTTTACTAGTATCCAAAAAATACACTGCGGAGCTACTGGTTTCCTTATTTACTCCAACCCTTCTGTTCCTAAACTACAGGGGAAAAATGAGTTTGTGATAAGCAAGCATGTCTAGGAAGTAGGAAAATGATATCTGACCCTGCACAATGACTCAAGACACGCTTCTGTACAATACAGAGAACGTATTTACAGATAATAAAATGAAGCTTAACTCATGTTTTTAAATCCTCCAATAAAATGTTCCTAAATTCAATAAAAATATTGACTTTTCTGAAGATAAGTGCCAACAGTTATTGACAGTGAATAACGGCACAGGCTTTTTTCTCATGTACCTAGTCATAGTTAGGCATGTGATGTGGGTGCTGAGAGCCTTAAAACCATGTGTGTGTGTATTTATATCTCACATTGGATCATATTTTACATATTTTTATACATATGTATATATTCTAAAATATATAAAACATGAAAGTCCAGTGTAAATCATAAGATGCAACATTACTTGCAACAGACTGACTACTACAACCACTCAAAAAAGCAGGTGAAAACACTGCATTACCATTTTCCAAACGCTCATTAAAACGCATACAAGCGTTTTCCCCCTCTACAACATTGATGTATACCTCACTAAAATGTAATTTATGTTCCAAAGAACCAATACACAGCTTCAGCTATTTATGCCTGCATTAATGTGCTGCAGGAAGCGAGGCGTTTTTGAACCACACCATTTATAACCGCAGTTTTGCTTCCCTGGTCTCTTCCCGCCCGAGGGACGAGGCTGGAACGCCTCTGTCCTTACCTTGACTCCAGCGGGCCTTGCTTTGCTATCGGCCGAATCTTCTTCCTGATAACGGGCAGTTTGTTAGTGTCGATCACTTTGGTTTCTCCATTGCTGTAAGTAAATTCCAGCGTCCCGTTCCATTCTCCCTGTGCCTTGCATACAATGGTGTTGGTGGGATTGTGTTTCACTTCGGCTGTAACCCTGATGCGAGAGGGAAGACAGACAGACCACAGAAATAACCAGTACCGTTTGTTATCAGCATACGAAAGCGCTACCGCCGCTAAGGCCGCAAGTAGCTTTTTACACCTGTAAAGCAGTTTTTCAAGCAAAAGTAGTGACGCTGTCTCCAAGAAGAAAGACTCAACGCAGGGAAGCTCTGCTAATGCAGCAATAGCTTTTGGATGACATTCTCCCGGAGTACAGCGGCAACCAAACTGCAAACCCTGATACGGCTCTAACCCAGAACTGTTTACCTCGTCAGCCTGAAAAACAACTGAGATTCATGTGACATTTTTAGTACACACGTTATTTTCACACCTGAACATAATGCTGTCAGATACCTACGTCAAAGACTTCAGGTACCTTAATCTTCTTCTTTAGCTCTGCGAGTTTACTCTCAGCTGCCGAGAGGCAATGATTAAAGCTCCTCAGTGGTTTGAGAGTGAGCAATACAGATCGGTAGGACTGGAAAATCAGAAGGCAGAGAGTAGTTTTGTGTGCGTGTCTCCCTCTAAGAACATGCATACGTGTGCTTTAGCAAGCCATGTCAAGTAATCTGCAGCCTCAATTAAGTTTTTTAATTATTAGACTAATACAGCACAACCTTGCCTAATTTTCACTCACCCTGATGGCACCAATTATTAAATCTACACCTTTTAGAAAAACCCCTGTCAAAACAGCCCATGTTGATATTTGCCAGAACACAGAATCGAAATGGCTGACACACATATGGAAGAACAATTAGACCAACTGAAGCAAACCCCGGGTAACTATGCAAAACCACACCATCCCAACAGGCAACACAGCCTTGGCATGGACACTGCTACAGCCCAACAGCAGAAGAGAGGGGTCTGTGTATGTTAATCATTGGGTCATCAACTTGAGCCTGGACGTGAGACAGGAAGCTATCCTGCACAGTGCCCTGCACACCCTTAATAAAGAAGCACCAAAGACACAGAAATAATATTTTCATCATCTGTTTCAGTGCAGAAGTGGGAGTCCCCAGTAGGGAGCTACTGCTCTGGGCAGTGACACTTTCATTTCTCTCTTCCTTACAGGAACACCTGGAACACCACCAGTTCATCTAGAAGACTCACACAGCAGCAGCAGCTGGTGTAGCAGAAATATTGCCTTTTCTACATACATTTTTCTGATCCTGCATTTACAGCAATTTTTACAAGCAACAAAGCCTGGAAGAATACATTCACTTTAGTTTAATGAGAGAAATATATCCAAGTCAGTTAAATGATATAAAATGTATAACTACAATAAACTGTGCTCTGAAGCTGTAAGTCACCTCAGACACTAATAGGAAAAGAAATTCAGATATCGGCCTATAAAATACTCCAACTGAAAAACCAAACAGATCCCGAGAGTCTTTGTACTGAAATCCAGTAGCAAATAAACAAGAAGATGACAGTAATTCCTGTACCTGTGGACCTTCCCTCCATAGAATGGCTTGGTGTGGAACGTGACCGTGGCAGAATAGCCTGTTCTGGCACAATTGATGTTGACTTTCCCTCCAAGCTCCACCCATGGGATGGTAAGTATCGAGCGAGCGTAGGCACTAGGCAGGGTGAAAACATACTCTTCTTCATGTTCCATCAAGTAAAGAACACCTATGTAGGAAGAAGGTTGAAAGTAACATGATTAAAAGTTCCGTGATAAGACCCGACAGTCACTGACCCAATGACTGTCATCAACATGTCCTTCCACAGAAAGCACAATGTGCAACTCGCCTTGAAGGAGGGTACTGTCTGATAAGGGAAAAAAAGTCTGCCCTCTGGAACAAATTTCTTCAAACAAATATTTTGAAAAGCACACTATTTGAATGTCTAGCCTGAGGTCCTTCACGGTACCAAACAGCTTATCAGAAAATCTGACAGGATTACCTGTTTTATGAGGAATAAACTGTTAAAGCTGGGAAAAAAAACCCAATATTTGCTTGCAAAAAGCCATACTGAATATTCAGATGCTCACTCAGCTCACTCAGAGGTTATGATGCATCATAACCTCTCTCCAGAAAAAATACGGGCATGGCCAAATGGCTCTTCAGTTCTCCATTCAATCAGACACAACCAGGTCACCTCCACCGATTTCTTACTGATGCGTTTGTTGGTGGGAGTGAAAAGCTCTCTCGACATCTGCCTGGGTGCAACTAGGACACACGCTTAAGGAAGCCATCTAGAAATTTCCTATAAATTTGCTCCTTCATTTCCAAATGCCCGGTTTCCCACACAGCCTTTGCAAGAGCCTTGCATAATCAACGAGGGGCCACCAGGCACCCTGGTCTATTACCACCAAGACCAACATCTCTATCATGCAGGGAAAATTACTGGCAATTCTGTTCTTTAAATGTTCCTCCACCCTCAGGATTACGGGATTGTAACTAAAAACAACAACATGGAGCAGCAGTAATTTTACAAAATTATTTGGAACTACAAAGAAAGTCGCATGTCTGATCAGATCTTAGCTTCCCCTGGGGTTAAGGATACAGCTCTATCCCCACCATAGCTGTAGTTTGGTCTTCAGGATGACAAAGAACAGAACGTAAGACCAAGTGAAGACGACCTTAAACCTTGCACACAGAGTTAGATCATGCCAAATATCTGTAGAATATTTTTGATTTGAGTTTTACACTCTTTTGTGCCCCATTTAATAACTGTCTAAGGGCCTAAAACATTACAGCTTTGAAAACAATTTTTCACATCAGAGATTGAAAATAACCCATCACAGGAAGCACTTAGAACCCAGAAATATTTGGGAAAAAAAAAAAAAATTGGGAAAATTATCTTCACATAGTAATTGTATCTGTTGAGAAACAAGATGAGCTTGAGCCAATTGGCCTTCACCGCGGGGCAGACAGGGGAAGAACACATGGGTAGTAGAAGTGATTAATTTGTCTATCTGTTTAAGGGAACAACGACACCAATTTTGGAAAGTGACCCAACATGTAATGATGAAAAAGCATTAAGTAGGAACAAAGGATTACTCCTACCAATATAAAAATAGGCCCTTCACACTGTATGAAAACACAAACTTAAAAAAACATTCAAAACTGAAAAGCACAGCGCTTTAACAGACTCATCATCTTAAATATTGGTCCCAACTAATCGCACTAAACGCAGGCACAGGAAGCTCTGCAACTTGTCACTTCTGCCTTCTGAAACTGCTCCACAGGAAAACATCTTTTGCAAACCGCAATAGTTTTATGCAGTTTTGCTCAGGAGTTCTGCAACCTCAACCTGGCAGCAGCGACACAGCCAGCCCTTCTGCTCCAGCGAGCGTGACATAAATGAGCTGGAGAGTGCAAAAGCACAAACACAGAAGAGCAATGTCTTAAAAGGACATTTAATCAATTTGCCTCGGCGAGTCACGAGTTCCTCGTGTCAGGTGTTGAACCCTGAGCGCAGGGAAGGGCCAGGACACAGCTGGAACACACACATGCCCTGTCTCAAGCTTCCTCGGTTCCACACCTGCAGGTAAAAGCGAGCTCAACGCGCTGCAGGAAGGCTGAACTACCCAACTCGCCCAGGACACGCAGCCAGGATGAACTTTTAGTCAAAAATACGATTCTGCCTATCAAACTCATTAAACAGATGCTATAATAGCATTACATTAATAAAGAACAATCACGAAGCCTTTTAACTGGATGATGATATTCAAAAAGGATCAAAGAGAGCTAATGGGTACTGATCAAATGCAGACAGGAAACCTGGCACTCTGCAGCGGGGCATGTTCCACATACACAACTACAACAGGTTTTACACCCTGCCAGCTTTCCTTTCTCCTCCTCCTCTTCTTATTTATTCTCCACCTTCTTCATTACAGTCACGGGCAACAGATGTGCAGCAGCAACCAGCTGTGGGGAAATGGCCTGTAGTGCTACCCACAAGGTCACATTTCCCCCGTTTTCACAGTCGAAGCACAGACAGAAGCCTCACACAATCCAAAGCACAGTCCGCCCGAAAGCATCAGCTTCCAACATGACAGTTTGGGGGGTTTTGTTGTTGTGAGGTTTTTGTGTTTGGGATTTTTTTTTTTGAAGAGAAAAGGTCCAACAGCATTACGGTGGGCGCTCCTGGGGGAGAACCTCACTGTATGTACAAACCACACCGTCACGTGAGCTTCTCCAGAGCCTCCTACTTCCCCGGGCCCAGCCATCCTCCTCTGACCGTCACTGCACGTCCCCAGCGTGAGAGGAAACTGCCACGATAAACGCGATTTCCTTCGGGGTTAGCATAGCTTTGCTTTTGTCTCTCCGACAGGATCGACGGGTTATTTCCTCTGTTCCTGAGCGGGAGGGACACAGAGCTCTAACGAACGCTGCCAAGGACACTGAGAAGCGGACAGCAAGTAACAGCGGTGACCTTCAATGCAAATATTTAACCACCACAGCAGGTTAGAAATTAAAAACTGAACCCAGCTCTCTTGGCAGTACTTTTAGCACCTGGGAGCATATTTTTTAATTCCTTAAACACCTGAATAAATACATTTTTAATGAAGTGCTATCTCACTTGAAATATGACTCCAGCTCAATAATTATAACCTAAAAAAAGAACAAAGGGAAGATCTGATATATCCACAACTTGGCACTACTTTTAGTATTAACGTGACCGTTGGTTTTGCATCCCATCGCTTGCAGAGTCCGCATGCAAAGCCTCGTTTAACCGAATCACCGTGCAGACTGTAGCTGCACCACCACCTCTGAACTGAGACCCCAGCTGTCTTTGGGAAGAGGAAGCCAAAGCGACACCGAGAGTCAGCGTTCGTAACTGCTGCCACAATTTGAATTCGCGCCCTACGCCCTGCTGAGTTTAAGTCTTGAGAAATTGAAGGCAGAAAAACTGAAATCTAACAGTTATTTTAAAAAGCGTTGTGACTTTTAACACCTAGCTTATAAGCATCATTGACTGATCTTTAAAGATACCTGCTGGAAAATACACAGGCTATTTTTCTTCCCTTGCTTCCCCGCTCTAAGGGACTATTCATTTTTAGTTTAGAAATGGCTGTAAGTAAATATACGTGAAAAGCTGCAGAAGATTCTCCCATTTTCAGTAACGTTTCCTCCTCTCACATCAAAGAATCATTTCGGAAACTGCAAATTCCTTTAAAAAAATCTTAAGTATTTATAGGCAGCTATTATGCAGGGGAGAATGCACCAGATAAGCACTCTGGGAGGAACGGTGGATGTAGTAATCTAGTTTATTAGAAAAAAATCCCACAGAGAAGGGTGAAATGTTTATAAAAAAGTGTGGAATTTTTAAATTCCCCCTTGAAACGTCCTCAACACTGTTTACTCCTGCTTTTGACTAAGGCAACGTATTCACAGTCATGCTCCTTTCCACCATTCCTCGGCCTGCATTAAACCAAGCGATGTTCACGGCATATAATTTTCCCTGTTTGACTATTACACGTCCCTCACTGATGCTGCAGCTTTGTGAATTGATTTTCCAGTAACACATATTGACAACATACCCAAAGGAGGCTCTGGATCGATAAGCTGCAGAAGAGGCATGTGAAATTTAATGCTTCCCACCCATTGTATGGAGATCAATCTGAATAACAAACGGTACGCGGGACACAAGCGGCCTCGGGCAGTTTCCTGATTTAACAGGCTCTTTGCTCCGCATTATTCGTAACATGGCAGGAACAGGACTGAGGTACGTGTGGGATGAACCCCACGCAGGTGCAGGGCATCACCAGCTGCGCAGAATTGCACGGGAAAACATGAGATGCCAGAACCGGGTTCTTACTGTCTCATAAACGTTCCAGCGAGCTGCGCTGCACCGCTCGTTTTCCAAAGGCTGGAGCCATTTGCTAAATTAAGTAACGAGTGCCATGCCATACGGAAACTGTCCTGAAACCACTGGGCTAAAAAATATTAATACAAAAATTAGTAGTAGGGAAATATTTAGGTAGCTCTAGTTGCGTGGAGCAGTCAATCTTTGGGACTGGTAAATTAAAAAGTCAGTAATGCCTCAGGAACAGAAATTATAGACCTCTACATCCATAAACACATACATGTATATATATTTGAACAGAAAAAAAAAAAAAACAACCCACAAAACCAACAAGAGAAGAAATATTCATTGCTTTCATTTAGATTTACCCTGGAAAGAGCACTGAACCTTTTCCCTACCTATTAAATCTTTTCAAACTTGATTTCAATTTAAAAAATAATTTTTGGAAGCCTATATCTTGCTAGTTTTTAAAACATTTAAAATAGCAGGAGTGAAAACACAAGCCATAACTAGCCACTTGATAATACAGAGCAATCCACTTAAACATACTTTGTGCTCTCTGCAAAATTAACCCGTAAATCAAAGGTGATGCTTTCTGTTGGATTTTGCTGCTCTGGAACAAAACCCAAGAGCAGAAAAGGAAAACACAGAGCCCACACTGAGGTGTGCTCACCACACCCTGTCCCACCAAAGCATCCTTATTCTGCAACCAGTATCTGTTTGAAGATTCTTTGGCCCACATAAAAAACATTAAATATTTACATTGACTCTCCCATCCCTTGCTAATTTAAATCTTAATGTGATCCTATTCATTACACCCTCTTCTCCTCCCTCACTCTCTCATTAGTACATAATTAACATTAACCAGAATTAGGGACTGCACACGCAACATGAATTCTTTTATGCAAAACACCCTCTCTTCTATTGAGGGGAGCTTTCTCATGGGGAAACTCAATGCAGAACACTCTGAAGAATGGAGGGCTTGTTCCATAGTGAAGAAAAAATTGCAATATTTCATTAGCAAGCCAGATATTTCATTAGCGATAAAAATTGAGATATTTCATTAGCAAGACCCCTCATAACCACAGATGAGGGGCCAGCATATAAAACAGCTTCTCACACAGATTTCCAGCAGTGCCTTCCTACTCGTTCTGCATCTCTACAACTTACTTTGAATCAACAAACAAAAATCACAGAGAGAAAAAAAAAAATCCTCATCACTTTGAGGTGGAACATACACTAAAAAATTGTACAATAAAGATACCGAGCTGTATCCTTTGTATGACAGGCCCATACTGTCCTCAAATCCCTTAATTCTTTAAATTCTTATAGAAGCCTTTGTACTTCCATGACATCCTGTTTCAGCTTATCCACTGCTGCTTCTAACGACAAAGCACAAAAAGCAAGAAGCTCTATATATATCTAAGGACGTTATGACAAGTTAAAAAAATATACTTCAAAACCACCACAGAACCATTACTGGTGTGTTCCTCACACAATACAGATCCAAAACCTCAGTACTACTTTATTTCTGTGAATAGCCAACTGCAGCAGTAAAAGCTTCATTGGACAGTTTGAAGGACACACACAAAATTATTCAGTAGAGAGCAAAGTTTCCAAACACATCAGTGTCTAGCGACTACTTTTTTTTGGTTCAGCAATCTTTTTCCCCAGTACTCACACTGACCTCAATCTAATACAGAATTTATACTTAAGCAGCACATGAGAAAGAAACATCTGCAGTAGATTCTAATTTTCCATAGCTTAACATATCTATACACCAACTTAATGAGGAAGATTTCCCTGGGATTAAAATAAATTAAAAAGAAAAAAAAAACTGAAGAAAATGTAGTTTCGAGTGAAGAAACCACACTGTGAAGCAAACATTTTAAACTGAGACTGTCGGGTTTATGCTGCCTGTTTTCAGGTAATAGAAAAGCTTCAGTGGTACAACTTCTTGCTGCCCATTGCCAGTCCTCAACACGCAACAGAAATGCTTGGGCTGCACTGGAGTCTCTCCACCACTTCCCAGAAATGCTCTCACTGGGAAGCTGCATGCTTCTGCACTGCTTACATCAACAAAAAACACGTATGATAACTATAAATTGGTAAATCCAAAGGTCCTCCCAAAATGCCCATCATAAAGAACAGCAGCAAACCTTGCAATAAAAGAGTTCACTGTTGCAGATGCTCCCCAAAGCCTGCCTCCGCTCCCGGGATATCTCCAGGATCATGAAAAAAGGGGATAGGGGAGAACTTATTCTCACAAACACACATTAAACAATCCTTGGGGTAGGGAAGTGGTTAATTCCTGGACCCTTTCTCTCTCAAAACTGGGACACATCAGGACTTTGAAGTCTTAAATAATCCCCACAGTAGACACCCCCAATCCCAGGGAACCATGTGTGCTAGCAGCAAGAAAAAAAAATTTCCCTACTCCTACATAATCATAAGTGACTTCGTGTTTAATTTTATTTCCATTAAATAGCTCCCTTCACTGAGAAGAAGAGTACTAGAAACAAATACGTACCGGAAAAATGCAGCAAGTTAAACCAGTGACTCAGGCTGGCAGCAGCCCAGTCAGGAGACAGACAGCAAGACCAATTCCCTTTGGACACTCCCTTCCCAACTTCCTCAACTTCGTATTAAAAGCAAAATACCTAACTCCTAATACGGAAACAGCTGTGCTATTTTAGACTGTAACTATCACAACAAGATCAAATCCAGTAGTAAGGAAGTTTCATGGCTCATCTACAAAAAAGGGCACATTCTGTCATCAGAAAAAAAGCTACTTTAGCCCTTTCTACTGTTTTTGTTCTTTAGTTCTGCTTAGTAGAAATAGCAGAACATATCTGTATGTTTTCAGCATAATTGTTTTGTTGTTATTAATAAGCAAAACCAAGTCACTATATTTCCCACTCTACTTTTTTTTACTACCTTTAATATCAAAGAATTTAACATAACGACAAAAAGAAGCGTTTACTGTAAGTTGTCCTGGTACTTCTGAGACTACAGTCTAAAACTAGTTGGAAAAAACCACTAAAACCATACAAAGGAAATCACCCTCAAATGGAAAAGGGACTAAATTGCTTAGAAACATTAAATCAATGCATTAGCAGTCAGTAACAACACTGGTACAGGTGTATTTATCGGTTCAAAACATCCATTGAGAATTTGTTATGACTCCCTATATTTCTGAATTCATGTTGAGCAATGACTCATGACAAAGCAGACTGTAAATGTATGATACGACAAATCACAATTTGTAACTCGACTACATGACTTTCTATAAAGCTTGAGACAATACACTAACTCTATAACTACCGAAACCATGATTCTCTGCAGAAACTATGAAAAAAAGAATGTTAGGCTTAAGTAAAAACGTGTTTTTTCCTACAGCTTTGTTCCAGTTGTGAAAGTGTTCCATACCAAATCGTATATTACTTTAAAAGTGAGCAAGACAAACAAAAATGGTTTTACAGAATATGCTGTCAGTAGCCATTTGCTACTGCAACTTAATTGTATCTAAGTATAGTCATATGTTAGCAGAAATACCCACAGAAATACTAACACATATTTATACACATAAAGTTTGTATCACATTCCATCAGGACAGAAGAAAGTTAGATGAACCCTACTGTTTTAATTCCAAACTTCACAAAAGCAAATAGCCACAGGTTGAAACGAGAGGTCAGAGGGAGAGCAGGCAGGAAAATATCTGGACTTCTGCTGTGTTGACATCCACAACATTAGGTCAAAAGAAACAAAATAAAAGCAGATTTCTTACCTTCCCCAACCATAGAGACACCTATCGACATGCCCATAAACTTGCTTTTGGTCCATACGTGAGCGTTCACGCACATTTTCTTCTCTTTGCACTCACAGTAAAAGCAAGATACTGGCGGATGATGGGATACTTGTTCCGCTACAAACCTCAGCTTGTAGCACGCGGACTGGTCCTGGCCAAACTCCTTGGTCGGGTCCTTAGAAACCGTGGAGGCACCATTAGTTCTGAATGCTTTCACTTTATCTTTAGGCACATCCCACGAGCAATGAAATGTTTCACCAATTATAGGGTTATAGGGCTTCTTGGCAACCGCTCCCTTTCGGCCTTCATGAAAAGCTGTTAGATAATACTCCACAAAGCAGATAATTCTGTCCTCGGGAGTGGCTCCAGCTGCAATTGACAAAAACAGGTCTGGATGGGCCATGAAATTTGCATACATCTCCAGCAGGGATCTTTTCTCCAAAATAAATGTTGGAAGCACTACCTGTATGCAAAGCAGACAAAGGCAGATATGATTTCCCCATGATCACACTACCACGGGGGAGAGAGGGGGAGAACAGTTAAAACAGCTGCAATTCTGGCCCTGCCGAGTTTCGGGACAGTGTATTTTCCTCCCCTGCCACAGCAATTTCATTTTCTTTGCAGTGTAAATAATGAAAAAGCAGCAGCCTTGATAGCCATGCAGGCTGCTTCCGATTTCATTCTGATTCTCAACAGCAGCTCACACAACAGGGACGGGCTGTTCCGCTCACATGGAAATCTGCCTTTTCCTCTCCTCTAACAAACCAAGCATTGTTCTCCTTGTTTACAGCACATAAAAACATACTTCAATGTAAATTAATTTATAGCAAATATCAACAGGCCCAGCTAATCATAAACCTCCTAAAAGGGAGGGGCACACCCTCCCAAGTCACTACAAGATGAGTATTTTATATAAACATAGACATCACCAACCTGTAAGTGCTGGAGAGTGTAAGGGGTCCATCTACCCATTCTGTCAAACACCTGCGCTCCCAATTTCACACCTGGACCCTTGACCACCCACTGCATATGTATTAGGTCCTTTCCAGCCTCTAACAAACCAAGCCAACTAGATCCAACCGAAACCAAACCTCAGGCTTATGTTTCCAAGGATAAAACCATGCCAAGGACCCCTCCCAAGAGGCTATAGGCAAGAAAACACTCCCCGTTTGTCTCCCTCTGTCCTACACTGTCATTGTAGAATCATGTCCCCTCCACCTCCCAAGTCAAATCCCTTGCCACCCCTACACTACCTGTCACCCCCAGGCACAGGGCATGTCCCCTAAGTTTCAGATCATACCATACTACTTTGGTGGGACACTGACTGCCTTCACCTTACTTCAGATAAAGTTGAAATAAAAAAGAACTGCACAAACTGTTACATCAACGTCCTGGGACTAGAGAGGCACCAGGGGGCCAGAAATAATCTGGGACTTTGCACTGGAGGGAGCCAGCCCCGAGTGATTTGGAAGCAGCCCCGAGTGGCTCATCTAGCAATGCAGCTGTTGCCAAAGTCACCCTCCCAGGAGTAACACTGTGTTAGAAAGTGAAACACAAGATGGGTGAGGATCACAAGACATAAAATAATTTATTTCTCTCCCTTTCTTCTCCCCCACCTTGTGCAGGACCATCCCAGGGGAGCTCAGAGGTCGCTCCTGCGTGACCAACAAGGAACTTCTGGCACACACAAATTTGTCTAGAATCAAAGTGGCTCAATCATGCCAGATGCAGATCAAGAGCTGTCCTCTATTAAAGCAATTTTTCTGCTTTCGTCTTTAATTCTTCTTTCTCCCTTTCCCAAAAGCAAGGGTTATTTGCAGCAGGCAGGGAGCCACCCTTCAATCATAAACACATTTGCTTCCCCCCTGCCGCCCCAGCTTGCTGTTCTAAGCGAGAGCAAAGCACAGTTCTGTCCTTCTGGATCCCATGATAATAAAATAGAAGCAGTCAAACTTTTATTAACCATTTAGTTCTTTTCAAAGAAAACTTGTAAACATGAAAAAAAAATTTCAATCACAACGACTCAAATGCAGTCTTAACAGCTACACAGTTAAGTCAACATACTACAACTGCAAAAAAATATAACCGCTCTGGTAACACACACGCTCATTAGCTCTCTCCTTCTGTATGTTATTTACACACACATAGCCTCTTATAGGCTAATAATTTTTACAAGTTTAGATATAAATCAAGCAAAGTTCTGTCTGTAATACTCCTCTGACTCTGCTCTGGAAGCCTTGAGGACTCCACATGGTCTCTGTTACCAGCCTAATGAGGCCCCAAAAGATGGAGGACCTTAATTTTACACTACGCGTGGCAGACTCCAGAGTGCTAGAGGCAGCCTGCAGTCCCCACGGTGGTGTGACAGCGAGGTGCTGAGAAGACTGGTTTTTAGAAGTGAAATCTAAAACTTTGGAAGGCAAAGTGGAAAGGCAGTAGATTTTCTTTGGGTATTTTCAGCTCTTTAAACAATCCCGTCTTACTTGCAGCACTCTCAATCTGACCAACTATTCATTATCCAATATAATCTTAAAAAAACGCAATTCAGCATTACTGACCCTCAATACAGGATCTCATTTTAATATAAATTGTACAATCCAAGATCAGGTTATCAAAGGAGAAACTGCCAGCAAAATATAAGGAAAAAAATACCCCACACCCCATCACTTCTGTCGAGAAATACCAGCAGTGACCACCATTTCACTGCACAGACTTAAAAGGGCAGGGAAACTCATTTGAATAAGCAGCACTCTGCATCTCGGTGTGTCCCAGTGTCCCTCTCTAAAGAGTGTGACATTTATTAACACGAATGGAGGAGAAGAAAACTACAGACCGTACTTAAGACGATGCAAATTTTATGGTACGTTAAGACTGCTGTGGTTTGATGCTGTTGATTTGATCACATAGTCCTCATAACCACTCTCACAAGTACTAGCTGTGTGCTCTGCAGCTACGTACTTAATACAGCTACACCAACACAGCCACTAAATGAGGTGTTAGGAATCACTGGACTCTTACTATTCAGTTTCAGGAACCAATTTAAAATCTGAATAAAGCCCGAACTCCAGCTCAAATGATCTTGCTTTAAAAGCCCAACTAAAATGGAAAGTACACCCTTAATTATAGCAGGAAAGGGCCCATGGCAAAGTGCAGAATAATTGAATTGTTTCCGCAAAAGGAGATAGAACTACATATGAAAAATATTTGAGTTTTAAAGCTTACCCAACTCCAAAAGGCTTACAAAATATGCCTAGAAAACATTGCTTTTTACTAAGTAGTCTCATAGCCTCAACATTTCAATACATAACACCACCACACACCAACATAGTCCAAAAAAAAAAAAAAAAAAAAAAAATCAAACCACACCAGTCAATTTATTTTTTAATTGGCCCTATCTTGATTTCTGCAGAAATAAGCAAAATAGAAATAAACAAATTTGGAAGCATATGCTATTCTTCTTGCCAGTGTTGGACTGTCATGCACTTGTGCTAGTATTCTAGCTTCCAAAGGAATGAGATTTTCAACTCTTCTGCAGCCAAACAGAATGCACTGTCCAGAAAAATACACTCAGGACCTACGTTCTTTATATTGGTTTTGGACTGGACTAAAACAATTTTTTTTTTTTTTAATGGCATAAAAAGTCAAAACTGCCTTCTTTTTTCCTTTGAGAAAAAGTGGGCATGACAACCAAATGGACGTAAGAATTTCTCTACAATAAATACCATGTTGCTGAAGTCTGAAGCAAAAAATCTCCCAATTGCATTCTAAAATTTTAGAATAATCTCTGTTCTTATTCTTTCTCAGGCTTCAGGTGAAAAGGAAGCAGTTTAACAGGCATTCTTCCGTTTTCATTGAGGTTAAAAAGAGGATATTGGCTCAAAGCTTGATCATAATCTCCTAGATTTGAATTCACCTATACTTAATTAGATCTGAATGCAACTGAAAAAGGCAAGAACGTGACTTCTTAAGAACAGAGATATTTATCCCCTCTACTATTTACTGCGAGGCAAACCATGGGTGTCAGTACCATTCCCTACTTTTTTCAAAAATCTGACCAAGGTACTCCATGCTGAAATGTCCCTCTCTTAGAGGTACAAAAGCTCTCCACTGTTGTCTGTGTTGCTGTGGGAGTAATACAAGCTATTTTCATCCTATTTATATTTTAAAATTACAAAGTAAAAGTATACTGACAAGCAAATTTAAAACTTACGACATCGTGAACATACGACAATGTTAACTTACAAAAGGTTGATATTCTGCAGAATTACTGGCAGCCCTTTTTACACAGAATGGCAGCCCTTTATTTTTAGCACATGTGAACTGTGTAGGGAAGGTGAGGGAATGCAGGGGAGGGATCACCCATCTGTACAAACTGTTAGCATTAATTGCAACCCATTAGATGCCATTTGCCAACAAATTTATCAGGCTGTCAGTGGTTTTTGGCGCTATTTTTCATTTTTTAAAAAGTCCAAAGAACAAACAATTTAGAAACTTATTTTTTCCCCAGCAATTCCATTTTAATTGAGGTTTAAAGTCCTAGCCCAGTCCAAGGCATCGGTTTTGTATTATGTTTTGCTGCTGTGAACTGCACCCACCCAACTCTCTCTAGCAGCTATTGAAGTCTATTTGGACACCACAGAGTCTATCCTGTTCTAGCAAATCCCCATGCAGATTTAATACTTCATTGTGGGTGTTTTCCGTCACAGTAGATTTTTACTGTTAAACTCCTCATTAAAAGGCATGGCAGCGTGACACATTTCATAAGCGAAGCACCTCTGCAACGTTAAATGTGGCTATCATCACTGGGGGAAACTGATGTCAGCGCAGACAAGGCCAAGACTAACAATAAGCAATCACCCCATAGGAAAAGATGCTGTTCCCTCTGATATGGTACCTGAAGGTAATGATTATGCATCCAGAACTCAAAGCCACCTAGGGCTCAGAAGAGCTCTTTGTTCATGTGTGGAGCATGTTACAATCCACAGCTCACAAAATGAACCAAAGAAACAACCCTTGGGAAGAAGGCACAGGAAAATAGAAATATATAAAACATCCCCTGATATTAGCAATTACTGTGCCACAACTACTTCCAGCAAAAGCTGACCAGCATCAAGGCTGTCTGAAAGCTGACTTTCAGAGGAATAACTAAAAATGAGAAGAGGTGGAGGCAACAAACCAAGCTTTATCGTCACACATCTGTGGCCCAAAGGGCCTCATGCCAGTAAGCAAAGTTAATAAAAAAAGCAGCCAGCTGTCTTGTAATTATTTTTTTTAATCCTCAAAATGGTCAGAATAGTGATGTGCACATGTGGCATGTCTCATTAATACTCATCATATGTGTATTCATGCATCACACAGACTAGAGATAGATCTAATCTGCCATATGCCTGTTCCTCTTTTCAGACTGTGGGTATTATATATACATATTCATGCATGCTAATATTTTGCCATACTATATATCTGATAATATTCATCACTATCCTCAAAAACTGTGCTCTAAGAACACTATGTAAGAAATAGGTTATCATATACATTTACCTTCCTACTTTTCTTATAAGTGTCTACACTTCTCTTATATACAGGAATTTCTCTTATTTACATTAATTGTGTGTCTTTGGGATTTTGCTTCCTCTGCCAAGACAAAAAGATGACACTGGAAATCAGGGAAGAAAAATCTTGTTCGTTACCAAAGACAAAATGTTTTGAAGACACAAGAACAACACAATCTTAGTCTAGTTTAAACATTATGGACTCAGGCAGCCTTAGCAAACCAACACAGAAAAGAGGAAGAGCTAAGAAATATTGAGGACTGTAAGAAAAACAAAACTGAAGATGAACTGTACATAACCCCAGACATACTAAGAAGTGACAGGTATAAATTATTCACAAATGAAATGATGAAACTTTTGTTCTATTTAGAACAAAACATTAATTTCTGTGCAGCTATTCAATAGCTATACTTAGCAACAGATCACGGGATTGCTCAGTCTTAAAAATGTAAGCATTTTTAAATATTGTCAATTGTTCCAGAGGAAGCAGAAAAGACTATATTGAGAAAGTCTTATTTTGTAAGAAAGTGATACTAAAATAGATTTTGACTAATATGTAAGATCAAAAAGGAAAGCAGATGAACTCTTCAGAATATCAAAATGCCCATGAGAAGAATCTCCTGCAAAGCTTCTTCATGCACAAGGGAAATTCTCTGGTCATTCCAAACATTTTTTATTTGTAGGAGGGTGTGTCAGAATGAGTTCTTCTTATTTGTGGGAAGTGGGTTATAGGGGTTTTCTTTGTTTGGGTTTTTTTAAGTAGAAAACCTTTGTGGAAGGAAAGGGTATTCAGCATCTTTACAAAAATCCACTTGATTATTTATTAAGTCCCATGAGAAGGCTTCACTGGAATGTGGGACTACTCAAAAATAGGTATTCTCTGCTTCCAGAACATCTACCTCATTTCCAAAACGCAACTTATGGGAAATTTCTCAGATGCTGTAGCCTCTCTGATCATATCAGTACAGAAAAGCTCATAACAATACTGGTTCCAGGACCAGAAGGATGTACAGAAGGTTAAACTGGTGAGCTGCTTAGCACAGACAGGAACAGTGACACACTGAAGACTGTCATTTCTTTACCATCATGTTTTTTTGGAAGCTGCCAAGTAATTAAATAGAATCAAATCCACAAAGCAGTAACTGGAGCACAGTATCTCCTTCATCAAAACAACTGCAGTTATTGTTCCTCAAAAACTCAGTGCACCCTGGCTTAACATACATGTGGGATACATACAGAACATATGGTTGCTTTGAAATACTTATAAAAGAATATGGAAGAGTTTGGGGGTGTTTTTTAATTCTTTTTTTCTTTCCCTTCTCCCCACCCCATTCCCTCATACCTAACATATGTGATGCAGTCACTTCCTGTGAAAGCCTGCCTAGCAGGAGACAGCACTCCATAGCTCTCTGGAACTACACCTTTATAAAGAGGCAAACTTCCCTGTCCACAGGGGCAAAACATGCTCACAGGAATCACATGCGTGAACGTGTGCACACACACAGAAGGATGAGAAGAATTAAAAATAATGAACAACTATAAAAGAGATACAGTGTCCGTACCCTGGTAAGGTCCATGCCAAGTTTGAGTTGAGAGATGAGATGGAGAATTACACTACGTTGATCATCCATGACTCCTAAATCCTCCTCTTCATTATCTTCAGTATCTGTCATTTCATCTTCAACTAGGATCAACTCTGAAGTTGAATGCTGAAATGAAAAGAAACATCACCATCTGGACAAAAAGATACAGCATGGGTTTTTTTCCACTATATATGTTTAAAAATGGAGCTGTCTCAATGGAACCAAAGACAGCCTCTGTTAAAACCAAGAAAAGATATAAATTCAAAATAGAAAAATCCAGTGATGGGTTCATAAAGCATTTCAATTCTATCCTCAGGACAAGAGTGGTAAGTATCAGATGCTAATTTAACACATTATCTTCTCATACTTATATTGCAGTGATGCCAGACAAGTATCATAGCATATTAAAGTAATGGGTCTTCTATTTATTAAATAGAAGTACACAGATGAAAATGAGTCTTCAAGACTTTGTTTCATAAATCTCTCCAGCAAATATTCATACTTCATACCTAGATGTTGCATGACTTGATTTCACACTTTTTTTTTTTTCCTTTCCTCTATCCAACTTACAAGTTACATATCTAAGAAAGTCAAGACTATTAACTGAAGGAGATAAAACTAAGACTATAATTAGAGTACACACCTTTGACAAAAAACCAAAGACATTGGATTTTGGAGGTTAAGGCAACGCCATGAGTCTTTATGACATTTGCAACACTAAGCTTCTTCGCAGCACAACAATCCCAATACTGCCCAGTTTCCAGACATACAAGCTGAAGATCAAGAGAGGAATCATATCATCCCCCTTCAAGAGGGACTTTAAAGCAGAAAGGGATAATGATTTGTGATATTTTATTTCTCCTCAGGGTTTGCAATATATTATTAACAATAATCCAAACAGGTGGTGGTTATTTTGTTCAATCCATCAAAACCACTCTGCAAGCCTTCCAGATATGTATTCAGGTAAGCTTTTTGTACTTAAAAAAAAAAGTTATGGAGTTATAGGTTATGGAGCTGAAAAATTTACAGCCCAGCATTTTATTATTCCCCAAGGACTCCATGCTGTAAATGAGACAACACTACCTGCAAAACTTAGCACTCCTTCATGCTAAATAGGATTTCTGCAGAAACAGCTATTTCATAACATTTTTCAAAAATTTTTCATCTCACTGCACAAGTCTTTACAGATGAAAAGTTTCATTAAAACCAGCTGATATTCAGAATAAAGTTTCAAAGAAATATTTCTGAATGATCACATTAGAGACCCCTCAGGTGAACAGCAGCTCGTGTAAGGAGAATGTCTCTGAAATTTAGTTACTACAGATGTTTCCAAGATTTTAATAAAGTGGTTTTATCTTTAAAATGTTTAGTTACAAAAGAATAGCTATTTGGTGAAATCCAAGGACATTTGAAAGATGCTTTACTATTACTTTATTTAGAAAGTAGAATATGTAGATTACATAAAACAGAATCTGGTGAGCTGCAACCTCAACAGCTTGGAGCTTTTCAAAAGGACAAAACCACACTTTCGTCCTCCCACTCCCTCAGAAAATAAAAGGATAGAACAATAAGCTCTTTCCTCCCAAAATCCACAGCATTATTCTCCAACTGACACCTTACTGAGTTCAATTAACATAAAACCTGATACAAAATTAACAGTCGGGGAGACATACAGCACCGAAGCCTGGCTCAGTCGTACAGGCTTCGATTCATTCGGAGGGAGCGTGGAAAAAGCAGTATCAGAACTTACAGTAGATGCTTCCACAGGAGGTTTCCCTTTGATCCAGCTTGACCTCATTGAGAGCACTGAGCTACCGAATCAGCACTGCTGCTTCTGTTACTGCCATGAACTGAGCTCGCGGCAAACAAGCTCCAGCAGGAATTAATAGCGCTAGAAAAAAAAAAAAAAGCAAGCACGGGAACCTCCCCTCCTCACTCCCACTGCCTCTTTTTTTTTTTTTTTTTTTGGCTATCCGACGAGTTGGAGAGTGTGCACCGGATGTCAATCTGCTCCTTGCGTTTCCAGTCACACGGCACTGAGATCAGTGAGCTTAACTGCACACAGCTCCAACTGGGAAATGCTGCTGCTGCTTCCCAAAGGATATCCTGCTGGGCTGTTCTCCAGGTCCGGGGCAGGAGGGAGGGGGCACAAGCGTGCGTGAGCGTGCACAAGTGTGAGAGAGCGAGAGAACGTGCTAGCAGGTAACATGCTTTCAGGTGAACATACAACAGCTGTGTAACCTTTAGTTGCCAACAGCATCAGAAAATAAACAAATTACACATCAACAAGTTTGCAGACTAAACCATATATTAAGAATTTTCTTTTTCTCCTGAAAACTGCACATTCAGCCAGGGGCATAAATCCTTCTTTCTTTCCTGCTAAAATAGATCTTAGGTTTTCCATGCCTTTCAGAGTGCAACTAACAAAATAGCAACTGCCCCTCATTGCTGCTCTACAGAACGTTCACAGTGAGGGCAAGCAACCCTATAAACAGTTTAGGTGCCCGGGAAAGTAGTGTTTGCATTGTTTTAATTGAAGGACTTTCTGCTCATCAGGGAGGATAAGTACAATATAACATTAGGATCAAGCGTGTTTAATGGCCATTCTGCAATAAGGACTATAATTTTAATTATCTTAACTATCCCCTATTTTAAGAACACGTGCAAGGGCACCAAACATCCAACAACTCTACTACTGGAGTTACCAACCTGCTACTGACCTTCAGTGCATGCAGAATGACATCAGCTGTCTGCATCTTTTCTCACTTTCCAAGAAAAGAAGAACTTAAGCAGCAGTTTACAATTTATGTCACAGGAACTGAACAGCAGTCACCTTCAGTAAGCAATATCCTTCCCGTATTTCCTTCTCTTCCCATTAGCTGTTCTAGGTAATTAGTGAATTGCTTTTCAAAGAGCACAGGAAATAGACATTTGTTTAACTAACACATATTTTCTTTTAAAAAAACAACCATGTAAGCACAACACCGGGTGTGTGGATATACAGCCACAAAACACAAAGCTACTGTATCTTTAAAGTGTCATAAAAGTCCGATCAGGTTTTTAATTCTTTTTATTTCCACAGAAATAGTACGCAGTTTAGTAGTAAGCGACGTGTAATCATCCAGTACAATGTCAAGTGATTATCCTTTAACGGCAGCTTTTCTGAATTATCAGACACAGACATACATTCCTTCCTCCCTCCCCCTCTAAAATACAATTGCAAAGCCACACCAGGAAAGCGGTGATTTGCTCCGTTCCTGTGTGGTCAGAGCACACTGTAAAAGCCATTGAGCTGTGCCCAGCTCCGCCTGGGCACGAACAGCGCAGCCAGGCGTGGGTGCTAACCCCGAGAATCAAACCAGTTACAAACAAGAACCAAAAAGGGACTTCTATTTAAAATCATTTTAATCGAAATGAGTTTCCAACACTGGGCCAAAGCACTAGGATTCTTCATAAAAATCTGAATGGAAAACAACAGATCATTTCCAGAAATCCTGTGAAGGGATTAATTTCAAAGTCTAAAGGCCAAAGACATAAAAACACACACTGGCAGAGATCTATTTTAAACAGGTCACTTCATTAGAACTGGGATTGATTAATTTAGAGAGGTCATCTGCTGGGAAACGAAATGGATGTTCTACTCAGCAGTCTCCATCAGAAAACAGGCTGATTCTTTTTGAACAGATGAAACCTATAAGGGAAAGAAACTGTTTCTGAAGAAAACATTCTGCATTTTAAAAGAAGTCTTCAGGAAAAAGACACTTTGACAAGTCTAGGATAGAATCACAAGAGTTAAAAGCTACATTTCTGTCAAAGGGCAAACCTGCCTCTGTTCTTCCAAAATATCTTCCACAAGTCAATTTTGCAAATTGACTGCTGTGCTAGAAATTAATTTTTACATAATTAGTTCAGTTATAAGGCCCATAGCGTGATTTTCCAACATACTTCACAACACGTACCATGCAACAGTACTGTCAGGCATGACATGGGTCTCATCTTGTTTATTTGTTGCAGGGGAGAGAAAGGAATATACAGAATCCCAGTATCATTTCAGTTGGAATGGACTTCTTCCCCCATGCTGTGCTCAGGCAGGGACACCTAGAAACAGTTGTCAAGGACCATGTCCATCTAAATTTTTAGTATCTCCAAGGATGGAGACTCCACAACCTCTCTGGACAACCCCTGCCACTGTTTGATTATCTTCACAGTGAAAAAGCATCTTCTGATGTCCAGATTGACTTTCACGTGCCCATTGCCTCTTGTCCTGTCACTGGGCACTATTGAGAAGACTCCATCACCCTGTCTTTCACTGCCTCCCATCAGGTATTTATACACATTGATAAGACCCCTCCGAGCCTTCTCTTCTCCAGGATGAACAGTCCCAGCTCTCCACACCTCTCCTCATGTGAAGGATGCTCCAGAAATTTCATCATCTCTGTGGATCCGTGCTGGACTCACTCCAGTAAGCCCACGTCTTTCTTGTACTGGGGAGCCCAGAACTGCACACAGCACCACAGATGTGGCCTCACCTCTGCCAAGGAGAGGGGAAGGATCCTGACCCACCAGCAACACTCTTCCTAAAGCAGCCCAGGATGCTGTTGGCCACCTTTGCCACAAGAGCACATTGCTGGCTCATGGTCAGCTTGTTGTCCACCATGACCCCAAGGTGTTCTCTGCAAAAGTTGCTTTCCAGCCAGCTGGCCTCCAGCCTGTACTGGTGCAGGGGCTTACTCTCAGATATCCCCAGATGCAGAACTTCGCATTTCCCTGTGTTGAACTTGATGAGATTCCTCTCTCTCCAGCCTGCACTACCCTTTGACTCATCAGCCACTTCTCCCAGGTTTTTTTATCATCTACAAACTTGCTGAGGGTGCACTCTGCCCCATCATCCAGGTCATGAATGAAGACGTTGAACAGTACCAGCCCCAGTATTGACCCCTGGGCTATACCACTAGCGTATGCTTCCAAGTGGACCTTGTACCGCTGATCACAACCCTCTGGGCCTGGCCATTCAGACAGTTTTTAATTCACCTCACTGCTCACTTATTTAATCCATACTCTGTCAGCTTGTCTATGAGAATGTTACTGAAGATAGGGTCAAAAACCTTACCAAGGTCAAAGCAAACAACATCCACTACTCTCTGCATGTGCACCAAGCTAGTCATGTCATTGTAGAGGGCTATCATGCTGGTTAAGCACGATTTCCTCTTCGTAAACCCATGCTGATTACTCCTGATCACCTTCTTGTTCTTCATATGTTTGTAGATGCTTTCCAGGATTAGTTGCTCCACCACCTTTCCAGGAATTGAGGAGAGGCTGAACAAACTGCAGCTCCCCAGATGTTACCAGAACATCCCCAGACATTCCTTCTTGACCTTCTCAAAGACAGGACTGAGATTTGCTTTCTTCCAGTCTTCATGAATTCTCCCAAACACCATGACCCTTTAAAGACAATAGATGGTGGCCTTGCAATGACATTGGCCAACTCCCTCCATGCTCATAGGTGCATCCCATGAGGCCCCATGCACAGCTTAAGTGCCGCTTAAACTGTTCCTCCTCCACCAAGGGTAAGTCTTCCTCCAGCCTTTCCCTCTGATGTCAGAGGCCTGGGATTCCTGAAGGCTGATGTCACCAGCAAAGATTGAGGCAAAGAAGGCATTGCATAACTCAACTTTTTCTCCATCATAGTAATAAGCAGAGACCATGTGTGTCCTGACAGGGACACACTGACGACTTCTACAGGACTCATAAGGCAATTCTTTATATAATTACACCACAATATTCTAAGAATTTTCATTAAGGCATGAAAAAGTTTTTATGTAGTACAAAAAGGACTGTAGTCAGGAGCAAGAGGATAAATATTAGGAACTTAAAACATCTGTATAAAAAGACATCATTTAATAATATTCCAAGGGAAGTAGTCCTTAAGTCCTTTTACATTCAAAAAGTTGCAAAAGATACTAAAAAAATAACATTGTATGAAACATTTCTGCATTGAGAGAAAGATGGAATAAATTACTTGCAGGGTTTTTTCAGAAGCAACATTAAGCAGAATTAGTATTTTCAGACTACGCAAAGATTGCCATATTTTCTGTAGAGTCGTCTAATTACAATTAGTTCCACTAGTGCACATAAGAGTCAAAGACCTCATTTTGATTTTCAGATTCCCTTCGTTAATGATACAGGTTTGCAAGCATCATTTACACTTTCACTTGTGTAGCTTGAGAGCTTGCAAACAGGTTTTCTGTAGGTGTAAGATTAAATATAACTCTCTAAGGTCAGAGAACTTTAGCACATTTACACTAATGTGACAAATTGGCCCCATAAGATTTTCAGTCTCAATACCAAAGTTAGAATTGTCTTTGTAAAGCAGATATAGTAAGAATACTCCAAAAGTAGTAATATATAATGAGCTGTTAGCTTCTTGAAGGGCTTGTCACCATATCAGAATCAACATATCTGCGCTAACTTGCATACATCCATGAAAGTGATTATGTTTAAGAATAAAAAAAACAATCAGTGACCTAACATCCTTTTAAACAGAGATACTCATCTGGGTTACCTACAGCACTGTAACCCTGTTAGGTGCTAAATAACATTTGTTGGACAACTTTTTCACTACATGTTCATATCTTCTTCAAGATGCAAATTTCTATTTTCATAAACCTAAGGTAGTCAGTCCTGAAAACCAGCTGAAAAGCAGCTAATTCCCAAGCACAGACTCCACAGGAAAAGATTAAGTACCAGCACCAGTCCACACATCTTGTGAGCATCTTTCATGAAATGAGGACTACTGAAGTACAGCATTGTTTAATCTGAATCCTAAAACACAAGAGGACTTTGCAGTATTGCATAAATTCAGTAAGAACTGCGAATAAATATTTTTCATCACTGGTATCATCAGAAACAAACAGCAACATGACACTACAAAAAAGAAATGAGCAAAGAGAAAAGCCCCATGGACTTGCCCTAAATTGAAGCAAAAAACCTTGAAGGCTAGCATAAATCACAACAGTAAATTTTATGCTAACCTAAAACCACAAGAAATACTGCATCACATCATAAACAATTTTAACAAAACCTATTCCTAATGCAATACAGATACTAGTGAAGAACAATTTTCTGAAAGATACTCAGTTTTGTTTTGAGAATCAAATTTTTTAGAAGATGGCTGTAAATACAGCATCTGACGCTATCCAAAATAAGCTACTCAGAATTTACAAGCTAAGAAACCACACAGTGTGGCAGGACAGATTCCCATCACTGGCCAGGCAGGACTTCAGAGATTGTGAGGCGTCAAAAAGTCACATTTATAACTTTTGGGGAGCTAAAGACAAAAGACTTCACTGAGCTGCACTTTGGTATGGGAGACTAACATTGAGAAAAGTATGGCAGATGGCCATACTCTTCATACACCCCCCTATATTAAAAGGGATCCTCTCTAGAATGAGATTCTGAAAGATTAAAAAAAAAGAAAACACACAAAAAAAACCCCAAAACAAAATCTGAAGAACCAGGAGCAACTTGCCTCATACTCCCATAAGAAGGGAAAGGCAAACATTTTTTGGTAAAGGACCTGGCAGGCTATTTTAGTCAACCACCACGTACAGCACACGGGTAAGGAAAGGCATCATAAACAAACCTTTGCTCCCATTAATAAAATCCCTGGAGAAACTGCAAGAGTCTGTGCAGAGATGCTATGGGACCTCCTCTCCAGGACTCGACTGGACATGGCCCTGAGCAAGCTGACCCGAGCAGAGTGTTGAGTTGCAGGACCTCCGAAGGTCCCTTCCAAACTGGAGTACTCTGTAATTCCATAATGATTCTGCTTGCAAAGCCTAGTAACTGAAAAGTTAGGAAGTAACAGAACTAAAGTCACTCAGCCAGCTGTAATTCTCTTTTATGTCGCTTTGTATGCTAGCTAAGCAAATTTATGCCAGAAAAATGCTACCATGTTAGTCAATAATATACCATTCACATAAGCACAGGGCACAAAAAAATGGACAACTGCAAATTTAACCTTTACAATCATCTGGTCTTGCAGTACTAATCTATATGTAAATCCAGTTCTCACAGTGCTATTTCTTGCATGCAATATCACATGCCAGCATATTTATCAGAAGAAAGAAATCGTAAACACTTGTTAATACAAACAGTATTAACAATCTTTTCTCAAGGCAACACGCTTATTAAACCATCCGGACTCTTCTTGCAATTTCTTGTCCCATCCTCTATACACATTCTCATTGCTGCCACACACACTCTGAAAATAAAAAATAAGAAAAAAAAAAAAAAGACAGGCTCAAGTCTTTCAAAAGAAAAATAAATCATTACAAATCATACCAGGAGAACATTCAATGTATACGTGAAACAAATTGAGCCTAGAAGATTGTAATCTTTTATACAGCTAACTTTCTGAGGCCAGGAGGACTCTCTACATGTAACGCTTCTAAGATTTGTTCTCAGCCTGATGAATCACTTGGTCCATCTCAGACTGTGATGACGACTGTGCAATCTCTACACTATAATGTGGAAGAGTCCTACCTCCTCCATCTTCTCCTTCCAACTCCTCCTCTGACACAAAGTTTTATAATTAAATACTTTGATCCCAGCTGTTTCCACATTCCCGGCTTTTCACATAAAGAATCACTAGAATTCATCACCACAAGCAGAATACCCTGTTTTCTCCTAGCAAGACCAGATGGAAGAGCTGAAGCCAGTTTGGATGATGCTTCACCAAGCAAGATAAAGCAATACCAACCCGAGGCAAATACTTGTTGTAGAAGAGTTCAGCCCAACTACTATAGTCCAGCTAAATTATTGACAGTTTTAATGAGATGGGTAAACTTACTAATGATCAGTATTGCCAATCCCACGTATATAAACATACTAAGAAATAAAACTGACAGCACAAAGTAAATCAATTGACACACAACAAATCAATTAGAACACAATCCTGAAATAAAATTAACATTTACTTCAGAGTTCATTTTGCAGAGGGCACAGGTTTTATAATGAACAGAGTAAGCAACTGATCCATTTTAACTCAATTTTTAAGCCTTACTGCAAGGGAATCCAAGTTCTTTACATTCCAATGATTATTTTTCACTTAATTTCACTATAAATTACAGAATGGCACATGAATCAGAGCCTCACGTTTATTCAAATTAGATGCAAATTTTGTATTAAAGCTTCATATTTTTACTTTAACCAGACTATTACTCTCAAACATATGATATTGATAGCAGCTGGTATACATGCATTTCGGAGGTGGGAGTGACTCAACAAAATGCAATAGCTTTGGCTCGAGTTAAATTTTTATTAATTATTTGCATAAACAGTTTTACTAGAGGTTGTTTGTTGACAGAGTAACTATTCCAAAAAGCTAGCAAAAAATAAAATCAAAATTAGCTAGATGATCTTAGTCATCGTCCGTCCTGCTGTAGCAGGCTTAGGGTCATTAATTCTACTTTTAGTGTAATTGTACATTTAATCCTTAAATATACCTTCCCTTGATTATCCTTAAATATACCTTCAATTGATTATCTCAGATTTCATTTTTCAGATGGTCTGCTAGTGAATGGATTAACTGGTTCCATCTTTGCCTAAAGATTAATTTATCTCTCCAAGTCATTACAGGCCATTTACTGTGCTCTTCAGCCCAAAACCGACTTAATCATGCAGAAGGCAAAAAGCGGAGCCCATTTAGAAATCCTGTAATGTCTGTACTAAACAGTGAAAAGGGACTCTCTGTAATACTGCAAATGTTACTTTCCCACCCTGGTATGTTCTCTTTCCATTACTGCACTTGTGGCTAGCACTGTATGTTCACGGTTAAGCTGATCTCTCAACATCAGTTACAGAGATTTACGTCAAGTACAAAAAGGAACCTGGAAACACTAGGAACAATTTGCGCTAGGAAACAACCCACAGTCCTGGGCAAGTCTGCTGAGACACAGATATATAAAGAAAAGGTAAACTGAATCAGAAATAATTTCTTGTATCTAGCTTAGTTTCTAAAATTGCAGGAGTACTTTTAAAATTATCTCTTAGCATCTCTGACATATTCTGTAATAGCTCCAAAGGCTATTGTATCACCCGTAAAGGATGAAACATCATCATATTAGGATATATACTAACCTACAGAGAGAAAACAACTTCAGCTTGAGAGCAACTATCACTTGAAGAGATCGGACAAAACCACATGATCTTCTAAAATTAAGAACTAAAAAATTCAGCATCTCCTGTAAATAGCACAGTTCCTTCTTACAGTTAAAAACATCAAGGTTAAGATCATCTAGGGGACCGAAATATCTTTAATAACCTGGACTTGACTGCCCTTGCAATCACTATCACAATTAAAACCTGGTTTAGCAGTTAGATAATCAGAGCTAAAGCCTCAATCCTACAGAGCTAAAACTTCAATCCTATTAAAAAGACACTTCAATACAGAGCATGTGTACAGTTTCTCATGCTCACAAGCACGGGAAAGTTAGGGACAGGAAAGCAGAGGGACTGCACAGATACCAGATCCACAGGATGGAAAGAATCAGCTGGTATGGCATTTTAAGGCATAAAAATCACATGAAGAGAGCTAAATTGCAGATGTAGATACAGCATGACTTTCTAATAATTCTTAACTAAACTGTTATATCAATAGAAAAAGATTCCATCTCTCTCAGGTCCTGCATGAGAACAGCCTGCCTGTTTCCCATTTGCATTTGTATGCCACGGGAAGCGTTTGGTCCCCAGTTACTCAGCTGAGTCAGCTCAGAAGGGGAATTCTGACACCCAAAATGACAATTAATTGACCTGGAACAGTAGCTCACACATAGAATTGATTCACACCTTTATTGTACTTAGGCACCAAGTTTATTACAACTGAGTTTATTATAAGACTCAATATTTTAAAACTAATCAATTTCAGCATTTCTTGAAAGGAATTTCAAAATTAAAAACTCTTAAACGAAGGAAGCAGGGTCACGTTTACCACAGGCTGGACACAGACCAAGTTCACGTCACAGCTCTGAAGAGTGTACTCTGGCATGTTCCATACCAGATTTGTCCTATTCAGCTTTAAGGGAAAAACCCTAAATGTCATCTTGAAATTACAACACAGATAATGCCAGAAAGTCCAAAGTGGTTCACCAGAGGATGCACAAAAGTATTTTACATCAACTCACATCAGATGGAGAATAGTTCTGTTCAGCTCAGCCCTTATCCCTGCTTCCACCTGATGTTTCAGATGGACAGAACAAAAACAAAAAAATCAAAAAGGAAATTTACAGCTCCAAAAAAGGAGGCTTACACTATAAAAAAAATTATGAAAAATAAGAGAAAAAGGTGCTTGATCCGGCATTTCACTGTAACTGTGTTACTTCTTTTCTTGAAGATAACAGGCTTTAACTTTCTGCCGTCCTGTATCACAACCCTAAAAGAAAACTCATCTGGGAAGATGAAACAGCAACTTCAGGAAAGGACATGATAAAATAGGTAAGGAATACACAAGAAAACAATCTCTGCCACAAAATCTTGTATTTTCTGAACTAGCTTAAGCAATATCTCAAATTATATCCCTGCATTTGGAAGAGACAAACACCCTAAATAAAAAAAGCCAGTAAACATCAACACATTTTCTAAAAAGAAGAATCTTTAGCTGCTACATTATTTCACCAGGGGAGAAACTTTGCATTCCTGAAACCCTGACAGTGCAACAGACCAAAAAGAAAGGTTTTACATTAGTTATCTAAGGCATCAAAACTCAACTCCAGAACTTACTATATCCCTCAAGAACGCTTAAGCATTCAAAGAAAATTGCATCAGATGAGCCTTGTTATTCCAGAGCAGAATTATAAAGATCCATGCTTCTTCATAAACATATAAAAAACACGGCAGAGAACAAGTTATTGGTTTGTTAATGACGTTGCTTAATGCACTGGTGCAAAGTGTCTACATGCTGTGCTGAGAATTAACACAGCTATCACTAAAGACACTCAGCCACTTGGTCATGTTGCCAGGAAACCGCTGCCACTGGCACCCCGCTATATGGGAAAGATTCCTCAGCAGTCACATACACACCCTCCCCGGCCCAACATAAACATCTCTGTTTTCTTTTTAAACTCACTGCTGATGCACAGACCTAAAATTACCTTTTCCTTATAAATATCATTCTATAATATAAGCAGCTGAGTCGGTTGCTCCTCAAGGGTAGTAATTTAATGGCTTTTTCTATTTCAGACTACAGGTCAATTCACAATTTGTTTGGTCGGTACATCTACTATATTATGCTGAGTGATAGCGAAAAAGCTCTTTCCCATTCCTTTGGGGTATAACTTCTGACTAAGAGGTAGAGGTTATGTCATAAAAAGTACAGATTTTCTAAAATAAAAATCTAGAATCCAGTCGAAGAAGAAATTGAAATTCATTTTGACAGCATTGACAGAGGAACCAGCACTCTCTTCTCATAACTTCTGTAAAAGCAAGACACTTCTTTTGGCAGGTATGTTCTGAAAGCTGAGCCCCATTAATACACTGCCAACTTCTTCAGAAATGAGCATCATCCAGTGCCCAGTTTGGGGTTTGTTTTTTTTTTTTTTTTTAAACAAAAATCATTAAGAGAAATAAGCTTCATTTGAATGATACAGGGAAGACACAGGTTTGGAAACAGCTTCCAGGAATGAATCCTGATTCAGGCCACTTTCTCGGGGCAAAACCAAATTTCTGCTTAATAAACTGTGTTACCATACAAAAATCACACGCAAGAGTCCAGCCACTTCTTGTTGCTCCACCAATCCACAAACTTCCATTTACTGCTTCTGCCAAAAACACCATCTTCAGCTGAGCTTTTCGTAACTTAAAAATCTTATTTATTCTCTTCTTTTTTTTTTTTCCCCTCCTTTTTTCTTCTTTTTTAAGGGCTAGTGCCCCAGGGCCTCCAGATTCAGACTGCTGATTTCAGGAAGATTGCCCACAAAGCACCGAGGATTCTGTACTACAAACACTGATATGCTCCCTTGGTTATATCCAACTCTTCAAGGGTACTCCCTTCTCAATAAATCATGAGTTCTGCAAAGCAGTACCTCAAGCCACACGCACAACTCAGTATCTCTCATCAGCAAACAAAGGGGAGGAGATTGGACTTTTAAAAAAAAGTCATTTAAAACAAGTCATAAGTGGCTCAACTCAACTGCAAAATGATACCCTGAGATGAGTTAAGTCGGCTCCTGCTCTTTATGTTCTTGCTGTAAAGCCCGTGTTTCCACATCCCATTTGGCTTTACCAGGCAAAAAAACCCTCTGCTTAAACAAATTGCAGGGTATCAGTGAGTAAAGCAGTAACTCCCAAAACAACATTCTTAAATAACCTCTTGTCTTAAAAACACACTATAAGAACTGCAGTTCACTTATCTGAAAAAGAAATTACACAACTTCCTAATAAGAAGCAATTACAGATAATTTAAACATTGTGATTAATGGACACTAGGAGTAACAGAATTTGAAATTACTTTCTAAAGATAGATCCGGAAGAGGACCATAGTAACATGTAACATTAAAAAAAAAAAAAAAAAAATCTGGTTTATCCTTGGATTTCTTTTGAATTATATTCAAGATACTACAAAAGAACTGGAAAAACAAAGAGCTTTATTGATGTCCCCAGCCATTACACATTTTGTTAAAGGTGATATAATTCAATTTAAGCCATTCCAATTGCCAAAGAGCATTCACTAGTAGAAAAGGGTTTCTTCAGCTCTCTCAAAAACTTCTTCCCAGTTCTCCCGGTCTCACATGCTTCAGGTGCCCTACAATCTGTGGGATCTCAGAGTGAAGTGTTTTCCTGGTGGGCAGCACTGGTAACCGAAGCAGACAGCAGAAGCTGGAGAAGTTTGGCATGGTGAGATGTGAGATTTCAGTGCATGAGATGCCTGATACGCAGCTGTGAGCCTCCTCAAACAGTCGATGCTTCAGAACTGCCCTTTACCAAGTAAATGCCACAAAAGCAGAAATCAACAGGCTGGTGCAGGACAGTGTGGGCAAGTTCTGCCCATAATTACTTAATGGGAAAAGGGATCAGCAAATAATATAGTTTTCAACTATATTATTTTTCAACTCAAAGAGACACCTAAGAGAAAAGAGCAACACGGAAGAACAAGTAGCAAGCAAATGGTATGGTACTAATGCCTGCTGTCTACCTCAAACCAGCATAAAAAACAGCCAGCTTTTTCTGTCACCAGAAGATAGAAACATGTACTGGACAGTCTGTTAATTGATTTTACAACTAGAAAAGAGACTGTACACTCGCCACAGTCCACTCTCCGAAGTAGCTCAGAGAAGCAAAAGCACACACCAATATCGTCAACGTATTTTTCTAGTTTTGAGTGCACTTTTGCATGAAACTTAGCATTTTCACAACTAATTTCAAACAAAGCGGATACTATAAAAAAAAAAAAAGAGTAAACCAAGTAATTAATAAAAGCACCCACCATCGTACATGGTTTGCATCTAACCAATGTGAAGCCTCAGATACCACAGAAATGGCCTAGAGACCTAGCGTGCTTACCTCTGTGTTCGGCTGTAGTGGGTGTCCATCCTGGGCTGCAGATGGTACTATTGCCCATGTAATGTTGGCACTAGCAGATGATAAAGAGCTGAGGGCACCATTTTTCAGTTGCTCTGTGGAGTGCGACTTGGGCCCAGGCCATCCCAGGATACCTTCTGAAGCAGAAAATGAGTGTCAATTTACAAGAGACAGATGACAGATTTCTTCCATTCATCTCACCTTTCTACTAATAAATGAATTGCTATCTCTTCTCCATGCAGTTTTACTTCAGTAACAAAAATACTCTAGCATCTTTTATTCCAATTTATCTGTGATAAGTTTGAGGTTTTTTTAAAGTCGTCAATGAAGGAAGATTTTTAAATGTTACTCCTACCACCAGAGGGAATTACGCATAAAGATTATACAATCTGGCACACCTTGGTAATTAAGCAAGTATTCTCTATCCACTGTTTTCATAGTTACAAAGTTATGCAAGTAAACACTCCATTTCTTCTGCCTGAAATCAAAGTTTTAAGCTTAGCAGCTGTATTTTATTTCTACCTATACTATTAAAAGCTCTTTCTAGATTAAGTGCTAAAATGCTTTACTGGTCCCAGTAAAGAGGGGGTCCCAATAGAAGAGGTCTGTTAGAAAGATACACATTAAATATGAATCAAACAGAACTAGCCATCAGAAAACCCCTTATTTCCGGGGGCACCCGATTTCCAGGATGGGCCAGTATTTAAGGATGCCAAGACAGAAAGAACAATCGGCTAAGGCAACTGCAGAGTTGTTCCTGCTTTAATGCTCTAAAACTTAGTATCAGCATCCAAATCAGTAGCCCTCAGCATAGGGCTTAAATTTCAGCTATTAATTACATGCTGCTATAAAATGCAGAGATATGGATAAGAAAATCACAGCTCTTCAGTCATTACCATAATTTGTGTGTGAAAACACAATTAGTGCCACAGGGAGGATCTCCTCATCACTGACAACTTTTTAAGATGACCCAAATCAACACAAAGTACATTAAAGAACATGCAGTTTCTCCTCTCCATATCACAAGGGGTTACCAGAGGTTGCCTCCTAATTAAAGTAAATGGTTTGATCTGAGTAAATGGTTTACTATTATAAATAGGCCACGAATTCTATAGCTAACCTCTTACCAAATTCTAAAGATAAAATAATTACAGAACATTCCTCTCATCTAACATGGCACTAAGTTATGATGACATGACAAAACTTCAGGTCCACTTGCTTAGTGTGATTTTGTGGCACCATCTTTTGCTGAAGAAAGCATAAGCAAATAGTTACGTATAAAATGATTTTCAAAGATCTGAGTAACCAACAGGGGAAAAAAAATCGAGTTGTTGGGTTTTTTTTGGTTTTGTTTTTAATGTATATTTCACACAATGACTCAAATTTCCCATTACTAACGGAAGAGCATCTCTGTGGCTCTGCTGCCGGGCCACGTACTGCAAAGCTTTTTGGGCTGCAATGACTTTGAGTTATGCCAGTAGATGTTATAAGTCCTGGTCAAGTTATATGAACCATGTGAGAGAAAATGTAAGTATCAAAAAGTCATTTTGTTGGATCAGCTGTACACTACGCATCAGGAAACTAACATCTCCCCCATTCCAAAAATGGAGTTAAATCAACACACGCTGTTGGTATCTCCTTGCTTGTTCCTCAGGTCTTGAGCAATTTGCTGACAGGAGTAAAGGATAACCCCAGATCCCTCAAAACAAGCTCGGATTCAGAGGATAATCCGAAGATTGCTTTGGCAGATCCAAAATGGACTCTTGCTGCATGGGAGGAAGGAGGCATGAACATTAAAACTAAACTGGAAAGTTTCAAATAAAAATGTTGGTTCCTTGGAGGGAATTCATGTGTGTCTAAATCATTTTTTAAAAATTACTCTTTTTTATGTTAATTACTACAGATTTCAGAAAGGGAAAAAAGGCAAGAAGTTAAAATAAACTTCCTTCATTTTCGAATAGTGACAGTTTTATGGAGCATGGCTATGCTTCTCACTTTTCGTTACTTTGCAGTAGCAAATCTCAATCTATTTTTCTGTTTCTCCCTGTCAAACAGCCGGATATCAGATTATTGATGCTATTTTCATAAGAAAGAGAGACTAAAAAAAAATTAAGTTGAACAGACTTCTCTTTATGCCAGTCTTTGAAAGTAAATCATCTGATCATTTCCTTGGGCTATCGGTTTTCTCTCTGCACACACAATCTATTTGGCCTTCACTGTAAACAATTATTTTTTAATTAATTTTTTTTTTATTTAATTTCTGTAAATAAGCACAAGAAAAAGCTCTGACTTGAATAAATACCTCGCTTGAGGGGAAATGTTTAAGTATGAATGTTTACTTCACCATCACTTGCATATTTTTAAAAATGCTATGCCAGTTTTCCTCTTCAGTATAAACACACCATAAAAAGACTATTTACTTTATCTTTCTCCACACATTTTAAAGACTCTCTTACAGAAATAGAAACTGTTAGAACTATGCAAGCATGTTTTTCCACCCGTCCCAAGAGCAATGCTACCTTCACGAAACAACAAATCTTGTCAGCTTAATCAATTTTTAAACAGATCTTAGCACATTATGACCTAGCCAACACCAACAGGATGCCAAGAGTTAAGGCCCAAAGGATAAAGCACATCTGTTTCCTCAACACCTCTGCATATGAGAAAAATTGTTTTGTTAAATTCTGTCTGCCTGGAACTTGACTACTTTGCAGAAGAGACATATGCAGTAAAAGATACTAGTCATATGCCACAGAAATCTAAATAAATAAAAAAGTCAGCTCTCTGAACAAGTGAAAAAATTCCATGCCTAGTTTCAAAGTGCCATCAGGGAACCTTTGATGATCTTTAATCTACAAATATTACTCTGAGATGTCAGCATTCTCATATCATCCCAAGGGAGCTGCTATATACCTAATATAGCAGTCTACTTTTCAGGCAAAAGCAAAGTATGAAGAGAGTACTCATCAGAAATAATCTTAAAATCAACTAAGCTCAGAATACAATATAGAGAGAGAAAGTGAAAGGATGCAACAACATGGCTCCTACTTCACTCACATTATCAGTTGTACATCCAAAATGTTTATCTGCACTAGTAGAAATTACAGAGTAATTAAGTTTTTAAGACATAAAAGCTAAACATATTATGAGAAAAAGTTTATCTTCAGAGTTACAGAATCACAGAACTGTAGGGGTTGGAAGGAACCTTCAGAGATCTTCTAGTCCAACCTCCCCGCCAAAAGCAGGGAGGGCACCTAGAGGGGCTGGACAGGAACACATCCAGGTGGGTTTTGAATCTCTCCAGAGCAGGAAACTCCACAACCCCTCTGGGCAGCCTATTCCAGTGCTCTGTCACCCTCAAAGTAAAGAAGTTTTCCTCATGTTGAGATGGAATTTCCTGTGTTCCAGCTTGTGTCTGTTGCCCCTTGTCCTGTCACTGGGCACCACTGAGAAGAGCCTGACTCCATCCTCTTGACACCCACCCTTTAGATATTTATAAGCATTGATAAGATCCCCTCTCAGTCTTCTCCAGGCTAAACAGACCCAGGTCTCTCAGCCTTTCCTCATAAGAGAGACGTTCCAATCCCTTGATCATCTTAGTAGCCCTCTACTGGACTCTTTCCAGTAGTTCCCTGTCCTTCTTGAACTGGGAGGCCCAGAACTGGACACTACTCCAGATGAGGCCTCACCAGGGCAGAGCAGAGGGGGAGGATGATCTCCCTCAACCTGCCGGCCACAGTCTTCTTAATGCACCCCAGGAGACCATTGGCCTTCTTGGCCACAAGGGCACATTGCTGGCTCATGGTCAACTTGCTGTCCACCAGGACTCCAAAATCTCTCTCTACAGAGCTGCTTTCCAGCAGGTCAGCCCCTAACCTGTACCAGTGCATGAGGTTGTTCCTCCCTAGGTGCAGGAGCCCACATTTGCACTGGGTGAATTTCATCAGGATCAGTTTGGATAAGAATCATCAGTTGGATAAGAATAGGAAGAAACTGCTGTCACTGTTTTGTTTTTAAGCCAGCTTTTTGCTCTGTTTTCAGTCACAGCCAAAGACAGCTGACAGAAAGGTAAATTCAATTCTAACTTTGATACATTTCATAATTCTAAAGAAATTCTCCAGAAAGGCAGTCACAAATGAAATAAAAGCATTCATAGCTACACAAATACTTTACTATTTGCTGTAAGACTATGTATAAGCATGACACTAATTAAAACAAACTATTCATTTCTGCAGTAAACTATCCAAAAATTAGAAAGGCTGTACCAAATACATAACAATTAAAATCAGCCAGATCTCTTCTACCTGCACAGTGTTGGTTCTGTGGTTCTGGGATTGAAAACCCAAGCCTGATTCCTCTGGAAGTTCAGTGCACGTGTACACACAAAATCAGAGCTCTTACACAAAATACCCAAAGATGAGCTTCTTTCCTGCTTCTCCTCGTCACTGGTTGCTGCATGTTCATCACCGATTTCCACTGTGATGAACACGCAGCAGACAAATCCACCAAAGCACAGGAGAACACTTCTACATAAGAAAAGTACAGCATCCAGAAATAACCTCCTCTCCTTTCCCTATAGCAATGCTATAGTTCACAAAACCCACGTCTATTTCAGATGACACAATAGGCTGTATCCCACACAAATGCCCTCAAGAGACATGTGTTTCCCTTGCACAGGTGCACACAGTAGGAGGGAGGGAAATTCTCCCCAATGAGAAGGTTTACAGGAGATTTTTCAGCTAAGCAACATTGATAATTTTCTTTTCTTGGTTCTGATTTTCTAGGTACCTGATGGGCCTTCAAACTACATTTTGCATGATAATTGATGCATGAAGTATGCTTAACACCTACCTCAATTCTGTAACAAAAACCTTTCTAGTTTTAAGCCCTCTGGCCTTAGTTTATAGACTTTAAAAAAACCCTTATGTTTTCTCCTGTCACAACTGTAAACTAACGTCTATTGATAGTACTCTTACAATACACCGCACCTACACTCTAACAAATACCCCCTTAACAACGCAACAGTTGGCCTCGAGCAGAGACCAAGATTAGATGTGGATTCCTTCCCCCGCCAGGGAGGGATGCGACAGTTCTGTCTCTCTGCTGAATCCTACAGCAGGCTGAACCAGCAACAGCAAGTAGCAGCTGCACAGCTGCTTTGCAGATTAGAAAGACAACGTTGTATTTGCTAATGCTCTGCGGGGACTAGAAAATAACATTATCTTCCAAAGCAAGAAGAACATATACAGAATAACGTATTAGCATTTAGGTAGAACAGCAAATTGTTTTGAATATTCTTGACAGAATCAAGTATAGTGATGATGCATTCAAGGGAGACCTGACTGATCATGTTAAATTTATTAAATTACACCAGTACCGAAGAATACGGTCTCCCCTGTCTTCTTTTCTCACCCTTCCCTGCCCACAGGCATTTAGGGGGAAAGAAGAGGAGGATGAGGTATTAAGCAAGAAAGGGGAGTCCTCTGCTCAATTTTCTCTCCTCCTGCTATCTCAGCTGCAGGAGAATCCCTAGCTGTCATTTGTCAACAAACTGAAAGCACATAGATTTTGTCTTTCCTGGTGATTTATTTTCTCTAAAAAGAAGGCAACAGAGAATCTTCTAAAGCGAAGCTGAAGTACATCGCTCTCAACTCCAGAATCATCTTTAATCCATTTGCTGCCATTGGAGCCAAAATAAGCAGCATTTGCACATTCAAATGAACTTCAGAAAATTATGGTGAGAATGGGTTTGGGTTTTGTTCTCTAAAAAAACATTCCTCAGGAAAAAAAGCAAACCATTCTATTTTACATTTTGGAAAAGTGGGCAAGTGAGAAAGGGGAAAATATACGAGGGAATTCCTACAAGGGAGATGCTTTATTCAGTAAATGAATGGCTAATGTGAAATGCAGACTAAAAGAATGGATTTATCTGTGCAGCCTGCTACTACAAGACAGGATTCTGTCTGCCCAAACACTAAAATAAAAAAAAAAAAACCAGACTTAAAACACAACATAACCTCCTGAAGCCTGAAGCTACTTTAAAACAAACAATCAAGTGTGCTCTCTTCACAGTTTGGGAGGGCAGGATGTTAACCATCACAGTCAATAGGCTCTAGAGACACTCTTCTGCCAAAGGCTACACAGGCAGAAGAGATACCAAAGTTAAAACTTTCAAGTTTTAAAGTTTGAAGTGAAGACAAAAGTTTCTTCTCTGCATTTTTATTTTAAAAGGTACCTGTTTCCTATCTGCATGCTAAATGAACTCAAGCTTCTCATAAGGCACTTAATGCTAATTAGGAAATACTTTACATGTACCTAAGTGGCAACATTGTTGGCCAATAAGAAAATAATACTTTGGGTTGGAAGGGACCTTTAAAGGTCATCTAGTCCAACCCCCTGCAATGTGCTTCAACTAAATCAGGTTTCTCAGAGCCCCATTCAACCTGACCTTGAATGTTTCCAGGGATAGGGCATCTACTGCCTCTCTGGGCAACCTGTTCCAGTGTTTTCACTGAGTTTCACCACCCTCATTGTAAAAAAAAATTCTTCCTTCTATGTAGTCTTCCCTCTCTTAGTTTAAAACTGTTACCCCTTGTCCTATTGCAACAGGCCCTCCTAAAAAGTCTGTCCCCATCTTTCTTATAAGCCCCCTTTAAGTACTGAAAGGCCGCAATAAAGTCTCCCCAGAGCCTTCCCTTCTCCAGGCTGAACAACCCCAACTGTCTCAGCCTGTCTTCATAGGAGAGATGCTCCAGCCCTCTGATCATTTTTGTGCCCCTCCTCTGGACCCGCTCCAACAGGTACATGTCTTTCCTGTGCTGAGGGCTCCAGAGCTGGACACAGTACTCCAGGTGAGGTCTCACCAGAGTGGAGTAGTGTAAAAATCCTTTTACTTTTGTTAGTAAAATCCTTGACATTTTTCTCCCTCCTACAAAAAGAGCAAAATTCCCAAATCCAAAGAAGCTTGTCTAGATGCAATCCCTCATCCTCAACTCACACTATATGTAACCAACACTTTCAGCTAATAATATCCTTCTCCAACATATTCTTCACTGAAGGAAAAAAAAAATTACAAAGAATTTAGCCAGTGATCAATGCACATACCTTAATAATGTCAGCTAGAAACCAATTTGACATTATTTTGACTCAAGAGTAGAAACACAGGCAGGATTTTGCCTGTGATGTATTTCCAAAATCAAGCACTTACAAAAAAGACAATCACAAAAACCCTTCCTTGAATCTTTAGAGTGGAAATAAAACATGTGTTGACTACCCTTCAAGACAAGATTGAAGACTTCAGTATCATCTTCATGTCTGCTTGTAGGCTTGAGGTCTAAGACTGACAACTCATGAGAAACATGAAAATGAAGAAGAAAAATCATGTCATCCTTAAACTATTCCATGACAAAGGATGCCATAAAAATATTTAAAGTCAAGACCTACACAATCCTAGATTCTGGATAAGATTCCACTAAACTGAATGCCAAGCTGCTTTCTTTCTACTCACATTACCAGAAAACAAAGCAATAAAAACATTTAGACCAAAAGAAAAAAGACCTTTTTTTCTGTTTAAAACAATAATGGTCTGTAAATCTGTTTAAAATACCGAACTCTTTAATGATAATCTTCATGAGTGCATTCCGTAAGTCAAAAATTCTCATCTACTTTACTTCCCTCCTGTAGAAGCAGTAAGATTGCAAGGCCTACTGTGCACAGAGAAGTCATCAGCAATCCTCATGTAATCAGCCATAAAGACCTCAAGGACACAAGCAGAGCAAAGGTACAGAGAAAGCAGAGAAAGTAGATCTATAACTACTTTTCAGGTAGTTCTCTCTCTTTATGGCATAATAGTGAGAGCTTTTGATGCTGAAGGAAAGTAAACTCAAGGGTAAGTTCAAACCACCAAAGCTAAGCCACTGATTATTTCTCACACTCCACATGAGCAGGACTGTGCTGCTTTTCTGGACCGGACTGCTTCCATGAACCATTGGCAAAAATAAGTCTCTCTGTACAAAATTCTGCAGATCCTGCCCCACAATGCCCACGAGCATCTTGGAACACTATGCAGCGGTTAATGAGACAGCACTGGGATGGAAACATTCGGCAATAAATTGCACAAGGCCATCACATCTCATGGGGAAGACGTTTGAGGCTTCCTGCCAGAAGAACATATGGCTTTTAAACTAAGAAGAGCCGTTTTCACCTGACAGTATCAACAGGCGACAGCAAAGGTCATCTTTTGGTTGCACCTTCTGGGTAAGAAATTCAAAAAAATTCACCTGGACGACACAGAATCAAAATGAAGTATATAATCTCTCAGAATTAGAGTTTGCTAGAGGACTACTTAAAGGCGTTACTCTGATTAGGTATGAGTTTATGCAGCTTTGATGACTCTGAAACTCTATCCACTCAGCAGAAATGTTAAGTCTATCCAAGTACCCCCGGACAAGATTAAATGTGTAGGAAAATCAGTAATCAAGACTTGTAGGCCAGGTTCTTTCAGGCAACTGTGTTGCATAACGAGGCCCGGGGAAAAGAAAAGGAAAAAAAAGATGGTTTCACAGACTTTCAGTCAGGGAGAAGAGACTAAGTATTTCGGCAGCTTTTAGTTCCTTCCTTTTTTTTTTTTTTTTTTTTAATTACATACTGAAGAATAAGCACATGTACACACTGAAGAATTAACTGTTTGCATTCAGGTTCTCACAGTTACAGCAAGGATGCTGGTGTGAACCAGTGCTGCAGAATTTTGATTCCTGAAAGGATTCTTGAACAAGTTTGAAGTCTTAGGAGGAACAAACAAAAACACATTACATTTTATTAAGTACTTTACAGTTGGGGCTTTCCACTTTTTTTTTTTTCCTCAAAAAATATGGGATTCCCTTTCAAGAATTATTAGTGTTATGCTTGCTTTTCTCTGTTCTTGTGCACAAATCCTCAAAAATCATTATCAAGTCAAAATACAGACACTGATTTAACAGAAGATTATTCAGACACAGATTCAAGGACACGTACAGTTCAAATCATCTCTCTCTGACAGTTCACTTAGATCACATGGACATGAAAAACAACCTTCAGGGACTTTGGAACTAGAAAGTGACTTTTCTTTGAAGGATGCTTTTCATCTTTGTTCCAAACCTTTCTCTTTTGAAATTAAATTATAACAAAGAATTCAATTAAATGCACTTTATCATTACCATTTAAATATGTGCAAGTGTCTTTTTTCATTTTCTACAAGAAAACCAGAATACAGAAAATAAGGAAATTGATTGTTTATGTACATTCCTTTATGAAATATATCAGAATCTGGATGCCAGAAAGTCGTGATATACCATAGTACAGGCATCAAAGTTTTTACACTGTTTTTTTCCAAGAACTCTTTTTACATTGTTTGCCCACTTCTCAGGTGACCCTCTCACATTTCTATTCCCCCCACAATGGGAATTCTTCAGAGGGCTTCCTACCTGTCTCAGCATCCCTCAGGGTATATCCTGCCCTGTAGTAAACCTACTGTAAGTAAGGACAGGTTGGGGGGGATGTTGTTGAAGCATAAAAAGCCACCCCGTATCCAGAGTTCTGCTGCTGCTGTTCCTCTTATATGAAGTCCTGCTCCTGCTCTTTTACTAGGCAGTGCAGTTTGTGTATGGAAAAACACTGACCACCCTTTCAGAACGCTAAAGGTCCAACTTGAGACATTATGGACAGAGATGTAGAACTGGGTGAAGTGAAAAAAACTGAGCTACGTGGGGACTGAGAGGTTCATGCCTGCAGAGCTCAATGCAGAATCACACTGTTTGGTATTTTAGGCTCATAGAAATTTGCCACAGTTTTTTGTTGGTTTTTTTTTTTTTTTTTTAAAATAGCAGCATGGGGAACTCTTTCTAGATCTAAAAAAAAGAAAAAAAACACTGGAATAAATCTGCCACAGAAGCATCTTCCGTGCAGAAAACTAGAAATATGATTTTTCATCGTAGCATTGCATAATATTACATGTATTTTGATCAAACAGATCTGTATTGTGATTTCAATCTAAAAAAAAAAAAAAAAAACCAACAAAAAAAAAAAGGCAAAACAAGACAACCAAGCAGGTTCTGCGCTATCGTTAAGAATATAGGCTTATCTACCCGTTCTCCATGTCCACTTTTTTTTTCATCTTGCTGGTCTCCAGAACCTGATTTCCCCGAGAAGACTTAGGACAATCTCTTTTCCTCCTGTCTTCTGATTTCAATAGATTTTGCATCTTTTTTTAAGGTAAAGAAAAAAAATTATGATACCTAAGACTATAGAAGCTTACAAGCTGCTCACCCCAATTTACTCTCTGAGGAATAGTTATTTTTGTCTGCTTCAGTATCATAATAAAAAACCCCAAGGCACACAAAATAATACCCAAGAGAGCTTATGCTCACCTGATGATAGTGTCCTGTTATGATGCTGTCCCACTTGATGCATGCTTTGCTGTAACAGAGTCAGGCATTCTCCAAGGCAGCTCAGGGTGGCAGCAGAGGTAGCTTTTAAAAGCAGCAAGTCCTGATCCAAGGCAGAAAGGGGGCCAGAACTTGGGAGAGCTTCAATGGCTTGTACGAGATTCTTCTGTTGTCCCTCAACTTGGCTCATGATCTGTAAAGGTCCAAAAACATTTGCTGTCATGGGAACTATCACTTTATAGCTGTTAAATTCTTATGGGTTGATATAGTGACTAAATGTGAAGAACTACCACAAATGGATGTTAATGTTCTGATCCAAATATACCATATACTTACCTACAAAAACGAAGGGCTTGAGACTACCAAAGGCCTGTAAAAATGTCAAGACTATGTTAGAGAAAATCGTCTCTTAAAATAGTAGGTTCATAGTAGGTTTAATAGCGTGACTCATATGTTCTGAAAGTCTTCATAAGGAAAAGTATGAAAATTCTACTTCCTTCTCCATTAGTAATTTAGGCTTAGATTTCCTTTCCTTTATATGTGATCTGGAACACACAAGGAATCTACACTGTCCCTTCTCCTTCTTTCCTACATAAAATATCTAATCACAGTTTAAGAACAGACATTTTTCATTTCTCAAGCATCAGTAAGGATTTGTTTTTACAAAAAAAAGGTAACTTGTAAGTTTACATACATTAGCATAGGATGCAACTTAGAGTACTTATTTACTATCAGATATGAATACCAGCTGTCAGGGAGAAAGTTAATCTGTTTCTAGATTTGGACCATCCAGATGAAGATGAAATGCGTGCTTGTATAGCAGATAAAAACAACATTATTTGAGCGGGCTGTTCTTTAAACAAATTGGCAAGCTTCCAAAATCTTTCCTAAAGCCAAAAGAAATAGATGTTTGAAACTACTCTCCCCATTTTTACAGCCTATAGGAAATCACACATGCACGTAACAAGCCTCTTTTCTTACACTTACCTTGCAAAAATCTTATTGCAAAAACTTACAGGTTCATACTTGAGGTATCCAAAGCTTTCAGGAAAAACACCTGAAGATTTTGTAAGCAACAAAGATTCAAGCTCTGTTTGTCTGAGCTACTACACTGTAAAAATGCATTATTATGAACTCCATGACTTTTTTATTATCATTATTATATTTTCAAAGTATGGCGTGCTTCCTATAGCCTCCCTATGCTGTGGTAAATAAACTGATTAAAAAAGTATAGGCTGAGTGCACTGAAAAGCAAGAAAGGAAACTGAACTCAAAAATGCAAATAACCGTCCTTGCAAACAAGTTTAGAATGAAGCAAAAAGCTGTTGTTGCAAGGTTCGTAAGGAACTTTTAACTAAATGCCTTGCTGAAGGTTACTATAATGACATTTTAACAATCAACATTTAAAACAGAGGTCAAAGCTTCAGTAGAAGCCACAGTCAATTTTAATTCCCTTTGACAGAAAACAAGATCAGTCAGAAGGTGACACAGACCCCCACGACACGAGCTTTAGGGAACCGCTAAAACCCCAGGCAGTGCTCTGCTTTGAGAAGCCACACACCGTGTAACTGAGCTCCACAGCACAGACAGAGGGTTGCTTCAAAGCTAGAACAAAAACAAGAGCACCACAGAACACACACTCATGCAAATACTCCTCCCTCAGGAAAAGAGCTCAGGGAGGCAACTGAAGGAACGGCTAGGATAAAAATGATCACCTTCTCCCTGTAAGACTGCACAATATAATTGTATGGAAAACTGCTTCCCTCCTTTTCCCAACATGAATATGAATGTGAAGTTGAAAACCTGATGTTTTCATGCTTCACTGCGACAGAAATGTTCTATTTTAATTTCTAAGTGACTATTTTTCCTACCTTCCTTTTCCCTTTTTTTTTTTTCTGGTGTGAAGCACTTATATTTCCAAAGATTTGCTTCCATAGGAAATAAAATCCAAAATAAAAATTCGAAAACTTCAAACATTTCCATTTTTCCCTCCCCATTAATAAAGCACAACTATATTTTTCTGCAGCTAAGACAGAAGCATAAGATAAACTGACCACAACACTCGGGAAACATCTGGAAAATTAACTGAATGTTTGCAGTTATCACCTACCACAAAACTATATTCTTCCTAGATTAGGAGACATTTAAATAAAATCAGTCCTCCACAAACTTCTCCAATGTGGGCCCTTCCCCATGGCTGCAGTTCTTCACAAACTGCTCCAGCCTGGCTCCTTTCCACAGGCTGCAGTCCTTCAGGAATAGACTATTCCAGCACGGGAGACTAGTGCTGGACTATACCCACACAGGGTAACTAGTTCTGATCCCAAACCTGCTCCAGCATCAGCTCCTCCCTCCACAGGGTCACAGATCCTGCCAGGAGCCTGCTCCAGCCCAGGCCCTCCTTGGGATCACAGCCTCCTTTGGACATGTCCACCTGGTCCAGCACGGGGTCCTCCATGGGCTGCAGGTGGATCTCCGTTCCACTGTTAACCTCCATGGGCTGCAGGGGAACAGCCTGTCTCACCATGGTCTTCACCACGGGCTACAGGGCAATCTCTGCTCCAGCACCTGGAGCACCTCCTCCTTCTTCACTGACCTTGGTGTCTGCAGAGTTGTTTCTCTCACATATTCTCACTCGTCTCTCTGGCCGCTGTTATACGGCGTTTTTTTCCCCTTCTTAAATTTGTTATCACGGAGGTGCTACCACTGTCCCCTGATGAGCTCGGCCTTGGCCAGCGGCAGGTCCATCTTGGAGACGGCTGGCATTGGCTTTATTGGATATGGGGGGAGTTTCTAGCAGCTTCTCACAGAAGCCACCCTTGTAGCCTCCTCACTAGAAAAACCTTGCCATGCAAACCCAATAAAGTTCTTCTGAATAACACTACCCTTAAAGAAACCTACCAACCAGTCACAGAAGACCGATTGCAATGGGAATCATCTCTGATGTTTTCCTCAGTAGGTTATCTCCTCTCTACTGCTTGCTCCAAAACAGCCAATTCACAGCTGCTGTTGCTGCCTTCTTCCTCCGCTCCCAGGCTAATCTTAAAATCCTGCGTGATTGCTTTCCCTACTTATCCCAGCCATAGCAACTGCTAACTACTTCTTCACAGCTGGAATTGCACCTCCTGGATCTTCCTGTTGTGAACACACCGCCAACCATGATGTACAGGAACAAACAATTACCTGGCAAGATCCCAAACAAATGGGTAAGTAGAAATGTCTCTGTTCTTGGGGTCACTCCCACAACACATGAAAGATGGGCAGAAAAAGCTATGAGATGCCCTAGGATTGCAAAGAAATGTATTTCACACATAAGAAGAAGAAAGAACCTCTTTCGAATTCTTCGATCCAGTAAATGAGCTAAAATTAGCTGCTAAAAATTAATTTAAGAAATAATAATGAAAAATTGAAGTGCTACTTTCTCTGCTAAAAGAAAAAGTTACAGTAATTCAGTATTCTGTTAAAATGTATGATGTATTAATCTTTCCCATGCAGAGAAATCATCTTATAAAACCTGAATGTCATTTTTCATTTAAGACTTCAATTTGTTTCTGAAACTAGAAAGAGAGCAAGAGATTCCCAATTATTAAGTATAATAATAAACTCTCTGTTAAAGATTTTTTCCTCCCACCTGAAAACAAAGATAAATAGAAACTTCAGAGGAAGAAAACTCAACAGCCATACCTAAATGGAAAAGCATATGACTGCTTTTGACATGATTTTATTTACAGTGGAAATGCTTTTGTTATCCAGACTCCAGGACTAAGAGGCCTAAGTCTGTTTGTCCAGCCCAGACAGGTATTATGATAATCAGAACATCTTTATTTCTAGAATTACTGGTTTCACCTAACTAACAGCATATCACAACAACCTAAAGCAAACACCAGCTTTAAGCCATCTACAAAACTGCCTGATCCATAGCTGTCTCAGGGGCATCTCCCAAGACACAGTGATTTCAAGCTACTTGAAGCAAAGGAAGAGTGACATCAGCCGTACTACCTCAAAGGACAAGCAGACACTCTCCCTTTGTCATACAGGCCGTGTGGAGCTGGTCAAGAAAATAGTGTCACAAATCCTCTCTTTCTACATAACGACTTAACTACTTCAGATCTTCCTACCCTTCTTTTGGAATATAAAACCTGAGGAAGACTCTTCAGACCTCAACAGGCACAATCGTATAGCATTTTCCTCTTCTGGTACTGATCTTCACACACATTGAATCCTTTCAAAGTAGGTATTAAGATACACCTACCCATGTGTATGGAAAAATCCAAAACACTCCAGAGAAAAAGGAAAATATTCTGTTAGCACTGAGAATCCACAGAAATTCTGTATTGTCAAGCTCCTCTGTGATGCGCTAGAAATAATTCATCAAGGGGACATTCGGCTCCATCAGTTAACAACTCTTTTTCTCTACTGTAGTATTCTCTGTGCACCACCACTAGCAGCACATCGTCTGCCTACTTATCCCTAGGCAATTCCTTTGAAAGATTTAATGCAGTGATTTTTATTTTTAAATCCTTTCCATTACTGACTGCATGCAAGTCAAAAGCAATTATTAAAAACATGGGAAAATAAACAACGCAGTGCTTATATGAAAAACAGAGCATCTGTAAAAATAAAGAGGTTGGGGGGTTTTTTTGTGTGTGTGGGAAAAGCTTTAGACATTTGAATAGTAACAGAAATGCAACACGGATCACTTCCTTACCAGCTCTAAGTCAAGTTGCCCTTCTGAGAAGTTTACTGCCTTCAAAGGCTGGGAAATAGCCAGTTTGCTGCTTCACTTTTGGGGTCATTTTTTTGTTTGTTTAGTAGGTTGGTTGGTTTGTTCTGTTTTGTTGTGTTTTTTTTTTTTTTTTTAAATAAAGTATTATATGAAAACATAATCTCTCTATCACACACACATATACACTTTCTTGAAATATTAGTTCCTTGCTTTTAGACAACAACACTAAAAGGAAAACACTTCAGAAGACACTGCGAAGGGGCACGAGGAGAGACCAGTTTTTCAAACCACCCTAGAATAAGTTGTGATATGAGTCAGGACCTTGGTTCTCCCTGTTAAATAAGCATAATATCACAGGGGTTTGGGTTTTTCTTTTCTTTAATATAAAACACTGCTTTTCTTAAAAGCAAGAGCAGATGAGTGACAGAAGAGGAGAAAGTCCACCCACAAAAAATAAAAACCTTCTAAGTAATTGTAAACCAGATACATTTGGTTGCCATGTAAACCTAACATAGTCATCCATTCCAACCTTGAGCAAGGACTCCTCTTGCAATCTTAACCTGTATTTCACCAACAGAAACTGTCCTACTGTAAAAATTAAAAGTTGGAACAGACAACCAATATATGTAGAAGTATTTTTAATATATATATATGTACCAAGTGTGTATCAAAATGTAAGATATAGATACCTGGAACTCTAATGTCACTAAAGCAATCATACCAGTCATTAATTTGACACACTAGCTACCAATTTAGCTCAAGTTCACAATTCCCTTTTAGTATTTCCATGAAACTTTCCCCAGGAAAGAGTGTAAACACATGCAAAAAAAGACTATCTCAAACACTGTTTTTCAGCTCCAGCTGAAAATCACCAGCTCAAAAGGGATACCCCTCCAACTGAGAAGTTGGAGAAGTGATAATTTTTTTTTCCCAATTTAATCTATTTTTTGAGTTAAGCATTTATACCTAACCACTGCAGAGCAAGAGAACTTTTCTCTTGGCTTAACTTCTGAAAAGCGTTCTCAAACTACTCAAGGTCACTTGCTATGTGCATCTTACTACTTGACAAAAGAAATTGTCTGATAAAGATTTACAGACTTCTCTCTTCTCTTCAGTAAAGTCACATCCATAGATCTTTCAATGGGATTCCATCAATAGCACACAAGCTAGGAAGGCAGTTTAATATGCAAGTAAAGTGAAAGAGCTGTACACAGGGGTTGCTGCTAGAAGTACTGCAATATATAACACAAAGCTCTTAAAGAGAGTTTTGCATTTCAGCTTTAAAAGTGTCTAGTGCAGAAACAGTACAAGACCAGGTGACCACAAACATGCTTAAGTCCCACAAATAGCATATCTGTACACTTGGCTTACAATAAAATCTGAGCTTTTGACTAGAAAGAACCTCCTTGAGCTGCAAACACAAAGGAATTCTATCCATAAAGCTTCAATCTGGATGAAGACCCACAGTAGCCTCTGTGAACATTATTATGCTAATGAGTAAAAAATATTTTAAGAAAGGATCCTAGAACACTAAGTGAGATATTCTGAAAGCATCTTGGAATGATGGAACTGGATAATGACATCCATATCAATTGTCCTTTCTTGATTACTGCTTCCTTCCCATTACAGAGAATAAGCACATAGTTCTCCATTATTGTCACCTGCGGGTAGCAGCCAGCTTGACCTCAATTATTTTAAAGAAGCAAACAATGAACAGTAAAATTGGAATGACTTGTTATATAATAGTTATTAAGGCTTAGACACATACATCCTATCAATGAAGCTTCAAAGGAGCAAGTTAATTTTCACTTGGCATGTAATTTGCAGACAGAGACACAAAAAGTGACAGAACAAACAGAACTATACCTCTGACAAGCAGGATGGCAGCTAATCACCAGGGCACATTTTTTTTTCTTTTCAGTCCTTGTCTCTGCTTTCACAATTCTATTTCTTCTCTCGGAGGAGAATGAAAACAAGCTCCCCTCCCCTCCCATCCACTATTTTGTTCTCTTTTCCCTAGCCAGGAATCCACATAATCTCTGTTAAGGGAACAACTGAAAAACCAGTTGCTACATATCTTCATTGTCTCAGCTAACAAAACATTATCTCCTTTAGGGTTTTGTTTTGGCTTTTTTTTTGCTCAGCCTTCTCATCGCAAGCTCCACAGGATGGTTCCTTGTGAGGAAAACCTTACAGAACAGAGAGCAAACGTCAATCATCAACTGATTCTAAAAGCCAAGTCTAAGACAACCAGGAGAAAACGAGGTGTGGAGGAGGCAGCCTGGCTCAGTTGTCTCCTGTTCTTAGCTCCTCTTTCCAATCTGCTGCTTCCATTGACACTGCTGCTGTTCCACTGGTCGCCATCAGCATCTCAGGGGCTACAAGGTCTCCAGGGACCTCAGTACAGGATTTACACTCCAGGGAGTGGCTGTTACTTACTGCCTCCTGTCATGCACTTTTTAAATTGGTTACTTAATTTATTCATATACTAGATGTGATCCTATGCTCCACTCTTTACACATTCAATTCCTATTTTATATTTTTAAATTCTGTAACTTGGACACTTGCTGCATATCTTACAACATAGTATCATTCTATTTTGTGAAGACAACACTCATTAATCATTTGATGGACTACAGACTTCTCACTTATTGGTCTACCATCCAGTAGTTTATTAGTCACACCTCCAAGCTCCCTTGCTGTTAGTTGCACAGCTACAATAATCAGACTATGTATTTTGTAGATCTGCATACTATTGCTTTAGCTGATAAGGTTGTTGGATCCGGGGGAGGGAGGAAAAAGGGGAGAAGGGTCTTTTTTGTTGATGGGTCTGGAAGCCTTAAACATTCCTTACAGTACCAAAGGAGGAAAAGTAATCTACCTTCCCAAGAAATTCTCAGTCTGTTGAAACTCAGGTGTACAGAGGAAGCTCCTCCTTTTCCTTCAATGCTTTATAACAAGCAGATCAGCAAGAAAAGGAGCTGACCTTTTTTACAAAAGCATCTCTCTGTTCAGAAGAATAAAAGACAGGATATACTTAACAGATCTATCTTCAAATACCGAAGAGCGCATGATATCTGTAACTGTCAATGTTCTCTGGGACTTTTATGCAGACACTGTTTGGATGCAAAACACTCCCAAGGAGAACCTGACTGTCCACTGTGAGTTTCTATGGAACTCCGTTTCTTACATTGGGCAGAGGAACACCAGAGAGGTTCACAGCTCTTGCAAAACATACGGTAATTAGTAAAGAGGAACTAGCAGTTCTGGCAGGATCCCTGAGAACGCCTCCAGAAATCTCAGCAAAACAACTCACCTACTTCAGGCCAAAACAAATCAGATGCTTCCCTTTGCCACCTCCTTATCACGCTTCTTTATGTGGTAATAAAGGTTAACCTTAAGTCCTTAACGGGACTTAACGTTAAATTCATGCTTTCCGTAGTCAATCTGTCCTTCTCACCTGAGAAATGAGTTAGTGAGTGACAGAAAGGAAACTGGGGGGGGGAGAAGGGGGTAAGAGAAGTTACAGGAAAGACTCCTTGTGTCCTTTGAGATGGACCAGGAAAAAACATTCAAATCTTACCAGACAATCTCGGATTTTCTAAACTAGAAAATGCTTTTAATCTTAATCAATACCCTGAGGTATTCAGCTTCCTTTGAATGGCTTCATATTTTATAGATGGGGGGAAACAAGAAAACAAAAAAAAGCTTTTCCTGTCATCCTCCCAAAATTTGCTAGTTATTCTAAGAATCTCTTCTTGCTGCTTAAGATCTGAAGAGGTGATCTGGAGGGGAGGGGAGAGAAAAAGCAGACAGTGGCTGCCAAGATTGTTTCCCTCACCCCAAGTTGCTTCCAGTGATCCAGAACCAAAAACTAGAGACGCAAAAGGAAGGAGCTTGCAAGTTTAAGTAAATCTTGGACGGGAACTGGCTGCCATCTAGCCAAGCAGGAAGCACGCAGCTGGGTTTTAAACCACAGAATGCAGCGCTGAGAACACAGCCTATAAAAAAAAACACCTTGCGGGAAATTCTTCTTATGCAATTTTACTATAAACATTACCTCAAAATCTGCAAGGAAAGGCATTAGTTTTAGTGATTAAACGTTGCTCATAAGCAGATGTTACTCTATGGGTTACTTCTGAGTAGCAGCTCACCTTTCAGAAGGATCACTTTGGTGAAGTTAATAGCTATAGCACAGAGCCGGAAAGCGTATTTTAATTATCAGCAATTAAGGCCAATTTGTGAATTTTAAGCATTCAAAAGAGCACCTAAAAGGTTGCTGCTAGTCATTAAGTCAACATCATCACAGGAAAATTCTATTAGTTTACCACAATATAGCACACTACTGATAAAACCAGGGTTTTGTACTTTGAGTGAAATCAATCTTCAGAAGAGAAAAGGTCATGTTGCACTGGAACATAAATTACACATTTCAGCATGCGTAGCTTCAAGCATGAGGAGGTCTCTCAGAACACATGGTGCTAGAAAACATCACTGAATCTTTTTTTAATTTATTTTTTTTTTTAATTATTTCATTCCACCAGGGAATACATAAACACATATATGGCTGTTCAGAGTAGTCCAATATCCCATATAGCACTTACCCAAATTTCTGTTGGACTCTTCCAGTGCTGCTTCTCTTTCCCAACACTGCTTATACTTCCTTTCACCCCTCCCCCAGTTAGCCACCTAGCTTGTAGTGTCCAAGCATAACATAAAATTTTATTTCTGTCATTTTAACAACTCACTGGTGTGCAGTATACACTGGAATGACCTTCAGTTTTTATCAAAGTAGATATTACTTCCCCATCTTACAGTCTATTCACCACAAGTTTTCTGAAAAGCAAGTGAACTCTCGCTATCAAGGCTATCTAATCTTGTCACTCCTGAGCCTTGAATAAAGTGTACCCCTACAACTTGTGACAAAGCATTCCAAGTCCACCCCTTTCACTTCACCCCATGTCCCAAAGCTGACTGTCAACTGGTTTAAGTTGTTAACTTCACAGCAACGAAATGATTCAACATACACTACCATGATTTTGAGTAGCCAATTTATGACATACTGTAATATGGCAGAACTGCATCTATACAATTCATATGTTTTGTGTTTGCCAGCCTAAACCTATTAATAACACTGTGATTAGGTAACTGGGGATCTCTGAGAAAAGCTGCAAGCACTCATCCCAGAACACAGTAGGTATCATCAGAAGAACGTGCTGAGCAGTATGTGCAAGAACATAAGACTACGTTTCCTTGAGCATGAGACAAATGCATGGACCACAATAAAAATTAAAAATAATTAATCAATTATAGGCATACACCTACTAGCTATAATACGAAGCTACTTCAAAGTATATGTCAAATTCAGGCAGATACAGTTCAGTTTAGCTTGTTGGACGAAGTGTTGCTAGCCACCATGTTATTAGCCATATTTTAAAAGCATATTATCAGAAATCAGAATTGCAAATGAGAAGCAGGTAAGCAGCTGCTTAAAAGCATCTGTGTAATGCACACAAAGTTTCTAAAGCATTCAAAACCTGCAAGCCAAGCATAAGAGATGGAGATCACAATAAGAACACAGCAACAGCTGCTAGAGAGCAGGTCTTTGTTAAATAACTAATGAATGTTATAATGTTTATTATTCCCATTTGTTGTAAAATCAAAATGCTTCCTGTATTTCACAGTGTAGCATGCAGCACTTTGGGTGTTACACAAGGAGCTGAAGATTATAGTAAGTCCCTCAATAAATCTGTATAATAATGTAAACTGAATGGTATGCTTAAAATATATAAGGCACTTCTACGGTTACTTTCTCCTTGAGGGCACTTATGCAAGTACTTTCTGTACTTAATATCTGAAACTTGGCTAGCCACCTAATATTACACTGTCACAGATTAACACTGAGAACATTCAAAAATATCTTCTACTTAATTTAATAAAAATAGCATTTAAGTGGGGGTTAACAAAATAGCCCATGTATCTTGGAAGCAGTAATTTGCATTATAAATAGAGCTAAAGAAGGTAAATGTACCTTGTCGCATTCAGGGTTTGCTATGAAGATCACTGCTGAACCAGCCACCCAGAAACCCACGCTGAAAGCAAGGCCACTAAACAAGCAGCCACGAGATGCGATACACTAATCTGAGAAAAAATTTACTGAATTATGTTTTCTTTAAAGCTTCATTTTCAAACTGTGACCTCCAAATTGAAGCTACTGCAGTATTTGTACTTTAATTGTGAAAGAAAACAGCCTTAGAGCTTTACAAAAAATGTAGGTAAGTGTGCGATAAGCTATGCGGCTTTGTAGATGCATATAAAACAGAACAGTTGAATTCTGTTTAACGTAAAAAATTAAGTGACAGTTTTGAAGGCATATAAAAGCTGGAGACTGAATTCCCTTCAAATCTGACTTCTCTCAAGCTCCTTCGGGAACCTACTATTTACTTTAAATTTAATGAAATATTTTAATAACTGTAAAGAGTAATCTTAGCTTCTCTGCAATTGCTTAAGAAAATGAATGCTGCAGCAGTCTCCAAATGTAGCTATCATATGCACTGTATTATCCCTAATTTATAAATTGCCATTTATTAAATGACTGAAAATTATTTTACTACTAAACAACAGCCTGAAAAAAATTTAATTAAAAGAAGCCATGTTTGCATCATTTATATTTTTCAGATTTGAAGGGAGAATAAAAAATCTGAAATAATGAACCAGGTTCACTCTTGACATAACCTGCATGGACAAACATGTAATTTTAGTAGAACATTTGCTCTATGATTCCCATAGCAACCTTCATTCTCCCTGCCTGGGTAGCTGGAATCCAGGATGACTCAACCTTTGCATGAATACAAAAATCAAATGCACAGAACAAGGTGTAGTTTAGGAAGGTGTAACAAAATTGCAGGTAAACCGCTCTCCATGAAGCCATACGTGCAAGTCCTAGACTTTGCTATATTCTAAGGGAAGAAGCAAAGAACTATCAGCTAGTTGCATGATTCCTGCAGGAATCAAACAGTAACCGTGTTTATATATGAACAACCGTGTTATATATGAACAAACGACACGCAAGAAAAAAAAAGCCTGCTTTTTTTTTTTTTTTCTGCTTCTAGCAAAAAGCATTCTGGAACTGCCCACTGGCACATAAAATAGATGGCACCTGGTGAAGGCCCCATGAAATCTGGACCTCACTGTACCAGATGTTCAGAAACACACACTGATGACTAGTCCACAGTAGAGTATCAAAAGTTGTAACAAACACCACATTTCAAAGGGATCAGAAATTCCTCTATCGACTTTTTTAAATTATGGAAAAAAAAATATTTCCCTAGACTTCCTTTGGTTAACTGCATTTCTCTAGACTTCTGTAAATAATTAATATAACTTACTATAACATGTTCACGTACTGCAATTCTTGGTTAGCAACAATAATAACACTGGCAGGGTCGTACAGTAATCAGACATTCTCAGCCAAAATAAACCCCACTCCAAGATGAAGTGTGCCACTGTCATTTAGTTCAGTGACAGCTAAAATTTAATAAGAAGTGTGATGTGGCCAGTTGGCTTTATGTTCCAGTTAATTTTAACTGCCTGCAGTAAAGAATTCTGCAAGCATAAGTCTTACCACAAATTGTTAAGAGGATAATAATGGGCATAGTTAAAAAAACAATTCAATTTCAAGACTACACACACTTAGTTTACCATAAAAATCACCTACTAAAAAATCAGTTGAGAGCACCCCTTTAATGATAAGTTATGGCCCAAATAAAGAGGTAGGATCTCGAATAATTCTGCATAAAATGCAGCACATAGCAGATCAGCTCTCCCAAATTTATGTATGGTGAATTTTAGTTTTCATATAACATTCCATAAATCAGTATTGACTGGACTATTAATACCAAATTAATATAAGCAAAAATCTGATTTAAGAGAACAATATTATTTTAAACAAAAAAAATACATTATGATGAGAAGTAATGCTCCTGAGCTCTTTTTCAATTCAATGTTATCCAAAATTACTTCGAATATTAAAAGTAAAATTTTTATAGCAGTCAAAAGCTCCATATTCATGCTCAATTTTAGCTTGCCAAAATTTTGAAAAAAGGTAAACTTCTAATTTCACAACAGAAACAATTATTACATCTGTCATTTTGGACACCTATGCAGTTGCTTTTACTACTTTTATAGAATTTTGCACATCAGTTTGGTCCTAAATAGACCTCTATGCAATAATCTGTTCTACAGTAAAATTCTCTGTTGTCTAAAAAAAAAATAAAATAAATTAAATCAGCCAGCACAAACAACAGAAGGAAACAACGTGTTGTTTTTTCTTGCTATGAAAGGAAAAAGAGGGAAAAAGAACCAAGTATTACCAAATATTATTGCATTATGTCAAATACAGGACTACATTTTGTCCTAATTACAACATGGATATACACTTCACTGTTTCCAAATTGGCCAAATCAAGAAAAAGTGGTTAAGAATTGAGTAGCAATTTCAAGTTCCGCACTTCCCAGAGACATTGTCCAACGTAGTGAAGACCATATATGTCCCATGTGAAGGATTTCCCTTTTGCAGCATTCCTGTTTTTCACAGGTCTCATATATAATATTGTCATATTATTGTAACATCGTTTTAAAATTTAAAAAAATAACATGCTTCTCATTTTCCAGAAGCATATAAACTCTTTCCATTGATTCAACTTCTGTATTTTATAAGATGTAAAATTAGTTAATGTAGTCTAATTATATTACAATAAAAATCTGCATGTCAAAGCTTCAATGACTTCATTCTACAAGGGGAACACTAACACAGACCTATAATCATTTTGCACCTCTTCCCTTCATCCAAGTCATACCAAACAACTCCCAAATAAGAAGCAAAGATTTGGGTGTTTAGGAGAGGATCAACTCTCTCTTATTGTACTTTTAGTTCCTATTTCTTCTCACTTCAGATTTTTTAAAAAAAAGGACTACAACAGATTTAAGTGCGCTTTTGTGAAGGCATCTGGATCCATCTCTTTATTCATATATTTAACGAGGGAGAGTACATCTAACAGCCACCATTGACTCATATAGGGAACAAGAATATTCCCTGAAAAAACAGGCAACATATTCCCAAGTCTATTGCATTCACTCTGGAAAAGGAGGGAGAAGGAAATGTATAGAGCATGCCATTGAAACAAAATCTGTCTGCTCCCTTAATCTGGAAAAACAGACTTATCCTTTCACAAGATGGAAAAAAGATCAGTCGAGCAGCCACTTTTTACATGAGACTGGGAAAGAGGACAGAAGGACTGATTTTTCCAACAATATGCTGTTCTTCAAGAAACAGCACGCACACAAAAAAAAGAAATAAAAAAAATCAATACACAAAAAGGTAAAGTTCACACAACTCGTTATAAAATTTTCTTATATGTTGTTTATCTTCCTACCATTTTCCCTCCCTGAAAAATTCTCATTTCTTTTAACTTTCAATCACTGCCATATGTTCACTGTCTAAATTTTTTTTTAATGCAATCCTCTAAGTTGATCTCACAGGATTTGGTGCTGTGGCTGAGGAATCACTCACACCAAACATAGCAAAATAATTGTCTTCCATGATTACAGATTACAGTCCTGTAACATTTACCTTTTTGGAATGACATCACATTGCAATACACTGCAAACATTTGAGTCAGCAACTCCCAGGCCTTTTCTGCAGGGATGATACCTAGCCACTTATTCTCTGGTTTACTGTAGGCTAGTATTTATTTCTTCCTTCCCAAGTGCAGTTCTTTGCATCTGTTGACTTTTTCCCTTCCCAACTTATTATAATCAGCTCATACACTAATTCTCTCTTTTAAATTCCTTTCAGCCCTACCCAGCTTCATTTGACAAAGCTGCAACAGCTCCCACTGTTTATTTTATTAATAGGTTTAAGGTGCACTCTGAATTCAGCCTATGAGAGCAAATACGTTCAGTAAAGTAGAAACAACTTGGGGGAGATGACTGGTAGGCAAAGACGAGATACTCTCATGAAAAACAAACAGATACGTGTTTTCTATAATGTAAAGAAAACGTAGGTGACATTCAGACAGCGCGCTCCTCAGAGCAAGGAATGATTACTGTTAATGCAATAGAGGATACAAGGGAAGTTTTCACTTTTAATGTTACTAGAAGAAAAACAAGCATTCTTTATCACGATGTGTAATTTGATTCTTCATTGTGAGCACACACTAAGAATCTATTCCAAAAGTCTTAATATGAAAGGTCTCCATTTATAAAATATTAAGGGAGCATAAACTTAAACGCAGACTCTTGAGATAGCAACTGGACAGAGTGGGGCAGATATTTTAAACCCAGGTGATAACAGAATGCTTTAAAGCAGCTAGGCTGCCACCAGTTTCTTTGGCAGAAGTGGTGGAATGGGGACCTTACATAGGCACTATTAGAGAACAGCAAGAAATTCAGACAAAGCAAAAATAACAAGGGATGAAAGAAAGATGAAAGTGAGTTCTGTGAAAGCCTGCCATACTATTTAAGCTTAAATCTCTGTACTGTTTTTGCTGTCTGGAAGACAGACTTAAACTGGTATGTGAGTTATACTTCTTAAACCCTGGTAAACACGCTTTGAAAGAAACATGTTTTCTGGTTTGATTTGCACATGTTTAACACAGACAAAGCATTCTTCCATCACAAGGCCAGCAACAGAAACCTGACAACAAACATAAGACTATAGCCATATATATAGAAACAAACTGCTGAGTATGGGGAGCTGTGCCTTCTTTCACAGTCATTTATCAGACTTACTCAAGTTTTTGTTTTTCTAGTTAAATTTAAATGCTTCAGGGCCCTCTTTCTAATCTGAAAGGTTGAAAGAGATGTTCCTCCAGCACTGCAGCACCACTGCAAAGTCTGGGAACCGGGGCCAACCTACTTCCTCTTTTAAGGATGCACACACACTAATTTTAACATTAGCATAAAAAAGCCTGTATACACTAGACTTTAAGCTGAACCAGAACTAAAGACTGCCTTTTGCTTAGTGAGGGGATCAAAACAAAGCAGTCAAACAAAGTAGGGAACAAAGAGAATTGTTAACGTCAGACTTGATTGCTTATTCTAAATCAAAATAAGCATTTAGAAGATCTACCAAAATAGCAGATTTTTGTGTCTTACCTCTCTGACTTCATGGAGTTGACCAGAACGCTGGCTCTTCGCTCTTCGAGCAGCTGCAGGTGATTTGTGATGTGTGATGGTTACAACACTTGGACTTTGATTCATGTGCTTCTGGCCACTAGGAGATGCAGAATTAGCTGTCCCAGGCGGCAGCAGAGATGAGCTTCTACTTCGCGAGGATGAAATGCCCTAGAATAAGCAATGGGATGCTGACATTAGCAACCTTTACACAAGTAAATAGAACAACACAAATCTATAGCCTGAATTGTAAATTACTTTCCTCACAAATCAAATCTGGAGGCGTTAACTGTGCTCAGGACTGATTTATGCCTTCTGAACCATCCACATTGCTCAGGGGGGATCCTCTTGGAAACATTGTGGCTACTGCCTTTGTTTCTTGTATGGTCTGAAACTGGCCTTCACAAAAATCTTCACGAACTCTTACACATTAACATGCTGCTAACTTCTTACAAACATACTTTTTAGGAAAGATTAGGAAGGATTTTGCAGACAGAGCAGTAACAACACCAACACAAATATTTTTTATGAAGCCATTGACCTATAATTCATCAAACTGGTGTGAACAGCAAGGAAGGAAAAAAAAAAGTCCTAGTGCTTCCACCTGATGAACGTCTGAAACAGTGCAGTGCTGTTTTCAACATTAAAGGAGCTGCGATTTTGGCAAGGCCAATCCACACACCAATTAAAAACATTAACATTTAAAACAAAACATGGCTTAAAGACTCAACATGTTTTGGAATGAGCTTGGGATAAACCATAAATACAGACAAGACCAGAAAAAAAAATCTCCAACAGTATCTGTAGTGTTACTACTCTTAACATACAACCTATAAAATGAGTCTGAACATTCAAGAACTTTCTCTGTTCTCATCTAACTTTGACAGTGTTGCCATTTGGTTTGTTTTCTGCAGCCCTCAAACCCGAGTCTTCCTAGAGGTCTTTAGGACAACAATTCTCAATCAAGCTCAGATGTGCACTAGAACACCATGGGACATCATATATAAAAGTACAATATAAAAGAGCTTTTCCTTTCTATTTGAACTGTTGATTCCATCTGTAAGGTGAAAACTGAAACAGAATAACTCTAACCTCATGAAACACAAACTACTCCAGAGAGTGACATTTAGTAGCACTTTAAGAAAGTGAGGTAAATACACAGCCCTCTTGGTGAAACGCAAACCTTGCACAAGCAGTAACAGCAGCCTTCACCATTGCTGAAGCAGATACTGTCAGCACGGGGCACTACTCGAGTCTGCTAGCAAGTGCATAAAAATATTACTTAGGTACAACCTCTTTCCTTATCCCTTACAGGTCAAACTTTGCAACTCTGTGGTAATTTCATTAAAAGACTTTAATTCCAGTGCTAGTTGGAACCTGTCCACCTTGGACTTAAAGACAGGCATTACGTTACTACTACACTGACTGTAAATGACAAGGCAGATTATCTGTCACTGCCAAGAAGGAAGAGTGAAATAAGTTACATGATCCCTCTGCCACCCCCACACAAAGCTACACTTCAGACTTTTTGAGGCATTTGAACGTTTAGAAAATGGGTTATCACATTCCCAGCATGCAGAGAGCTGCTACACTCAATAAAAGTAAGCATTATTCCCTTAGTCTGGACTTAAATTTACAAACACTTCCAAGAATGATGGTCTGACTCTGTTTTTGCAGTGAATATATTCTTTACTACCATGACTAATAAGATTGTAATAATAAGCATCTGTAGAATCAGACATTCAAAACCTATCCATCCTGGCTGATAATTCATGATTGCATTAAAACTGGATCTGACTCTAAGGCAAAAAAAAAAGCACAGGGGGTGGAAATTGTCAGAAGGGCACAGAAGGTTGCTAGGTTTTTAATCCATCTTCCATTTGAACGAGCACTGCTTAGACAAAACTACAATTAAAATAAGAGCCAGAGGAAAAGGTATTTGGGAGAGGAAGGGGATGAGAGGAACTGGGTGAGATTGAATTTCCTTTTTCAAATAGAAGTTTCACAGTAAAAGGCTATCCCTAGCATGTAGTAGCCTCTCCTAGATTCCTATCCTTCACATCTCGGCACAAGATAGTTTATCAGTCCTATGCAGTTCACCGACTCAGGAAGACTGGCACACAGGAATTAGTGCATAAAGCCACAGTCTGTGCCAAATATCGGAGCCAAATACATTGGTTTGATCGGCTCCTACAGGTCTATAAGCAAGTTTTCCTCACCTCTTCGTTTTCTGTCCCTTTATACCTTTCATCCACCTAGTGAGCCAACGTTTCCAACCAACACGCCAGAAAACTCCACCAGCCCACAACACAAATCCTCTAAAGTCTAATTTGGGATTATTCTTTCAAGGATATGCATAACATACGAACTCTGATAAGCTCAGCACCAGGACCTCTAGCTACCCATGAAGCTTTCCCTAGGCAAGGCCCCATGATTAATGTAAAAAATTCTAACTTACAAAAGTCTGCAGGAGGCAGTTTCTACAACCACTCAAAACCTTTTGAAGTCCTCTCCTGAATGCCACTGAGAACAGCAGCAGAGAACTGTGCCTGCTCCGTCCAAGGAGACAGGAGTGGCATCTCATTCCTTCTGACAGCTTCTTCCTGCCGCTGCCAGAAGATGCCTCTCCAGGAATTATACACTCAGCCCCTTAGGCACTGCTGAATTTTACAACACATTGTCAACACCTGTGTCCCAGCCAAATACTTGACTCCTCTTTTGCAGAACTTTTTCCGATTAAACACTGGGAATGACAAGCATCTCTTTCAGATTGATACACAGCTGTGCAAAAAATCAAAATTTTCCATTTTTGTTAAAATGTTAAAACCTATGTGATGTCTTCCACAGCTAAAAACACTCTAATTACATATCATACTACAACAGCCATTAAAGTCACTCTCCCAGGAAATCAACGTGATGACAGTAACTGATGTATCTTTGTTCCTAATCCCCTGCTCTTCCCCCTAGCGCTGCTAGTATGTCTAATCTGCCCCTCTAACTATTCGCATATCCCGATTTCTTTGGTCCTCCTGCTTTCTGGTTTGCACATAAATAAATAAAAAGATAGTGAAAAGTCTGATGAAAGGAAGACATAAGCTCTTCAACAATTAGTAACGCATGGTGCCAATAATGAGTCAAGAAATCCACAGGCTGAAGCATCCCAAAAGGATTACAAATATTCTTTCCTGAGGCTAGACTTTACCATTGCTCCAACAGTTTTCCTGCTAATAAAATGAAACTAATAAAAGAATAATAAAGCAGCTAATAAAAGATTAATTTGTAACTTGTGTTCATCTTGGGTTTATGACCTAAAGCCAGCTAAAGTATGCTTAGCTAACACAGACTTGGGTTAAGATTTTTATTTTAGTAGACTGTCCATCTCCAAGATAAAAAAAGCAGTATAATGGATGCTTCCACTTGGATATCAAAAATCCTAACAATTAAAATAATGTAATTGTAGAACGGTAAGTTCCAACTATACTAATGTTTTCATGATTCATTCTCCCTGGAGGTGGTCATTCCTGCTCACAAAGAAGCTGCAGTGCTTTTCACCATTTACCAGAAGCAAAGAGTTTTGTTTATTTTCAAAAATAAATGCAATGTTCCAGAGATCAATAAACTAATTTCTGAAGTGAATTGTCATATCTGTTTATGGTTGATAACCATCATTTTCACAGGCACTGTGCCACAGATGCTTTCTACAGAATAATAAATACTGAAATGACATTCCTTTACTCCTCTGCATGCATATAGCACAGAACCAACCCCTGTGGGCAGCTCTGGAGCAATGAGAACTCTCATGCTGTCAGAAAGTAATTATGATTTTGAGACAACACCATTCAGTATTTTAATTCCCATCTACTTCTTTTCCAATGCATCCTAAGGAAACAAACATTGATAAAAGAAAGATATGGACAGAGATCTGTTTAATTTACATTATAATCATTCACAAATATTAAAATGTAAATGACTGAATCTACATAACATCCAAACTTCAGCATTGCAAATGGACCAGCTTATGATACGCTTTACACGCTTGTGTAAAGCACCATCTATGGGACTAACTTTTCCGACAGAGTATTACAGTGCTTCATCATCTTCAGTAAGGCAATACATGTCTCTGCTTTTAAGCAAGAGACTATGATAATTACTCCATCATAAAATCTTTTCTTTGTCAAGAATTATTTGAACAAGCTCACGTTCAGCTGTAAATGGATTTTTTTTCCCATTTCTGTAAAAGGATTTTGAAAGCAGAGAGCTGTGAGCAACTCTTATCTTCATGCAGCTTCCAAAGGGAGGAAAAAAGGTGTCAAATACACACATACCTACAAGCCAAGCACTGCTTCCTTCTAAGCCTCACCGCTCTGAGGATTTCCAAAGCATGTTTTAATTAGAAGCACCATTTTTTAGTTGACTTCTATAGATCAGGGACAAGAGGATGAAGGAGACAAGTATACCAGAGGAGGGAAGAGTGAACTTGCTCAAAAGGAAAATAGGTTTGATGGGCATAAAAGAACCAAAACAATACTCACAAAGACTTGAAACTTTCACTAATCTGGCTTTATGGAAATGGTTATCAAGTAGATGTTGAAAATACCCAGTAAATAATCCATTTAGAAATGTAAAGGTATCTCCATGGCCATTTATTAATAAGGCAAGAAGAAACCTGATAAAACTGAAGAAGGGCCACCAAAGATCTGATAGTCATTCTTCCAACTGTGGAAAAAAATTACACATCTACCTCAAAATGTCTTGATAGCAAGTATTGACCTCAAACTTTCAGGCACTACTACAGCTAAACTGCTACTGCAGTTACCACTGAAAGGAGCAGGTTTGGACTTTTTTCTCCACCATCTCTCCATGCTGGCTCTGAGGCCCATTTGACCTCATGGAGAGCCGCTCCAGGGAGTTAAACCATAGGAGAAACAGAGATGTACCCACACACACAGAATTTTCTGCTGATTTAGCTCCCCCAACTGCCTTTCAAAAGGGCTGGATGATGGTTATAACAGGCACCAGGAGCACTGCTTGAGGGGAAAGCGAGCAGGATGGTCCCTCACAGAGGCATGCAGTATTCAGGCCAGCTCAGTTTTAAATATGACGCCTTAGACTAAACCAGAGAAAGGTTAGGTCTTGGCCAGATCCATTTCAGCCATCCTCCACTCAGGAGGAAGAAGAGAGCAGGGCTTTACTAATAAGGGCTGCTGGGAGCAGAGTCCGTGTTCATCTGATTCCTCAGTGAGCTGCTCAAGTAACTTTAATAGGATGCCGTTTTTTTCTGTTCCTGATGCCCAAGCTAACACAGAACCAGAAATACAACAGAGCCCGCACAAAGGGTGACAGCAGAAGGAAAGGAACCAGGCTGCTGTTTACAGCTGCAGGGAATCATCAAATGAGTTCAGCTGAGACATGAAGCAACACCATCCAATTTTTAGCAGCTCACCTGTGCAGCTCCAAACCAGAAGCTGAAACAAGGGGGCATCTACCTCCTTACTCTAGCACAGACCTAAACTGAAAGTAACAATGTGAGCACAGTTTAAGAGAAGCTACTTCACAAGATAAAGGTTTCTGTTCCCTGCCACATTCCTGATATGCACTGAGAAACACAACGGTTATATGCCAATCCAGCAATTGATCCACACGTTGGAATTAAGAGCTGACATAAAAACCCCTGTGTTTGTTTTTTGCAGTGCTTTTACAGACACTATCGTTAAACAGTCAAGAAAAAAAAGCGGTAAGAAACAGAAGAACTAACAAGCTTGTGACAATTTATGGATATAAAATTATTCTTCGAAGTTACCACGAAAATTATGCATCAGCCGCCTTCTTCTTGGAAGCATTTTATATCACTGAATTCCAATTTGACTAATGCTTTAATTAAGACTTGTACAATAATATTCACTCAGAGTAGTCTAAAAAACCAGCAATCCTATCCAGACATAGAAGACTTCTTCCAATTCAGTGTGATTTGGCACTCTGTGGAGGTTGAGCAATCTGTAATTAAACAAAATGAGACTTGTATGGGAATACCAGGAACATTAAGGCTATCTTACAGCATGAAAATTATTTGCCAGAGAACATTATCCTTTTACTGCTTTTTTATCATTAAGATGTAAAATTTAATTAAAGCAAAGTGACAGACTTAGCTTGTGTTACATCCACTTGTTAGCTGTATAGCTCACCTTTGGACAGTTCATTAGGATGCAACTTAATTTAGTCATTAGTATACAACATTTATCCTTTTTTTAATATTTTTTTTTAAATTGCTGCTCTACTTAATTTCCCCCACCATTCCAGTCCCCAGATAAAGCTTTAAAGACATCACGGACAGCAAGTCATACAGTAGCATTTTGAAGCAGGCAGTAGCTCTGAGAAAGGAAAACAGTGCTGATCTGGATCCAGTGCAGGAAGAAGCATTGCTCTCCCATGAAAATATTTCACAGAAATAGTGACACAGCTTCGGCTTTGAAAAATATTCTCCAAATTCTCATCTTTTCCTATCAATCTCCTTCTAATAATATCAATAATACCTATTCAAGATTTCAAGAGCATGTCTTCTCTCCAATATGAAAGACCTGTAGCTACGAGTTGCTTCGCTGGTACTCTTGGAAACTTCCCCACTGCTTGCCTGGTTATCACATTATTTTTCCCCAGTTAAACTGTATCCCACTTTCATAAGATAAAACATACCCCTCACTGCATATTTTACACTTGCCATTCCACCTCCTTCTCAAGTGTATGACTCCTAAAAACAGCTAGAAATTTCTGCCTCTTTTTCTTCCTGTGAGAAAGAGGAGTTTAAGGTGTAGAAGAAGTTGGGACCAAACACTCAGGCTCCAACTTCCCAGATGCAGAAACATGCCTGTTCCCAGCAGAGACAGAGCTTGGATCCTGTTCAAACTCCAGAAGTTTAAAACATGAGTATCTATCTGCCTGTTCATGACAGCACTATGAGAGACAGACAAGTTGCAGTTATCACCACAGCCCTCGAAGTATGGGGAGATGGGGGAAGAGACAGATACAGCACTGTTGCCGGTAGAATAACATAACATCATGACAGTCCTATCAATCATAGGGCTATTTTAACAAAATCCAAAACCACAGAATTTTGTCAAGTCCTCAATTATGCAAAAGGAAGTCAAACATGTACCCTTTTCTGTGTCATTATAGACCTTCCTACGTAATTCCAGTCCCTAACTCCAACACAAAAAGACCCAGTAAGGTGGCTAAAATAGCAGCATGCTTTTTTATGTAAATTTAAATACTTTAAAGACCATGTTTCCATTCCCATGCTAATAATTATTATACTAAAGTACCTTCATCTACAATAGAAAGAAAAAAAAAAAAATCACAAAGAAATGCATCAGTTTTCGCTTCCCTTACCTCCTACCAGGCAGTGGTTTTCAAGTAAGAAACTTTAAGAAGAAAAAATAAGAAGTTACAGAAATGCTATTTTTTCCTAGTTTCTGGAATCTCTGTGAAGCATCACTCCCTTGTAACCAATATCTGATCTCCAAAGTCTAATCATTGTAGCACTAAAGCTTTTGATTACTTACTTTTATAGACAAAAGCAGAGAGAAGCTTTAAAACCCGCATGTAGGTGAAACCCAAGTTAGCAGTATATGTGATGCTAAAGTCAGGGAAAATCTGCCTCTGATAATAATCTAACCATGAGAAGATAGGAGGAGAAAAACGAAAAAAAGTATATTGAAAAACAAGAGACAAATCTTGTCAAAAGAAAGGTTCCTAGGAACAGGTAAGCACAGCATTGCTTCAAGTACAGTATACTTTTAGACTAAGAAGCAGAGTCATCAGTGGTCTCATCTGAAGCATATAAATTCCCAACATCTTATTTTCTGGACTGTTAAACTTAAAAATACAGAGGATATAAAATTTCTATTTGCTCTGTGGCTTACAAAAGTGGAGAATTAAGAGGGTTTCACTAACAAAAATGTCAACTGAAGAGTGACCTGGTCTGATTTTAGATGTAGGCTTGTAACACAGAACTAAGAAATGTACTGTAGTTTTCTTCAGCATTTCTATTTTATACTAAATGGACCCAAGCCAATTAAAATTTATGACTGGCTCTACCAAACAAAATGAATCTATACTCTAGCATCTTCTGTCAAGTTTCTGTAACTGATCAGTCTTCCAAGAAAAATGCATGAACAAATGCATTGTTGTTTGAAATGTATGCCCACCACCTCTCAGCCAAGGAAATCCTTTTACTTTCTTGCGCGATGAGCCCAGGAACCAGAAGCAAGCCATAGCAGTGGTAAGTCACTATGCAAGAGTACAAGAACAAGTCTAGAGAGATGCTCCCCATTCTCAGCCCTTCCTGTTTCTAAAAGTTGCATGTTAGATGATCTGGGTCAGATGCTATCTTTGTATTTAATAGCCTCCCACTCAATTAGTCAAGACTTTCTAATAATATTTTGCTTTTCACATCTAGACACATTTTTGGCATCCAAAGCATCCCAGTTTTCATTCACCTCCTTTTATTTTGAACCTGTTTTCAGCTCATTTTCTTTGAGGTTCCCCCATACTGATATTAACAGCTAGAAAATACTTCTTATTCAGCCACTCCACTTATTAATGCTATAATTCCCAGATTTGCCCTTTCCCTTCCCATCATCAGAAAAAAAGACTACAATGTAGTCAAATTTTGTCACACGGAGTTCATTCTGTACAGAGGAATAACAAAAGTAATGAGAAGTACTTTCCCCCACTCCAATATTTCTGTTTCAGAAATGGAAGGGGACTGATGAAAGTATTCAAGATAAGTATTTCACAGAATTAGAGCACTCTAAGTATTTTCCTTTTTGTTCTCTGCTCCTTTCCTGGTAAGTCCTAAAATTCTACTTGCCTTTTTTGGACCACTACTAATTGCTGGACATTTTCATTATTATAACACCAGGATTTTTCTCTTGACATATAATTAATTCAGAGCCTATCAAAATTTGTAGATTCTACTACTGGAACTCAATATGAAGATGCAGTATGAAAAATTCTGAACATAAATTATTTCTAAGTGCAACAGTTTTTACTGAAGGATGAAAAATGTTCCAAACTTCACTTACACAAAGATCAGCTTCAATTCAATTACTGCCACTCTGGAATGAGGTTTTGGTATTAGAACAGACAATTCTAAACAATTATTTATCAAGAGCAGGCAAAAGGAGAAAAACAAATCCAGTATTAAAAAATATTACCAAATTAATAGACAGTAGAAGTATATGAATCAACTTTCCATTGCACAAGTCTCTGATATCATATATACTGAAAACAGTTCTATTAACTTGTCCCAATACATTGTAGATGCCAAACATTTAAATGGGTTCAAGAAGTGACCAGAAAACTTATTGAGGCAATTGAGTATAAAAAGTTACCATCTCTAGCACAGAAAGTCCCTGAGCTGCAAATCAACAGCAACTGTATAAGTATTCTGACTGAGTTGCACCTTTTGGAATAGTACTGGGCTACAGCTATATAAAAAACATTTATTTTAATTGTCATCCATTAGAACTGAAAGAGTACTGAAACACTGAAGTTACTTATTCTCCTTCGAAAAGGGTTTTAATTATACCATAATTGCTTCCTGACAAGTCCACATCACTCGAAGAAAAAAAAATTGGTTTTATTTTACTTCACACATTTCAGTGAATGCCAGTCTCCTCAAAATATCATCCATCTTTTCAAAGTCCGACTTTCAAAGTCACTCAGGATCATGACTCTGACTGCAGTTAACATAAGACTAAGGTTCTCAACATCATGGGGCAGGGAGGAATCCTTTCTGCTTGCAGTTATATGCAATTTTTTTAATATAGCAAAAAATTAGTCATGAGGAAAGCAATCTTTTTCATTCTTGTAAAGATATCAATAGAAGTGCTTAAAAGACTGAAGATAAGAGCAGGAGGTGGGTTTTTTTAGTGACTTAGTATTAACACCAAAAGCATACCATATAAAATAAAGATAATAATAATTTATTTCTAATAGGTTTGGTTGGTTGTTTCTAATACTTCCCACTTTCAAGTGCATTCCAATTTAAACAGATTCATGTCATTTCTATTTGGAGACAAGAGACACCCCCAATCCACCATTCTACTATTTGTAAAGTCCAGATATTTTTTCACCTGTCCAAAATATTTATCTATTTGAGGATAAAAATTCTGACATCACTTCCCAAGAGACATACATAATATAAACCTTCATATGATGACCTCTTTCAGATTTTGATTGAAGACTGACCACTGCTAACATCTACCTGAAGCTTCTATAATAAGAGGCATGAAACCTTATAAAATGAAATCAAACTACTATCAGTTAACAATTTTAAATGCTAATTAGAACATCACACAGGTATTAATACACTGTTAATTCAGCCACTCAGTTAACCATGTATTAACAGCATGCAAAATGCACTTCATTAAACATTGTCCTATTCATGAGAAATTATGTATTAAATTGCCCAACTGACTTAGGCCTGCTCCAGTTAGTGAGGAATGACAACTTGTTGCTTTTATTCATATACCTCTAAACACCATCCCACTAACTACAGCAGCCAGTCTATCAATCCAGATCATGCCGATCTTCATCTATACCACTTAAAACACAATAGTCACTTTTCCCTCTTAATTATTTACCTTAGAATTACCTTCCTTGTGATGTTTGGCACAGGATCGAAGCTGAGTTATCCAGTATTGTTTCTCCTTTGCATCAGCAGCTAAAACAGAAACAAGAAAATGAAGGGAATCACACACAAACCAATACTCTTTTTTTGCACAAGAGAATGGGACAGGGACAGGGCGGGGAGGAGCGAGGTTATTTATTGCTTAGGATGCATTATAAATTCTAATTTACGCTACTTAAATTAAGAACATGTAAATTCTTTAGTACAAAACATCTAAACCTCAACTTAAGATGCTGTGGCCAGCTGGAAGAGATAAGCTCAAGAGTCATCTTAACAGTTATCTCCTCCAAGTGTTATTAAAAGCAGAATTACCTCAAGAAGAACTTTTTTCCTTTTTATTTTTAATCCACTTTTGCTTTACTCATCTCCCTGTGAAGGACAAGGGCCATACCACAGCATTTAAATCAGTGAAACCTCTACACTCAGGCTGTCAATTAGCAAGCAGACAAGCTACCAGCTCCCCAGATACTTTAGTACTTCTGTTTTAATGTAGTTCAACTAAATCTCTCTTTAAACCTGTGTGTCATTCACATGCAACTTAAAGACACAGGAATGAAAATCACAATTTCCCCATGCATCTTCGAAAAACAGCTTTAAAAATTACTGAAAAGATTGTTTGCAGTCTGTATCAGGTGGCTCCTGTGTGATATTAATAAGCATAATTAGGAGAGAGGTTAGGTTGTGTTTTTTATTTTTAAACAAAACCAATAGAGACTGAATAATTTCAGTAAATATTTTCCCTTACTTCCTCTGCTATTAAGTATCTCAATGGTTATTGACTCAGCACAAAAATTATTTACTGATTTGAATCAAATTCATAGATCTCATTAAATAAAAAGCAGCATATTGTAGTTTATAATCTCTAGTGATTGGAAAAGTCTGATAATGAAACCACAAGTGTTCATGATTTCTAGCTGTGCAAATTCCAAAACTTTTTAACAGAAACTCTCCCCGGTTGTTCTTCTGTTTCAGTTCTACACAGAAAACAGCACCACACTGTACCACAGAGGAGTCCTGCATACTCTGTCCTGCCAACTGAGAAACTCTGGTCAGAAAAACTAATGTACTTTTAAATTGTTGTTACACTGTATTACATGTCACTTTTTTTTTTTTTATCAGTTTATATTTTTATAAACTAGTTTGATATGAAAGTATCCTGATCAATCAGCCACACTGAAAATACCTTAGAATCAGAATACTGCTTTTAAAAAAAAAAAATATTCCAAAGTAACTCTTACATAGTCTATATTCTCTTTCTTACATTTGAGAGCAAGGCAAGGCAAAATTTTATTTTAAAGGTGCATTCAATTATTCCCAGACTGACAAGAACAGAGTATCTTAACAGCCTTCCACTGGCATTTTTCCTTCGCCGACCCATCAGCACATTCATTACTACACATTATCTGCAGAGTGGCGGAGAGGAGAACAATATTCCAGGTGAGATGCTACGCTGTGGACAGCAATGAAAGCAGCTTTTTCTTCCTTCGGAAGCAAACAAGATACACAGTACAATCAAAATGCCACACTAACAGCTTATAGAAGGCATCTTGAGGTACCTTCCAGCACTGAGAGTCTATATATTGTAAAGCCACACGTATTTAACTCCAGATTACTGTTCCACTGTGTTTAATAATATAGTATGTATCAATATAGCTGTACAACCACTACTTTCTGACAGTATAAGGAAGTAAAAGAGAAATGAGATATGACAGAAGAGATGCAGAAGAGGGAATGGGAGAGGAGAATGACTCAGTTGGCACTGAAGCAGCACTGTACCTCTCAACTTATACATCTCTCCGTTAGCAGAGTAGACCACCAACATGTGTGGCACTTCATCACTGGGTGATATTATAGCTCCGGCTAAAGACAAGGTTCCTCGGGGCTTCTGGTTTTTACTTTGTTCATTCACGAAATACTGCAGAATCCCTGTCTCAAAGTCCAGCACAAAGTACCTGTTCAAAGAAATTGTAATCATATAGCACTTCTGTTAAAAGTTTTTCATGCATTTACTCAAAGAAGAGCACAGATTGATCTTACATAAAGATCACAGATAAACAAATGCGGTTAAATTTGTTTTTGTAATAACTCATTTTTATAAGGTACTGCTATTTTGATCATTAGGTTTGGTTTTTCAAGGACATGTGGGAGCTATTCTTTTACTCATGTTTCACAGAATCACAGAATCTTAGTGGTTGGAAGGGACCTTTGATTCAGTTTTGGGCCCCTCACTACAGGAAAGACATTGAAGTGCTGGAGCGTGTCCAGAGGAGAGCCACCAAGCTGGTGAGGGGTCTGGAGAACAAGTCCTATGAGGAGAGGCTGAGGGAACTGGGCATGTTTAGTTTGGAGAAGAGGAGGCTGAGGGGAGACCTCATTGCCCTCTACAACTACCTGAAAGGAAACTGTAGAGAGGCAGGGGTTGGCCTCTTCTCCCAAGGGAATAACGACAGGACCAGAGGAAATGGTATGAAGCTGCGGCAAGGGAGGTTTAGATTAGATATTAGGAAGAATTACTTTACTGAAAGAGTGGTCAAGCACTGGAACAGCCTGCCCAGGGAGGTGGTGGAGTCACCATCCCTGGAGGTATTTAAGAAACGTGTAGACGTGGCTCTTCAGGGCATGCTCTAGTTGCCCGGGATTGTTGGTTTGTGTTGGGGTGTTGTGTGTGAGGTTCTGGGTGCGGGGTTTAGTTGGTGGGTGCTTTTTTTTTTTTTTTTTTTGGGGGGGGCCGGGGGGGGATTTATTTCCTTCAGATTAATGGTGAAATTCACACTCAGGACATAAAAGCAGGGAAAGGAGTTTTTAACTGAAGAGGTTCCACTGAAGAAGTATGAGATTGCTGCTTTTGGGGGGCATTGGCCCCTCTCCCTTTTTTCTTTTTCTCATTTATAACGTTGAAAGACATGCTCATTCCCCATAACTAGCCTTTTGGTGACACTGTTTTTACAGAGGGATGACCACAATTAAAGATACCATAGTGTTTTCATCTTTGTGATAATATTTTACATACAGATGTGGAGTGTAATTTTGAAAACCAGCCAATGGAATCAAACATTCAGTTCCCAATAAGTACTAGGTAGAAAGTATGAACACCTATGTATAAGAAAACAATTACAAGGAAAGAGAAGTAAAATCTAAATCTATTTGATCATTCTGCTAACGAATTCTAACAATGAAAAACCATTTTTACTGCTGATCATATATTTAGGACCAGGAAATACTCAGCCAGTGAAAATCCAGTAACTACAAGGATTAATAAAAAAAAAAGAAAGAAAACCCTGAAGTTTTGATGAATGCAAGCCATTCCACAATAAACTAACAGCCAGGACTGCAAGATCATACAAACAAAAATAAAATAATTGAATTGCCCAAGTACACTAAACGAAAGTGAAGATGTTTCGAACTTAGTGGATCAGTCCCAAGAGCTGAAAACATATTTTTTTTCCCCCAAATAAACCTATCTTTCACAACAGCAGATCTTAAATTCCATTTCCCTGTAGAAATCATCTAAGCTATTACACAGAACAACTATTTAACACTTTCACTCTTTGGCAAGAGGGGACCTACAGTAACCTCCTGGCTCACATGAAGGACTGTTTGCTATGACTCACAACAGAGTAGAGTGAAGATCACACAAATGCAGGTTACCCCTTAGCTTCTACTAAAAACACAGCCCTGACAATCTGGCTAATACCACTAACATGGGCATTTGGGATGCATACTATTTGCTACTGTTCCTCTAGATAGCAGTAGCATAGGACATACGAATTTGTGTACAATATTTCAGAAACTGATTATTCAGACTTCTACAGCTTTGTACACCCCAAATTTGCTCAAGTCACTACTTTGTTTTGAAAGAAGCATTTTGTCTTAGCCCTTTTTCAATATCGCCATATGCAGAACACCTCTAACCTTTCCCACAGCAGAGTACTACCAGGATTGTCTTCACAGCCTGTTGAAGTTATTGGTGTTCTTGTGATCATCTCTTTTTTTCAAGCTAAATAAGCAAGGACATGATGCAAGCAATCATTGCCTAAGATTTACAGAGCTTCAGACGTTTTGCTTGGGCAATCTTCCTTTGCCACATTTATGCATAACTCTCTACTGCCACTGTCTCTGCACCAGAACAAAGATCAAATTATCTCTAAAATATTACACACTAACACCACCTGTCCCCAAAAATTTTAAGCTAATGCATTGCTACACCACTCACTTCTGCCCTGATTCCATCTCCCACATACACCTCTCCATACCTTCCCTCATGAAACAAACAGAGAGCCTCCCCTTTATAATCATGAAGCACATCTTCACCTTCCCTCTATAGTTTATCTCCACCACAAAAAAAAGATGACAAATGGCAAGCTGAATGGCAACCACCACAGTGTTTTCAATAGTCGTGTTAAAAATAAAGAGGCCCTAAATGGAAATTGCCAGATTTTCAGAAGACTACCTTAATGACTGTATTACACCAGTACATAACCTTCTTGTTTTGTTTGACTTTTAAATGATTTTACAATCCTGCTCTCCCACTTACAAAACATTTTTTTCTCTTCACGTTGCTTAGCAGAGAAAGATGATGCACTTAACTGCAGGTAAAAACAGCAGAATTGGAAAACACACTATAAAAAAAAACAAAACACTTGCACATTTCATAGTAAATTCATTCTCATTCTCAGTTTTCCTTGTCCATTTCAGGAACATCTGTTACATATTCATGAGAAAAAGCAGAGCACTAGACAGAAGGGATGTCGTGCCCCTGAGAAAACGATAGAGTAGCTTGACCCCAGAGCTAGTGCTTCTCTCCAACTGATAAGTTTTTCAGCAATCTCTTTGGGTTTAGCAAACAAGTCTAGGCTTTATATGCAGCCATGTCCATTCAGAGCCTGTGCCATGCTCATTAAAATTTCATTGTCTCGTTATATTGTTCAGGTACAAATCATTTATTTCAGCCTTTGTTATCAGGCCATCTTTTATCGATTAGTATCTTGGAAGTCATCATTATGGTTATTGCAGTACAGGTCTACAATTAACAAAAGAAGGAACAAGAGTTAAAATTAAAAAAAAAAAAAAAAAAGGCAGAAAGAAAAATCATCTTTCCTTCCCCTATCAAGACCAAAGGATTTGAGGAAAAAAGTTCCTCTGAGTCTATTAGAACAGAATCTATTAAGTTACATAAATACTATGAACACTTCAACTGACAAACCTTTGTATGCCAGGCCAGCAAAGCACTCCCAGAATGACTGTAAGCTCCACAAAGATGGGCTTTGCATTCCCATAAAGCCACCCCAGGGATGGAAGCCAGCCATTTGAGTACCCAATACCTTTACCAGAATAACGACATCCAAGGGCAACGACTTCTGCAAATCCACATGTGCAGAGAGAGCATCCTTCCACACCCTTATTATCACAGCTACAGCAGCACTGTGAACTTGCCCTTCTAGCCAACCATAACCTATTTTATATACAGTCTCAGAAAAAACAAATGTTATCATTGGCCTTGCACCTTCAGCTTTCAGTACTGGTGATGATGTCTTAGTTGCCTGTAAAAGCATGCAATAAGTTTTCAGTACAAGTCAAGCAATAATCTTAAGAAAGAAAAAAAGTAACCAGTTCTTACAGGCCTTCCATCACCCTCTTCAAGTATCCTGCCTTCTTTGTTGTCCCAGATATCAGTATCTATATCTGCCAACTTTGAAAGTCGTAGGAGAAAAGAAAATTATCTACAGAAACATAAGTCCCAACTGCCCAATAAAAACTGATCGCGTCAACAAAATATCTTTCCTGTGACTCTGGAAAGCTCAGTAACTTCACACACATCCTGACCATGACACTGTTCATACCACAGGGAAACAAATATTAGCTTTTCAAGAGTTACGGTTTGATGCCCAACTCCCCTCCTCACCTTTCACACAGTGTTATCACTGAAAAAGATAGACAGGAATAAACTGCACAGACAACTATAGTCTCACAAGAGCAGCAGGGGGATAATGCACTTTGAAAACTGTTAAAAGAATAGGAAAAGCCAGGAGAAGAAATAAGGAATTATATGTCAAGTCAAGCAGCGCAAGACTTCATACAAAGGAGGGAGGAGAGGAACAGAAAGAGACAGAAAAAGCAGCAGCAGCTTTCAAAAACATTTTTTGCATCACAGACCAAGTGATGACCCAGTTCAGACCATCACAAAAACACAGAAGAAACGGAGACCAGATTCTTTCATTAACAGAGGATGGAAAAACATTATAAAGCAGAACAGAAGTCAGAGAATGGTACGTGTCCCATTTTAGAAGCCCCATGTAACTATATCAAAAGGACAGGGATATCTTTTAACTTGGGTTCCAAAAGTCGTTTGTTCTGCACACCAGGCAAATAACAGCACTAACCTCTCCAGAACTGATTAATCTTGCCACCTTATCCTGGATTTCTCTACTCCCCTTCCTCACAGAGCACACGTTTACCCATGATGTCATATTTCTGTAATTAATTTACAGATTAACATTGATGAAAACTAACATACACTTTAGAGAACAGACAGGTAGGAGGCAGCAGAGTCAAGTTATGTCACACCAGTCATACAACCAATTCCTGCTATACAGAAATGATGAAATAACTGTTACTGACAGGCACTTCCAAAAGACATGTAAATTTTTGTTATTCCAAAATTGGACAAAATCATAATTTTTTTTTAAATTAATATTCAGTAAAAGAGTTCGTCTAATGGTAAACCAGAAAATTACTGCTTTAACATATTTTAAGCAGTTTTAACTGCTGTAAGCATTGTTCAAAGTAGACATGTAAAATTACAGGCAAAAAAAAGCAGGCCATTTCACAAAAAAATAAAAAAACAAGCCTTGGCCAACGGATTTGTCACTTGAAACTCAAATACATCCAGAGACTACAGGCTTCCTGCTACTCTGGTCCAGCCTCCGTCTCAAGCTCCTGGGATTCACCAAGATACTCCCCTCTGCCATTCCAACCAAAAGCAGATGCATTACCAGCTGATATCAATCACAAGATAAAACACTCAGCCACACTCAGCAAACTAGAATTTTATTGCTGTTCTATCAACCTAAAAAAACCCAAAACAGCCTGACACTACCAGAATTTTAAGTTATTCATGAGTCTGTCAATATGGCCTGATGACACTTTATTTCTATTTTACTTCCCATATTTCAAAATCGGCGCGCCCTCAGAATAAATCCTAAGTCTTATAAATTCTGTAATCACCTGTCTTAATTAGACATTCATCATGTTTCATTCCTATCCCCTTTATCCATCTACTTTGACAGACATTACAAAAAAAATAAAATAAAGTGAAGCAGAACAAGTATGCCACACATTAGGAAGCGTAACTATGTTATCTTTTGAATTCTTGGAAGAGAGAGACTCAGACACTGTACCAATAAACTGCTGCAACTGGATTTTGCATGCACTGATATGAGCATTTATTATAGTAATAATTCTAAAATATTAGTAATTATATAATACTATAATAATTTATTATTAGCTCCCCATTCAATAAGAATTTAAGAAAAAGCAATGACTATGGTTTAAAAAGCGATTAAATGCTGGTAGTATAGTAGGAGATGACAATGGTCTACCATCAGAGCTGGTCAACAGAGAACAGAAGCTACACAGGTCTTCCATGAGAAAATCTGAGATTTCCAACAACTACTCGAGTCTGAGGCAATACAAAAAAATTTTCAAAAATTGTAAAAAGACAAAACTATTGGAAGCACACAATATGAACATTTCCCATGTAATTTACCTCACTGGATTTAAGAATTTTAATTTTCCCATCCCCAGTCAAATTAAGCATTTCCATATTCTCAGTGGGAATGCATAGTTAAGTAAAAAATAAAGAATAAACCAAAACATTTCTAGGCATTTCAACATTCAGTTGCACATCCATAACAGTCTGCGCTGCTCTTTGAAGCTGTCACTCAGAAACAAGTCTGCAATGCACACAAAGGTATGTTCCCAGCAGAAAAAAAACCACACCTCTTAAAATAACTTTCTTTTCTCCCCTTATTCTGAATGCATCTCAGAAACCAACCACCTGAAAATAAGTTTTCACTACTCTGTAATCCCAAAAAGTTTTCAAGGTAGGACTGCCAAATCTTTCCACTGTGTAATGTATTCCTAGTGATTTGAATTCTTTCCACACCCTTCTTCCCCAGTTAAGTCCGTTTTCTGGACCAGATTTTGTTTGAATTCATAACATGATAGGAGTTTTTTTATATAAAGACTTTTGCAATCGGACAACTGCAGTCCCGGTCAAATCTTCAATTACAGAATCAATCTGCTAAAAAAACCAAACAGCTCTTTTGGAAAGCATTGTATTAAATACTTCCTTGGATTCATAAACTAGCCTACATTGGAATCCATGCTTCATAACTGGACTGTGTCTAACCCCAGAACTCATCTGTTTAAAATTGGTCTGGATGCCTGGATACTGCCCAGTAGCATAGACAAATCCTTCGACTAAAGACAAAATCTTCCATAATCTCCAAACGATAAAGCAGTTGTCATTGTAAGAGGAGGTAACACAGCAACTACTTCTGGAAGGAGAAGCTTGCTGGGTTTCTACAACAGGCTAGCTTGGTTTCAGCTTTTTGGAGGTTTTTTTCCCAGTTACTTTTTCATCGATAGAGGAGATTTTCTCTCTAAACATCACTTTAGCTCTTCCACAGACACCTTTTCTTCTAAACCAGTCTCACAATGAGTACTTTATGGTCTACTTTTTATTTTGGTTTAACCATAAAAGTGCAAATTGTTCAGATAAGATACATTGATTCGAAACAGCACAAAGTCTTCACCCTGATTTAAAACCTTGATAGTCAACATCACTTTCCCTGTCATATTAGAAAAGTAACAATTTGCCTATTTCCCCTTTTAAGACTTTATTATTCCAGACAATGTGACAAATACTGTTCCACTACACATTTAAGCATCAAATTAGCTCAAGACCAGAAGCAGCACACCAACAGAATTTCACTACTTTCTCCTTCTACCGCTTTGTTCTCAACATTTCTGGGTTTCCAAACCTGTGTTTTCCTTTTGCTCCATTCCAGTATTCCTCCAGTCACTTCCAGGGTGTGCTCTTCAGTGATTCCATAATCCCCAAAAAGAGGACATTTTCAAGAATAAGGAATCAAACTATTCTATTCTCTTCCCCCTACCCCCCCTTTTTTTTTTTTAATGTAGTTAAAAAAATTAGATAAGAATTATAGTACAGAAAGTAAATTACTGTGTCAAAGAAAAGCAAAGTTTATGGTTCCGGTAACTGAACGAGATGTCACATAGAAATATTTCATTTTTTGGAAATTGTATCTTATTAGGCCATCTTGGAGATGACATTTATGCAACTGCTTAATTTGCTTTTTTGCTTTTACCTTGAGCCATAAGATTAATGGAATTATTCATGCCAATAAAGCATGGCATACACATTTGAAAGTCAAAGACTTTATTATTAAAGACCATCTCTAAAGTTGACATTTAAAGACAGGTGGTTGGGAGAACATGCTTACATTTCAGTAACTGTTTAACATCCTTTATGCACTGAGGTTCCTCAATTTATCGTTTTCTAACATAAAAAAAATGTAAGAACCACAGTATTAATTAAAAGTTTTACTGACTTTGAGCATCTCTGAATGAAAACTAGATTTTTAAAACAGTAATTCCTCTGCATTATTATAATTGCATATAAGTCAAGCTGAACTACAATTTGCTGGATGGCTTTAGAAGTGTTCCACATCTAAAATGAAGATATGAAACAGAGGAAGTACTATCCAGAGCTAATATATTGACTGCTTGTTTCTGATCATCATGCCCTTCATGATTTTAACATCCACAGAACTCACACGTAAAATCTTAAGAGAAACCTCCTTTCCTGTTTTGTCAAGTTCCAGTCAATCTTTAAGTTTACAAGCAAGCCCACTTGACGAACCAAAATGTCACTTCTTTCTCAGCATCTGTACAAGCTGCAATTGCTACAGACCAGCTCATCAGGTCATCAGCTTCTGCTTGCCATGCAAATTACTTTCAACGGTCTGAAATTCTATATAGTCAGCAATAGACAGGCTGCCCAAATTTTATTTAAGTAAAAAGAGACACAGTAAGGATAAATATTAATATTAATTTCCTAATATTAATACTGAGGGAGGAGAAATAGGCTTAAAAATAATGCATCCATTTTAACCCATCAGCCTTAGAATTCATACAGATTTGTGGAAAAGTAACATTCATCACACTAATGTATACTTTAGCATATGGGCACATTGAGGGGTAACAATTGCAATTTAGGGGCAAACACATAAACAAAAGGTACACAGTTGAGGTTGCTACCGTAAACAGCACTTACTGCTTACATCCCACCAAACTGGCTGTCTGCCCAATGCTACTTTGTGCCATTTAGTAGTCCTTGCCACCTTCCTTTTTATTTGCTCTAAATTCACTACTACTTAAATAATTAAGCAGACTCCAATTTTTGTATTGCGGGTCATAGAGAAAAGGCTAGCAGGCATAATTGGGGGACTAAATGGGCCAGTGCAATCTTAATTCTGGCAATATTATTATCCAGCTCGATTCAGGTCACAGATTAAAAACAGAGCTTCCAGACAGGAAAATACATTTTCCTTCATAAGAAAAACAACCAAGATCTAAACCAATACACAAACAGGGCACTTCCATGCCACTTCTAACAATTTGCATGTAATGAAAGGATGTTAAGCTTTAGAAAGACGCACTTGTATGCGATTCTAAAACAAGATACAGGAAACATACGAGAGACAACCAGTTACACACACCAACCGCATTCCACATCTGAGGGGAAGGCAGTGCTCTGTATGACACAAGACTCTGCTGCTAAATTGGTTCTCACTGAAGCCAGGTCCACAGGACAGTCCTTTGGGCACCTAAATGAAGGAAGCTGTCTGGTTTATCCTTTCTCAATCCCACCTTTCCACTTTATCCAGGAGAAAGGCTTTGCTCCCTTGAGAAAGTAAAATTAGAGAGACCTACTTTGGAGCCTATGGACAACTGCTTCTCTGCTTCAGGTCTGTATGCTGTATTGGTCTCTCACAAATAGCAAAAAAAACCACCAATAAACAAGGCGGCTATCAGAAATCAATCTCTTCATTTTCTCTGTTTTCATAAAATCTAGCTGGGTAACTTTAAGAAGTTTAGATTTTACCTAGTCATCCCAAGAGGATGCAAAGGAGTAGAATGCATGTACTTTGCTAAGTCAAGGAATATTCCAGTTAGAAAATACCTTAAGTCTATTCAGAGAAACAAATATTAGGAGACCCTATAAGCAGCCTCGGTGAGAAGCAGTAAGTAAATGAGAAAAACTGACTCGTTTGCTTTCATTACCGTAACAAGTCACCTACCAAAAAAAACCCAATTAAAGATGGGCGAGAGGGGGAAGAATAACTAAAAATTGGAAAAAAATCTGTTTCTTTCCCAAAGTAAAGAAAATACGTATATAAAAATGAGACATTCAATTACATCTAGCTTGTGAAAGCAGCTTTTCCACATTAAATTTGTGATTTTCTCTACTCACGCTACCAGTTGTCAAAACTGCTGCTGAGCAAAGAGTTGTATCATTACAAAGTTTTAAAGGTCTCCCAAAAAATGTCAGCCATGCCAGGAATCTTATTGCCTATTCTTTTCTGTAATAACAAAGCATACCAAAATTGTAAGTGATACAAAAACATCTGACCTTCCATAAAAACATGTCACTTTTTTGCTTGACACTTTCTGCAACGAGTTTAGAAGATGGCCTAATGTACCAAAAATACAACTCTCCAACAAGCCAAATAACAAATTCAGGAAGCCTGAAATGCTAAACCAAAGGCTTTACCACGCACTTTAAACACACTAAGAATATGTAAGCATCCCACAGACCTATTTGAAGGAAAGTACTCAAAAAGAAGGCAGCACTGAATGCAGCCACTGTGAACACAGCTGCTCCGAGCACTAATGAGTCCAACAGTGACTGACAGCATATATATTATTCTTTCAACAGTCTCTACAATAGACACACAGAGAACACATTTCCAGGAAGGTCATATATGAAGACAGATTAATAATGAAGTGAGATTCGACCAAGGGCGTTATTTTACAGAGATCTCTGCCTGCCACTTGCCACATTCTGCAGGAGACTTCACAGACTGAAAAGACGTGACCTTAGCTTGGTCTTTCCAGTACTTTGTATTACAACATCCACAGATGAATCACATACATCCATTTGACAGCCTGGTTCTCATGCCACATAATGAGAGTGCTACAGTCACCTAATATAATGCCCCCACAACACACGTTCCAAGGTAGCCTGGAATTGCTGGTTTTGTATCAACACTACCACGCAACAGAGTTTAACGAAAACAACATCCCACTGAATTTGTGTGAGTCAGCCAGGTCTAAATCACAAATTTATCTCAAAATACTACCATCCATAATCCAAATTCTCTACAGTTTCCAGCTACTGATTTTTGGCAATCCCAAACATACACACCCACGAAAGACGCTGCTGAACAAAAACTTCAGTTGAAATACCCCCACACTCCTCTCCTTCACCTTCAGCCTAGAGCCTGCCCTCTGAGCTACATTATGAGAGACTGATACTATTACTAGAAGGACAGAAAATGCACACCCCAGTGTCTACAACACAGTATCTTCCACTGGCCCCATCCTAAACTTTCATATTACTTCCCTCCTATGGTGTACCAATGATGAATCAAACCCTTATTTGCAGAGGTAAAGTTGGTTTATGTTTCTCTGACTTGTCCCTCCCAACTCTTCCTCTCCTCCAAAAACTTGTATTCCTCACTGGGAAGAATTAACCCTACCTCAACGCCGCACTACTGTTATTAGATATTATGTCCCATCTAGGGGAAGTACCTTCATACATCAAACATCTGCATATTTTTAGAGCTCTCTTTTGCTGCCAACTGAGACAACCAATATGACCCTGAGTTTTTATGCCAGACCTGATGTTTAGTTGGGATTTCACCTGGAGATAAAATACTTCGAGGGACTGAAATATTAATGAAACAAATAATAAAGGCACAGAGAGTGACCCCGAACAACAGCACAAATGCTGTAGCTGAGGAAGAGACAACTGTTGGGTGACAAATCAAAGGATGGCCCAAACACCTCCAGGCAGGAATATCAGGCAAACCGTTCAGGTAATCAGACCACAAAACAGACTGCAAACACAAGTAGCTCAAATATCAAGACTACTCCAGCTTCAGCTAGAGTAGCTGTAGAGTAGTTCAGCTACTTTAAGTGCTGCTTTTTGCTCAATTTAACAATGACAGAACGGAAATTAGGAATATCATTCAAGTCATACCTTGAACCAATTACACAGACAAAAGGAGTCTTATCTCAGCCTGAAGTATTTGGGCTGCATGTCTCCAAGTTAAAAGCCAGGGAAATTATCTACCTAGGTGAACACTAATGAGCCTGTTCCTCACAGGTGAACGTAGTCCCATGCTCAACAGTAACAGCCAGTAGTGCTATGTCAGGCAACTTCAGCGAGTTGACCCACAGATAAATAAAAAGGAGTAAATGTCAATGCAAGAAAATTGGCGCTGAGAGTTCTTTCCAATTCATTATTACTGCTTACTGGAAACCAAGGTTGCTTTAAGACAGACTGTAAAAGTCACAGGAAAGGTACCTTAAGTCATGCAACTGCATTGTAAATTCTATGCTATAAAGTCTGCACTATTTTGTATATAGTAATTATTAAACAAAATAGCTGAATCACTGAACTGTCTTCACTGTTACTTAGCTCTTCCATTATTTTTAATTATTAAACATAAAATATAAAAGGTTAGATAGGATTCATAAACTCTCTTAATAAAAAGATATCACCAACCTGAAAGTTTTCAATGGAAAGATGTTGCTGAAAATTAATTAGCACAGTCACACTTGTAAAGGTTTATGGAGACAGAACCTCAGTTTTAATATATCCACTCTGCTGCCAACAGTGAGGGACAATTTACAGAGGAAATGAAGCAGAGGGATGAAGGAATAGACAAGCAGAACAGTTTGGCAACAGGATACGCCAAAAGGTTTTCAGTAAATCTACCTAAAACTAAGTAAACAGAAATTCGAAGAATCATTTGACACTACAGTCAAGAATAACACACTCTACTAGTGAGATTCCAACCACGATCCAGAGCAAAACAGTCTCCTGCACAAGAAAGATGTGTGCTACGCAAGCACGTACTGGAAGCCGCAAAGATGTAACTACAGTACTTAATAAGAAAGATACCAACGCCCAATATATACTTAGTGTAAGATTTTTTTCATCTTTTTTCATCTTCTGTTCTCATGAAAGCAGTTGGTACAAGCTACCACAAAAGCAAAGGAGGTCGTTTGAGATCCCATCTACCACCTCAACCCAAACCACAACATACATTCATGCTAATTATATCAGCAGACAACAACTGGAATATGCAAAATAATTTGAAACTATTAAATCATTATAAAAGCCTTCAAAGAGATACAAGCCATGATCATTTTTTCCTCTTAACTATGCAATAACTTCCACATTTTCTTCTCCTAATCTGCTTTTCCAACATTGTTATTTGGAAGAAAGTCAGGAGATATTTAATTCTGTGTAAGTTACTGATAGGAGACTCTGAAGAGCATGAGATTCCTCTGGCAGCTTAAACCCTTCCAAAAATTATATTTAACCTGATTTATAATTGATGCATTTCCACGCATGAAGTCTTAGGAAATCAGCACAGACATCCTCTTACAATTGTTTGCATTCTATGTGAAGAATTTCATTGCAGCACTACTTCACTGAAGAAAATACAAAAAGGAGCTCTGGTATTTCTCAATACATACAATTCCTTCATGATCGTTAAGCTAAAATAAAATTTTAAAGAAGGTTAAACTGTAGATATTAGCCCTTTAATCTCTAAATCACCTACTTTTAGATAGAAATACATTTGCACATTTACACCACAGTAATGGTGCAGAATAAACTGCAATTGTTCCCCAAAAATCTCAGTAAATTGTTACATCAATGTAATTAGTCAAACTGAAAAAAACCCACCCTTAGAAAGCATAACTGAAAATTAGTTGTAATTTCTCACTCTACCTCCTCAAGGAAGAATTGCTGCTTTGCACTTTAAAACCCTACTTCAGCTGAACTAGCCTTCCCTTATTTGGTGTCATGTCAGAACTACTGCTCTGTCATTTTCATTTCTTTGTTCCCATCCCTGGCCAGCAGCAGTACTCAGTGCTGCGTCCCAGTGTAGCCTATCCAATAATAAGAGTTGTAGTCAGCTAAAGAACAATGCAACCAGATCAGTCTTTGGGCAGAAGAGGAACTTTGCAGAGTCATCCATCCTGCAGGAAAGAGATCCATTTCCTCTGCAGCTACAAGCATTACATGGAAATCACTGGCTGATATTTTCAGCTGTAGGTCTGTGATGGACACACCTGAGATGATGAGGGGAGTAGAATATCTTTCTTATGAGGAAAGGCTGAGGGACTTGGGTCTTTTTAGTCGGGAGAAGAGAAGACTGAGGGGGGATCTTATCAATGCTTATTTAAAGGATGGGGTCAGGTTTTTTTCAGTGGTGCCCAGTGACAGGACAAGAGGTAAAAGGCACAAACTTGAACATAAGAAGTTCCATCTAAATATGAGGAGAATCTTCTTTACTTTGAGGGTGGCAGAGAACTGGAACAGGCTGCCCAGAGAGGTGGTGGAGTCTCCGTCTCTGGAGACATTCCAAACCTGCCTGCACACATTCTTGTGCAACCTGCTCTAGGTGGACCTGCTCTGACAGGGGGGTTGGACTAGATGATCTCTAGAGGTCCCTTCCAGCCCCATATAATTCTGTGATTCTGTGACCCCTAGCCATACTTTGCTTCAGGCTGACTAAAAACCAACTGGCCTCCCACCCTGTGGTGAATCTGAGAGCTGGAAAGCTCCTGGCTTGTGTACAAGGGAGCGAAGGTGCCTTGGAAAAATATTTCACAGAATGGTAAGGGTTGGAAAGGTCCTTTGGACACCATCTAGTACAACTCCCCTGAAAAAGCAGCTTCACCCAGAGCAAGTTGGGGATCCACTCTGAACCTCATGACTCAATGGGAGGGTCTTCCTTACTCTGTGTCTCCGGTCTCTGTGCAAATCATCCTAACTCAATTCTAACTCAATTTTCCTTTATACATTTCTTCCATGCAGTAATTAATAAGGTGAACCTTGCCATCAAACTTTTTGAACCTTGTTAAACCATTGTTAAATTTTGTTAAGTTCCATCAAATTTATTGAACTCCATCAAATTATTATTTTACCTCAATAAAATATATTGCTGCTTCTCTCTTTTGGGTGAGGTGCATTCTGCTCATTCAAAACAAGGTTGCACGGTTAATCACCGTACATAGCAGTCCTGCCTGGACAGCTTGTCCAGCACTCAGAGAAGCTCACTTGCTGCCCCATTATCAACTTTCAGCTACTCCAAACTTGTAGAAAGTAAGCTTTTATGCAATCAAATGCAACAACTTTCTCCCAGGTTGAAAACACAGCCTCTCCCACACTAACAACTACTTTACTAATATGAATCTTAGACGGATGGTCAAAGAAAAGATAGTGAGAACAATTCGCACCACTCAGCACTAGCAGTCCTGTCAAATTTGCTTCCGCTGTAATCAGTACTACATCAATTTCAATTTTAAAATGATGAAAAATGGTATTTTTCAGGACCCTCCTACATTACATTACAGACATTTCTGTCAAGTCCCTGTTATAGCTTACTGAATTACTAAGAAAACATATTGGCTGATCAGCCGGCAAGCAGGTACTTTTAAATAAAATTTGACATCATTCTTAATACAAAAGCAATCAGTCTGCTCTACCACAAGGCACAAACTCACCAGTAACTTTTTAAAAGCTTAGCATAATTTCTGATGTCATTCCTATAGTTACAATCATACTAGTTATAAAAGCAATTCAGAAATTGCTGATCTAATCCACCTTCCCACACAAACAAAAAAAGGTCCTTTGCCATAACTGAAATTATGAACTTCTGAGCTAAAGAACTACGAAGCAACAGCTTTGAAAAAGAAGTTTAAATTCTTCGCTGTTGTAATAAACTAGTATATGGGTATTAAAGAAATAATGCCAATTATGAAAATATTATAGCAAAACCAATTTCTTTTAAACATGCTGACAACATCACTACTTATCAATGGTATAAAGCAGAATCACCTGCCTGTAGAAGATCAAACCATGGAACAATGAATTAACTTAATGAGACAAAACATCTTTTAGAGGCTGCTTCTAATTCAACTTTAGATTTTTATAGATCCTCTCAGGTCAGGTTTGTGCTTTCCTGTTTTTGGTAAAATCAGCATCAAATATATTATAACAAAACACCAGGCTTTTTTCCATGTGAAGGGAAGTAACATCAAATTGTGAGATATCTATTAAATAAACTTGAAGTTTAACGGTTCTAGCACTAGCTAGAACCCCAAATCCTATTTTTACTGCCTAAATATTTAGGTTACATTACAAACATCCTCATGGACCCCATAGTCACAGTAATGAAAGTCTACAGGGAGATTTGGAAGAAGGAAAGATCAAGTTGTTATAGCTTAACCATTTCATCCACTAACAGTTATAAGCAATGTGTTTTCCTTCAGTTACCTGAAGTCTTTGGCTCTAAAAGTCAGAAGCAAGGAAAATACTTTACTGCCCTAAGTTCTTTTCAGTAATGACTTGGAATTTATTTTAATTTCTTTCCTTCAAGTGCAGTTCAAAAAGCTCTTCCTTTCAGCTTTCTTCCTTGTCCCTAATTATGATAAAAATCAATGCTATGTTAAGTACTTCTCTATTCAATCACTCGTTTGAAGTTTTCTTTTAGTTTATTCCCAAATGTTATCAACTATTTGCAAACAATGCTGCTCCTTAGCTATTAGTTTATCTGGCACTTCAGACAAGACACTATTTGAGAGCTTCAGAATGTATACCATTATTTCCCCACTTCCCCAACAAAATAACTCCTCTCACCCATTGTATCAGAGACACCCAAATTATAATCAGAAATGCTCAAGCAAAAAAACAGGGGGAAAAAAATCCCCAAAGAAATGTTAGTCTTAACTGAAAACTGTAAATACAGGGATGCATTTTTTTTTTAACAGTCATTTCTAAAAACTTACTATTTCTCAGAAGAAAATATTGTAAAGAAGTATTACTCCTTCACATTAGGGAGCACAAACTATAAGTCCTGTTTTCTATCAGAGACTTGACATTTGAAAGTCACTCCTCCTCTGCAGTGCTCTTTGGTACCCTACTACCTGCCTTTACCTCAGTCCTCCCACTGGGCCTGCACTGCAGCGTTTGACAAGGCACCCTCTCTGCTTCTCATTTCATTCTGAGCAGTGACAAGCAGACACTACAACAAAAGGACCATAAGAAAAAAAAAAAAAACAAACCACCCACAACCTAAATACGCTTGGAGGAAAAAGTCCTTAATAGCAACCTAAAACACCAGCAATAATTCAAAGCATTTCCTTAGACTCTTCTAGTAATCCCCATATTTGCTGTTAGAACTGCAACAGCCAGCTTGCCTACTGTGCAGTCCTTAAAACAATGACAGAGCTGGAAACAGCGCAGAAAAAGAATTTCAGGAAGAAATTCAGTAGCAGGGATTTCAAGAAACAGAACTTCTTCCCCTGACGGGAAAGACACAAGGTGGCCTTTTTTTCCTTCAGCAGCATGAACATACCACAACTTAACTGAACTCTGAACTGAGCGTCGGCAAATGCATATAGAAAGGGGATAGGAAGTGGGGATGGGGGAATAAACCCAACTCGTAAGTGTAAAGTAGTCGTTAATACAGAATCAGTTTTAACAACTAGTCCAAGTACCTAATAGATAACAATGCCATTAGGGAAAAAAAAAATAAGCACAAAACAAGTGGAGATAACAAATTGCCAGAGCAGAGATCCAGCAGTTTTTGTACCTCCAGAACTAAGTTACAGTTTCATAATTCTGATATTTTCCTTTAGCAAAGCATGCAATTCAGCATTCCAATAATTAAATCTAGTTAAGGGAATTATTTAATGAAAGTTAAAACTCAGCATGAGTAGAGTAGGTATTTTCGGGCTCTCAGACATCTGTTCCTGATGTCCTGACACCATCTCAAATAAGCAATCTGTGAGAAACTGCACTATATTTTTTCCTATACCAGCTGCTGTCTCTTTTACTACTGACAGTTCCACTAAGCTTTCCAGCTCCCTCAGTTGAGACACCTATTCCATGCCTCTTGTATTCAATCTGTTCAAATGTCACTTCTGAAAAATCAATTTTTTAAGCTCAAGGGAAACAAAACCCAAAAAATCCTTCATGTCATCAGGGTCCTCTCTGGAACCTGAGGTCACAGGTCATCCATCTCTAATTTTTAGCATATGTAACATTTTCATATCTGATCTCCATACTTTCAAATGTTTTCTTCTCTTCAGTCCACCTCCTACAGCACTACTCCACTTACACCTGCTATCACAGTATCAAAAACAAGACCAAATAAACGGGAGAGAGATCCTTAGAACATAGGAAAGAGGACAGGTAGATTCATACCATCTATCTGATTCTACAGAAAAGCTTCATATTCAACTGCTAACCTGTTTGTTCAGCACAAGAAGCAGCAAGACTGTATCTGGCAACTGTTCAGCCCTTTTCCTCAATGCTTTAATCCTTCCATTTAAAAACTAGCATATGGAAAAGATAAGAAGTTATAAGGCTAACAGTTGTAGGCTACTACAATCTGCTTAGAAGGTCCAGCTATTTCCCACGGCTCACTCCTCAACTCAAGAGATTCCCACCAGAACTTCTGTGCTCAAGGAGTGTCCACCTAAGCATCCTCCAGCTTTCAGTCATCTGCCCCTGTTACAAAAGGTTATGCACAGGGAGACATTTTCAATACTATTCCCACACTGAGAGGAGTACAGTGTGCCACGGAGACCCCTGAACTCTGTCCAGGTTTGAATGATCTGGCAGCCTTCAGCTCACAGCACAGCAGAAATATAGTATGTATCACAGGATTTCTTTTGGCCAACAACATTTAAACCATGGCACTGAATGAAGTAAGCTATGCTGTACCTGCCACCTATCCTTTGCCGTGAGGCCCAAGGGCTGTGAATTAATGCAGTACAGCTCAATGACTAACAAGTTGTCGCTGTCTGAGTTGAGTCTGAGCCCACAGGCACAGATGAACTCCAGGCCACGCAGCGTTGAGCACACCAAAGCACGGCAGCGTTGGTGCCAGGCATCAGAAATCACCACAAGAAAACACCCCAGAGTGTCCCAAAACACAAGTATCACCCTCCTACACCCTGGGGGGTGTAGGCGCGCAAGGACTTAACGCCTGGAAAAAAGCACTAGGTTACCAGAAAGCTGCAGAATGAAACATGCAGTTTGAAGCTCTGACCCCCTGGGAAGGGCAGAGCATCTGAACAAGGCTGTCATAACCCACGGGTTATCAATCGCTTACTGTCTGCAACTGATTCTCATGTTTGTACTCACATCTGAGAGTTTCGCTTCAAGATACTGGCTGTTCTCATAGCTCCTTATGACTATCAAGTCTAAATTAGTATCTTAATTAAAAAAGAAAAATAAGCATACCAGTGAAGTCATTATTTTCAGAGGATAATTACATTTTCACTAGGGTTTTACTATCAAAATGTAAGAACTGGGGGGAAAACTAGCAGTCCTGTTAGCAACTTATTTAATCACAGAAGAAAACTGAGGAATTAGAACTTTCGGGTATTACAGTCTCTGGTTGTGTTTTTCTCATCCAGGAGCAAAGAGACGCAGCTAGACAGAACCAACTCCAGGTCAGATGCCCCAGCTTTCACTTCTGGGGAACATTACCAACCCTTCCCTAATCAGTGCAATTTGAGATGTGGGAGAAGAGGATATTCTGAAATAAGCCTCAAAAGCATGTTTAGAATAACATGCCCTCCCAGAGAGAGAGAAAGAAAAGAAGAAAAGGAAAAGAAAAATATCAATGACACATTTTATCAGTAACCCCCAGATCCCTTCCTTGCATTTCACTATCTCCCTGATGATGAATTACTTGGCACACGACACTGCATTCCTTACTGGGTGTGGAAGAATTGCAGACATACTGTATGAAGCCTGGTAAGCATTAAATAAAATGTATACACAGACTTAACTGGACAGGACTTGTATCAATTATATCTGTATTTTTTACAAACAGAATATGGAATTACAGAAATGCCTTGGGATGTCCCAAAAAGCTTGAACAAACCCAAAAGCATAGAGGTACTGGCAACAGAAGGGTGGAGATGGAAGGGAAGTAAAGCATGATTGTACAGTCAATTTAAGATAAATCCACGGAATGTCCACAGAGAGATCTTCTACAACAGTGTAATGGATAACTGAGGAAGATTTGTTGCTGATCAAATCTTAGGATTATCCATTTCTGCTGTACATAGTGTAAGAAAGTCCTGACTTACACAAACTGCAATGCTATCAAAATGTGTCCATGTAAGCGAATGTTTATCTTTGTATTAACCAAATGCATGTAAGAGATGGCACAAGCTAATTATGCCACTACCACCTGCAAAACTCCCCTGAAGCTGGATTGTAATTTATTGTGGCAGTCTTGAGAACTCCTTAACAAGAAGAGACGTCCACAATATTATATTACTAAACCGTATGGGAATGTCCTGTTTTTACAAGATAAGCTTAACCCCAATGTTATCCCTGTTTTAACTTTGTAACTAATCAATCGTGCAGAAGGGGAAGGGTGTAAACTAATTTACAACCAACATTGCCTTGAAACCGCTTTGAAGCAAGACAGACCAGATGGAGTAAAGATAACGGAAGAAGCAGAGGGGCGTACTGAAGATGTCGAACCCGACCTCTGTGAGGATAAAAAGAGATGTTCAGTTTGCTTGAATTTGCGAGCCTTTGGTGGAGCTGTGACTCCCCGGCCGCCCAGCGCTGTTTTTGCTTTCCTACCTTAATAAATATTTAGTGAATCTATTTCGGACTTAGTCTTTTTTATTTTAAGTTATAACAACAGGAAGTAACTGTATCAGTAAAGATTACCATACTATGTAAGAAATTTGTTTTGTCAGTATACATTATAAACAGTATACATTATATTAAGGACTGGCCAGTATAAGTAGTTCATGTTATCATAATATGTTTAAAAAATGGCAGAAAAAGTTTCAAGTATATCCAAAACTACTAGTAGTTTATTTTTAGATCAACTAGATTTCAAGTTGACATCTTTTCAATATTCAGAAGCTATTTTGTTGAAGCCAACTTTTTAAGAAGAAAAACGTACCAAAAGAAAGATACTGACTGTACTGTATTACAACAATGCAATCCAATGAGGTTCAAAGCATAACCACATCCCATCAACGGATATCAGAGCATAAATTTTCAATTAGCTGCCTTGAGTCAGCAAAGTTTATGTACCACAGGTCACTGACTTCTTTGCCAGACCTTCATAGCTCATCCTTGTTTTACAAAACCCTGTCCTCAGCAAGAATCACTGCCAGGAGCCAGCAACTCTTCAGCGTTACTTTCTAGTCCACGGCTAAAAACATCAAGGAATAAGAGACCTCAAGATATAATAACCTTCCTATAATCTGAAAAATTAATGTTTAGGTTTGAAAAACACCTTGCAATCAATGAAAGCCACTTGTAGATCCCAGTTTTACACCAAGAAAAGAAAAACGTATGTATTGCACCTGGCAATGATCTAATGAGGAAGGACATGCTTAGAGATCAAGCACCTCTTCCTCTAACCTCAATAGTGTAAGCATCACATCTGAGGCTTGCTCATATTTTGTGAAATACCTATGGCATTCTCAGATGAAAAATAATTTTTATTTATTTTTTTTTTAAAGAAAACACTGTATCACCATAAAATACAGTGTTAAAAGTTTAAAAAAAGAGAACAGCTGTGCTACAACTTAGCTTTAGTAAGTATTTTATTTTTACTGAGTAATGTATTGCAATATTGACAAGGATGCAAGCTCACTTAATAACATTTCTAACGAAACAGACAAGGAAAGCAGTTCGAAACACCTTTCCAGCTGAAGTGTGCTTGTCTTCATCAATCCAGGTCATAAGAGCTACAATGCCAACAACCTAAAGCTTCTCTATTCAAGAATGCGGCCTCCTGATTTTTTCTCATAACTGCCTCGTGTTCTTCTAGCTATTTTTGGCTTGTGTACATATGTACATTACTTGTATAATTTATATGGAAGAAACATACAATAACAAAAGCTGATTACCACCTGCGAAAGCAACACAAAAATTTTAAAGGTAGAGAAATTCATACACACAATGCCAGGAGACAGCAGTCCTCAAACCAATCCTTCATTCCTCCCTCATTCCACACGGTGCTACTTACATAATTCACTGAGGGTATATTCTCTATAGCTGTTCTAGACACAAATTATTATGATATATTCTAAGTAAATGCATGGACTACCAGATACTTTCTAGCAGACAAATGCTTTCTGAACACGTCTGTTTGGACAGTAATTTTTGTGCAAGTTGATGGAATAAAACATCTGGTTTTAAATTTGTTCTGTTTTTACTGTAGTGTTTATAGCAGCTGTTATTTTTCACTTTCAAGATGCAGATAAATTATCATCTACGTTCTCAAAATTGAGCCACATGAATGTTGGCATTTCTCCCAACTGCAAGTTTCATTTAAAATATTATTTCACTGACAGAACCTGTTCAATGAGTAATATTCATTCCACTCGCATATACAAGGGGCTGAGAACTCACCTATGTTACACTAATGCCATTTTTTGTAAGCTGCATATATTTTTACTATATATATTTACATAGAAGAAAAAATGCAAAAGGCAACTTAAGGTCTCATTTTGGGAATTTTTGAAGTTCTCAGTTTTATGTCTTCCTTTCTGCTTGTCCTTCCTCACTTTTGGATTTTTTTATTTTTTTTTTTTTAACCCACAGACTAAAAGTTCCTGGTTGGAATGAATGAACATATCCAAGACCATGTATTTTCTTTACACATCATATGGAAGAAAATACAATACACAAAGTAAGGAACTTGCTTGCAAAATCAGCATGCTGACTGATGTCCATCTCTTCTCCACCCCTGCTACTTCAAAGCTTTGCAGAAACCAGACCTTTCTTACATGCTGCATCATCTTAGGGATAGCTGGAACTTTTCAGCTTTCTGTGCCAATACTATGCAGTTCAAAAGGGTTTGCCTTACCTTTATTCTTAGGACTATCAATTCATTGACTGAAATGAGAAATGTAAGTTTCTATGTTTGGTCTTTATCCTCACAGTTGATATGCAGCCATCTTCACAACAGAGTATCTTGTCAACACTGTTTCTTAGAAACATATGTATAGAGTCCACAGAGTCCATGAGAGGGTGGTTTCATCAATATGTTGTGAGATGTGCAGCGTATTAGCCCTGATCCTTCTGAAGAAAGTATATTTACATTTGTGAGCAACAATGACTTCCAAAAACCTTTATGTGTTAGGTTGCTGCTTTATATATTTTTCTAAAAACTGTTCTATAAGAATCCCGATCCTCATTATTTTAATCAAAAATGAAGAAGCAATACTTACAACATTTAACAGGAAAACAGTTTCACCATCACATATGTTTGAATTCCCACATAAACAATATCATATTTAAAAGGGTAAAGGTAAGTCTGGCACGTTAATATATACCCAGGTGGACACTGTCAGTAGCTTCCTCTGGCTGCTATTCACATCAGTCATCTACCAGCCTGAAACGAGCTCTGCTACATAAGGTGGCAGAGGGAAGAAAGCAAAACCAGAAAAATCCTCACTGCACTGCACATTCTGCAATTTAGAAAATAATAATTTCCTCTCTACTTCTTGTGTGCCATTCTTAATGGCAGTATTAAAATTAACAAATAGAAGCAAATTATCTTGCTTGGGCTTCCAGGACTTCATTCTGAATTAACACTATATAATTTCCAGACTTTCTTTTTTTTATTTTTTAAAAAGTGGTAAAGGTCTATCCTTGTGCTGTCTTCAGTATCTACTTCTTTCTCTACTCCATTTCTTCTCTTTCCCTCCATCAGTCCTCCTCCAGAGGCTTTAACTCCTTTTCTAAACCTCTCCCACCACTCTACATCTCCTTTCCTCCCTTGTTCTACTGCCAAACTGCCCTTTCCTTGCACTTGCATAATAAAAATAAGATCAAGTTTGACACATAAACCCAACAGCCACAAAATCAAAGCCTATTAACCAGGTAAGATAAAACACAGGGAATAGAATAACAAGAAAAAAAAGAAAAGGAGAGAGGAAAAAAAAAAAAAACCACAAAACCCACACTACACCTTATGGTGTAGAAGGCAAACCTTCCAGCTAAAGGAGAAAAAAAGAAAAAAAAAAAAAAGAAAAAGAGAGAGAAATCTCTTTATTCTGTTTTCAAGAGCAGAAGCTTCTATAAAAAGCTTACTGTGATAGGGCACCAAAAAAAAAAAGACAAATCATCACCTTCAGGAGAGGTTTTTGTGCCAGCGCAAAATGCCCAAATGCCTGCAGCAATGAATAACACATTTTTTGCTTCTCCAGCTTGCCTATACTTCTGCATCTTTTTCATGATCAAGTTCATTATCTTCCTCCTATTGTCATGATAAAAGCAGGATGGAGAAATCTGATACAACTCTTCTTCAATTCCCTGCCAGCTCCAAATAACAGCAACAGACAAGAAACTGGCCATTTTCCCTCCTCCCCCACTATTTCTTGTTTTATAAATTTAAGGAGAATAGCAGAATGCCTGGTCTTGCCTGCACTAGCTTTAACTATTCTCCTTTTACTAAGAAGGTTTTCTTCATATTCCAAAGCTAGAAAAACACAGACACCTCTCCCCTGGTGAGGTTAAACATACTACTCTGGCTCCAGTGCGTAGATTTTCCCAGAGTGTCTATGTGTCCCTTACATAAAAGCATCATCCTATCTCAATGAAAGATGTAGCAACCAATATAGCTGTAAAGGGGCAGGGTGGTTCACAACTCTGTGCACAAGGTAAATGCAGAAGCTTTATCAACAGAGAGTCCCAACTTACGTTTATGCACTTCCTCTAACTTTTAAATATACTGCTGAATGACCTAGACAAGTTGTCCGACCACAATTCTTAACTGTGCTCCAAGTCCATTCATTTTTTTAAAAATCTTGGGAACCTGACGAAAAGCACACTATGCAAGGTACAACTCTCAACACTGAACCAGGTAATCTCTAAAAGGCTGTGTAGTTGAAGCAAAGCCATTTCCCAGGTCACTGAGAAATATGGACTTGATGTATGAACTTGTAGTAGAAACTTATTCAAAACCACAGAAAAATATTAATTTAGAGATTTCGACTTACAACCATCCAACTTATAGCTTAAGGTACCTGCAAAGGCTGTACAACACTCTTTAGTGGGTGCACTGGACAACGAGATATATAAGGGCAACCACATTTAGCCTGTGGAAGGGTCCTGAAACAAGCACCAAGCATACAGCAATTAATATTACATATCAGTGTAGTCCAGTCTTTTATTTTGAAGACTAGTACTCCAAATTTTAAAGTGTAATTTTATCAGAAAGATATTACCAACAAACCTGTTAGGTTTCACCAAACATATACTGAATGGTTCAAAACCAAGTTCATCAGTACTTGGTGCATCCAGCTCCTTTCCACCATAACCGATAGGAAGGTTCCCAAACTGAAGAAAATGACACTGTGCAAACATTTTAAAAAGTATAAAAGCAAGAGCCTCATTAATTGCATAGGCCTCTCAGCCTATCCAATGCTCAACAAAATAACAGAACAGCTGATACAGTATATTTTTAAACAAACAAGAGATATTTAAAGCAAGATAATTAACACCAATCAGTATGCATTTACTACAAACAAATTTCCTCCAGAAAACCTGCTAGATTTCAGATATCACAAGTTTGCTTCACAGTATTAACAGCATTGCAGCAATGTTCTAATGCAGGCAGCACTGGGTTTAAGTACAATAAAAAAAATGAACAAGACATATTAAATGCATTGAAAAACAGTTAAAGGATGGAGCCAGCCTCAAAACATAAGTAAATGAGGATCTTTGAGTGAATGTATTTCTAAGAGGGTTCCTTGGCAATCAGTTTTTGGCTCTGGAGTATTTAGCAATGACCTAGATGGAAAAAAAAAATTCCATAAAGATCGCTGATGACATGAAAACAAACTGTCATCAGCAAACAACGTGCATTCCAATACTGTCAAAATAAAATCATACATCTAGTAACAAAAAAGACACAATTACAAGATAGAGGATTTACCTGCAAAAGCACTGACTCGGAAATTCAGGGTAAGGAAAATCTACTGATTATTTTGTCCAAGTAATTCTTCCAACTAATAATCAGTTTCCTCAACTATGTTTTATTATTTGTCTTCTGTAAACAAATACTTAACTACTATGTTTACCCCCTCAAAAACAGGGCATGCACGCACCATGAGAAAGCCCAGGAAGTATCACTGGGTATATGCAAAAACATTCTACCCTGGAGAGAGCATACTGCAGAGAGACAGCTCCCACAGCTCTCCTTTTCATCACCTTCCCATCCAAAAAAGGATAGTTAAGTGCTACTCTTCATTTTGACACTTCTGGCACTCATTTTGGTTGTACTATGCCATATGTTACTGGATCAAGAAGTATACTGGATATCAGGAGAAAACAGAATAACAAGCGGTGTTGGGCCACTGACAGCTTACACAAAGCAAGCAGGAAATAACAAGAGCATGGATATGAAGATACCTGTCTGGAGAACCCAGGCAGCATCAGGGAACATGAGGTCTCAGTGTTGTGTGTAATTAGACTAACAGTTAAACTTACAAGGCAAAACCAACAACCTAGTCTTCAAAAACATAGTGATGGAGACCTAAAAAGCTAATGGTCTTTGAACTTTTTAAGCAGGGAATATTGAGTTGGAGGAAATGGGATGCATTAGCCCTGTATTTGAACCCCACCACAAGCACAACTGAAAGCGTACACAGTTCTGTCAACATGTGAAGAAAGACACTGAAATACCAAATAATAATCAGAAGTATCATAAATTATTAAAATTACTGGGAGATCTGACTTGCAGCAAGAAAACTCCATTGGTCTAGATACTCCAAATACAGACAAAAGATAACTTAGCCTGCCCATAAAGACCGCACACAGAAATTAAATTTGGTAAGAGGTATCTTCAGTCCCATATACGACCCACATAATGAGATTCAGGGAAAAGTCAAAGGCTGACATGTATTAAGAACAACAGGCAATTTTTCAAGCGGCAATTAAAGCTGGGCAAATTATTTCCATAGCAATGGTGAAGAATCCTCTATCAGCAGAAGAAAAACTCTCAGACAGACATCCAAAGAGAAACACAAGTTTGGTGGAACTTGTCAGAAACCACTATGGCTTGTGCTACAGAATTGGGTAGTTAAGGACCTGCATTCTTCAATGTTGTATTACCTACTAATTACATTCCCTCCTGGAAAGAGAAGTGTAATAGCATTTAAATGGCATTTACTGAAACATTTTTAAATGTAACAGTTAAATACTAAGAAAACTTTGCCTTGATGGATTAGGTTCCAAGAAGTAATCAAATGTCTCGGTAAGATGTCCTCATAAGCCTACAAGACATAATGCCAATATACTTGAAAATAAAGTTGTGGAAGTGTATTAGGATCAAAGAACAAACTAATTTCCAATTAGCTGAACCAAATTCAATACTTTTTGTTTCATCATTCATTATAATACAGATTTACAAATATAATTTTACATCAAAAACCAGTAGTTATGGCAATTTTTAGCATCCTTTTCACTTCGAAGTTTCAGTGTTTTAAATACATCATAAAGGACAAAGTAAGAATTTTAGGATTACTTCACTGGGCAGAAGCTAAAGCCCAAATAAATTATTCTTATTAAACAATTGCTTTTAAATATAAAGTGACTGAGGAAATCCTACATACTCACAGAAAGACTCCAGGCACTTTATTTAGTTTAACAACTGTCACTTCTCCTACATGAACAAAATCCATATTCATAAACTGGTAGGTTTTTTGAAATGAGCCAGCAAGTGCATGTGTGCTCCCTCTAACCGCATTTCTCACCGAGCTGGTACGCAGAGAAATCACCACTCAAAAAGCTAGCAGCGAGATGAGCTAGCAATAACAAAACCCAGATAAGACTAAGTAAGTACTTCAGTGTTAGTGCCAACTGCCACTTCTTTTCACTGTCTGAAAGCTAAGTGTGACATCTGGGTGAAAGGAAGACCACGCTCTGTTTTGCCTGTCACTTCATTCCCCCTGGTGCAAGGCTGCTGCTCAGCTCTGAAGTGCACTTGCAAGTCACAAAAGGGATGAAAATACCCAAGTCTCATTTGCTTTAAACAGATTTTTCCTACGTAATCATCAAGCATCTTACATATTGGATTATTATGCATTATATGAATCTATCCTCTGCATAGGCGTAAGCAGCCCTGACACCATGTGACACAAGCAGCTGAAGAACAAAGAACTTGGGTTACCTGCCTGGGGAGAAGAGAAATGTCCATGGCAGCTCTCCAACCAGAACCCACATCTCCACAGCGGAAAACAATTCCTTAACCACAAGACCATCCTTTTCAATTTCAGCCTGAGGTTTAAAGTTGTCTTCTTCCAAATGTTTCTCGTAAGCATCACTGAAGGGCAGAGAATGATGGATTTCTCAGCCTCCCTCTCACCTTGTTGAAATTCTTTCTCTGACTTCACCCTACCATTTGGAGGGCCTCCTCCATTCTCCCAAACCAGCTGGTTTAGAGGCAACACCAAAAGCTATTCAAACTAAGTCAACCAGCTCATGATTAAAACAGTTAGGTTTAATCAACCACTAATTAAACAAAGAAAAAGTGCATCTTAACTGAAAGTTCCAATTTTCCTACAAAAAAAATAGGGATATACAATTAAAGAGATTACTTTTTTTTTTTTCTTTTTTTAAGTGAACATTAATGATAAGTACTTACAGGGAAAAAGTTTCAACAACAAAAAGTGAAGGCAGTGGAAGAGGAAAAAAAGAAAGCTTACATTTGAATGTGATTATTTTTGCTACACAGATTTCAGGATTAAGAAAACAGGGTTAGTGCCTTAATCCAGAACAGAACTTACTAATAACTGATTTCTTTTGACATTTTAAATTCCGAGTTGATTTGAAACTAATGACATAGATCTTAATTTCAATAATGTAAGATATGCGACTCCTGAGTGTTCAGAACAGAAAATACCCTGTTTGTTTGTTCAATATAACACACTGCTTTTAAGTAGTTTTCTTCCTTCCCAAATTGCCTCCTGCTACAAACGGAATCTACATGTGAAGGGACAACACAGTTTCTAGTAAAATCTACTTTGCAAGTAAAATATTTAGTAGAATGTTAGCCCAATATTATCAAAATGTCTTGAAAATTTTAAATGTTTCCACAGTTCCTAACAAATTATAACCAGGGTTCCAAAATTTAAGGAGCAAACTTCCAACAACAGAAGAGAGAGACAATTGCATCTCCAGCTCCTTAAAATAGTTTGCCCTTTCCCAAACTCTGCAAATAAACCCTGGAAGATATTACAAGGCTACAAGAAGCCCCATATAGATATGTCAGAAACACAGTAAAAGATACAGTGTGGGGTTGCTGTTAATCTAATTCAAGTAAGAACACAAGAAATTCCCATTTCAGCAAATTTCACAAATATTAAATAAGCACATGGTCATTTTCTCCTTCTCAGATACTATCTACTGTTAGAAACCTGACAGTATGGTTTATTTTCTATTAAAAAACCAGTTTATTTCTCTAGGACAGAATTCCCTCCCAGCAGCTATATTGATATACCTATAGCCATATAGTTTGTTCAGTAACTGTCTACCCATTTATTACACTGGAAAAAGGTCACAATTCATTGCTAGAACAATTGGACCGGTACTACTGAAGAATTCCAGTTAAAAAAAAAAAATCCCAAATTGCCTGAAAGTACACTTCTTGTTGACATCCAAGGAACACAACTAACTCCCAGAAGAAGTTTGGTGGTGCCCAAGCACAAGAAGTATGCTGGACATGATTCATGCAGACTGGTAACATGATGTATTTCTCAACTGCGAGAGGAAACAGGAATAGGCCAAAGCAATGCTTTAGAAAACACCTGGGTTATAGAATAATTCACACAGAGCAGTTCAGCTCAGAAAAGCAACAACAACATCCATCAGCTGTGGCTCCATTTGTTGTTGTTACAAATCCAAATGTAAGCCCCAGCCCAAATGCAGATGATCCAGGGGCTTATACGCACTTGCAGGACAAAACTCTGCAAGCACAAGTACTAAAAACATTTTCAAGGAAAAAGCGGGGAGAGGGAGGCAGAGCACATGTGACTTTGACACTACCTTGGGCAAACGGAGTTTTAAAAGTTTTTACAAACATTTTACCGATCTATTCAAAAACAGGATAATAATGCCACAGGCAATAAATATTTCATTAATATCAAATTACCTCATGAAAAATAGGTTTTATGTGACATGAAATGATTCCACAGAAACATATTTGTCCATCAAACCCACACAACTCCCATTTAAAAAACAAGCTACTACTTTCCCATACACATAGAACAAGTAAAACCCCAGGGAAATGCTTTATAACAATCCTTCAATTCTGATAAGATTATCAATTGTAATTTCATAAGCAGTCAGATGCCCCAATGTCTCAGACCAGACACAAGTGTTCTTATGTCAAAGTGTCTGGGTTCTAGATTAAGTTCCGCTCTCTGCATTCACACCTGTGTAAATCCAGGGAAAGTTACAGACTTTAGTGGAGACGCTCTAGACGCCCATCTCCCTTAGCACCTTTATCACACAACAAACTGCCTCAAAACAACCAAACAAAAAAAGTAGTCTTTTCCTCTGCTTATTATAAAGGTGAAAAAGAACTTCACTCATTTACAAATCAAGTTGTTTCTGACCTGCTAGAGCAGATTTTTTTTATTAATAAACAACAAGCCCTCCAAATTCTTAAAATAAGTAGTAATGCAGCCCTCCAGATTGACTGAATTTGAGGCCTTCAATTACTTTAGTTAATGCTTATAAATGCAGTGTTGTGCTTCAGTATTCATACTCAGTTGCCTCGGCCAAAGTAAGACTATTTTGCATACACCTGTTAAAGGACAATTGATAAAAAAGTCACACTAATTTACTGCAATTCAAATGAAAATAATTTCTTTAGACTTGTAGAGGCTACTCTGCACAGTAAGTGTTGGATAACCCACGAAAGCCTTTCAACTTCAATACCACACGGCCTAAGCTAACATTAAATATGTTTAAATTATTTAGGCTAATAGATAAGGAGCTTTAAAGAAGAACATTCCAAATCCATGATCACTGAACTCTGTCAGTTTTTGCTTTATTTTTCCACTTTATTTATACTCACACCATCTGGCTGCATTGATCATACAGTTAAACAATCTTGTATTTTTTCAGATAAAGTAAACTCAAAACTAATTTCTATGATCATTCAGTAACACATACACTCTTGATAGATTTGCAGGTGCCAGCTATGAAGTCACTTACCAAATCTTACAGACTGAGCTCTGATTCACAGAAAACATACTCTATGACAAGTATTCAGAAGACTAAATGCACAACCACGCTCAAATCCACACATCACTATTCATTTACTGAGTGTTGTAAGACCAACTTTGGTAAGCCGCAAGTTTCAACTGTTCTGTTGAGAACTTGTATCAGATCCCACATCCCAAATAACTGATACACACAATGACAGAATGGAGTAACTGAACAAACTAAAGTTACTTAGCGTTAAGAGCTCTGTCTCATCATACACCGCTTGCTCAAACAGCCAGATTTACAGAAAAATAAAAGTAGTGATTGACAAAGCATGGTAAAGCAGCATTAGAAAAGACTGCTAAAAGTACATGGACATTGATTTCCAAGTGGTATGGTAGAATTGTTTAAGTGATATTTATCTTTTTTCCATGATGTTTTCAGGTAAGTTCCTTGGACATACCACTTCAAGCTGTCAGCCTTACCAGAGATTTAGTCAGTGCCCAAATACAACAAACAGGCACTTCTAGACCCAAAGACTTATGAGCAAAGACCTCTATTATGGAATTTCACCAGATTACGTGAAAGTGACCCTTAAAATCACTCACGGTTAGTAAAAGAGTTACCATTTCTGCAAAAAGAGATGGAGGTGTCGGGGGGGGGGGAGGGGAAGGAGAACAGTGGGGTTTTAATTTTTAGTCATGAAGTTAAATCCTACATTTTAGGTATCAAAATGTGTCTATTTGTTTTTTAAACAAAACTACAGGAGAACTGCATAAATCAATAAACAAATACAAGTCTAATGTAAATCTAGCACAGAACTGCAGTAACCAAATGATAAGTCAATGGCCTTCTATATGCCTACAATGAAGCATTCTACCTTTATGAAGATGAGTGTGTATCCAAATCATACCAGACGTATTCATAAGGACTCCTAGCTGGCATACCTGTGCATGCCCTCCAGTGTATGGAATTAGACCAGCTCCTGAAACTTTTCAGGAAGTATCGCTACAGGACTCCTACTACTGATTTAGCTCCACGTGAGTTAGCGTCATAGCATCATCAGCATTTGTGCCATTTAACTCTGCCTTAAAATTACTGTCAGAACATCGAGGACCCAGCCATTCCCAAGTTCTTGCTGCTTGGGATCACTTAACATAAGCAACAGCAGGTTTTGGAAGCTTTGGGGTTTTTTTGTTTTTTGAAGGTTTGTGCGGAGATTTGTAATTACTCCTGTAAATGTCTTCTCTATAGCATTTGCTTCTCTTCAAAACCATCACTGCGATGCCTCACATTAAGAAGTCGAGTTTTAGATCCATCCACTAAGAGGACAAAAAGTAAAACACTAGTAAGAAATTCTCTCTCTTGATTTCAACAGATCCCAATATACCATTATTAATTCCACCATCTGGCTTCAACTCTGTAAAAAAAATTGCACCGAGACACTAGATTCAAAACCAGACCTTCCCCGAGACAGATGCACATCAGCCTGTCCACACCCAACAAATTGCAGGACCAGGGCCTGTCACCGTATCAACATAAATTAGGACTTGTCAAACAGGAAGGACGTAGGAACAAGAGGAGATCTCATTAAACACACAGGTAACTGTTTCCACTGTCCCACCCTGTAGCAAAAAATAAATAATAGTAATAATCACAAGCGTGGCAATTTTCTCCATTTATTCTGGGAGGCTCTCACACAGTTTTTAATTCTTTAGTTATTCAAGACAACTTCACCGAAGAAGGAAACTAACCTGACAGAAAAAGGAGCTTAGAAACGGAACGCGGCCGGGAGAACCGCATGTGCCGCCTCCGTCCCCCCCTGTCCCCGCCCGCACCTGCGGCGGCAGCGCTGGCGGCCACCGCTCCGGCCGGGCTGCCCCGCGCCCCCCGCCCCGGCTCCGGACCGGGCCGCCCCCCCCCGCCCGGTCCTTACGCCCAGCTGCTCCTTCGGCTGGGAAAACAAACAAGTAAAGCCAAATGAAGGAAAGCGGGCGCGGAAGGGAAGGGAGCCTGACCTCGGCCAGGGCTGGCGGCACAGCCCGGCCTACCTGCCCGCGGCGGCCGGGAGGGGTCGGGTCGGGGGAGCGGCGGCGGCGCCAGCAGCCCGGACACCATCTTGGGGGCAGTTGGGGGTGAGGAGCGGAGCCCGCTGGGGCAGGACGCGGCTCCGCAGCGTTTACCTGCTCTGCCAGCCCTGCAGGAGGTTGGTGTATTTGCTGAGCGTCCCTTCCAGCACCGGCTCCCGCCGCCTGCCGCCGCCACCGGGCGCCTGCGCGCCCCCCGGGCTGGCCGCCGCCGAGCCGGGGCTGCTGCCGCCGCCGGCCCCCCCGCCTCCATCCAGCCTCACCGCGGCCGTCGCCCGGCCCGGCAACCCGCGGCTGGCGGAGGAGGACGAGGGAGACGAGCCCGCCGACGTGGGGCGGCTGCTGCTGCGGCTGCTGCTGTTGCTGCCGCCGCCCTCGCTCGCCGCTGCCGCCTTCTCCATGGAGCCCCCGCGGCTGAGGCTGCCAGCCCCCTCCGGCCGCGGCTGCCGCCCGTGCCCGGCAAAGCCCTGACTCACAGGCGGCGCGGAGAGGGGCGGCGCCCGGGGGAGAAGGGGCCGGGCCGCGCCGGGCGAGGGAACGGTCGCGCCGCCTCCCTTCCGAGTTGCTGAGGGGAGTTGGGCGGCGGTTGGCGCCCCGCGGCTCGGCGGGCTCCCGGCCGCTCCCTCTGCCGCCCCGCCTGCCCGAGCGGCGAGCGGGCTGGAAGCTGCTCCGGCGGCGGGAGCCGCGCAGGCCCCTGCCCGTGGGCGGGTGCCACGCACGCAGACAGGGACACGCACACACGGAGCGCGTGGCGCAGCGAGGCGGCACGCGGGAGTGCCCCACGCACCCCGAGCCGTGACGGGCGCAGGCGTGCCGTGTGACACCGAGAGGTGACCCCAGAGGAAAACATGCCCGGGGTGCAGGGCGGCCGGGGAGGCCCAGGTGCGGGCAGGCTGGTGGCACTGGGAGAGCGTGCCCTGCCTGCACGTTGCCAAGCCCTCGAGCGTGTGGCAGGGCGAGAGGAGAGCCCAGCTCACAGCCTCCATCCCTGCCAGGCCTCGCACGCCCACCACAACACGCGCAGGTGCAAGGAAAGCAGTGGCTGTAGGCAGGGTGTGCACACACAGACACCGCCGGAGAGGAGGATGGCCAGGCGACAAAGTGTATGACTGTCACTCACAAAAGCTGTGCGCACCAGAGCACAAAGCGTAGCACCGGAGAGGCATTTCTTGGGACAGGCGGATGCACATCGCTGCCTGTTACCGCAGAGCGTAACACCAAGGAGACGACTGTCCACAATACAGTACACCAGCAGCACAGAGCGGTGCCCACACACAGCAAAAAATCAAGAGGATTTTGTCAGGAACCCAACAGTCTTGCCCAACACACGGCATATACTGCTGACATAATGTATATCAACATACCGCACCAGTCATATCCTTCATCCGGACTTTGCAAAAAACCCCACTATTGTGGGTTAAGTCACGTCTGAAAACAGAGGATGTAACCTCAAGATCACTGTAAAAAGCTAAGCAGGTCCTTGTACAGGCAGCTTGGTACAAAGCTCTGTGGTTACATTCCCTCAAAGCAATTCTACGGCCATCCCTGCTGCGTTAGCCAACTGCCTCCGGTTTGTATCTCCACAGCACACCAAAGATGTAGTGACGCTTCTTGTCACTTCATAACTGGAGACCTGAAATACAGAGGAGCTCTGAGGGTCTATGACGAAATAAGAACTGAGCTTAGTTCCTGCCTTTAACCCTCTGGAAAGTTTTGCGCTAGAGATTTTTGGAGGGTACCAAATACCATGTGCCCTCTGTGTGCTGTACCTCAGCAGATACTCCAACCATCTGAATCTATATACATACAGTTATCTACATACAGTCAGAGGCCTTTGTTCCCCATACAAATGAGCGTAGAGAGGAGGGCTCCTAACTTAGATTCTCTCAGTTTTATCTCTGGAAAATTCTACCATATGTGCTGTGGTTGGGTAGCTGAAATGTTGGGCAACCTGATCCTGAGTTTTGGGTAGTTAAACTTCTCGTGTTGTAGCTAAATACTGAGACACTGCAGTCTGGGAACTTGATTTGAATTTAGTATTTCATTGGCAGAACATTTAATGCACATGTCTTGCAGTACAGACAAAGATTACAAACTCAGTTATTTTTTAAAACAAAATACTTCAAATTAACTAATTTTCCAACTCAGAGCTATTACTTAAGATGTTCGTGTAAAATTCCCCAATCATTGTTTACCACAGACAGAAACTGCATGACCACTGTCTGAAAATCCTCATTCTTAGGCTCAACTCACTACTCCTGATGACCACAGGTTTCAGAAGACACTGGAATGAGCAAGGCATGCTCCTTCAGGAAGCTCAGACCCAGAGACGAGCATGAGACCCCTGCATTTCTCCTCATAATCAGTTACAGAGACAGCCCAGCAGAGCGGAACAAAATGCTTCCATGAAGTAAGTGTCACCACATCAGCCACTGCAACACATTACCTATGTGTTCTACATTATAAAGAATTAATGTCATTTTTTCTGCCTTCCACAGAATTTATTGGAAGAGAATTATGTCAGGAAAAGAAGCCTACTTACACAGGTATAGAGAAGCCTCTCCATACCTTTCTATGCAACAAACCTCAAGTAACAAGGGTGTGCTTACCAGGGAGTTTCCGAAATGGAAGGGACAACTGGCTGTAAATGTATTATGTCCCCAGGAGAATTTCGCAAAATCCCAAAACATTTCTCCCTGCTGCTAGAAGGATTACTGTGATGTGATAGCATAGAAAGTCCTCTTAAAGATTATAAACTAGTTAATAGATGGGAAACAAAACACAGGAATAAATGGCTACTTTTCAAATAGAGGGAAACCACTACTCCGAGCTGAGATTTATGTTACTCAGTAGCTTCTTAAACCAGAACCCCTTCATTCGCTTATAGTTAAAACTAGAATCAAGTGCAAAAAGTAGCAGAAGGATGTCACAGTAGTGACTAAATCACTGATAAAATGGCAACAGAAATTTAATGTTGCTAAAAAACAAAGTAAAGCACACATGGAGAAAATATCTTAGTGCTGATCTATAAATAAGCTATAGCCTCTCAGGAAAGAGATCTTGGAGTCATTTTAAATAGTCTCGGAAAAACCCATCTCACTGTTCAAGGGTAATCAAGCAAACAGCTGTGATGAGCTCATTAGGAAAACAGAAATATCGGCATGCTGCTATATAAATCTATAGTACCGCCAGTGTCTGTATACTCTGTGTTTATAATATTCCTTCAAAAAGGACAGAGTAGAAATAGAAAAGGTATAAACCCCAGCTTTTTTATGAGGAGAGAGCTAACTGAAAAGGGGTTTCAGCTGGAAAAGAGACAACCAGTGAAGAAAATGGTATTCGGGTTAATAGGAATGATTCTTCACTGTTTCTGATGAAATAAGAACTATGGAGCAGCTGGTTCAAAACAAGCACAAGAAAATGCTTTTTCACATGATATATATTCATAAAACTCATTGTTATGAGATGGTTTTGGATGCCAAAAATCTAGAAAGATTAAAAAAGCAATTATTTTTGAAGAAACTTTAAACAAGGTTGACCAAAGTATTTTGGACATATTTGAAGTTCAGAAAGGCCCTAAACTTCTGCCTCCTTGAAGACTGTTTATATTATTGATGAAATAATCCCTGCCTTGTTCTTGAGTCTTTCCCTAAGCACCTGCTAGTGGAAGGAATAAAGTACCGGATTAGACAGACCTCTGATTTAACCTGCAGAGCAGCTGCTCATAAATTAAGGATTCCTTCCCCTTGATTAACCAAAGGTCCTTTCGAGTCAAACACTGGCACTCTCCACAGCTTTTACATTGTATTTAAGCACAAGAATATGTAATTCTTGTCCCTTTTCCCTTCCCAGTATGTACATACTGCTGCAATCCAACAGAGCTGGACAACCTTTCATAGCAATCTTCATATCAGTGAGCCCCTATCCTCATTAAGTTATTAACATTCTTCAAAATGACTGAACCTGTATTTATCTTTTTTCACTAGCTAATGGTCTGTCCCAGTAGAGCTAGACTTCAAGGTGATACACACTGACTTAGCCTGATGCAATCCTGCATGATGTATGCTTTGTTACAAGTATTCTTAATTAGCTATTTATTAACAGCAACCTGCCTAATGAAGGTTCTCCCTGTTTCCACGGTAACACAGCTACTATGTTACAGTCCTCTTCAGAATGTTACTTTCACTCTCTGGCCAAATCAAAATTTTGCCTCTTTCATTAAGTACCATAGTATTAGTAACTTATTCTTTATCCCACCTTTTATAAAGCAAAACATCTGGTAAGATAACAAATGCAATACTGTTTGCCCTTATCAGGAAAGAGTCGTTTCTCCATCCTTTGTTGTACACAGTTTTAGCTTCTAGAACATGGTCAGCTCACAGTCCATGTGCCAATTTCTGTTTCCCAGTCATCCTGGTTTGGTTTTCTATACCTTTTCAATGCTCCCCTATCAAACGGTTTTATAGAATTACTTTCCGATTTCTTTTTCCGCTTCTCCCCCCATCAGATATCCACACAACTTTTTACCATCATAACCATGTGGAGGAATTTAACTATATGGTCTACAGAAACACTTCTGCCCGGTCTACATCCAAGCATTGAACCTATCCCATGGAAATGCCCCAAGGGTTGCTCAGTTTTACCGTCACCTCCTTCTTGCCCTACAGTCCTCCTGAGACACTCCTATTAGCTTTGGAGACTAAAGCCACCTGTCACAAAACTGCAGGCAATACTCGGGGCAAAAACATACCACCATGCACCTCTATCACCACTGTCTAAAGACGTCAGCACGGGAATGACTCAGACACATTCCCTAAAGTTCAGCTCATGCTAGAGTCACACTTCCACCAAGCCTGCTCTCACTAATGCTTCCCCAGTTGTCTACAGCAACTGCCAGAGAGTGAATGCAGCGGGTGGAACGGTGCACAGCAGCAACATGTCCTCTGGTCCTTCCTCAGATCCAGTTCCATAGATTCCTGGCCTTAAAGGGCATCTTATCCTCCCTCCCTGGTGCCTGTAAGCCTGCAACAACATATGCTAAACACGCTTCTTTGCCATAGTTTGTCCTGTTGTCAGCAGCTTCTCATCCAGGTTTCTCATCCACCAGCATAACCATCCTCCTAACCCTCACTTAACATAAAGCTGGTGACAGGGAAACAGTCAAGAGAGACACAGCATATGGTAAAAGTACCCAAACTACCTTGGCTGCCAGAAACAATCGAGCCAAGGAAACAGAGACTTGCGTGCAGGCTAATTTACTCTGCCACGAGGCATTGCAAATTCATTTGGACTGAGGTTTATGCTGCCACAGCTCGACTCCCATTGCTTGTTTACAGTGCGCTGCTCTGTAATTTGTAGGTTAGACCAGTTGAAACAAAACTTGATCAAAATGTCTGAGCCTCTGGAATACAAACTTTGGGATGGTTAGCTGGAGAGAATACTAGTTTATATTACGGATATTATATATATTTGCATTGGATGTCATTAAATGTGCATGAGGAAGTGATGTGTACGACAACCATGACAAAAGGTATTTTCTGCATAGCAAGAATCAACCCTTTGAACTGCAACTGGAAACAAAGAGGAAGCCAGTGCATAAAAAAACTAAGTGAGCATAAATATCACTGACATTATATATTGTATATTTTAGGTAGTGGGAATGGCCTCATTCTGTGCCAGCTAATGTTTGAACAGTTGTGATAGGTAGTCGTAAATACAGTTCTTTAAAATAGATTCATTCATACACTGAGGCCAGAAGAAAACACTGAGATTACCTAACATAACCTGCTGGAAAATGGAAACCCTTTTCAGTTTGATGTGGAATTACAGGTAAATGTCAATATATCAAAACTTAACAGCGTGCAAACATTTTTACCCACAGTTTTTCTAGCTCTATAGTTAAACATTTAGAGATTTGAAAAGTACACTAGGCCACTAAAGGTCAAATTCAGATTCAAGACCAGGCTGGGTTTACTCAACACCGCTCTTTTATACTGTACCTCTAACCAGTGCTCAAGCTTTTTTTTTATACCCCTTTTTTGGGAGAGCTGAGTGGTTCCAGTGGAACCTGTCAGATTTCAAAATTTATTATTCATAAGGCATGAGGCTGTATATCACTGTAAAACCCGCCAGCTTAGTGTCCATCCACTTTCTAAATGAAATATCTATGCACCTCTAATCTTATGCCTAATCTGCAAAACCATTTTTACATCCTAAAAGTATTGCTATAGAGCACTTATACTGCACAGTGTATATTTATTGATAATATAATGCTACCATATGCCACTTGGGCTCTGATCTCACACTCCAACAGCAATTTGTATAGTTGTTTGATAATAGCATGCAGTATCTTATGGTTTAAGGACCAGTCTCCTTCAAATTGAACCCGTCTCTAATCCCCTTATTCACCCACAGCAAACCTGTGTTTTACTCAAATCATCTTTTAAAATACTATTTAGGTAATGTTAGAATCCATCACACAATGAGATGACAGTTTAAAAAAAAAAAATGAAAGAACTATGCACTAGAAATTAAAAACAAGACATAAACATTTATGGGTTTTTGGCACTGAGAAAGGGAGAAAAATTCAGCTAATAAAACTTTCTAACAACTATTTATGCAGAAAATACTTTAGATTACTAATTTCAAACTCCATTCTGCAAGCAGTTTCATCTACAGAAACCTAACTGAAACAAATACAAGTTCTAGTGAAACATGACTGAATCCTTTTTTACCTACAAATCTGCATAAAAATACTGGTAGGCATTTCAGTATGTGAGGTTGAAATAGATAGACATGACAAAAGACAGAGTATGTTTGAAACACTTTCCAAAACTGTGGAACCTTGTATTAAAACAAGTATAATGTTCACACCCTTTTTCATGACAATGTTTCAGAAGCTGGGTAGATTACAGAGATTTCCTAGTTTTTTATGAGCGAGTTAACTCAAAATGCAAGAACCTTAGAGCAAATCATGACACCTACATTTTAACTGCTTTTTACTCTTGAAATAAATCTTTTGTAAATTCAATAAACTACTGAAATATATTTTGCCATTCAGTTCTAAATTTTAGCTCTCACCAATAAAACCAGTCAATAAGCATGTAAAAGGCAGTAAAACTTGGAGATCTTTTACAGTTTAGGGGTTTATAGTCTTGGGGGTTATACTTCGATTAATTCTAGAATGTGTGATGTGTGCAATTATCCGAAGCTAGAGACAGCAGTTTGTTTGCCAGCATTCACCACTGACTGATTTTAATTTGACTGATAACAAACAAATTATACTGGCTTGTGAAAAACACATGGACCAAAAATTTTTTACATATTACAATAAATAAGATTAGTTTAAAATAAATAAAAAACAAACACAAAACCAAAACAAACAAACAAACCAAAAAACCAACCAAAACCATAAAAGGAGTGTGCTGCATATTGCCTAATTCATGCAAATGCTGGGCTCATTCTTTTGTGGTCTGCAGTTTAATGCTGATATAACAGATAGGCAACATTATGTTCAGCAGAACCCCACAGCACAGAATTGACTGTTATCTTCACTGATTCCGAAGAACAGTGGAAACTGAGGTTTATAAAAGCCTGACAAGGTCATTTATCTAATCCTCTTTAGGTTGCTGGACAGAAAGAGACAGCCATATTTTTTTTCTCCCTCTTCTCCAGTGAATTTGCTTGTAAAGCTTGCTCTCTCATATCACACTCAGTCTTGACAGGAGTATCCAGTGGAGATAACCTCAAATATGCAAAAAGCTGAATTATGATTCTGTTTCTCTGGTTTCTAAAACTCAGCTGTCAGCTTTGATCTTTGACTTTTGAGAGCCCATTCTGCAAAACTGAATGTACATTCATACATGGCTTGATATGAGAGCATTTGCCATGATTTCAAAAGTAGAAACAAACGTTAATTTTTTAGAATAAGCAAACTACAAGTTCCGGAAACTGTCATTTTTCAGTTTAACTTTTCCTGACCTTGGTCTTTTCCATAGAGGATGCCTTAGCAGCAGTTTCACAAATCCAGACATTCTAAACTCCGAGCTCTGCCAGCTTCGATCAATCATAAACTTCCCCTTACTATGGTGACACTGTGTTACAGCTTAAAAACACGGCTATGCTTTCAGAAAATGAGATAGCATTAAAGTTATGAAAGTTGACAAAACAGATTCCAGACACTAACAACCTGAAATGACAATAAGAGGAAGAATCCAGGGCTTTGCGCCCACAGACAATTTTCTTCCTTCTTTATAAGATACACAAGAGACTGGAGAAATTTGTTTTAATTTTTCTGACATCCTGTTTGTGGGAAATGAAGAAGGAATGTCTAATCTCACTGTGCTATTGGGGAGAAATAGGGAGAAATTCTGGGGGACCTTGAAATCCTGATCAGGAGAGGTCAACCCCTAACTAACAAGACAGGCATTGGATCTCTATAAAAAATCTTCTCACAAATATTTGAAACTGTCATCAGAAATAAAAATTTAAACAAACTATATAACAAGGTTTGGAAGGGTCTCAATAAGAACTTTCCCCATCCAAATTAGGCTTCACTTGATCTGTTGTCAGATTTAAAAATTCTGCAAGTTCTCTGCAAAATTTTCAAAACACTTCATGAAAACCAAATAGAAAGGATCTGAGGTTTTAGTATAAATATCGAATGGAACAGGGAAGGTCTTCAAAGAAGACTGCTTTAACAAAATCATCATCTAAAAGCTATAAATAAACTCATACACAGCATGTGCTTCATAAACTGGAATAGGGTCATATTATTGGAGAACACCGCCCATTTAATTTATTAATTTAATCTGATCCCAGATTCCTTCATCTCAGAAATCAAATTCATATTGCTTTTAGTAAAGAAGGGCATAGAATTCTATTGCTGACAGGGAAAAATGGGGCTTGTAGGCAGCAGTAACAAAGACAAGAATCAGTCAGTTTGAAAGAGTTTTAGATTTTTTCTTTGCTAACAACGAGGACTGTCATACCACATTTGAAGGACCAGCAAGGTCTTTGGCAGTTGCTATCGCCTTATTTTGCCAGCGAGATCTGTTCTAACCAAGTTTAGACAACACTTTGATAGCAACACAAACGGCTGGTCGACTTCAGAATTCCCAGTGGAGGTGGAGCTGCTCCAGTGTCAGCCTAAGAGTGTAATGGGGAGTTTGCCAAAAAAGGCTAGGTTAGATGCAGTCTTCAGAGGCTGCACATAAACCACACATGTCAAAATCCTGGCGGTTAGCTGCCAGGAAGTTTGTAACCCAGGGAGAAATAGAAGACAAGTCTCCTGACATGACCACAGGATTTTCTCACTCTCATAGAGCTTCAGAAGGAAAGCTGATGTTGTTTGATGGTGCAGTGTACCAGAAATGAGTCAGAGGCCATCAACCACAGACAGAGATAACCAAGCCTTTCAGGGTAAATGGAATCTTAGGAAAATATTACAAAGGGAAACGTACCTAAGCAAGCCAACCCAAGCCATCACACAAGAAAAGAGAGGGCTTAAGGAAAAAGAAAAGCTGTATCTGCATGAAAGTAAACTTGAACCCTGATGCCATAGGCTTTAAGATTACTTTCCTTTTGTTCAGTAGTTTTGAGGGAAAATACCACTCCTATCTACACAAATTTTATGCATGACACTTCTGACACATTCCTTGCACTCAAGTAATTTTCTTCACAGAGGATAGGAACGGTGTTTATGTATTCAGAGGTACTAATGGCCTTATTAATTAATAAATATGGGAAGAAATACACAAAACAATTTCTTTCCACTTTGTTTTTTCCTAACATTTCCCTAGTGTAAAATTAGCACAGTTCTCAAAAGTGGAAATTCTATGAAGTTGTTTAAATGTGGTACAGGTCCTCGGGCTTGAGTCTTGCTAAAAGAAAAAAATAAATGTGAGGGAAAGGTAGAAAAATGCTCTTGCATCAGCTTCTTTCTCAGGAAAATTCTCCACTTTACTCCAAGTCAAGAGAGTTAAAGTTACCAACTTCTTTTTCTTTGGCCAAGAGCAGTGTTCTTCAACCTGGACTGGTGAGGTAGGAATAAACAGCAAGCAATATACAGTATCAGTTTACAAAAAAGTGATTAATATCCATTTGTAACATAGCAACAAGGCAGTATATCTTTCATTTACAATCTGTAGCACAATGCAACTGATGTTTCTTCCTTGGAGAATAAAGTTATTTTCTTCTCACTAATGCTGTTCTTAGCTACCCAGGAATGCATACGTGGAAGGCTTGACCAGGAAGCGTGTACCTTCCTGTTTCACTGGCTTCTGAATTTCCCCTACGTTCTCTGAACTGTCAGTGGCACCCTTTGTGAAGAGCTGTGCCTCTGAGAAATTTGTGCTGTATAATGAAGAAGAGCAAGAAATTCAAGCCCAACTGGAATCAAAGCACTTAATTACATAGTTGATCTCTGCTATGCATCCTGTGTCCCAGAGTCTACTTAATGTCACATAACATCAGAAATAAAATTAAAATGCATATCCTAGAGGCTCAATCACAGCTCTAACGTTCTAAATACAGCAGACAATGGAAGGAAGTTCAAACACTGTTATACTCTGTGTCTACAAAAGCAATAGGTATCATGAAAAGAAAAAATGACATTGAGAAAGTCACCTTTTTATGGTGGTTGGTGCTGAAATACATGGTATGTTTAGGCATCTCCTCTTAATATAGGTCAAAGGAGACAGTGAAACTGCAGCATAGAAATGTAAGGAGTACAATAGCTGTGCCATAAAATGAAACACAAAAATGTGGGTTTATCTAGGGTACAAGATTACATCAGAAGTATCTGGGGCTGAATGAAAACTGAAGAATCAAATTTGTTTTCTCATGAAGGAAAAGAATACCGAAATCTAGGGCACAACTAAAAAGATTCAGAAAACACTAAAAAGACTGGCAGATTTAGAATTAAATCTGGGCACATTATTTAGAGTTAGCTCAAGATCTACTCAGTCCAGAATAAGGCTTGTAGCAGATGGATGGCAGTCTAGTTCAGCAGACATGACTGAAAATTCAAAATGCCAGTAAAAAGGACAACTCATGTATGAAGCTCACATCTGCAGGGGTAATAAGGAATACGCATTCAAACTCAAAATCAAAGTCATGCAAAATAACACAAGAAGCCTTACATTCTGTGATGGCCAGCGCAATCTAGGAAAACATGTCACAAAACATATGTAGAAAGAGAAGCAAAAAATCTAATACATTATGTCATTTTGCAAGGGTGCACCAGCAGAGTGCACAACATAAAAAGGAGATGATGAAGGCCTCATTAAGTCTGATTAATTTCTTCACAGGAGTTGTACCAGGAGATGAATGGACTGTCAGCTAGAAAGCAAATGGGAAAGGTATTGCTTTGAGCGCCAGCGTCCAGCTTAAAACTAATGTATTGCCAGAAGTGTAGAGTTTCTAATAAAACGACACTAATAATAGAAGATAAGCAATAGGACCTAGATCTCAAAGTGGTTAGCTTTTCCCACAGACACAATATATTAATTAAGCTATATTTCTATAAAGTAAAACAGTGCTAAAGGAAAAAAAGCCCCAGCTTTTGGATTAAAAGTAACTAATGTCCTTGGTCGTACTAAGGAGGCCACACTCAGAGGCAAAAGGAAAGCAAAATAATTCAGGTTATTTTGAAGATATTCCTAGAAAATATAAAAGTCCTCATCGAGTATAGAAAAGAGCTGGAGAAATTCAAGCACTTCACATTTCATGCCTCCAGGAAAGCTCCCCTTGGCCTAACATAGCATGAGAAGAGAACCTGAATGCATTATTTTGGGAGTCACAGCGCAAACAGAAGAACCAAAAGAGCAAACATATTTAAGCATCATAGAAAAAATATTCCACTTAACCATGGATTCCAAATAATTCAGCAAATATTTAAAAAGGGAACGTGTTCCATTTCCTCAAAGGGACGGAACACTCAGGGAATGTGGCTGATGCCAAGATTTTTCTTCACTCAATGAATTTTCAAAATCTTTCTATCCTGAATCTTTATTTAATCCAATATTCTAACAAAATCTCCAAGGTTTAAAGGTGCAAGAAAGTGCCCAGTTAATGTGGTAATTCATGACTACAAAGTCAAGCTTCCATTTCATTATAATTTGAATAGCTCTCACACTTCAGAAGACTTCTAATTGCATTACTGATGATGAATTTTGAATGGTCAAAGCATGCCTGTGTTGTGCACATTTTAGTGCCTTCAAGGCCAACACACTAAACAATTAAAAACTTTCAAATAAATACTCTTGCAAAATTGAAAGCTAAGCCATAAACTACATTACTAAGTTCACTGTTATTACAGCAGATTAATTAGTCATGAAATAGAGTTTATGGGTGCACAAAGAAAGACAATGCATCATCTCTACTACCAGCAAATACGAAGATCTAAATCTCCAAGAGAACTGATAATATTTCTTCTAAAAGATGCAGCAAATTTTATAGCAGTTGAGAAAATAAATACAAATGAGAATAGGCTTCATTATTTACCATGTTAATTTATTCTTCAGTCCAAATGTTTTTTACACCATCCTGGTATCTATTTTTACATATTAGGTATAAACTAGAATATCAGAGCAGAGGAGACAAGTTTGCAGAGATGGGATACCTATAGGGAGAATAGTCTCTTCATGCTAATAACTGTAAAGAATTTTCCTCTTTAACCAAATGAATACAAATTAGACTATCAAACAGTGCTACAGCCCCTCCTCTGCATAAAAAGACAGCTATTTTTTTTTGAGACAGTATTGTGGCATGCTGTTGACTCTCAGAGCAGATTTATATAAATAAAAGTGGATTTATCCCTTGTGCATATTCAAAATTAAAAGTCTTTTACTGAGAGATATCCACTCATATTTACTGATATCTGGTGATATCTATTAGTATCTATCTACTGATATTTACTGGGTTTTATTCCTACCAGTAGTGACCAAAACTCAACTCTTCTTCACCCTGTTTCTTAACATGATGGCATCTTTTACACACATTATTTACGCCTATACACCCCTATTCATGGCAACTAAGTTGCATGAGCTTTGGGGATGAATACTTCAGGCTCCAGAACACTATTTTAGGTCTGAATACCACATTAATACACATAAGCTTTACAAACAATGAAGATTTAAAGAAAATCAAAACTAGTGGTTAAAATGTTAACCTCACCATAGCTCTTTTTTTTTTTTTCTTAAAACTTGCAGGGATTTTTTTTTTCCTGTTTCTTCTCCCACACCCGAGTAACCAACTGAGACATTACTCAGGAATTTGGAACTTAGAGCTCTTTTGGAAACACCTCTGTTGAGCAGGGGCCTAAGCAAGCTGCTAAAAACAATGAAGTTTATCCATAAACTACAACCTTTTAGTTTTGCTATGAAGAACATCTCAGTCTTTCTCAAACATAAAGGGTGGAGACTCAAATTAGGTCCAAAGTGGGATATTAATTCAAATAATTTACTAATTTTAAGAATTGCAATAAAAATTGATGTTAACTGGCTGTAAACTTCGTTTTGTGCCACATCTTCTTCAGAAACGTTCAGTCTAATGCCTCCTTTGTCTCCACCTTGGTCTTTTGCTCAGTCAGTTTGCATACAAACTCTGTAAACCAATAAAGTCCCATACGTTTGCATTTTAGCTGCATGGGACAGGATTTATTGTCGGGAAACAGCAACTCCCTCTAGCGCCAAAGGAGCTTCCTCCTTTGCAGCACACTAAATGAATCTCCAGCAGAAGTCATTCTTTACTGATTAATATTGTGTTCTTGTTCTGAAGTTGCATTTGTGAGTCTATTCTACTGTTACTGGGCCTTGTATCTGCTAACACAAGTGTTAGCAGGCACTAAAATTTAATGGAAAAAAACCCCACATTTCTGTGCTTGCAAAGCAGGATACTGTTAGGCATTGGTGATTTTTTTCTTTGAAACAAATTATGTTTTTCTTTGAAACAAATGCACACTGGAAAACTTTGGTTTACATACTCAGACCCTATCAGACTGGCACTAAAGCTGGCTAGACGCCATTTTTGAAAGCTGTTTCAGAACCTCCTGGCCTTTCACAATTTATGGCAAGTGTATGATTTCCAACTAAACAAAAACATTGAAATCAGTCACAGTTACTCTGGATGCTAAATTTGTCCTAGGTTTTGATACTCGGGAGGTTAATATGCATAGACTCTACCACAGAATAACAAAACAGAAAGTTAGAACACCCTCATGGGAGTTTTTATCCTCTGCAGATAAGATAAATAGAGCCCTACGCCCTTGAATTATAAGCTAGCTGTGGCAGATCAGTTCCACGGGGGACATTCCATGCCGGCTTGGTATGCTGATAACAGGGTTTGGATGCTGCCAGTACTATTAGACTGCACATACTGTACATGAAGGTTACTAAGATTGTCACACTCGCAGTGAGGCTTTGCACACATTAGTTTTCTTGCATTGTTTTCTGATGCACAGCAATGGAAAAGCACAAGTGGTAAAGGCAAAAAACCAGCCCACTGCTGGTGAGAAATAATATTGCATCTCATTAAAGGTGACCAGAGGCAGCAGGGAAGCTGTCCTACCTCCATCACAGAGGGGTGACTAGCCTGCAATGCTAGGCCTGCCCTCCATCCAGAAGATGCACTAAGCACTAGAGGTGGAAAAGAATAGGAAATGGGGTTTATAAAAAAGATCTCACTAGAAACTCCTGTTACAATGCCCTAAAACTCAGATAATGATCTGATGTCCAAAATATGCATTTTTAAACCTTTATAGGTTCACTGATTATGACCTACTATCTAGAAAAAGGATGAACACAGGAGACAAGCAGCTGCTCTGCTGTCTTAAGGTCAGAAGCTGAGATACAAGCTGCCCCTCCTGTAGCGTATGTGGTAGCCATTTACAAAGCAGACAAGCAAAGGGCAAGATACATGCCCTGTGCAGATCCATAGCAGTGAGGTATGTCTCTGTATGTTGCAACATGGCAGAGTTCTGTACAGTGCACAAGCTAAAATAGCACAAAGTCAGCATACAGAGAATTAGGGTGTCTACAGTGCAGACAGAAGGGGTGAAGACAGTGGGGCCAAGAAATGACATATCTATCCCTGAACAATTACCAAGTACAATTTGGCTTTCTTACTCCTGTAGTCTATACATTTTTTTTTCCTGGGATCACTTGCACCCTGTGAGTCCCACGTAGTAGAACTCCTGCAGATTTAATGGCTTTACAAACTGACACCCCACAACCTGGTCTTCATCAACAACCAGCTTGGCTTGGTACTCAGCTCTGAGGCTCGCAAACTTCCTGCTATAAAGAACCATCCATTATGAGAATGCCACCTGAGATTTAACTAAGTAACCAGCCTGGTTGCCCGGGTGGAGCCATGGGATAAGGTGATGCTCTTAAGTCTCCCAAGAATGTCTTAAGGCAGTGTTTCTATGTCTGTTATATATTTTGTGGCTAATGAAGCATTGGCTGGCATATTTGCTGGAGTTGGTACATTTTGCATGAAGAGTTATTAAGCTGCTTTTACTAAATACCATATTAGTTTTGCTTGGCACATAGAGTGTATTTTTAAGATGGAACATGTTATAGACATAGAGTTTGTTTGTCCTACCTGATTTATTTTTAATATGATCTCGCATAATAATAGAGTGATTTGTTCCAATTCTACAACAAGGGAATAAGAAGATGTTTTCACTTCCAGTCTTAAATAGTTTGTAATCTGGAATAATTTGCCCTTTGTACACACCTTCCTTAAATGAGTGAGTCATGTATTAATTGTTACTTATTATGGTCCTAGTCCCTTATCCTGCATAACTTTACTCAAATAAACTGGCTCTGCGGTTGCCCAAATGGGTGATGTCAGACAGGAACACAAGTAAATTGCCTTTCTGTGCAACTGATCTTTGTCCTGTTGTTAGTCTTACTCCTACTCTCAGCAGTGCGGGATCAGCACAGGTGCATCCACATAACTTAGAAAACAGTTCTGCATTTGCTGTGCTAAAAGTGCATCTTATATAAGCGTGTGTCATTATAGCTTTTAAAGCTAGTGTAGAAAAGTATTTCTAGCTTTAGCTGTCAGGAAACAGCAAGAATGAGCTGCTCTGCAGAGGAAGGTGAGCCAAGAGGAACAAGTCAGGATGGCAAGCAGATGCGAGCAACGCCCTTCCTAACAAGGTGTAGTACCACACTACCTGAGCAAGAAGAGCAAAGCGGGTCCAGTGACAGTAACCAGGTTCAGCCAAAAGTCCACTGATGGCCAGACATCTCTGCAGACACCTGGCAGGTCCCAGGTCAACCCAGGGAGACAAGTCAGCAAGGCAAAATCAGGGCTGGCAAGGTACAAGGCCAGGCGTCACATACATGCAACATATTCAGGCAGGAACCCACAGCAAAGCCTGGGCTGAAATGCAGCTCCTGACCCAATGGGTGGAGTCTGCATGGACCGAAACGTGCATCCTGGTCCCATGTGAGGTTTCTCTCAACTCTTTCTCATGACCTAGCTGTTTACAGAGCAGTCTAACCCAGCGTTATGCAGTTGTGCCACACCACAGTTGCCAGTGCATGGAGGCAGCCAGAGCCTGGGAGATGGAGAAGGGGCTCCAGAGGAGTCTTACAGAGAAAGATGGTTTCAGGCTGGTCAAGGCAACTAGAGCCTGTGGGCTCACTGAAGGCCCTGATACCAGCTCAGTTAAAATATTTTGTAAAAAGTTTTTAGCTATTAATTTCCATTTAAATATGGACTACTCTTCTCATATTTCTTATTCTCCTTGCTACATCAAATGTTCACAAGTCCATACATACTGAGGCTCTCATTCGGCTTAAAATGAACCAACAGTTACTTTCTGATTTTTGTACTTGACATTGACTGTTTCAGTGAATTTATATTGCTTATTGTTTCACAATGTTTACATTGTGAAAAACGTGTTCCATGTTTCTCAGTTCAATTTCTCTTGATAGACAAGGCAGTTCACTAACTTGTTCCAAAAAATGACAGTGACATATAATTAAATTTGAATGCAACAATAGATCAGTTATGGAACTGCATACAATTCCATATAGTCTATGTCAATAAAAGCTATTACACAGTAACAAACTGACTTTCAGACACACCTATTGAGAGCACCAGCTAAGCCTATCACTGATATAGCAGGAATTGCTGGGTATAATTCTTTCTAAAAATCAGTCAACACATCTTCCTACAATAACTTTAACTGAATGTTTTCTTCAGACTTCATAAAACTGAAATCTGATATAAGGAGAGAAATGAAGACATGTATTTAGGTTAACGTTCACTATGTTGATGGAACTGCCTGTGCTGTCTCAATCCTCACTTTGGAAATCCTAAACTTTACATCTTGTTTTACTAAAAACTTGCAGTGAAAGCACTGGAACTGTCTTCCAGAACTTTTTAATCTGGAAGTGTAGCTGCATGCTGGTTAAAATTCAATCTAGATGTGGTAAAAGTCTCTGGAGCACAGTAGAGAGACACTGTAAGTGAGCTATCCTGATTCCAGATCATTGGACAGTGCACGAACATCCATGAACTTCTGATTCCATAATTCAACTGACCAGTCATTTTACATCTTGTCCAGCTAGAAATAGTTTTCACTTCAAATCCAGATACTTCTTTACCATGAGATCCTTCACTGCAACATTATATTGGGGCCAACTCTGTCCCTCCAGAGTTGCCCAATGTCACCATGATGCTAGCACACAGCACTGTACCTAACAATCCAAGAAACCAGTAGTAGTAAACAGCAATGCTAAGAAAATCCTGACTGTTACTTGTTAAGAGCTTGTAAGCCCACTCAAAACTCTATTATGTTAAAATGTGGAGGCAATGATGTCAACGAATGTGCAGCAGATCTGCAGTCATGTGGTGGTGTCCGCGACAAATAGCCTGTAGCATCATAGCCACAAAGAAGCACAAACCATTCCACGTGAGTTAAAGCAGATTTTTCCCATGGGCTCATGGTAGAAGCGTAGAGACACCTGGTATTCTTTTCATTCCTAGCTGAGAACAGCTATGGCACACATATCTTTAGATATAGTTTATCTAAAGATCCAGATTTTAATTTCACTGATTTTTTTTTTTTCTTTTAAACAGTCAACAGACTTCAGGAAAACCTGGATATGTGATCCAAACCTCTTTCAACTAATAACTATGCAAAAATTTTATGTAGAATTCCATGGAAATAGAGATAAACAGCAGAAAACTTCAATTAATTCCTCCTAAGCTTCAATTATACTCTATTCGTGCTTGGCAAGAGCCCTGTGTAGCTATAGCAGCACAGTTCCATGGACTGGGGATGCACAGTAGTGGAAGGCTCCTTTAGAATTTTTGCAGGAGACCCGGTCACTGCACTGTCTGGAAGGCAGAGCAAGTCTGCAAGCAAGAGTTATCTGCAGAGCAGAAGTGATGAGGGCAGGACATCTCTGTAATGAGCACCAGAGCCAAGGCACTACTTAGTCTCTAGCAGCTGTAAGGATCAGGTCAGAGATACTGACCTGTGCTTTGCAAATTGAATGCTTTATCAAAGCTGACTGTTAAGCAGCAGGGAACTAGGCCTACATTCTTACACCATCACCATTCTCCTACCTTCAAACGACAAAGGTGTTTGTTATTGGTTGCTTTGTGGAGGAAAGGTTAGAAAGAAAGCATTCCCCACATGCCATCAGAATGGTTCACTGAGTAAGGTGAGATGAAGACTAGTTCAACTTCAAGAAGATACGAATGGACGATAGAAAAGAAAGGAATGATTTGAGGTCATCTGCACTTCAAAAAAAAGGGAAAAAAAATCCACATATGTAGAGCAAAGCTCGTCTTTATTTTTTATTTTGTAAGGAATATTTTTAATACTGTTTTTAGATAGGACACAGCAATGACAAGCAATTCTTCGAAAAATAGTTCTCCACTGCCTAAAGACTGTAGGCAAGAAACACTTACCTGACAGACACCCATATTTCCCAGATCAGTTTTGTGTATTGTCCTCAGCCCACATAATTCTGTGTTTTATATTTAGACTTATATTTAGATTTATATTCCAGAATACAAATCTAATAGCAGTAAATTGCTTAGTCAGTCATTTAACTTCTTATGCTATGAGACTGGCTGAGACAGTTGTTCAACAAACACATTAGGCTATAAAAAGCGGATAAATACAGCTAATTCTCCTGTTTGATTTTCTGCATGGACTGCACAAGCAACAACTTGTGTGTCAACACAAGGTTGGGGAAGAAAGTGCAGAAAGGGGAATGAGCAACTCAGGGAGGATGGCCTTTTTAATGACCCAAAAGGTTTATCATGCCATAACCTTAAGTAATAATGATGGAACACAAAACCTTAGTAGCATAATTTGTAACAAACTACCACGAGTAACACGTTACCTGAAAATAGTACACCGTGTTGGGAAGGCAGAGGGAAAAACAACAGGATCTGTAATATATAGAGAGAAAGTTTTTATGAAGCTAAAAAGAGACATTTATTTTCCAGATTTCTCCTTACCCATTAAGCTTTATAATTTGTGCTTGAGCTAGGTTCCCAGCCAGATTAAAATTGTATTTATCTTGTAAGGCCTGTCAAAATGCAATATGATCTCCAAGCAAATCTGCAAACATTCTTTTTTCTTTGAGAATAGAGAGGTGATATATTTGGAAGATTGGCTTATTTTGAAGGTGCCTGTCAACCTTGCATGAGGTGGGTAGTTCTCTAAAAATAAAGTGAGTACGTTTGCCTCAATGTAAGGAGAAGTAAAATGGCTTTTAACCTTCAAAACACCTTCCTTTTCTCATCAACTTTTTATCCTCAAACATGCAGAATAGTCAGCCAAAGTAGAGCAGGACTTTGAAGTCTGAGGTGAGAAAGGACATAAATGAGAAACATTTGAATAAAGGAGTGGAGAGCTGACAAAATAAGCACAGATAAGAAATTAGAAAACACGTTATGTGAAGAAAGGATGAGGAGGAATAGGGAGTGGAGTTGAAGGCGAGAAGTCTGAGTGGGAAGGAAGGTAAAATGTTTGTGCCTTTTAGCATTTCCTGGCCCTAGTGCACATTTCTTTTCTCTGGGCTTTAAAGCTACTCAGCAGTCACTGGGAATAAAACCCCAAAAACTAAAAGCCAAACCTAACTCATTCCCATTCTGTACACCTTCAAAAAAAGTCAAAGACAGTGGGAAGTAAAGAGCAGTTTCTTAATTCTATTATTCAGTTACATCTATGTTTGTTGTTTAGTTCAGGCAGGACCTCATCCTCATGTTTGTCTTTAATGTGCTTTAGAAACAGGTTTATGAAAGGAGGTCTTATGAAAATATTAATTATTATATCTTAATCTCCTTCCCTTTGAGGTCATTTACTCGGAGAGGCTGAGCTGTGTTACCTAAGCCATATACATAGCTAGGCTAAAAAGCTTACACTAGTAAAGAAGTCACAGTTTTGCCAGCCCCATGCTCACATAGTAGTATGTATGTAAAAGAAATTCCCACAAAATCAGCAGAATTTAGAATGGCTCAATATGTGTTTCAAGACCTTAACATGTTCCAGTGCAATAATTACCTATTTATTTATAAATCAGATTCCTATCTTTTATACAGAAAGCTAAGAATAAAATGAAAGGAAACCATTATTTAATGCTTTCAAATGTATCCTAAAAAATCCTTGTTTTATAATAATCTATTCAATGAGAAAATCAGCATATTAAATGGAAATTTTCCAAGTGGGTAATCAGCATTGTTTTCAGAATTTGCAATTAAAGCTAACTCTTTTAAACTGTTGTAGCTCTCCTGTATTTCCTGGTTGCCAGATGTTTCTGCTTTGTACAGGACTCTTAGCAGCTGTAGATTAGCACTGACATGTTTTATTATCTCTGGGTACTGACTTTTGAAAGGAGCTTGTCAGGTTTTGATAAATGCTTGGACGTCAGACAAATGGAGAACTTCCTAGAAAAAGAGAAACAGGCATCCTAGCAATATCTAGAATAGTTAAAATAGATTAATAGATTAAGGTGTAAGTGCAGTGACTCTGCATACAAGTAGTCCAGAACATGCAACTAGAGAATCTCAGAGCTTTATACTGCCCTTATATGACTGGTTTTTGTTTTTCTTAATGGATGCTTAATCCACGCTGTCTTTTTCATCAGCATGTGTAAAGTCAAAAGAAGCAAAAAAAGTGGATCTATCTCTATTGACATTGGACCTACAAACCACTTAAACATAGAGGAAAACTGGAAAACAAGAACAGCAGTCTCATTGTTTATTACTTTCTCCCCCATCCAAAATATATTTTTATTTTCTTTATTAATCTTCCTCTTTTTTATTTTTTCTGTAATGGAATTATAGGTACTAAGCCATCTGCTTTCTTACATACACTAGATAAAGTTGATATTGACTTAGTCTTTTAGGGTGTTGACAGATCAAATCTGTCAAATCTTAGTGGCGATTTAATAAACCCAGATGCTTGCTTCACCTGTCAGAGGAGCTCATACCAAAGCTTGTGTAAGGGAACATGTGTTCTTCCCTCAGCTGCTTCCATACAAAGCTCAGAATCTGAGGGCCTTAACACCTATAATTCAGGCAGTCATTTGGCTTGATCTATTAGAACCCATAGCTGTCTGTCACTTCTCTTTGGCTGGTTGCTGTATAAGGCTCAGGAGAATGGAATACGTGCATAAGTATCTGTGACTTCAGTTTGTCGATTATACCTGGACTATCATGGCTACGTGAGGATGTACGGAGCCATGACATTTTTTCCAAAAAGAGACTTTTACAAAAGAGACTACTATTCTGATTTCCCTGAGATTACCTTTCAGATTGCCTTTGCTCCTAACCCATCTCATTAGCAATTTAAGGTAAGATGCCAGACTCTGAACTCAAGCCACTAACATGCAAGAAGTAATTTCTTCTGCTAGCCTTGAGAAAAATATTAAAATCTCCAGCTGAGGTCGGTGTAGCCTGCTCGGATAGGAGGACAGTATCTTCAATGAGTACAGCTAAATTGCCTGAACACATCTGTCTGAGTCTGCAGATGAGGCATAAAAGAATATTTTTGTGTTATTGCTAACATTAATGATCTGTTAGCACTTGTTTTAATAGTAGAAAGGCCCTTTCTTGTTCTTTCTTCTCCAATGTCTGCAATGTTTCTATTTAAAGGATTGGCCACTTCTTACCTCAAATGCAGCTTAAATTAATCAATACTCAATTAATACTGCCCTGGCAGCCAAGGGGGCAAACCACATCCTGGGGTGCATCAAACACAGTATAACCAGACAGTCAAAAGAGGTGATTACCCCGCTGTATTCAGCATTGGCATGGCTTCACCTGGAGAACTGCATGCAGTTCTGCACCCCACAATTTAAGAACAATGGGAAGGTCCTCGAATACGTCCAGAGGAGGGCAACAAAGCTGGTGGAAGGGCTGGAAGGAAAGTCTAAGGACTTTGGGTTTGTCTGGTTTGGAGAGAAGGAGGCTGAGGGTCGACCTCATTGCTGTCTGCAGCTTCCTGAGGAGGGGAAGTGGAGAGGGAGATGCCAATCTCTTCTCACTGGTATCCAGTGATAGGATGCCTGGGAATGGTTCAAAGCTGTGCCAAGGGAGTTGACTGGACATTAGGAAGCGTTTCTTTACCAAGAGGGTGGTCAAACACTGGAACAGGTTTCATAGAGAAGTTGTTGATGCCCCAAGCCTGTCAGTGTTTAAGAGGCATTTGGACAATGACCTTAATAACATGCTTTAATGTGGTCAGCCTTGCATTGGTCAGGCAGCTGGACCAGATGATTGTTTTAGCTCCCTTTCAACTGAAACAGTCTATTCTATTCTAGGTAAAAGTCACTTTTTGGAATGGTACCGGTAGGCCTCCACAACGTACTTCTGCAATGCATCTGAGGATTCTTCAAGATGACTATGTGTTTACATTATATTTTGGCTGTTAACAGAGTTTGTATAAACTTGAACTGTTTAACTAGACTGCAGTTTAGTTCACGGTGAAGATGTATGTTAAAGTTCAAGTTGCAGGCTGCCATAAGTCAATGAAAATTCTGTGTAAAACACAGAAAAACACACTCAACGTCATAAAATGCTGCGGAGTGATGGATCATAGCCTTCTAGACTGTTGAAGAACTGTCAGCTTTATGAGAAAATCTATAGACGTTATAATTTGTATTTTTTATATTTCTTATTTAGCTGAATAAAGACCCTTACCCTTTCTGTCTGCATCATCAAAATGATCCTGAAGTGCTTACATTAAGGATGGCATCATTACTTTTGGTATCATTTTCATTACCCTATTTCATTAAGTATTTAGACTCCAGTCACTTGTTATTCAATTTTATAGGACTACTCCTTCCCTAATCCCTAAAAAGCTAGTCTGGATATTATCAACACTGGTCTCTGGATGCTTAAGGCAAGCACAAGCAAAACACTCCCTCACAGGACTGAAACAATAATGAGATGAGGGTTTTCTCCACATTAGGAAATGCTACCAGTGGAAATGGAGGTACTAGTGCAAGCAGATTTGGTTTAGGCATGTTTGGAGGTGTGTCCCTTCTGGTTTACTTTAACCAGGTTAGTTTAACTTGGTTGATAGCAAACCAGCAGTGGGGTAAATGAAAACCCAGCTTTTAAACAGAAAGGAGAACACCTGGTAGCAGTTCACACTGCTTTGGTTGCGATGACCCAAATGTCAGCCAAGCTAGTCTGACTTTTCCTCTCATGGAGCCTCTAATTGAGAGAGCATTTCAGGAACAGCAAACACCATCAGGCTCCTATCAAAGCCCCTTGGAAAAGGTAAAAGAGAAGAAGTCTGCCACAACTCCCTGTAATGAAAAGCTCAAAAGCTCTTGATACATGGTTTATTCTAATAAATAGAGGGGAGCACCATCTTTGTACAGAAACATGTCTTTAAGTGTGTCCAGTTTATTATTAAATACAGCTAAAGGTGTCAGCAGAAATATACAGAATCACAGAATCACATGGGGTTGGAAGGGACCTCTGGAGATCAACTAGTCCAACCCCCGTGCCAAAGCAGGTCCACCTAGAGCAGGTTGCACAGGAACGTGTCCAGGTGGGTTTGGAATGTCTCCAGAGAAGGAGACCCCACCACCTCCCTGGGCAGCCTATTCCAGCGCTCTGCCACCCTCAAAGTAAAGAAGTTCCTCCTCACGTTTAGATGGAACTTCTTATATTCAAGTTTGTGCCCATTTCCTCTTGTCCTGTCACTGGGCACCACTGAAAAAAGACCGTCCCCATCCTCTTGACACCCTCCCTTTAAGTATTTATGAGCATTGATCAGATGTCCCCTCAGTCTTCTCTAGACTAAAAAGACCCAAGTCCCTCAGCCTTTCCTCATAAGAGAGATACCTTTGACAAAAAGGTTTCTCACAGATGACTCAAAACCACCTTGCCACACCAACAGCTCATCTGCATTTTTTTTCTCTGGAGAAGCATGGGGGAAGGGAAAACAACGTGATTTTGGCTGAAGGCTGAGGGGAAAGGCACATTTGAAAACATTCTCATTAAGATCCCCCCCCGCCCCTGGGCCTGACCTGCTTTATTAATCGATACGTTGGTTCCTCCACTTCTGAGCGCCTCACAGACTTACTCCTGAGGTATTCAGGGCTACTCCGACACTACAGGAGAGAGCAAAAGAGTTTTGTCATGACACGCGTGACTGAAAGCTGTGGCGTTAGTTGGTCAGGGAAAGGTGACAATAACGATATAGCCCAGTGACTGACAGTTTTGGTCGAGGCCTCCCGCCGTGGAGGGCGAGGGGAACGGCAAGGGCCCAGTGGGCCCTTGCCGTTCCCCTCGCTCTCCACGGCGGGAGGCCTCGACCCCTCCACAGAGCAGGCACCGGTGAGGAAATGAGCGCCGCGGGGACGGAACTACACTTCCCGGCAAGCCGCAGGGGCGGAGGGAGGCGAGGGCGATCCCCTTGACGGCGGGAGGCGGAGGAGCGGGAGGCGGGCCGCCTCAGGGAGCCCCGTCGCCGCGGCCATTGGCGGGTGGCGCTGTCATGGCGCTCTCCGCGGCGCCCCTCAAGGTTTGCATCGTGGGCTCGGGGAACTGGTGAGTGCGGCGGCAGCCCCTGAGAGGGCTGACACCTCAGCGGGCGGCTCCGGCCAGACCTTCCCCGCCGTCGTGCCCGCCCGGGCCTTGCTGTCGGAGCCCCCGCAGCTGGAGGGTTTGGCGCCGCGGCCGCGCTTCCCTCAGGGGGTGGCGGCGGTGAGGGCAGCCGCGGCCCTGAGGCGACGGCCCCGGTGCTGGGGGTGAAACACGGTGTCGCCGGCGGCAGGGCTTGGTTTGTGGCGAGGTTTTGGGCGCGCTTGTGCCGGACGGGTGGGCTTCTCCAGCCCTCGGTCTCCCTCGGAGGCTGAGGTGCAGCCCTGAGGTAAACGAGAGGGGAAGCGGCAGAACCGTTTGCCCTGTTTTGGAGTGCTTGCAGGCACCCACCTCTCCTGTGAAGAAGTTATTTAGGTTATTTTTAACCTGGTATTTGTTGTGTGTGGCTTGTCCGATGTCATTGACGTAGACGTTAAAAATACTGAACAGTTTGTTATTTTTTTTTTCCCCAGCAGGTCATTGCTAAGTAAGCGTTGCCTGTAGGGGTTCTGTAACAAGTCCACAATCTCTCCGAAAGTGTTGCTCGGGGTTTCCTATATTAGCTGTTTTCCAAGGTAGTTCAAAGAAGAGTTGTGAGACGCTAGGTTATTTAAAATACCTTTTCTTTTTTTCGAATTGATTACGCTGAGGCACACTGGAGGTCTGAGACAAGGTTTTATTGCTACATCTATCCCTAGCTCATAGTTAGACTTAAATAAACTCACTCTTGCGGCATCCCATTAGATTTACTAATAATTTCTATAAGAGAAGCGTCATGTTAATAATCTTTTGTTTTGCTTCCTCACTTTCTCAACCATTCCTGAACACTGTTTTCACCCTGGATCTCTATTTACAATGCATAAATTAAGTACAATATGTTATCTAAATGTATCTTCACAGTTTGTGACTTTAATTACTAATGCTAAGGATACATTATTTCTGACAATATTCTGTTTTTTAAGACTAAATCTAAATTAAGAGCAGTTCGGCATAGAGCAAGGTAGTGCAGTTTACTAAACAAAACAGCCTTTTCTCAGGGTGATCTTAGACTTGTTGCTCGTCCCATGCCCCCTCCGTGCAAGTGGCTTTTGCTGCTGTTTTGCATAGTTAAAAATATCAGCAACTGCTGAGTTGTGTTCTTATTTGTGGTGGCTTGTTGAGGGAATGGCTGACATTTCAGTGCAGCATCTCTTGCTTTCCTTGCCATAGCTTGTAATACTGTGGGAGATACTGTGCATTGCACTATATATCAAAAGGAAATTATGTAGTTAGACTTACTAATCTTTTAGGAGTATTGTTCCCGTTTTCCTGTACCTGAAATCTAGCAAAACATTTTACAGGAAGTTTGGCTGCACTCTGAAACACACTTGCAGAAGCAACAGGATTTGTAGATACTCTCTTCTAGCAATAACCACGTGCATATATATTTTGTTTTCACCTCATTGGATCAGTTTATTAACAACAAAAGCTTGTGCCTAATAGGATGGATATTTGGGTGGCAAAATGCCCATATCTGTAAGGCTGAGAGAGATACTGCTGTTACTGGGCATCAGCTTTTTTCTTTCTCTTGGTAATAAATGTATTCAAATAACTGATAACTTATTTTGTATTTGATAGGAGTGTGGCAGGTTTTTTGTGGCAGCAAAGCAGAAACAAAAGTAATCAAAAATTGCAAATGGTTTGATGTGCAGCAGCTTTCCCATCTTCCTCCCCGTGCCATCCCAAATGTTTCTGAAAACAATAATTCTTGGAGATGAAGGTGATTCTTCCTCAGAGTCCAAGGGATGACAGACACCAAACCCTGACTGCAAAGAACACTGTGATTCGATAATATACGCAACCATTGAACTAAATAGAACTTAATTTGAATTGTGTATCTGTGTGCATGTGAGTGCCTTTTTGAACTGGGGCTAAAGCCGAAGCATTTCATGCTCGAAAGCAGGTAAACAGGAAGAAATTGACGCACTCATACATATCTTATCATTGGTATTTTAGCGTGATATATTTTTGAAGCCTGGATTACGGGAGTGTGTGACAGGTGTTGCCTACACTGTAAGCAGTTGAACTGAGTGGGGTTTGGCATCTTTAGCAGTTCAGAGACTGTGGGGTTTTGGGGTTCTGTGAGACGATTCTGTCCCACAAGTGCCAGTAACTATAGGGACATCTTTGCCTTCACACAGCCCTTTAACCTATATCTGGGATGAAAACAACCCACTAAAGGAGGTTGGCACAACAGTGGCCCTTCAGAAGGGTTGAGCCAATCGCCTTGGATGATAAACTCCTTCCAGTTAGACTTGTTTGGTCGGTTTGCTGCTGGGGAAGGTCACCTTAACAATGAAGTTGACTTGGCAGGGGTCACTGGACACCTGATGGAAGATCATGGGACGGGACAGATGGTTCTCAAGGCTTAGAAGCACAGGAAGAGCTGTGCTTTTTGCTGGCCTTGCCCACATTGCTCAGTGAGTGGGTAAGTGATTGTATTAGGATCTTTAAGATAGGGGATAAAATAAGCTTTCTTGAATACAAAGAGAGTACTCCTTGGAAATAGCCTTGAAGCCTCAGAATTCAAATGCCCAGATTCAGTTAAAACACTGAAAATGCTGCCTCAGACGTGTACTATAGCTTGCTCTTCTGATAATACTTCCAGAGCTGGTTAACAAGGTGTGCACAACCAGAATTTATCCCTGCCTGTTTTGCTAGAACGGGTCCTTAATGAATCTGATCAATCACCTTGAACAAAACCTGTAGAGTTTGGGAAGAGAGGGGAAGTTACCGGGACAGAGGGGTTCATTTGCTTAGGAACTGGCTTGTAGAAAAATAAGACGTAAAAGTTGTGGCTTAACTGAGGTGATTTTATAGGGATGAGTGGTAGAGCTAGTTAGTGATGGTATTTGCACTTGCATATTGTGACTTCCACTAATGCTGGTACCAGAGCAAGTTTAAGAGTTTCTGGGTTTTGTACTTTACCTTTAAAGTGATGAGGGGAAAGCAGACCAACTGTGCTACACTGTAACAGTGAAGGGCAGGAGACAAAGTGCATGGTCTGGCTCAGTGAGGTCCAGTAGAGTTCCTCGGAAGTCTTAAATAAGAACTGTATATGATTGTGCTCATTGCAAGGAAGAGAACTGCTGTTTGGCATGCAACTACCTTGTTGTATTAGTTGAATAGCATTAACCATCCCTCGGAGCGTGTCAGTGTTAAGGTTTATGAGGAAATCTTTTACTATGGTTTTTCTTGTGTAACTGAGCTGCTGCAGGCACCAAGTCTTGAAATCTGGCTCACACTAGAACTGTTATTGCTAGGAATAAATTGGCAGGAATTCCCATTCCGTTGCCTTGTGATGTGTCAGGAGTATACAAGACGAGCCAGACATCCCAGTAAACTATTTCAGAGTACACACTGAGGAGTATTAGGACACAGAAGAGAATATAGGCTTGCTTGTTGGATTAACAGGTGTGGGGAACTGGTATTTCACCTTGCATAGAGCAATCTTAAACTCAGTGTCAGTTGTTTGACCTTGCTTAATTGAGTCCTACGACAGTTGTTGCAACAGGAAAAGAGGAACCAGAGAAGCCAGTCAGGAGAATCTGCTTGAATTCAGGAGCTAAGACTAGAAAAGTCTTCGCTTTTTCCATACTACATGTAAAGGCTGAAAAAACAGACAGCTAAGGCATTTAAGTGTTAAATAGTAATGGAACTTATGTCTCGCTCGAGTAGTACACGCTGCCAAACTTCAATCTGGCAAACTGTTTGAAAATCCCAGTCGGACTAGTTGCTGAATCAGTTATTTCTGTCTTTCTTTATCAACACTAAGCACAGAGGATGTGTAAGGAAGTTCATAACTGAAGACAGTGATGTGCCAGGATCCAGATTTTGTATATAAATCTGCAGTAGTAAATGTACATTTGTTCAAGGAATTCAAAGCACTTTCTGGGGAACACGTATTGTGTTGAATGCGATTCATACTGTTTGTGTGGATCTGAAGTTTGGGGGTTGAGCTGCAGTGGAAACTACTCTGTACATGCAGATCTAGAATATGAGCTTGATAAGGGATGGCTGACAATTCTGGCTTCTGTATCAACTTCTGAACCCAGGGGAATTTGTAGTGTGTGAAGTGTTATTAGAGAAATAAATTCCAGACTTTTAAGACATACAGTTTTATGGTTTAACTGAATAAGGTCTACTTAGGATACTATAATTTTTTCTGCCCCTGCTTAGAAAGTGACCTTAGGCCTGTGATAGCACAATGAGTTGTGCCATATTAAAAGCTCTTGGAGCAGAAAGAATCCATTTGGTTGAGTTGCCAGATACGAGTATTGCAGTATTACAAGCAACGTCCATAATAAATTTAGGGGAATGTGCGAGTATAACCTAGATTTGAAAAGTTAAAGTGTTCTTAACTCCTAATAAAGCATGCAGTTTCCACACACACATAAGCCTCAGATCGGTGACTCTGTGTATTTTTACCGCATTTTTCTAATTTTTTTTTTTTTGTCTGCTTAGTAGGTTATCAGTAATTATGAAGCTGCCTTCTTGTCCTAGGAAAGTAAGTCAGGTTAACAGGCTTTATGAAATTGCATCTTTTTCTTCCATGTAGCATTCAGGCTAGGAATAGAAGGGAAGGTTGTATTTGTTCCTCTTCTTGTAGGTAGCTTCGGTATTTCTGATTAATTTCACTGTTGCTTAGAGATTTGAGTAGTAAAATTGATCGCCATCCTACAGGTTTCACTGTGTGCTGTTCTTGGAGAGAAAATGAGGCTGTGATGGAATTGTCTGCCTGCAAATTCAGAGGATGCTGCTGCAACAGTTAAATTCTGTGGGTTGGCATCATAACCATAAAGCTTACAACTTATGCAAGATATAAATGCTTCTTGGCTTTAAATGCATATCAGTATTGTACAGCAATTGATGCGTCAGTCATCTTAGCAAAGAAAGCTTCCCTTTTCTTAAAGGTGAAAATGATAAATTTTTTTAAACTTAGTATGTCACTTTTACCACTGCTTTGAAGATATAATCCATTTGATTTGTGGAAATACAGTAACTCAAACTCTCACTGCATAGCCAATAAGCAGACAAAATAAATAAGGACATTTTCAATAAATGCTTCAGTCCAACCTAGTCCAGGTATATTTGAGAGAAAGCAGCAGGTGGGTATGACTGGGTATTTTTCCACTTGTTTCACTAGATGAAAAATGGTACATAGTAACTAGTCCAATAACATGTGAATTTCTGTTTATTTAGAGACAATCTTTTTCTTCTAGAGCAAAATAATAATTTTTAAGAATATTTTTCTTTTTTTCCCTGCAGGGGTTCTGCAGTTGCCAAAATAGTAGGCAATAATGTAAAAAAACTGCAAAAGTTTGCTTCCACAGTGAAGATGTGGGTTTTTGAGGAGAATATTAATGGGAGAAAACTGACGGATATCATAAATAATGAACATGAAAATGTAAAATATCTTCCTGGATACAAGCTGCCAGATAATGTGGTAAGGCTCAGAAGCTAAATTCTAGTTATGGATCAGAGGGAATATTGCTTATGTTGTGAATGGAGGTAGAAATTTGTTTTGTTAACAGCTTTAGAGTTTATAATATTTTATGCTATTTTACGGATGAGAGCAGAGATTTGAACAAGTAAAATCAAGCAGTTATGCAGGTAGGTAAATCCAACGCACCCGTCTCGCTATTGTCTTTAGGTTACTTCAGTTTCTGTATAGGGAAGCAAATGCAAAAACAAAGGCAAGATTAACAGCATACCCGTTTAAAAAAAATTTGGCCTCAACTTTGGAAGGGAGTGGCTGGTCAGTGAGAACTGAAGGAATTTCAACTACTCTGAAACTCTTAAAGTAATGCAGGAAGAGAGCTAGAGTATTTCTCAAGCAAACTGCAAGCCACTTGCAGTTTATCTGGTTCCCAGTTGCTTCTCAGTTATGTTCTCAGTTGCTGATCATTCTCAGTCAGATCAGCAAGTTAGAGGTAGCATTGCCAGGGCAGAACAGTAGGACTCCATATCTCTTCTGTATTGGTGTAAAGTGATGGTGGGTGGGCAGGTGGTGACTCTTGCCCCAAAAACATTATAGGAAGAAGCTGCAGCAGCTGGCAACTCAGTAGAGAATTTTGGTAGGAAAAATGTGAATTGCCATGCATTGCAGTTTTCTCTTTAACAGTAATGCTGAAATCCCATTTCCCTAGCCTTCAGCAAGTGTGGTGTTTCTGCTGTCCACTATGTGCTCAATCGAGTTTTTGTTGTTTATCAATAGGTTGAGCTTATTGCTGCATTTTAAACCTGAGTATTATTTTAAGATGGCCATCAGGTGGTAGGAAAAGTGGAGTCTGGCTAGTGACCTCAAAGTAGATCACCTTCTTAAAGGGTAAACAAAATCTATGAGTACAGAAAAAGAGAATATAAACTAGTAGGTGTAAGAGGCCTGGAGAAAAAATTGCATAAGGAACTAAGTAAAGAAACTACTTTCCAGTATGCAATAATTTATCAAAAATTGAGAATATTTTGTCAAACAGAAGGCCAGTTTTTATTTTATATTTTCTTACTCAGAGTACTTGCTTGAATGTTACAGAACATTTTGAATTTTCGTGCACTAACCATGCTGGCAGCTGTGAAGATGCTCTTTTCAAGAAGTAACATAGCTTCTTTAAAGGCTTACATTCTTTTGCTTTTTTGGGAAGTTTATGTTACTGCATATTTTCAAATATTTTCAATGATGAAGCACAGTAGTTTGTAGCATTCAGTATAAGACTAAAATGTACTTTTACTTACTAGCTAACACTTGTGTGTGTAGTGTTAATTTTTAGAAGTTACGTGGCTTTTCTCTCCCATAACTACACAGGTTGCTGTCCCAAACCTTAATGAAGCTGTACGGGATGCAGACTTGCTGGTTTTTGTCATTCCTCATCAGTTCATTCATAAAGTCTGCGATGAAATCACAGGACGAGTACCCAAGAAAGCGCTCGGTATAACTCTAATAAAGGTATAATAATTATTATGAATTAATAACTGAGAATGTGTCATGGAATCTTCTAAAACAAGGTGGCTTGATATTTCGATATGAAAAGTTTCTTTTTCTTACTAGCTTGATTGTTCCGTTAAGCCTTTCTAGATGTAAGATTGGAACTTGTCTCAGCCATTAGTGGATTGTTATGCAGTGTTTTATTTTAGGCTAGCGCTTGCAGGAAGAGGAGAACGAAGCTGTTCATAAGACTTTTTAAAAAGAAAGAGGGAGTGAATATGTTTTGCACCACCAAGCTTCCTAGTCTTTTATTTGTTGTTTCCAAATGCATCATTAGATGAAGAATAGAGCACAAGCATAATGCTTTGATTGTTAAGGCACATCCCACACACCGAGTTGATCGTTTTATGAACTGCTGAGAGAATTTCATGTGACTGAGAGGATAGTGCTCTTGTTCATGTCAAATATTATGTTGCAACAAGAGAGTCCGTTCATGTTCAGCATGGCCCCAAAAGAGAGTTTGAGCATAAGAAAATAGGAGGGGGCAGAGGTGCAGCAAGTATTTCACTGGAGTGTTTGTAGTTTTGGTGGCAGGAGAATTTTTTAATGTGGATGAGCTTATTTTTTTTTCCTCTTTCCCCCTCCACCCCCTACCCTCCCGCCATGTGTTTAGCTGCAAAGAATTAGCTATTCCCACGAGGTTAAGAAGATTCTGGTTTGTTGTCGCTTTGTACTTAGTTGAGACTAGGCCATTTTCTCAGCACACATTCGCTTGTTTACTATCATTTCTGGAAAATGATACCTTTATGGATCTGTGCTTAAAAAGAACAAAACCCCACTATCACTACTTACTGCAAAACTCGCTTGTTTCTTTAGTTTGGCTAACTAAGCCAATCAAATCTGTGTTATTTTGTCAATGCTGACCTGATGTATTGTTGAGATGTATGAAAAAGTAATGCTTCCCAAGTGCACTTGCTACATTTTGTAGAAAAACTTTTCATGTTGTGGAAGGATAAAATAAGACAGTGTTAAAAGAGCTAAATGCATAGCATCAAAACTACACAACTGTCCTAGATGCCCGTAAGTTTATTACCTTGAAGTTGTCTGTTTATGCTTCTTTCTTTTGTAAACTCAAGATAAACTTTATTCTCCTTTAATTTGTTAAATGGGATTTATGTCCTTAGCAATAGGAATAACTCTAATGAAATCAGTGGAGTAAATAAGGATTTATGTCAGCATATCTGAAGTCAGAGTCCCGACCTATATTCCCTTGAGATTTCTGCTCTGAGTATTAATTATCAGGGCTTTAGGGTGTTGATTAATGGCTATGTTTAAGTAAAAGAATGACACCTGGCATGCAAGGAAGAGTTGATTATTAGGTAGCTTCCCACTGTCATGTTTTGACACTGCACCAGTAGTGATCTTTCAAAAGAAATGTTGTGAGGCCCCTTTTAATTGTTTTGCAGGAAAATGCAAAGTACCTGTTAGCCTTTATGAAAAGGCATAACTGTGCATCATTAAAAGTATCATTTAAGAAAAAGGGGCAGAAATTTAACACAACGATGAAACTAAGTAGTAGAGGCAGGAAACATTCTTTTCTCTACTTTTGCAGCTTCTTTATGCATGCTGTTTTCATCAAAGTCATATTTTTTAGTGTTCTCATTATGCTCAACACTAATGCTATTAAAGTGGCTTGTGTTAACTGTGGCAGTTAAAGTGCAGTTCAGCTCTGAAAAATATCATTAGTGGGACATCTTGTTTCTGTGCTTTCTAAATTGCTTGGCAGATTAGCAGTGTGGCATCTTTTAGTCTTTTTTTTTTTTTTACTTTTTTTTTTTGATAGCCTTATCTTGAACCAGAGCCTAAGGTCTGATAATAAAACTGAGTCTTTGGGAAATAAAGACAGTTGTCTGCTGGTTAATCTGCATTCCCACTGAAACATCTGCAGCTGTGCTGCTTTACTGAAGTTCTGATCAGTGGTGTCTACGAAAACCTAACAAATCATTGTGTGGGTGTGTGGGGAGGAACCATGTACGACGTACCATGCGGTCCGGCAGTGAGCACAGGAAGCAGGAACGGTGGAGGTCACTCAGCATACTCTTCGGGCAGCCTTTCATCTACCTATATACGGGCCCCAGAGGTTGCTCTGGGAGGCATGTTAGGATGCAAGTGATAAGACCACAGAATTGGACTTGCATTGCCTGGGGATCATTGCTACTCAGTGGAAATTCCCATGTTGGAGCTTTGTGTTTTGGGGTTAGGGAGGGGTGTTTGTTTTCCTCCTGTCATCTTGTCATTCAGTATTGGGTTTAACTCCACAAGGAACAGGTGCAGCTCTCCTTGACTTTGTCAGAAGTTGCGTCTGTTCATAGCAGGGCTGAGTTTGGCACCTAAGCCTCTCTGATGTCCTTTCACTCAGATGAATAATTGTTGTGTATGTATTAACATTTTTGGAGTTGTTCCCAATTTGTGCATGCTTTTCTGTTTATTAATTGCTTGCTTAAGACGAGGGGCCTTACAGTTGCTTTATAGGGACATAACTTGACACTGTGAGGGAAAAACACAACATGTATATGTGTGTTTGCTTTCAAATTCTTTCTGTATGGCACGTTAAAGACGAGAAAGCAGAGCTGTGCATTAAGTGATTGAAATATAATGCAGGAATATAAGCACTGTTGTCTGTAGTTTAATTGGCTAGTTTTACACATGCATTTCTGCATGTCTCTTGATTGCACCGTGTTATTTAAGGAATAGCACCTCTGATCTGTGGAAATGCAAATGGCAACATACAGGGGCAGGGGGGTGTATCTGTAAGTAGTAGAGCATCACACTGCCTTTTTGCCTTTAAATCATAATTCAAAATTACCAATCCTCTAAAGTACCCAATCCCCAACATTAAAAGGTGGTATTGTATAAAATGTGGTATACTGTGGGAAAGACAGACCGTTTCAGTAGCTTGTCTGCCATGTCCTTATTCTAGAAACTCAAGAGGAGCCTGCATTTAGCAGGCTAAGAGAAAAGGAATTTGTGAGAAGAAAGTGGTCTTGTTTGGAGTTCTTGGTTTAGGCAATTCAGGGTACCAGACTCTCTTCTCCATTGCAGCATTACTGTCCGATCAGCATTACATACCGATCTTTTCTAAGGTCCTATTTCTGCCCCGACTTTCATGCTTTGTAAAGAGTGCATTATAAATACAGACTAAAAATATCCTTATAAGTTAAATTATTCTCAGTTGTTCAGCTTTCTACGTATCTGAGAACAGCTGTTCTGTTTGTAGTAGTATTCAAAGTGATTAAACTGAGTTTCTGCTGGTAGGCTGTTGTTATACAGAAGGGAATCTCTCTCTGATATTTCAGTTCAGATGCGTCTTCATAAAACAAGTATTGGGATACCATTTTGTGAGTTTTGGTGCAATTTCAAATCCAAGTGCAGGCCTGATTCACAACTGATGGATTGATGCTTCACTGATTTTAGTAAAGATATAATGGTAATAGGCGGCTGAGATTCTGAACTAACAAAGGTGAATATTCAGCACTTCTTACAATCAGGACTTTGAGCATGGAATAAAACTCGTTACCGTCATCTAGAGTTTGTTCCTAATTCTTAAGGTGCTACCTCCTATGGAAAGAAGGCAGCTTGGCAAGGTCACAACAATAGCAGAAGTTTCACTGGTAGCAAGTCTGTCATTGTTAGTTTCTATCTGAATAGGCCTTGTTGCAGCTCCTACCCATGGACAAGACTAATTGTGATGTGTTTTCTTCTCTACTGTGTCTAATGAATGACTTTTTAGTAATTCCATTTAATGTTGGCTGCAGGGAATAGATGAAGGCCCGGAGGGACTCAAACTGATCTCTGACATTATTCGAGAGAAGATGGGAATAGACATCAGTGTGCTGATGGGAGCTAACATTGCCAATGAGGTCGCAGCAGAGAAATTCTGTGAAACCACAATAGGTACTGTTCCAAGTAATAAGAATGTTTAAAACATGGTCCTGTCCTCACAGTTCTACACCAAATAGTTCAAATTGTATTGTTGTCAATATTAGCTGGCTGCTTTCAGAAACTGTTGGGTTCTTCTTATTTTAATGTTGAATTTCCTAGAATGCTTACACTTCCAAAACTACTAGGACAATACCAGGAATAGACGGAGAGGGAGGAGTTAAATTTTACTTAGTCTCACTAAGGGTTGTCACATTAGCAGGTGAAATTCTAAGCATGCTTTTTAACACCCTCCACATAACAAACTGCTTTATTTTATTACTATGCTTAGGATTTTTCTTGGGTCTGCGTGGCTTTAGATGGATGAATGCTTATATATTCTGTACTCCAGCTCAGGTGTTATGGTCACAGATGGTACTCTTATGCATGTTTGGGTTGTGGGTTTTTTAAGGTATCAAAATCTTACTTTAATTTCTCAAAATAATTAGTTGCCCCAAAAGCTAGCCATGGTTTTAGGTCTGTGTTGATGTCTGCACACCTTTGCAACACAAAGATGTGCCTAGTCTGGGGTTTCGCAGTGTCTAGATAGGCAGGTGTGTCTATGCATACAGGTAGTCATACATAATAGCACAGAGTTCATGTTATTTTTTTCAGTGTTAATTTTTTACAGTTTTGTGCTTCTGTAGATTTGTAACCTGTCATTAACAGCTTTTGCACTGAATTTATTTTTAATGGTTGAATTACCTCTTAGTGCTTAGAAACATGTGGCAGCATGCTTAATTAATAAAACATCCTTGTCATGCCTTTATCAGTAGGTATTTTTCTGGAATGCAGACCTTAAAATAATTGGTAGAATTGCACCTGCTATATTTTTAATTCGCTTTTGTTTTATTATTAACTGTTCTTTTTAAAGAGAATGATCAAAAAGAGATCTGAAGAAGTCCAGAGTAACTCTGCAGAGCTTTTAAGTGCAATGTAGACGTATCACTTAAAACAGGAGCCTGTTTAGGGTGAAGATAGAAAAACCTTATCTCTGCTTTTAAGTATTTTGGCTTGTACAGGAAAGGCAAACACACAAATTACTTATTTTTTTTTTTTAGCCTTCCTTTCTCTCTCTCAACAGGCAGCAAAATCTTGGAAAACGGCCTTCTGTTCAAAGAACTCCTGCAAACTCCGAACTTCCGAATAACGGTAGTAGACGATGCAGATACGGTTGAGCTTTGTGGCGCTCTGAAGGTAAGACCAACAGGCTGCAGTTGATACACAGATGGAATGGTGATCCTTGTAGAAAAAAAAAAAGAGGGTATTTTCATTTAAAGAATTACATTTATTGGGCTTTATATAATGTATAAAACTGCTACATAGCATTTCCAGAAGAACCAGATGGGAAATTAGGGAGCAGCATGTTCTGAGACCCTTGTCTCACCATCTCCCAAGTTCTTTTTCTACATCATTCACTCAGCTTACACACAGTCGTGAAGTGGGTGTTGATTACATCTAACAAATCAACATATTTCTGAATCCATTTCAGTTTCCTATTTCTTTTTGCAAGAGTGTGTTCACAAAAAGAAAAGGAGAAAGAAGTTGACATTAATCCTTTGTGTCTGTTGACAAACTGTTCCCCTCTTCATTGACTTACACAGTGTGAGCACTCTTAACGTTTTATATTTTGTGGACATACAGTGCATAAGATTCATGTTCATTCTGTATATTCAACCATATACAGAAATGACCTGACTAGGAAAAAAGTTATTTTGGGCAGTTACTCATCTGGATTTCTTTGGTAACAAAATTGATGCTGACAGGAAGCAAAGGCTAGCTTAAACATGTTCTTATTGGCATTTTTTAAAGTTAATTTACAGGCCCATTTGTGAAAGGAAGGCATTAGTTGCTTGGCACCCTAGCCAATAGTACTGTACTTCACATTATCTGATATCTATCATTGAAGCATTTCTGATGGGTTTAGTAGATAATTTGGCGCTTTTATTTTTTATGTTTTGGATAATTATTTTGTATTGCTTTGTTTTCTCTGTTGAAATTATGTGTAAACTACACAATTCACTCGCAAAGCTGCCAAGCCAATAAATGATGTCTTTAAGCTACAGAGTTCTGATTCCGCTCAGCAGGAAGCAGAATGATAGCTATAATAACATGATTTTTGACATACTGGTTTTCTTGAGAATTTTATCTTGAGAGCTGTCATACTGGAAATCCTGAGAAGGAGGAGGTCATGGGTCTGTGCACTGAGCTAATGGGCTACACTTTGGTGTAACATGCTTTGGAGTTACTGTATTTATGGCGATTTCTTAAGATTGTGGGGCCTGTAATTTGGCTACACAGCCATTACTTTAAAATGCTGTGGTGATGTGGGAGGTTAGCAGGAAAGAAATCTCTGTGCGTAGACCCATGAAATTAGTCAAAAAGTTTTATAGATTTATTTTTCTTTTAAATTTGCTCAGCCTGATGTTTTCTGGCAATCTTAAATTCTTGTGTGATAGAGGAGTTCTGTCCCAAGTAATTTTTATTCTAGACAAATCTTGTGAAAGGGTGCTAAAGATGAGTGCCCATCAAACTGAGCAGCTAGTCAGCAGATGCTGAAACTCCACTGTAAAGGTCCAAGTCAGGCAAGATACCAGCATCTCTTTGGAACTGCAGAACAATATAAATAAATTGTTGTTCCTGACCTGACAGGAAGATGCTGAGGTGAAACTTGAGTGTTTTCTTTGTAGCCTTGTTTTGTTCCTCCCTCCTGTGTCATTTTTCATCATGCATCCTGCAGACTGAACTTTCTAGTTCCATTTCTAAAAGGCTGTAGGTATTCTGTGTGCTCTGGTCATTTGGTTTTGATTACGCTATATTTAGTTAACTGAGTTGACACTTCCAAAGAAATGCATGGTATGAGCTCTAAACAAAAAGCAAATTAAGGCTAGATTCACTTGTTTAAAAATACTATGAATTTCTTGCCTGATTAAAAGGTATGAACTGGTATAAAGTGGCGTAGATCAGTCATGCTAATATAGGTGATGTGCTTTAAACATACAACTCTTCCTTAATCTCAAAGAAAATGTTATTGAAATAATATTTTTTTAAGGTAATGTTTAATTTACAACCCTGTCTAGGTGAATCTTAAATCTTGTACAGACGACATGTAAATAATTTCCTGAGCTGTTTCTAACTCGAACATTGCAAAAATTTATTAATGCACTGGGGACATGTATGCCCCTGAAAGAAAATGAAGAAGCTAAAATTAAACAGATGGGTATGACTTTATTGCCTGTACAGAGCAAAATGCAAAGCTCAGATGTGAATAGTGAAATGTAAACTTTAGCTTTTTTTTCTTCACATTGTTTGTTCTTGTGATTAGGAGAATTGTTTGCTAAGGGTAACAACAAGCACTTTGGGTTTTTTATGATGAATCTGAAAATCTTTGTAATAAAAATGTGAAAAATAAGTATCTTTTCATGTGATCGTTTATAGGGAAAAATCTAAAGTGTAGATTCTGTCAGCTGACAATTACTTTTTTAAACTTGGAAAGTTACTTCATGAAAAAAATAATAAAAATTAGCATTGCTTAACTTGCTGGAAGGAGGAGATTCCTATTTCAGAAGGTGACAGTTGTGCAAAGAGATGGGTATAAAAAGAAGGGTTCTACTCCCTTTCTGTAGCAGTGCCAATTCAAAATGTCAGCAGCATCACTGCAAACTTCACCTTAGAAGACAGAAGAAAGCAGGCACAGGTGCCAGTCCAGACTGTCTTTTTTGGATGTGGAAATAGTAAAAGCAGGTCCTGTATTGGTATTTAAATGATGATAAATACTACACTATGAGAAATATTCTCCCAGCTTCTGCATTTTTCTATAAATACCAGCTTGGGAAAAGGAGACTTTTCTGCTATTTCTGGCATAATAGACTAGATCTTGTTAAAAGTCTATACTTACCTCGCTCTTATTTCTGCAAGCCTTTCTAAGCAGGGAAGATTTTCAATGCGGATGGTTGCCTGAAGGTTGGGAAAAAATACAGAATGGTAACAGAGAAGGCTGTGAGCACAGCTTTCCCTTACAATAATGATAATTTTAGGTGTGAAATTTTTTTTAAGCATATTTGAATTCAGACTGTAATAGTAGGTATTGCAGCTGCGTGATCATGGAAGATCATGTGCTTGATTGCTATTTATATACATATATGCATATAGATATTGAATAGGCACTTCATTTACTGTATTTATTTTTTGTGACAATGGGCTGATGGAGATGGACTGAAGTATAGAAATCAGTGCAGTGAAACTGCAGTCGTGCATCGGCTTGGAGACTGGCTGAACAGGCAATGGCAGTCACTGTACAAAAGCTGATGATACTGAGGAAGAATAGTAAGTAAGTTCTTCTAGAAGGTACAGTCTACAGTAACTTGTTGGCTGTAGGAACAAAAAGTGCTTGGCATGTTCTTCTCTATCAGGATTTTTTTTTTGTTTTGTTTTGAGGACTAAAGCACATTTCACATTTGTTGACCTTTTCTAAGGGTTGAGGTCAGAAATTAAGCAACTTTGAATTTGGATAGTTCAGTTTCAAGGTGTCCAGTTGGTTTTACAGGCAGCCTGACCCAAGTCCACCTGCAAGTTCCAGCTGCCATTTGCCAGATGGTGAAGGGGCCTTCCTAGGAAGTGCTTAATGGCTATGACACCACTGCAAGAGTAGTACGTGCAGCTATGCATACGTACGAATGCGCTCCTGGATGCTGATGGCTGTGATACTGAGAGTAGAACAGACCCAAAGTTATCACCCCTGAGGTGTCCTTCGAGTCTGTAGTGCCTGTGCCAGTGTATGGCCTGACAATCAAACAGCACAGACATGAGGCAACACCGAGCTGGTGTATGAACCTATCAGTGTACTTGAGAGGCAACATAAATGTTTGTAGCTGCATTCTTGGGTGTAAACTGTACTGGAATCACTTACCCTGTGTGGCAGTGACAGGGATAAGTGTGATGGAAGGAGAATTGAGAATCTAATCTCTACATGTGGCAAAATGGCCATGCTCCAGCTGCCTGATGTATTTGTGCAGGGATCCGGAGAGTTAAACTCCCTCAAGTGGCAGCAGCCAAGGACCAAGACAGAGGAGACGGTGACTGTAGGAAGAAGGAGCAGCAGCAGCTGTGGTTGCCTTTCAGGTTGCTTCAGGCACATCTCTAAATCTTATTGCTCCAGCTTAGCCTTAAGCAAAGAGATAAGAATTTTAACAATGATTGATTGTTTACCAGGTTACATAACCCAGCATTCTTATTTACAAAGGGGGTCCTGCAAAGCGTGCTTATGGCAGTCGCTGTTAAATAGTCAGTCTAGGTACTGTAGAAGTGGTAATTACTCTTCCCTGAGATGAAGTGGAAATGGAATCCATTATTTACATTCAAATTTGCCAGGAGCAAGCAAGCAGTTTATGCTTAACCTCTCTGACAGTCCTGCTGATACTGTCTTTGATTTATTGAGTCTTTATTTGACCTCTCTCAGACATTACATGAAGCAAGGAGCTTTTCCAAGTTCATGTGTAAGCAGGAGGGAAAGCAGGCTGTGCAGAGCTGTGACGCTACGTCAAGGAAGGCTGGATGTCCCGGGTAAATTAACATTTCTGCTTAGTTTTCTAAAGATCCATTTAATTATGGAGAGGTAATGGTTTCCTCAGAAATGGCCTCTGAAGCTGACTTCATGAGCACTCCACAAACTTAACTCTAGACAGAGTAGGACTGTTGGATATTTCTGAGTGCTGACTGTGTAAGAGAACAATCTGTCAGCAAAGACTGCAGACTTGTTAGCCTTGGTTCCTTGCTCATCTGTTGACCTTCTGTTTGTGACCTCTGGCAGGTTTGCAGCAGGTCATGTGCAAGTAAAAGACACTTTTCGTATTTGCTCTAACACATACCGTGAGCACTGCCTGGAACCAATATTTATTTTCTGGAGTATAGTTTCTCTATCCCAGTGATAAAATAACAGTCTGCTCCTTACTTATGCTCTAGAATAACTAGGACTAACACCAGCATCTGGATACCAGATCAGCTGAGGACTCACCTGTTAGTGCAAATTATTTTAGTAGCTTAAAACCGTATGCAATATAAACACAACCTGTGCATCTTGCTAGAGGATGTATGCTTTAATGTAAAAAGCTGTTAATGCTGAAATGGGGGAAATGTGTTTCCTCAAGCATGAAGTGGTTTTGAGAGCTCTGAATCCCTCAGGCCAAAAGGAACATTGTGTTGCAATCATTTTGTGACTGTATTTTTGAACCTTTGGAAGAACAGGTTTGTCTGCAGGCTAAAGTCATCCTTGCTTATTGGGCCCTCAGACCTCCACATTGTGTATGGAAATGCAGTCAGGCTTTGAGCTAACAGAAACATGGGTTCTCTCATCTTGCTCAAATGTATACCCATTGAATTTGCAGGAACTCTTGTAACTTCAGGTGTAGGCTTTGGCTGTGGCAGTGTTCAGGATCAACCATATCAGATACAGAAAGATGTTTTGGCCAGATAGATATGTCATTCTCCCCCTCCCAGTCTGCTTCTCAGAGGATCGCTGCAGTGCTAGTGCCAGTAGGCTCTTGTGTGTTACGCATCTTCCTGAAAAAAACCCTGACTTAGTGCCTGCACCCAGTGATTCCAAGTACCAAGCTGCCCATTTTGGTCTTGTTTTGGACAGCAAGATGACTCGGTCTCAAGTTTTGTGAGATTTTTTTTTTGTTGTTGGTTTGTTTTTGAAAGGAGTGGCTCATCTTTCAGTAAGGTGTAACTTCCAACGTGGTATATTCAGTTCTCTACGGTTCATTAGACATGAGAGAGTTGTCATAGATACTTCAAGGATTTAAATGAAACCAAATGGTAGATCTTGTGAATTCATAGCTGTGGCCTGAGGGTTATGCAGACCAGGGTATAACAGTCTCCTAGGTGTGGGAGGGAGCATCATCAGTTGTCTTATTTCCTCATTATTTGCAAACTCTGTGTAAGAACATACAATGGGGACATTGTACAAATGAAAAGCTTAGTGTTTCAGAGTTAGAAACAAATTCCCTTCTGCCTTACCACATCTCCTCAGAAGTAAATAGTCTTGGTATGACTTGCTTAAAACAGTATTTCTGTTGCTCCAAAGAAACATTGCAAGATGTAGAAGTAGACAACAAAACACCATAGGCTAAATCATACTGTAAATTATGATCAGGTAGGTTGCTTCAAAATGGAAAGGAAAGTCAAAGGTGGAGGGGAAGGGGCAGGTTTAGTATTGGAGTGGTCGAGAAGTACATGGAAAAAGCCCACAGGTTGTTCAAAAATGTTTTTGTTTTTAGCTGAGCCCTGAACACTTGCAGAGTTCACATATGTGTAAATTCCATTTAAATAGGTTGTCCTGTCTGAAAATTTCTTAAATACTTGTTTGACTTCCTCTTGTTTTACCACCGAATGAACGAATATTGGAGGTTGGCCTGGGAGAGGCATTTGATGAAAACATACCTTGACTGAATCATCACAGCCAAGATTTAAGCCAAGATGATCTAAAGTATCAGCTTTAAAAGTCTGATCGTCTTTTGCTGCTTCAGATCTGATGTTGAGATATGCCTGCAATTTTTAAGGTGACCTTTAGACCTCAGCTCCCTGCTCAAAATCTCATCTCATTTGATCAAGAGTCTCTTAGCCATGACTGGCCACACAGCACTGCAGCTGCCTGCAGCTTTTGGTTCTTACAGTTCAAAGACCAAAATAAAATCAGCTGTTAATCAGCTTGTTGCTTTCATTAGCAACTTCTGACTGTTGCTGTTTCTTCAGCGACAAAGTTGGTTTGGTTGGTTGTTGGTTTGTTGGGTGTTTTTTTTCCTGCATTGGGTGCTACGTCACATACCATAATGTTGATTCTCCTGTGGTTTCTGTTGAGGTCACTGCTACTGTTGTTGCATGTGGAAAGGTATTACTACATCAGTTGCTTCCTTGTTTGCTTTATCAGTATGTCAGAGTGCCACCTCTTTTGGAGTGTTTTGGCTTCTGGTAGGGTTTGGAGGATTTTTTGGTAGGGGCAAACTAACCATGGTTATTCTCTCACTCCTGGGCCAGAAAATAGCTTTTATAGTCGCTTCACTCAAATGTCTCAACTAATCTCTATGTTCGTAAGCCAAAGAAGGGACTGTATAGCTGATGAAGAAATGAAGAAACAATACATTCTTTGTAGAAGGCTTTCACCGGGTCTAAGGAAAAAAAAACAAAAAACATTTTTTGCTTAGGAAAGGTATTCCTGTGTCATGAACCTTCTGGAAGTCCTTGATTAACTATTACTGCTATAGGAACTCTGCGTACTTAAAAAGGCTGAATACTATCAGCTTGGCTGAATTTGGTTCCTTAGCATACCACCATGGAAGTCAATAAATCTTTCTTAGATTCAGTATTACTTTAGTCATAAAGAAAACATGAATAAAAGGATTGTGGGGTGTCAGTCTAACTTCACCCCTGCCTCAGGGCAGGAACAGCTCAATCTAGATACAACCTTCTTTGGGTGTAGTGCAACCTATTTGTTCTTAAAGATAGTCAATAATAATAGCTCCATAACCTGTGGGGCAGCTTGTTCCAGACCTTTAACTATGCTTTTATTCTTGGAAATACTTATATTACTAAGACTTATCTTTTTTTTTTTTTTTTTAATTTTTTTAAAGGTTATGCAGTAGACCTGAAAATCCCAAAACCAAAAAATCCCAAAAGAACAACCTCGTCTTATGCTAGTAAAGTGTTTGCAGTTCTTAAGGACGTCTGCATTCTGTCTTTTGATGTCTCCTAGGATTCTGTAAGCAATAACTGACTAATTTCTCATTTGCTTTTTCTCCTCTCATTAGAATATAGTAGCAGTAGGTGCTGGGTTCTGTGATGGCCTTGGCTGTGGTGACAATACCAAAGCTGCTGTTATTCGCCTTGGCCTAATGGAGATGATTGCCTTTGCCAGAGTTTTTTGCAAAGGACAGGTGTCCACTGCCACTTTCCTGGAGAGCTGTGGAGTTGCTGATCTCATCACAACGTGTTACGGTGGCCGGAATCGACGTGTAGCAGAAGCATTTGTTAAAACTGGAAAGGTATGTTATTCACACGATGAAATAGATTGTTGCAAGTACTAGCGCTCCTGGTTTGATGGAGTAATAGCAGAGTTATCTGAGACATGCTAGCTGTACTGAGTGAGTACTCCTCTCTTTCCTCTCATTTTTGAGTGTGTTACAAGGCTAGATTGAATTTAGAAGTGTTAAGAAGGAGGGGTGATTAAAACAAAAAACAAAAAAGCAGCTGGAGAGATAAGATGTTGGGGGATGCAGATTTAAGATGGAGAATATTTCCGAACAAGAATATAAGAGAATAATATGTATGCTCATTCAAAGCCACTTCTGAGAAAGGGCGGGGGGGGGGGGGGGGGGGAACAACAACAAAACCTCAGTAACATAATGTTTTGCTTGGCTTGTTTTTTTTCCATCCAGATGATGTTGTCAGGCTTATGAAAACTTTATTGTAGCTCTCCTTCTCTTCCTTTTTTTCTCCCCACTGTTGTTTAGTCTATTGAAGAATTGGAGCAAGAAATGCTGAATGGTCAGAAACTGCAAGGACCGCAGACTTCTGCAGAAGTGTATCGCATTCTCAAGCAGAAAGGAATGCTGGAAAAGTAAGTAAGAACAGATAAAGAAGTTCCACATACCCCTTTTTTATCTCCATAATTTTTTCTGTGTATTTGGTGTTGATATCTTCATGAAGGTAATAGCCAAAAAAAAAAATAACTGTAATATGAGTAGCTCAATCCCCAGTTAAAATTACAGAGAAGTGAATAGAACCTCAAAATAATATTGCTGTAGCTAGAGCTAATAATGTGACGTTAAATTTGTGAATGCCCTTCTTTTTGCAGAACATATTATTGCCTTCTGCTATCACAGAAAAGCACAGCAAGTGTGGTTTAACATGCAAAAAGAATAAAATACATGAAAATAGAAGCTGAGCTTCCCAAAGAGACTTGCAAAGAAGCTCTACAGCTCATTTCATAGTAGTAAATTCATTACTTACCTCCAAGGAGAGGAGCTTTGTTATTAAGGATCTGTATAGCTGATCAGCTGAATAGTGGCTGCTTCTATCCACGTGGCTTCTAGCTTAGATACAGCAGTTCTCTTTCCTTATGTGACTTTTAGTTTGCTGTACGATAAAACCTACCATCTGCTTGTGTAGGTCAGGTTTTTTTTGTGGTATGAGATTAAGCAGGTTGGCCTAGCTTGTTCATTTGTATTCAAGTCAGAACATATATGGTTCCTAACGCCACACACACAGTTGTCCGCTTATGAGATTAAGGAATGCATCTATCTGTCCCTTCTTGTAGATAAAGCAAAATCAAAAAATAAATTACTACCAGTCAGAAGGCCAAGCCTTGTTACTTTTTTTTTTTTCCAAAGCAGTTTTTAAAGTCTAGTTTTATTGGACTGGCTGCATTAAATTACTTATTGTCTAACATTACCTTTGGATGTAAGGGGCCTGAGTCTGTCTCTGCAGTGTACAGTAATTAAACTAACTGGAGAAAAAAATCTAATTAAAATGTTGGCTTCAGTTGTTGCTGTTTATGATTTCCTAAATGAGGCAGGATGTTGTGTTTGGGGGTTTTTTTGGTTGTTTGGTTGTTTTTTCCCATGTTCTAGCTTACAACAAATAGAGTGCATTATAGAAGACTTCAGGTTGTGTTTTTAATGAAAGATATGAAAAGAGAGTTGCTAATTTCTGTTTGATATACCAACATGTATGTGTCAGTTCTTCATAAAGGGTCTCATTCAACAAGATTTTTGAAAGCAACTTTCAAAATGTTTTTTGAAAACTTTCTTGCTACTGCTTTAAAACACAAAACAGTAAAACAGCCACAGTTTCAAAGTGAAGAGGTAAGAGTCTAGAGTAAAATTTCATACTCTCATCCTACAAAAAGAGTCCCAAGGCTACGTAGAAATAAGTCAAAGTTCAGTAGAAGAGTCTAGGTAGGAGGGCTGATGCCTATTGATATTTACAGTGCAATTCATTTTTTTTTCATTTCAACGGTTGTAGAATGAGCCCTCTTAATGTGCTCAGACATAAGATGCATTTGGAGTTTGCTGACCCTGAGCCTGCAGCCAGCCTTGATTCTGCTTTCCCCACGTGGAGCGCAGCAGAGTAATGTTCTCTGCAATAAACAGCATGACTTATGTATCGAGATGTGGATTGTAGTAGTGGTACTTCTTCAGTCCTGTATCTAAAGCTGCGTGAAACTTGCTCTTGCTTCAGAAGGTTCGCGTGTTTTGTTGCCACCTCTAGTAAAATCTCACATAGGCATAACAAATTTTATTTTAGTGCCTACATTTAAGTTTTTACAGAAAAAGCAAATTCAGCCCCACAGCTGCCCACCCCCACAGCCCACTGTATTATACAAAGTGAGTGATAAGTGAGACTTGTTAATAAATTAAAAAAATTTTGTGTAGATTTTTTTTTTCTGCGTATTTCCTAGTAAGGGTTTTGCAACCTAAACATATAGCATTGAATTTGAAAAAGCAATTATGTAGCTATATGCTAATTTTTGTTTCACTGGTGAAATAAAACCAAAAATCAAGTCATTTGGATTGACCTGAAATAGGTTTTGCTGTTGCTGCTATTTTTGTCTTGTTCTCCACAAAAATAAACCAGAAGAAACAGACGTGTCATGTCAGACATTAAAATGTTTCAGATAAAAATGAAATTCTACATTTTGAATTTGGCACTTGTAATAAAAGCCATAGAAACGATGTGCTAAATTCACAACCATGTCCATTCCTCCACCTTTTTTTTCCTCAGTAACACAAAGTAGTGCGTTCAGCCAAGTACAAATCCTGGGTCTGCCCCGAGAACGTGGTATCACTGTGCTGTAACGGCACCCTTGAATGGCTCATGGCTTCTTGTGTGACCTCTGGTTCATTCTGAGGAGTCTAATTCAGAGCTACGTGGTGATGCCAGAGTTCCCTCAGTGTAACGAAAACAACAAAGTACATTGGCAAGTGTATATAGCTGGGGGTTCTCTTCTATACTGCATTTGTGCATTACAGATAAACCTTTAGAGTGACTTCTGGGACTGCTTTCCTGAGGAGAAAGCCCTAGTCCAGATGTATTCTGAATCACTCAGAAATTGAATATTTCACTATCTTCGATGCTCCCAATTATTCATTTCAGTCAAAATAACCTAGTGCATTTGGTCAAAAATCATGTATAAAACACCACACAGAAATGCTGTATTTATGTTGGTGAACAGTTAATTAATCCCTAAAAGCTTTCTATGAAAATAGGACTTGTCTGGCTTTCACTGTCTGAGATGGACAGGAAGCAATCTTAAATTTTTGTAAAGCATCTTGGCTGTAATAAGCCTTCATATTATCAGAGAAGCCTGAATAATTTGGGCATTGTTGGAAACATGGCCAATTTTAAAAAAAAAAAAAAAAAAAAAAAAGAAGAGATTGAATTTAGTGCTTCAAAATCGACGTTTAGTTTTGGACTCATTAAAAATTTGACCTTCAGTTTCTTCTTGCGTCTCTCTGTATCACATTCTGCAGTTGGATTAGAAAATTATTGTTCAGAGATAATGCAAAACTGACGTGCCAGTCATCCTTTTTAACCACAGATAAGTACTGCTGTAAGAATGTCAAGGAAAGATGCTAGTGTTTTTAATTTTTTAGATGGCTTAATGGTTGTGCCATACATAATGAATGTTGCAGGCTCCATTATAGCTAGCTGGGCTTCTGAGAGTGACTCATTTTAGAGATGTATGTAGGTTCTGTATTTATCCAGTGCTTTTCAGCGCAGCATTAGTGCTTGACAAATACTAAAAGAAATTGATTTTTCAGTCTCTCTCTTTTCCCTTCCTCTCCTCACCCCATTTTATTTCTTTCATTTAAGAAAATGTTACAGGATAAACTTATGCTGTGTTTGCTTTCCCTGCCTTGTTTCCTCAGGTTTCCACTATTTACTGCTGTGTATCAAATCTGCTATGAAGGGAAGCCTGTCAGAGAGATGATATCCTGCCTTCAAAGTCATCCAGAGCACCTATAAAATCAATCAGGCCATTGTACTAATGCAGCTTTCTGCCTTTCAAATTTATATTTGGGTTCAAGTGGATGTATCGTTAAGCTTCGTTCAAAGCTGCTCACTAGGCAACAGTAACAACATGAATGTCTCCGAATTGGTATTGGTTTTTGTTTTACAGCATAGTTTGACATAGCATGCAGTGTTGGCTTGGTGATTGTCGTTTTACTGGCTAAAATACAACTGTTTTAAGATGCACAATGCAAAAGTTGCACTACATATCTAGTGTATATACACAAGTGTACTTTGTGTGTGTTCCTACACCATAAGACACAATGTTTTGTTGTCTCTTACCAAGGCCTCGTCCAAAATCCACTGGACACCATGGGAAGAATCCCTCTGGTTTTGATGAAGACTGATTCAAGCCTGTAACCTTGAAATATTAGGAGTCTTTCTATTGGAACTTGGTTTTATTCGGCATACATGTTGAAATTTTAACATTTTGCATGTTTATGATTACGTTAATTTAAGCAATATTAATGCAAAACAAGTGGTAGCAGTTATTCAGGGGGCTACAGGGATATTTTAATGAAGTCTGATGAAGAGTATTTTGATTTTTGAGTGTCTTTAAAACTGTCAGACTATTTTGAAACCAATTTCTAAGTGAATTTAAAGTTTTTAATTACACTGGTTTAAAGGGAATATTCTAGAGGGGGATCATTACCTCCCCTTCTGATTTTTAATCCTTGCATTTTTGTATTTCTCCGTTTCTCACTTGCTGTTCCCAAGAGTTAGGCTCTTCTAGAATCCTATTCCCCCAACCAAGTGGGAGACGGTGACCTGGGGATTCTGAATGCTGGAGCCTAGGGTTCATTTTAGTGTTGTACCTGTGGTCGTTCTTCACTGGTATTGTTTGGTGGGTGGGGAAGGATGCTCTCAGGTATCCACTGCTCAGAATTGTCATGGTGTCTTTCTAGCTTAACCATCAGCTGCAAAGTGTTGCACTCCACACAACACTCCAAGGAATGTTTGGGAAACTCCCTGATAGATCATGCTTGTGTTGTCAAAGGTTTATGTGCCAGTACACTGACTGCATTCATTTCAGTGCCTGCCAGTGACTGACGTCAACTGGACCATAGTCCTGAACCATCAGAAATTATGAATTCTGAAGTTACTCTTTCACTGGATAAAACTTCAGTGGGTGCTGGATCAAGTCCTTTATGACCAATCTCCCAGAAAGCTTTCTAAAGGCATCTGTCTCTTTTATTCCCCAGGTATCTCAACTAGATTTTTTTCAGGCACTGTTGCTTTATCAGGGAGGTTAATTTTATTTATTATTGGAAATTATTGTGATTTTTATGGAGTTTGGGGGTGGGGTGGGTTTTGGGGGATTTTTTTTTTTTTTTTTTTTTACAAGGTTGATGCAAGAGAAGATAGATAAATGAAATCTCTCTTGCTTTTCTTGTATAATAAACTGTAATTTTCTTGGTAAAATATATGCTAGGTCCATAAAGAGTGGACTCATTCTTGCAGCTCATAACCTTGAGGCAAGGGTTAGCATCAAGATTTACAGAGCTCAACGAGGATGCGCATCCGCTCTGAATATCCACTCCAAACCTCTGAGCAGCGTCACAACTGTTGTTCACTCTCCTCGGTGATCTTTTTAGATGAGAAATTGTGAACACAAACCCATCCTGAAGCTTTAAGTTGTCCTTTAAAACTTGTTAAAACAAAGGGGGTGCCTGGGAATAATTGTCATACTGAAGTAGCCTGGATTACTCTGAAATAGGAGAGCATTGGGGCAACTTTGTATAGACAGGATGATGCTTCAGCTCAGAGGTACCATTTCTTGTGCTCCTATAATGTTTTGCATTAATTTTTGGAAGATCTCATGAATGTCACCAGATATTCAAGGATGTGAAAAGTTATTTTGCCTTATTTCTGATTTAGTGCTAAATATAAAAGACGGCCAGAAGTTAAGTAACATCAGTTGTTTGTGGCAATTGAGGAAATCCCTGCTAGAGCTGACTTGGAGTAAGCACTCTGCTCAGACAATTAAAAGGATGTTTTAAGATTGGAAGCACTGTTACAGTAACGCACACACGGAGTGTCCACTCCTCATTACTGCATAACTTTCAGTGTGTCTGCTTATGCTTTGTGTTGGTTGGTTTTTTTTTAATACCAAGCTGATTGGCTTTGCCTTTATATGTGTGTATATACATATATATATATAAAAAAACTTTTTTTTACATGCAGTATGTAGAACAGTAGCATTTTGTAAGATACATAAAGGGCTATATGAGCTAAATGTGGTAAATTAATATATATTTTAAAATTATTTCTGTCTTATTTCAATACTACTTCTACCACTGAAACCCCAAAATCTTAATTGTTTTTGTTTTGTACAGAAGCCTATTCTAAGGCCGATCCAGAGAAAGGGTTTTTATGGAATTCTTTCTTCCAGTCTGTAATTATATTCTTCTTCTTTTCAGACAAAAAGTGTGGTTTCAGTAACTAAAATGTATTTAAATTTCTATAGATACTTCACTATTTGTATTTGTTTTTCAGTGTTTGAGAACACTCAGCTTGGCACTAGATATTTTTCCCCCATTAATATTTACTGCTCATTAAAAGACTGTGATGCGATACTGGATCTGAATGATTAGAATCCTGTTCTACAAACGCTCTGTTTTGCCTAGTACTGGCATAGTCTTACTGAAAACATTAACCCCTGTGTAAGGGGTGGTAAATTAGTAACTAATTCTTGATTTATGAGCATTAATTACTAAGGAAAGCATTGTCTTCTAATGATACATACTCAACTTGCCCTAGACACGTGTACTGATTTTCTTTAAAGATTGTGAGTGTATACCCATTTGAAGAGTTAGTACAAATAAACGTTTTTGTCTTGGGAATCACGTTGGTTTCTGTTGTCTCATTTTCCATGGCTTGCGATTAATATTTTATTGACTTGATGGAATGTAGGTTTTTATGGATATGGTATGTAATGATAGCAGATACGAGATTGCCATGCAAGAATTTAAGTTTTAAAAAGAGTTAATTGACATCCAGATGTCAGCATTTTAATTTGTCCATTAGTGGAACAATTGTGGGGTCTTTGACCTCCCAAACAGGTTCTCATCTTCAGTTCCTCGAGTTGCTGTGTGAGCCACTGGAGGGCACTGGTGGGTAAGGGACCAATTCCACCTGCTTCGCAGTTACTTTGCTTCCCATTTATTTTTCAGTCTCCTTAGGTTCCTGTATGACTGCAGCTGTCTTACACCACGCTCCTTGTATTTGGAGATGGCTCAGCACCAAATGCATGTGTTGCAGAGCCACTGGAAGTGAGAGGAGCTCGCTGTAAAACACCCAACACCTTATTACCTCTGCCCAAGGCCCTGCCTTGCCAGTCATAGAAGGCCCTCCCGGTACAGGGCAACAGTCGCTACTTCAGCTCCCGGGCAATATGGTCTGTGGCGTCACTTGGGCTCCCGGAAAGTGCATCCAGCAATGCTTGCTTCTGTTGCATCTTAAAAGTTGCGAAGTGATGAGAGCATGTTGTGCTCAGTTTTGTCAGTTTTTACATCAGCTAAAGGGGTGAGAGGTGTCACCAGCGTTTAACCAGGGAAAGGAAGGTCTGCTACTTAGTTGTGAGGCACCATACTGTAATAGAGTGGAGGTTTTTGGTGAATAGAATAATGCACTGTCTACCTGAAAGCCTCAAAGCATTTAATAAAACGAGAGCAATGTCCCAATTCCTCATTTACAGGCAAGGATACTGAGACAGGTAAAGGTGGTTGCCCAGCAAACCTGTGACATAAAATGACCTGGGTGCATTTTATTCCTAATTTTCAGCCAGAGTCTCAGCCATTAAGTCATTTCTCATTGTACTTTTAGCTCAAAATTGTATTTGTTTTAAGGGTGCATTAAATGAACCAGCAGAATAAATATGTGAGTATCTAAAACGTACCATCCAAAAGGCCTAAGCTTGAGTCAAAAGAAAAGTAAAAACCATCAGAAGAGGATTAGAATGGATACATTTCTTTCATATGGGCATTAATTTCTGAAGGGGTGGTGCTTGCTCACTGAATCAATGCTTGTAGGCTGGGTGTCTTTGATCATCTGACTGTAAATAGCACCCAGGCTGGCCCTGAGATCCAGGACACACGGCAAAGAAGTCACTTTCCAATGGCCTGTGCTGACGGTTCTTCATAACGCTCCCACCCTGGAGTTTTTGGTAAGGCTGGAGTCGTGTCGGTGAAGTACGTGGATATCACAGGGGCTGGTTAACGCTGAAATAAAATGTCCCGGAACACGAAGCACTTCATGTTATCAGAAAGGGAAACTCTATTTCTCTTCTGCCTGTTTCCTGGCCACACGGAGTTTTCTCCTGTGATTTGCCAAGAGCTGATAGAAATCAGAGGACTAAAAGGTAACATTTCTATTTTGAATAATGGAAAGGAAGAGTGTCTGCCTTCAATCCCAGCACGTGCAAAGGAGGGTGTTTGGCATTCACATTAAATGAAACCCTGTTCTCTTGTCAGTCTGTTCTAACTTGATTTCGGATTCCTGCCAATATGCTTTGGGTAGGGACTTTCAGATGCTCTGGATCTCTCAGTCTAGTCCTGCTCTTACTGAAAGCAGTTGTAGAACTGGATTTTAAGAGGAGAACAGTAGGGTGACGCCCAGCAGAATGGTATCTCTGTCGGAGTTCCCCGTGTCTGAATTGGATTTACCCATTTATTATATTTTTCTATTACCTACAGTATCTGTTTTAGAGTGATGTTGTGGAGGGTAACTGTAGCAAGCGTTGGGAACCATATGTTGATTATTTCAGGAAGTTACTAGAAACAGCGTGAATTGCTGCTTTTAAAAGCATGTTCTTGTAACGCGTGCTGTAGGAATTAGTGAATAATAAACTAAGCACAGCTCTGGCCTGTGAGCAGTCTTGATGGTTCATGTGGGGGTAACTGCCAAAGTCTGCTTGCGCTCTGTGATGTTAGCGCTGCTTGTTGTCACAACGCTGGCCATTTCATTTTCTCAACTGGATGGGAGTCATTTAGTGTCCTTCACCCTACAGCTTGTCTTCAGATCTATCCCGGCTTCCCTCTCGCCTTTAGGTAGCTGCATCTGGATGTGCTATTTTGTAGTGAACCTTAAGAAGGGTTCTTCATATCAAAAGGTGAGTGTATGTACATGAAAATGCATATGCTTATCTCTACGGGTAAACCCCCACGTGCCTTTTATTGAATGTTTGTGTGCCCAAGTAAGCCTTGTAAGGGGCTGGGAACTGTGCACAGGCTTTTAGCGAGGTCACCAAGAGGCCCCGTGTTCAGCTGCCTTTGTGCCAGCAGTGTCCATCCATTCAATTAGAGCTGCTCGATTGTGAAGCTCGAGTCCATAGCCCTCTTCGGACCATCCTACAGTCTCTCGGATGGCAGTAAGTCAGCTTGGGTTAACTGAAAACATTGCTATTGTTTTAAGGGTACAGTGTCACATCTATTTTACCGGTCACTAAAGCTCTGAAATGCCACATTTGTAAAAAATAGTGCATATTCCCTGTTTAGGTGAAAATACTGATGACATTAATTGAACTAGTTTGCCCTTTCTCCAAATCCAGTTTCATTATAAACCCCGTTTTAGAAACTGCAAACTATTGTGTCACATTCTTTTCACAGAAACATACTTCAGCCTTCAGTGCAATAGGTTCTTTCTGAGTGGTTTATGTTTTAAGGACTTAGTGAATTGCAGTTTGATGATTGCTAAGCACAGTCATGTGGTGGGCTCAGAAAGTACAGCCTTGGGAATTTTTAGTTTGCTTTTTTGCTTTTTGAAGGCTGGAAAGAACTGGAAAGCAAGCCAAATCTGTTGGCAAGCACTAGCTGGATTCCTGACCTATGTAAATAATAATATAGAGACATTTATGAAGCATTAGCCAGCATTTAAAACACAAAGTTCAAACTCAAGTACTTGCATCTCAGTAACCGTAAGCCATTTTTTTAACATGATTTTTTTTTGGTGGTACCCGCTCCCTATATTGTCGCACTGAGACAAACCAGCATGTATTGTGATACGGGATTTTGAAGGCTCAAACCACTTGAAATCATTTTAGCAAAGTGAGCTCAAAGCAAGCTGCTGCGTACTGTGATAGCTGAGCAGAGCCAGCCTTGGCTGTGCCTGTGCTTTGGATTAAAGCCCAGGGTTTGTACAAGTGGTTTTAGAAGGGCATTTAAACCCAGTTTAGGGATTTTTCTAATTTCCACACACTGCGCGGCGTTGCATTTGAATGTGACAGGGATGCTTGGTGTCTTATTTTCAATCTAGACTTCAGCAGCAGCGTTTTCTCCAAGCTTCAAGTTAGGTGGTAATGGCAGTAGCACTTTGTCACGCCAGTCTTCCCTCATCTGCGTTTAGTTTTATCCTCTGGTTTCTTCACCTGCATTTTTTTCAGGCTGGGGGCTGCTATAGAGAAGGGATACCTTTTGCTCCTCCCAGAGCTTTTGCCGGCACGGCAAAAAAAGATCAGCCCGCTGCCGTCTGCGTTTATCCTTGTCTTATGTTTGTTGCCCAGTAGAGAGGTTAAGCGTGGAGTAAGATCTTCCACACCTTCATACTCTTGGGCTTAATCCTTCTGCCGCTCGCACCTTTATTCATAGATTCACTGTTCTAAACCAGCAGAAGCTCAAGCTTTTTCATAGTGGTGTTCCCTGGTGCAGTCGCTCAGGCTGCTGTGAGTCTCCGGGGTATGTGATCGCACCAGAATGCCGGTAGGCAGCAGCGCCCTTCTTTACCCAGCCAGAGTCCTTCAACTTTGTAACAAAAGCAGCTTATTTTTATTCTAATGTATTGCTAAGCTAGAGCCTACACTGTCCTACACTTACGTTTACTGTACCTAGTTGCCATATTCATTCAAATAATCTATTTTTTTTCCTCAGAAATTTTGTCTCCGCCTTACCCATGACTATACATTATTCACAGATATATTATAAAACTTGTAGTTCAGCTGCTTGGAACCAGAGGAACGTGCAGTTACCCAGTATGACAATTTCTAGGTGTGGCTTTTCTTCCAAAATACAGTGGGGTTGGTGTGACGGCGCTGGGCAGTGTAGAGCAGCAGAGGCGTTTCCCAGCCCTTCCAGGGCTTTCTGGAAGCAATCGGATTAAAAATGAGAGAAGAGACTGGAATGGGGTTGGATTGTCTACCCTACAGGTAAACTGTTTTAAGTGTAACTTGTAACATACTACTACTGAGAATTCAGAATATTGCACTCCTTGGAGAATACAGAGCGAGACCAAGTCAGTTTTAACCAGTGTGAGAGCTGGTAATGCAGGAACACGCACTAAAATACTGAAGGAGTGAAGGCAAAGCTGTGGAGAGTTGATTGGAGCCCTTTTTTGGCCTGTCATTCCGTACCGGGCACAGCTTCATGGTAATAGCTTGGCGCAGCAACGTTCTCTTCACAACTGAAACCTGGGAAATGTCTCCTCGGAGAACTGCTCTCTTGCACTTGAGCAACCGCTATGTCACAAGCACGCTTGGTATTACCAAAAGGCACTGAGATATAACAATTGCTGTTGAAGTTTCCCCTCCCTTCCATGTATCAGTCTCCAAGCAAGAGATGGAAAACTCTTGAGATGAGAAAAATATGCTGTTCATGCACTCTAGACAGATTATGCAGAGGAAATATGCACTTTTCTCACTTTGTGGTGGGATCATGAGAGTTCAGAAAAATGCACTGATAGTCACGACAAAGGCTGGCAAGAGAAATAATTGCAACCTCCTTGGGGCAAAGACCCCCATTCTTTCTTCCACGTGCTGCATTTAACAAGTGAGAAATAATCTATCAGAAGTGTTGGCTACCGCTTCATTAGTTTGTGATTTATTTTTTTTCTCAGAGCTAAACTAAACAGGATTAGGTCCCACTGAGTAGTCAAAGACAGGCCCTCAAAGCAAAGCTCCTCAAAGTGTTCTTCCTGAAATTCTTAGGGGATTGCCTTCCTTCTCCTTTGCCATTGCAGATTCAGAGCAAGAAGTGGGAGCTTTAGTAATAGCAAGGTACCCATAACTCTGGCTCTTAAGGGTTTTTTATGTGATCTTAACAAACAAATAATTATAATGGTATTAGCAGCTGTAGCCTGGTGTTACCAGAGGTTGAGGTTAAATGGTAAAAATTGAGTGAGAACATTCCAGGGACACTCCTGACCCCTGATGCATTTTCATCCATCTAAAATAGGTCCTGACCCCCAAGTGGGCTGGAAATCTTGCTGGTTCCTTCCACCTGAGAACCTGTGCGCAAGCTCTCCCCTAGCACAAAGCCAGCATCACTGGGTTTCTCGTTGCTGCTGTAATCAGTCCTAAAGTGAATAGCAGGGGACTTGGTTACACCATTTGTGAATTATCAAATATTATGGCGATGGGGGCACGAGAAGCACTTCTGTTAACGATCGCATTTAGACACAACCTATCGTGTCAGCATGTGGGCTGCGTCAAGGGAGCGTCCAAGGAGCGGTAAGCAGATTCTGGGAGGCTTAAACATCTCTGCTCACCTAATGTTGGGACAGTAATTAGGTCCAGAATGGATGGACAGATGTTTTTTAGGAAACAGAGTTGAAAGGCCTCGCATGGGAAAATTGATAAGCATGGCTCCAAGTACCTTGTTTTAATTACTGCGTTGGGCTAGACTGATTTAAAAGGCATTATGTTACATGACTGGGAACTCCACCCCAGGTAATCAGGCCTTGGATGAGTCCCCCTTGAATGCATCGCTGAAAGCGACAATGTGGTTTATGGGCACAGAAGCTATAGGCTAAATAAGCAGGGAACCTAAACCATGCAAGGCAGCCTGCTCGAGTCAGGATGAAAGCGTCTCAGCTGGGCTGGTAGAAGGAAGTTCCTGGGATTGCTGACTGGGCTGAACGTGTCCTACGGAACAGGAGACTTCATTCCCCAGGACTGCTTGCTGTCTACCTGCCTCTGTGTCTTCAATTCACTTTTTACACAAGGAATTGTATGCACGTGCACAGACAACACTTGAACAGTGAAAATATTTAATTTTCAAGCCTGCTTTCGGTTCTGAAGTATTACAGTGTTAACATACAATTTATATCTACTCAATGCAGTTTTCTTGGGCTTACCCAGTCCCAAGTCTTTGCATAGCTAGATAGAGTTTTGGAGAGATTATTTCGCTCTCAAAAGCATTATCTTGGCTTGAAATGATTAGTAAAATATATTAAAATCCAGTGGGCTGATCTCAAGAAATAGCTGATCTTCATATGCTTTTTAATAATACGGATTTGTAGTGTTTGGGGTTGGTGAATTTTTTATTTTCTGTGCTGCCTTCGAGGAAACACAGCCGGGTGCCTCTGCTTTAGCGCACTGGTGGCTTTTTTTAGCACAGCTTGTGCCAGGGGATTCACAAGCACGCACACACACAGGGTAAAGGCAGCTTCTCTGTGTAGTGCTAACGGGGAGACTACGCCTCTCGCTGTCACTCACCTGACGGCTGATGCTTGCTAAAAGCTATTCTCAATCACGTTGATTAAATACTCTCAAATAATGGTTTCTTTTTCAAGGCAGGGATACGTACAGAGCAAGTATGCGGGGGATGTAGTTCTTCCAAGTCCTGCCGCCTCTTCAGTTCCCCAGATTTGGAGGTGAACTCGAACCGGTACCGCTGGCGCTCAGACGAGGCGGGCTGTGGGCCTGCTGCCCCTTCCGTCCCCTCTCCTGGACAGGCAGTTGTCACACGTCCTCACAGCTCCTGTTCCGTGCTTCTTAAAAGAAGACATGGTCGAATACTTATCTTTATAGTAGAGATACCTTCACCAGCATACTTTTTTCCCCCTTTTCTGTCTGTAATTTTCACTTTCCGCTGGTTGCCTTACATGCAGTTGCTTTACAGATGGGAGTACTTTTGCCGGCTGGAAGATGTCGCCTGTAACTCATCTTCCAATTAGATAGATACCTTGAAATACCCTGTAAAATCCCAGTGTTGTTCATTGCTGTTTCTGAAGATAATTTATTAAATCCTGCATTTCAGCACTAACGAATTTAAGTAATCCCCTTACTTGTGCTTCTCTTAGTTGCGAATTACATCAAGAAATCCATCTCTAGTGAATTCAGACAGTCCATAGAAGAAGGCTTCTAGCACAAGAGAGATACTTGTATGCAAGAAATAATCTCAGATTTCATCAAAGTAACACCTGGTTTGAATACATCCTTGCTAACTTTGATGTTTTATTCCCTTGTACTGCCTGCTTGAACAATGAATCATGAAAATATGACCTCCCTGATTAGTACTTCACTGAAATAGTAATCATAACATCACTTAAAAAGACAGCACAGCAGTTTGATGCGCAACCTTCATTTGCACACACTGATACGGCTCATTTCCTGAGCCGCTGATTCAGTCCTTGTGAGGAAGGCAAGTAATTAATAACTTGATTGGCATATTCAGAGAACCACACTGCTTTTGTAAGATCATATATTTGATTTACTTAGTGACTACTTTTTTTTTTTTTTTTTTTAATAATTGTCTGGGTCTAGGAGACATTCCTTTAATTATATGGATATGTCTGTGTATGTGTGTGTATACATATATACATCCACATACACATATAAGCAGTTTTCTGATGTGCCAAGGAGATGAAGGTTAAGCTACCACACTACCTTTTCTCATCTTCCTTCATAGCCTTTTGTCCTATTGGCCAATTCCAGCTGAACATAACAAATTGAAAGAGTACCAAAGATGTCAAAGTCTTATAAATGCCAAGAAAACATGCTAACTGAGGATACCCTCTTAGTAGAAAAAAAAAAAAAAGTACATGGAGTAGATTGACCTTATAAATACCCCCACTGCAGCAAGCACTTCTGATGGAGTCTGAACACTCTTGAACATTAAGGTGACCCAACCTCAAAGTTCACAGGAAATGAAGCTTCTTAATTGTGGAGCTTATGGGGATGTCTATGTTGTAATAAATCTCATGTCAAAATTGTCTCATACTTAGCATTAAGTCAGACACACAAATATATGATGGATTTAATTCACCTTGATATTAGTAATTAGAGCCACATCCATCACAGAGCATCTAAATCTAATATTGCAGTCCACAGGGCTGTACCAATTCACATAATTTAAATACCTAGGTAATGAGGTTGCCTTTAATAGAAAGGCTGTATTTTAGCTGCACTATGAGCATTTACTAAAATCCTTCTTGGTATGTTTTTCTCACGGTTAAAAGGGCTTAGATAGCCTAACTCCTATCAGCTCTTCTCTCAATCTCCTAAAATCCCCAAATGAAAACCTTCCTTTCTTCTGAAATTCTCTTTTCCCTCGCTGGTCTAGCAAAAAAGCATTATCCATGCTCAGTAGCTAGTTAGTAGGGTGATAAACTACTTGACAGGATAAGCTTTCTCAAGGCATGTCATAAATGGGATAAGCCTTTGTTCTGAGGAAATCCCAGTCACTCCAAAATTCAGCCTATCATCCACCCCCTGCCTGCTCTCCAGTCGCATACCATGCAGCCCAAAGCCTGCAATTTTCAAAGCAGACGAAGTGAATGGAAAAATTGAACAGAATTTGGCTTTCTGATTCCTGTAAAAACCCCAGCAGGTTTTGCTAGACAGGCAACAGACAACACACTCTGTTCCCCATAAATACATGCAGCCGTAATAGAAATAATCATTCCCTCTTCTACTTATCTCCTGTTTCTCCAGGCTCCCGTTTCTCTTGCAACGGTTGGTTTCAGGAACCTAGAAGAGAAGAACGCACTAAGTGCCTTGCATCACTGCAGCTGGTTCTTCATGCACTGACACAAGACTTACCCAGGTATCAGCAACTTTGCATGCTGGTTTTGTGCGTACCTGTAGCACTATGAAAGCATCCAATAATTATTTCTACTCATGAGCAGTGTTATGTATATTCTAAACCACTGGTGCCTGTGCCTCTGTATCCTGCTTTGAGTTGAACTTGACTGTGTTTTGTGCTAGTGAGATTTGTTTCTTTGGGTTTGTTTTGTTTCGGGGCTAAGACTCTTCTACGAATACAAATAACAGGGTCATTTTGTTCTTTGTGTTCATAGAAGTCTTTTGGCACTGGTCTCCCTGCAAAGAGAAATTGCTGATGTGAAGATATCGATACCGTATCGCTCAGTCACTCAGAGTTTTCAGACCATTACGTGGTATAACGTGTTCCTCTGTTAACGGTTCGCTCTCCTTCTCTTAATGGATAGATGCCAGTTGTCTTTACCCCATACTAACAGAACGGCTGTGCGAACAAGTACGAAGACTAGTAAAACATCTGCCAGCATTTCTCTGCCTTCTTCCACGGTTGAGTTTTCCAAGACTTAGGTCAGTGCCCTGCCGGGCTCCCAGTATCTCCTCTCCTGCACCTCAGCCCCCTGTGACAGACCATGTACGCTCTGGTACCTCTCCCCAGCCAACTCCTGCCTTTCTCAGCAGATCCTGCAGTCAGCCCATGGCCTTTGGGTTTGTTTTTTTTTTTTTTCCTCTGGATGAGGATTTTCTACTTTTAAACCTCACAGCCCACCTGTATAAAATTCATTCTCCCAGTGCAGCACTTCTGTAACCCAACTATTGGCCAGGCACATCCCAGTGAGATCCTTTATTCTGCTACTGCTTCAGGACAAGGAGGTGATGTGTCGGGCATTGGTACTGCCTGTGTACCATACAGCTGGGTGACAAGAGCTTTAACAAGATTGTAGCTTTACGGAATTAATGGGAATTCATTTCTGTTGTTTCTCAAATTGCGCGGATCATCTCTTGTCATGCTCTGTGTAGTACAGACCACAAAATTTGTCAATGTAAGCTTGGTCAAAAGCATACTTTAAATACATCCATAGCTTTGGATTACAGATTTAAAAAGATGGAGAGTCTACTGCTTTATTTAATAAATTATTCAAATAGCTAATTATGCTGTATTAAAAAGGTAAGTTAAAAACCCCCAAACAACAAAGATGCTTTCTTTTCAGTCTGAATTTGTCTAACTTCAGCTTCCAGCCATGGTATCTGGTTAGGTTTGTGCCTGCCAGCTGCTGGATGTCTTCCCTCTGTGTATACATGCACCCAGCAAGCTCAAGTCACCTCCCAATAATTCAACATAATATAAGGTACACTTAAGGTATCAGTCATGTTTCGGGGTGTTGTACCAACCCCAGCAGAGCGAGATAGCTGTCTGTTAATAAAGCCTGCAAGCAAGCTGATGCCAGAAGTTATGAGGTGGCTGTAAACTCTCTCCCTAAACACAGATGATGCTGTAATGAAACCACAGTGGAATTGTTTGGTCTTTCATTAATTATCTAAAACCAAATATGTCATTGACAGGTGTTTGAAGGTGATCTTTTCCTCCAGCGGTTTTGCACAAGGCTTGGGTGCTGTATAAACACCAGCTGCTGTGATTTACGTAAACATTTAGGCAAGCACCATCCTTAGCACATAGAAAACATACATGTCTTCAGTGGCAACATTTATATTCTCAAGTACTGTAATCACTAGTGTTTGTTCGTACCATAGTAATACTGAAAGGTCTACAGAGGGCTGGTGACCCCCAATGAAAGTAGTTATGAGTCTGTCTCGGGGACAGCCTGTCTGGACGTGCTCAGGAGCAGAATAAGCTCCTTCCTCACATAACATGACATCGGACACTCTTGAGTATTCAGGTGACTAGTGATTTGCAGGTGTGAGAAGGCACGGCCACCAGCTGCGCTTGGGGCTGTGCTCGCAGGCTCCCTGTAGAGAAGGACAGCTGAGAAGCAGCCTGTGAAAAACAATATGGGCGTACTCTTGCAGGTGCATTACAGATTTGAGGGCCCTGACCCCAAAACATGAAAACCACAGCTCCCGTTCTGAGAAGATTTGCGCACAGACTTCACACTTCTCGCTACAAACTCTTCCTTCCGTGTGAGTAGATGAGCTCTCTGCCCTGAAGTTAAGCGTAAGCGTACAGCGCGCAGGGACAGTGTTCTAAGTACAAATCTGCTCTGGAGGAGGTAAACAATTTTTCCTCGGCATGGTATCTAAGGCATGGTTGTGTTTCAGGGCTGGGAGGGATTTTTAGATTCCCAGAGCAGATAAAACAGCTGGTGAAAGGCTAATGTACAGAAAATACATGGCTTATGTACTTTGTCATTTCTTTTCTTAGCACAGTCTCTATCACCAGTTTACTTAGTGTGATGATAATAGGTTTCAAAAGTGTAAAATAATAATAATAATAAAAAATCTTAAAGTCAATATGTTACTGCTCACAGCATGGAGTTAATTCTCTCTATGGCAGTGCACATGTTCTAAGCTCTTTGGCAGCTGAAATGTTTGTGTGTCCACAGTCAGGCTTCTGTCCGTATAATTTAAGTAAACTTCATGTAAAGAAAGAAATATTTGTGAGAAAAGGAGTACTGAGCATGAACGGCTAGATTTTGCAATTTTTCAGCATTAGAGCAGTAACTTACGTATCTGATGGTCAAATCCCATGCTCTATAATTTCTCAGACCGTAGTTTCAATTACTGTTGATGTTACGTTCGTTAATTTTGGGGTGTCCAAGCTGCAAAACCAAACAAGTCTCATGTTGAGTAACCCCACATACAAACACAGATCTACACATACAAATCCACAGATTTGCAGAATAATAGCCACTTTGAAAAAATGGGTATCTCATCTATTCTCACTCTGCTGCAGCAACATTAGAAGATCCAACTATCCCTACCATGAAAACCATCTTTACTTTGCAAAATACCAGTTCACGCACAGAGTCATTTGCCTTGATTGATCATTAGGTGTGCCTATAGCACATGTCACTACCAAAGTACAGATCAATTATTTCTGCTTTGGGTTAGTATAAATCAGTTTTTCTGTACTGTCATAAGCGGAGAAACAGTAATATATCTTATCAGTTATTTACTTAAATATGGTTGTAGCTAAAAGCCTACACTTTGCTGATTCCGAAAAGCCATTAGGAAATATTCCAAACATCTATTGATTTAATGCTAACTAAAAATATCACATCCTCAGATTAGCACAGTGGGATGTCAAGGGTGAGAATATTTGTCCTGGACATCTGACACGAATCTGTGTTCCTCACACATGACCTGGGTTCCACAGAAAGTACAATTCCTTTCTTGCCCTCTTCAGAATAAGCTCCTTTATCTTTCTTAGATAGCTCATAGGTGGTTTAAAAACAGCAGTTTTGTTGTTGACTGAAATCTGCTGATGACCAGTGAAAAACCTCAATCACCTTTCCTTTTATATGTTTACTTGTTTTACTTACCTAAAAAAAAGTCTGAATAGCCTCAACATTTGAAAATTCTAGGATTTAGGAGAGGGAAAGGGAAGTTGTATTTCAAAAACAGAAAAACAGTTCAGGAAATTCCAGTTAGCTCCACTCCTTGGGCCTGTGAGTCTACTTTAATTAGCTCTTCCAGTTGGCCAGACTGTTGCTAATAAGGTCGTCCTAGAGAGCTCAATCAGTAAGCTCAAAAATGTTGATACCTCAGGATTTGAGAACCAAACCAGCTTAAATGGAAGAATCTGTTAATTAGATAGCAGGATGCTCAAGGAGCAAGCCCTTTACTTAGAAACCTGATAATAATTGTATGAGCCGTTTTGCTTTTACTGAAACATTTACATTGAAAAACTTCACCACATTAAATATTTTTTCTAATAACAGTTTACTTCTTGATGAGATACAGCAGCTGACAAACAGGTAACAATCTTGACTACTGTTTAACAGCCTCACCGATCCTTCCCTTGAAAGGTTAATTAAAATACAGAAAATGGGCCACGTTCTTCTCTCTTGGCAGTTCTGTAATAAAAGGTTGGTTGTTCAAGCAGCAGCATTCAATTATTTTGCTTCTGATGCTATCTACATGTAAAAAAATCTAGCTGAGCTCAGATGGTCCCTGCAGGCTTTCCAGTTCTAGCCCTCAGTGCAAGGATGCAAGACAAAAAAATGAGAGCCTCAGTTAACATTCAAAATGTAAAGTAGTGCACTGTCTAGTTAAAAAATGAAATTTGCTTCCTGGAATATCAGTGACATAGAAAATCTTCTTGAGTGTTTGCCCGTATTTTAGTGAAACTCATAATTCAAATACATGTTATGGAGAAAAATGAGTGGCAGCCAGTGTTCAGCGAAGTTGCCCAGAAAGGAACCCGTCCGGTTCTCATTGAATTAGTCACAATATTAGACCTCTCCATCAGATATCGAAAACTTATGCTAATCTACTAATAGATTTAATATAGTTGAAACAGAAAACAAATGTTTCCCTATCTGTGTTTTTTTTACCTTTTTTTTTTTTCCAGAGGACCTGGGATGCTCAAATGATAGATGTGCAAACCCAAAGCAATTAAATCTATTGGTCTCGTGTGATGGTTGAAAGAGAAACAACACTGATCTCCAGAAGTTTAGGGAGAAAAAATACATCCAGTGCGAAATAAATCAGCTCTCAAAGGGAAAGTGATGTGGATGACTCAAACCATTTTGAAGTTTGTGTTAATTTTGCTATTGGCATGAATTTTAGCCCCACATTTACTCACTTATTGGTCTTATAGGTGAGAAACTGAAGGGACAAGAGTGTCTCAGAGGAGAAAATCAATGCTGTTACAATGGATCCTCAAGAACAGCAACAGGGGCATCTCAATGCAGCTCTGGCATTGGAAGGAAGCTTGGCAGTGCCGAACAATCAGATAAAGCACTTTTTATTTGCAAGCCAGTTGAAGCAGGTCTCTAAACAGACCAGTGCACAGATGTGTACTTTTCCTTTAAAATCTCAGCTCTTATTTAAGAGAAAAGGATAAACCAGGAATGCAACCAATACAGAAATGCTGATAACTCCACAAAAAATAATGGTTTTGACAGAAAGTATAAAATTTGTTGTTCGTGATTGAGATGTTGTGTTAAACGGTTCAAGTGTGTGGTCTGCTAACGGTCTCCTCTTTTTTTCCCTCACAAAGAGGGATATCTGTAAATCATATCGTGCCCAGTGACTGGCATCTCATTCTGATGACTGCAGCTCACGTTTGCAAAACTCTGCCACAATTTTTCTGCCATCTTAAACAAAAAAGTCACCAGCGCCTACGAGTACGTGGAGGCTCCACAGAGCCCTGAGCCAAAACACACCTTCCAATAACCCCTGTGTTGTGACACACGCTGTGAGCGGAGGCATAATCACTTATGAGAAGCATGTTCCTTTGGGTAATTCACGTTTCCCATATTTCTGGGAGAAACTCTGCCATCCTCCTCCTCCTCCCTGAACCCCAGCTGATTCAGTCCCTTGCTGAAAGGTAATACTGCGAAATCCATCCTTTGTTAGCCAGCAGGAGAGCAGCAGTAAACAATTCGAGGACAATAGCCACCAGACATATGGAAAACACTTCATTTTTACTGAGCTGCCACATGCAAATGCTTTGTTAATGAGAATTCCTGAACATTGAAAAAAACCCTATAACCTGCTTGCTTGCTGAAACACCATACTTTTTGTGGAACAGAAGATCACTTTAGAAGCTCTTAAGTGACACGGAAATTATTATTTTTTTTCAAAGGCAACACAACACTAGACTGGAAAAGTACTAAAAAGTACAGGTTAGGAAACAGCTCAACCCTGTCAGGTAGTAGGCCAATAGTGACCTCATACTTTACGTTTCCAGTGACTTTCATGGCTTTTAAGAAGTCTTTCCTACAAGGGAGACTCTTGGTTGTTTAGAAGATCACAGCCAAACCACCACAGACCTCTACTGAATGGAAAATGGGGTCTCTCAGCCTCTTGTTCCCTGCCCACGGAGCTTTGCAGTGGTTTCTCACCCAAAGGTGTGCCACTGAGGAGCAATGGTGGCCAGCCTGGATGACTCCCAGCACTGGCAGGTCTCCCGTCAACGTTTGCTGCCCACGGAGCCAGGGGTGACAGTCCAGATGGACGATGGTGGCCAGAGGCTAGGGTCGGAGCCCCCAAACCATGCTCATGGCTTCGTGTGGGGTGTTTTTCCAGAGCGTGGCTAGCTCGGCCTGGCTCCTCAGCTGGGAGCGGACATGGTCCCGACACCTCTGTGTGTACACACGTCCCGGTGCTCAGCAGACTCTTTCAGAGGAGCCCCATGTTGTCCCCTCAGAGGGCCCTTCCCGAGCGTCGGGGGATCCCCCGCACTACCCACCCCGGGCCCGGGTCCCCCAGCGCCTCCCCTCAGCCCCCGGCTCCCCGCCCCGGGGGCAGCCTACGGGAGGGCTGGGGCGGGCGGCTCCCCCGCCGGACCCGCCTCTCCGCCCGGGGCCGGGCGCCGAGCACCCTCCCCCGCCCCGCGCTGAGGCGAGGGGCTGCGGGCAGCCACACAAAGCGGCGGCACCGACACCTTTCCCGCCGCCCCTCAGGCGGCAGCCGCTCCTGCTGCCGCCCCGCTGGGCCGGGAGGCGCGGGGGCAGCCCCGCGGCGCCGACGATGGAGCCGCCGCCGCCGCCTGAGGAGCAGCAGCAGCAGCAGCCGCCGCCGCGCCCCCGCTCCCACACGGTGACCACCACCAGCAGCTCCTTCACCGCCAACCTGTCGGCCAGCTCCAGCACCCTGGCCTACGACAGGGAGTTCCTGCGGACTCTCCCCGGACTCCTCATGGTGACCGAGATCGTGAGTGACCCCGGGCGGGCGGCGGCCCTGAAGGAGCCGGGCCGGGATGGGGAGGGGGTGCTCGGCACCGCGCAGGGCGCTCCGCGCGTTTTGGGGTCTCAACCGTGGAAAGTTGCCGCTGTTTCCCCCCACTTCGCCCCCGGGTTGCTCACCTGAAGCGGTTTGGGAAGCCTCGGGAAGCGGCTTGGCGGGGTCCGTACCGGCAGGTGGAGCGGCGGGAAGGGACGGTTTGGAAACGGGGCGGGGGGGAGGGAGGGAGGGAGGGGGGAGGACTGTCGGTAAATACAAAAGTCATTCGAGGCGCATGTAGTCTGTAGTCTCCCGCAGCGTATCATCGCCTCTCGTAGTGGGAAAAAAAAAAAAAAAAAAAAAGGAGCTTTGGCAGACTGGAAGTGATTTTTGGGGGCTTTTCCTTAACTACACTGGTTGTATATGCTTCATACTTCATAGCGCGCTGATAACGGTGACGTGAGAGCTAATTAGGCAACTTATCTTCATGTTGTAGGTCAATAAAATCCATTTCCTTATGCCCTTAGTGATTAGATACACCTGTGCAGAGCGGCAGCATATGAACCTCTTTGGGTCTGGTAGAGATTTCATTTTTTGCAGGTACTCCATAAGGTGTAAACAACTGTAGAGATGCCCAGGCGGTTTGGGGTTTAGCCCCTTCTCTTAAGGGTAGGTGGCAAACAGCATGAGGCTGGGATCCCCCCGCAGGACTGCTTACGCTCCGTGTGTTAAGCGATAGATACGCAGCACCTCTGCTTAAAAATACTACATTTCTTTTAAATCTGCTCATCTACACTGTTAATAGCTAAGGAATGTAAAGAGCTGGTTGCCCAAACTAATTTTTTTTTTTTTTAATTTCCTGATGGTTTTGCTTTGATGATACTGGAAGGATTAACTTATTTAACCGGATTCGTTTTCAAGGCTTGAAAACATTGTGCTTCGCCAGAGCAGTGGAATGACTGTTGTTTTGGCTGACTTCAATGTTAAAATAACCAGGCAAAGCTTTGGGCAGACATGTGGTGTAGGGCCTCTGGCAGGAACAGTGCCATCGGAGAGAGGATGGCCGCTGGGCAGGCAAGTAGTGGTGAGGGGGTGAAGTCAGAGCCTGCTACCAGCTGGTACCTTGGATGCTGGCATAGTTGGGAATTCTGGCAATCTTTAGCAGGTAGGTGATTGTAGGCTTGTTTCAGTTGTTATACAGGGGGTGCTTCACTGTCAGGGTTGTGGTAGATATGTGAATAAAGTAGTCTTAGTTTTTTGAAAGAAAAGCTGCTTTCTTTTATATTATTTTCTGTAAGTAATTACAACAGAATTAGGAACTTTCTTGTGTGTTATCTGAAGGGTGATCCCACTGTAGATTGATAGAGAGGTGCCCAAGGCTTTTCTCAGCCTGGCTGTGGAATACTACATCCGCTGCATTGAGCTACATGGCCACAGGGCATGGACAGGCTTCTGCCTACTCTTTGGTGGAAGTGTGCTTTCTGGTTTATGTTGACCAGGGATAGTATTTGTGTAGCTTTTTTTGCTAAACAGATTGCTGATGGTTTGTAGGTGGACTTCGTGTCCTATCAGCCATTCCTGACTCCTGGAATAATTATAAGATGATTCTTCAGCCACCATTTTGAGATACTTGAGTCCATTAATATTGACATTTAGAGCCAGCTTTGGTTTAAGTTTCATAAGTACTTACGTGAGAATACACTTACCACCTTCAGAAAGAACCTCAAAGCTATCTGCCTTTGTAGACTACTGTAGAGTTTTGTCTGCGCTACAGGCTTACATGTATGTATTTTTACTGATCAACAGTGTGAAAATGTGTAGTTCTTGGCCAACTCAAAGGAGGCAACAAAAGTCTCTAATGTAGATGAACTTATACTGGCTTGTGATGAGGCGTTTGAGAGAATGGAGGACAGTTTTAATATGAAGTTAAAAGCAGTAAGGCAAGTCCTACAGTAGTAGAGTATTGCAAGATATTGCCTTTGAGAAAATACTTCTGGTTCTTTACTTATTTTAAAGCAGGTAGAGTAGCTGCTGTTCTGTGAAATTAAAGGAAAAGAAAAGCATTAGTGAATACCTTGGTATGGAACTGAAATAAAACCAGTTATTAAAATCAAATAAGTGAGTTTATATGTGTGTGTATGTTTGGCATTGGGTTTTGGTCAAACCTTTTCCATCAGTTCTGTATGGGTGGTGTTTTTTTTTTTTTTTCTGAGGGACAATGTGCTTTAAGAGAGCATGGCTAGCTTTACACAAGATCTCTATTTAAAAATTGGCCATGCATACTTAGCAGTAATGGAGTTGTGTACTCCAAAACAGTCTGTTCCTGCCTGTTCTGGTCATCCTGTGTATCTGAAAGTTGTGGCTTGCCTGCACAGATTGGCTCTTCAGGATGTTTCTGACCCTCAGTGCTGATCCCCCAGCTCACAGCATGAGACTTCTGCTAAGAATACGCAAACCTGTAAGTGGGGAAAAACTTGTATGTGTGTCTGTGTTTCAGTTTCAGAAGTTTGCAGCCCAACAGATCATTTTGAGTCTAAGCACCAAGATCTGAAGCGCAGCAGCTGTGGTAAGAGCATAGCTTTGGTTCTGCTGCCCCTGTTCTGGAGACACCTGTGAGACAGACAGAGAAGAGGACTGTTTTTAGTAATATCTGTTATCCCTGCAGCTGCTCATCTCCCAGACCCCATGTTCATTAGGATACTATGTTAAAGCTAAGCTAGGGATGTTGTCTGAGAGTTTGCACTGTGGGGCTGCATAAATATTTGATTATTGCCCCTGTCAGTCAGCGAGGTGCATGCAGCCAGAGGAGCGCAGTCTATGGCTCCTGGCTCTGAAACTGGAACTCTCTTCCCTTACAGACAAAGGGCAAATCCGTGTTATTCTTCAACAAAAGAGAAGGGAAAAGCACAAAGTTACCACATCAATTTAATCTTCCAGTGCCTTAAATGAAGGATCTTGGTCAGGTGTTGCTCCTACCCCCCTAATTTGGGTGCTGTGAAGATGAATTAACTGCTGTGTGGATTTCCACATGCTCTTGTAACCAGCCTACTTCTGCACTGAGGCTGTGGTTTAATGGCACAGTAAATTCAGCTTAAAGGCTCCTGCTGAGAGATTCTTTGCAATACTGCGAAACACTGGTCTGCTATTAACTCAGTCCGCTGTTTCCAATTTGTTCAAAATGAGTTAGCTTTATAAAGATAGGTTTTATGGTGGATTGGGTATTACCTAGCCTTTACATAGCTGCTTTCAAGCCAGCATAAATCTGGGATGAGGTTGACCGTGCATATTCAGCAGTAATGGAGTCATGTACCCAAGCCTGGTTCAACTTAATTTTGTAATGCTGTTTGGTCGAGCACCGCAGAAACCTAGTATGAACACACGACTGCAGCCTGAAGTGTAGGCTAAATTACCTGGTGCTGACAGATTTCCATTGCTTTCTACATGTGCCTCTGTGACCAGAGAGCACGCAAGGTTTCCTGCCTCTCACCGCGAAAGAACTGGGGTCAGTTTATTTAGGTCCAAAGAGCAATAGAAAATGCCACTAGATTTCTGAGAGAGCCTTTGGGAACTGGCATAAAACAGCTTTGGTGTGTGGAAGCTTATCTAAATTACTCATTTACAGAAGTAATGATGCTTGCTGGATAGAGCAGGGGCTTCTAATTTCAGACTTGGATTCGCTGGCCTTAGTTGGCCAGTGACTACTGACAATGAATTTATCTGCATCTCTCTAACTTCTCTGAATGACTTCTCCATTCATGGAATATGGATACAAGTCTTTGTAAGGCACACTGAGATCTGTTGGTGAAAAGTAGTGTTTAAGATGTAAGTGGTGTTACATAAAGTCTTTAATTCAGATGTCGATCACCTGACTTGACGCTGCAGTAAAATACGCTATAGGAATAAGTATTAACTATCTTCTATAGGATGTAACACCCCTCATCCCCCATCCCCCCCCTCCCTGCAGGATTTAGAGTTTCAAAAGAAGCAAATGTAGCGGTTTCCAGAGATGTCTTCTGCGTATTTCTTTTCTGCACAACGATGGCCCAGAAAGATATTTGTCTTCCTGGGAGTTTTATGGCCAAGATAAATGACGACTAGTGATACCTTCTCAGAGCTTTAAATCAGCTTCTCGAGTCAAGCATTATGGATCACTTTGGAGAAGTGGAGAGTTTTGTGGTTGCTATGGATGTAGTTATAAAAATATTTACCTTCTACCATGATGACATTGATTCCTCCAGATTGTTGCTTCACACTAGCATGTTGCTAGATACAGCCTCTTGTAAAACTTGCCCTACTAATTTTAAGGCTTGTGATGGCTATTTGTCCTTAACAAAATCAAATAATACGTAGCTTGGAAAGGTTTGGAAGGTGGTTGTGCTGGTGCAGCAAGTGAGATCTTGTGATGGTGTAAATTTTAGTAAATTATAATTACAGTAGCGTTTCTTCATGCTATTCTCTGCAGCTTATTCTTTGAGTGAAATGCCCAGAATAAGATAAATATTTGAAATAGAAGCCTGATAGGAGGTTATTTACATTATTGGCACCACATAAAATTATGGTATGAATTTATATTTCTGAACAACAAAAATAATTTTGATCACTGTTTCATTATTCTTCAAATGTAAGACCTTTGAAGGCTTAATTCAGAAAAGAAATCTTGTTGAGTTTGTTTATTCTAGTACAGTGAACCTCAGAATATTAAAAAGATATTGAAAGTTATGTCAGATTTAAGATATTAAGGTTACGAAAATCAAAACAACTGGACATGTCCATACATTTGTTCAATAGGCTCTTCCTGCCTTTTTTTCTAAGAGATGCGTCAAAATCTTCTACAGATATTCAGGTTTTGAATTAAGTTAGCAATAAAATCATATAAATGTGAAGAAAACCAAAAGTGATACAGTGGGACCATCTAGTGTGAAAAAGCTAAAAGACAAAAATTATACTAAATTTTTTAAAGATCTCCTTGCGTTTACCTTTTTCTTTTTAGTCTTATGACCTCTCTGAGTGCAGTTCAGAGTTTTGTGTACAGATCCCATGCTCCTCCTGCACCTCCATTTCTTGGAATAGCCCTCATAAGCACAGAGGGAATGTCATAAAGCCACTTTCCTCACCTGAGTAGCAGCAAGACTTTCTCTTCTATCAGGAACAGTAGAGACTTTTTTTTTTCTTTTTGTTTTTTTCTTAGAATGCAATTTTTACTCCGGTCCCAGTGTGTCCGCTTGCAGGTAGCGGACAAAACTGAGGCACCTTCTGATGTGTTGACAAGTGCTTTATCTAGAGGAGGTGTATGTGGACACGGTCTTAAAATGATTCACTTTGAATTCTTGAGTGGGGGCGGGGGGGAAAGTATCCTGTACTAGTCAGTTACTTCATCTGGTAGCTTCATCTTCCTGTGCGTGAATAAGAAAACTCACAATATAAAATCTAAGCTCTCTCCTTTGCTCTTGATAAGACAAAACTCTCCCTGAAGCCAGGTTTCTGTTCTCTCTTTTTTAGATGCTGTTGTTCCAATACTAACCCTTAGCGTAACCGTCATTAGTGTAGTGGAAACACACATCTATGATTTCCATCTTCCTCTTGGATCATATCATTGTTTAAAGTTCTGTTTCCTTAAAGGTCTTTGATTTCCTGCGCAAGATTAGGGTGTTTCCTTGGGAAGAGAGAACTGTTTGGGGGACACAAGAAAATAGGAGCTTTGGCAAATGTTGTCTGGAATGTGCTCCAAGTGCAGGTAGAAGCAGTACTAGGACTGATGTGGTATGTGGGCGAAAATGCCTCTCAAATTGAATGCAGATATTTTACAAAAGGTCAAAAATGCAAAATATTCTCAATACCTCAAGTTTAAGGTGGAATATGTATGAAATGTCGTTATCTCTCCATGAGAAGAATGCTTTAAAGACATACTGTAATATCAGATTTGTTCTCTCTTTTATATATATATATGTAAATGTATGTATTTATTTTTTAGCTTAGTTTTTCTTTTGGATAAAGTACATATTGGAACAGTGTGATATTTCTGCACTTGTTCCTGTTTCCATTCCAAAAAAGCAGTAGAAAGTGTGCCCTTGCAGAGAGGACCAAGCCCTCTTTTCTGGGGTCAAATAGCAAATAGATTTTAGCCTCCATCAGACTTTTGGCACAGTAGTCCTGTTCGTGTGGCCTGAGCCAGTTCCTGTGGAAGCTGCTGGCACTGATTTTTTTCCCTACCTCCGAAAGGAGCGGCTCCGGTGTAAGACTGGTAAAACTCCAGTGAAGGAGGGACTGAGCAAGGAAAGAATCAAGTCACTGCTTTCAGTGGGAGCTGTATCTGCTCTGAGGAAGGCTTGGTGTTAAGTTTAAATTAGCGACCTGAAGGAGGGCTAGGGTCTTGGTTCCACATTCGTTAATACCAGGATCCAGCGTTACTGGATGACTTTGCTACACAGAGTTGAATCAGTCCCTGGGCGTGACTGCATTTTTGCCGAGTTAGAGCACAATATTGAGTGTTTACACTGTTCGTTTTTGCAAGGTATGGGTGTGCAGATGACGCTGGTGCAGCCACAGGTTTGCTGAGACAAAAATCTTCAAAGCAAAACGAATTGGTATCATTAGAGGGATGCTGTCCCAGCAGTTTGTTCTGGGCAGCCGTGATGTTCCTGGTGCAATGAGGAGATGCACTAAAATCAGATTTAGAACCGATGAGAACTAAGTGAGCATGGTAATAATCAGCAAGATGTTGTCAGTCTTTGGATATATGATAATCTAGTTACAAAAAATAAATATACTGAAAAATCCTAGGTAGGGCTGGAAGGAGGCCGTGTGAGGGAAAGCAGCCTCTCTGATCATACTTTGGTAATTGCTTTGTGTTTGTGTTTAGCTGATGGCCTGATGTGCACAACTTGAAAGGAAACCTGTCAAGAACCTCTGCTTCATACCTGAAAACAAGACTGGTTTGTATCATCAGCTTCAAATGTGATTGCTATGTCCAGGCCTAGATTTAAATATATTCAAGGTGACACTGTTTCACACAGAATCCATTTATTTAGCTTGGAAACTTTACAGCCACTAAAAGGATTCCTTTTTTTTATTTATTTTTCCTTCCTTTGTACGTGTGCATAGTGATTACATGAAAGAATCCCTTTAATATGTATTTTAGCAGCATTTGCACTCTTCATTCAACAGCAGTGCTATTCCCAAGGCTGGAGCTCCTGCGGCAGGTAATAGGTGAACGTCACAGCACAGTTTTGACAGAAATATGAGGAACCATACAAGAAACTTAAATGGAGACATGGAGAGTGTTGCAGGCAGGAATCAAGCACTGGAGGACAGCGGAACAGGCAAAAAAAACCCTCCACCAAAAGACCTCTGCAATGTGTCTTCAAAATGACACTTCAACTGATAAAGTCAGCCTTGGTTGTCTCCAGCTGGAGACAGCCACTGTAGGGCAGACTCTGACAAGGATCAGGTGAGGGGAGGGTGAATCCGTGGCTGGATGCCTGTTACCACTGCTGTAGGCTGGAAAGCATAAACAAATGCACAACTGTCCTCTACAGTGACACGTGCTGGGGAGGGTACTTTTGCTCAATCCTTAGAGGGGAAAAAAACACCCAGAAATGACAGCATCTGCATTGATTTGGTTTTAGTTTAATTTCTAAACCATGATGTACCTTGCTACCAGTAACATCATTATGCTGTTTCAAAGAGCTAGTGTGTGTATAGGTGCATACAAAACCATTAAAAAATATTATTCTAGCTGAAGGCTTTGGAATTAAGAAGCACAAGATTTGATGTTCATTCTGGCAATGTTGATTTGCTACTGGATTGAGTGCAGACACTGGAATCCAGTAAAAACTTACGTGATCATGTTATTCTTATCAAGAAACTTCTGTTGCGGTCATTGACCAGGAGAGTTTTTCTGGGAGCGACTGGAATATTGTGCATATAGCATTGTTGTGAGTAACAACATGACATATAACATACTATATAATTATAGTAACATATAGGCATGTTGTAAGTAAGGAAGGGGATTATTCAAAGTGAAAATGTGATCTCCTGGGTAATTGCTTCCTTGGAAAATTCGATTTTTATCTTCTGCTTGCACCACAGTATTCTTATGGGATGCTAGATAAGGTAGGTAAGCCTTACATTTCAGTGTGCTTGCTTTTCTCCTTGTTTTCTGGATCCCCAGTTTCAGGTCTGAGATGCAAAATAAATGATTATTCGCAGTTGTAGCTGGAAGCAGGAAGGGCTATGTTCTGAACAGGCAAAATGCGGTGCCATATGAAGTGTTGTGGGAAAAAAGAGCACTGTCTGTAAAATACTTTATCTCACAGAGGTGTGTTTAATAGTTTACTAATGAAGTGTGAGATAATTCAGATAACAAAGTGCTTTTAAACAGCCTCAGCAGACACAAAGCTTTGAGTCCCACGCAGAGAGCAAGTCTGCAGGCCACAGAAGTAAAAAAAAAGAAGAAAGCAAAATAGTAGAAGGCATTATTTCTGAAGAAGGCTCTCCCTTCTTTTGCAGCATGCAACAGGTGTTGTGAAGGGGGAAAGTATGTGGTCATGTAATTACAGACTATACCCTAATGTATACTTAAGTAATGATAGAATTAAGATCTGTGAAGAACTTAACAGCAGTATTGCATACTTAAATGAAAATATTTCAACATATGTTTGTGCCTGCTTCTCTTGTCCACTGTTCTGCCTCTGTCCCAAGTCTTAATTTTCCCACTCCTTCACTTGTGGTGGGTTAATTCTTTTTTTTTTTTTTTTTTTCATTCCTTCAAGCTGCCTTGCACAGCAGCTCAGGGCAACTTGCCGAAGGCCTGCTTTGTGTGATCTTCATCTGGCCTGCTCTTCTTCACACTTGACACAGATAATCAACATAGAAAATCCAGCTCCTACCGTAAGATTTTGGCAAAATGGGGTCTTAGGAGAGATGCGAGGCACCTGAAAGAACAGGCTCTGCTCAATATGAGACATCATCTTTAACGGTTTCATAAAGCTGTAGGTGGTCAAAACTGAGAAATACTGTAGTATCTTAGAACAGTATTAGAAACACTAATAGTGGTACAGTGATTTAGGAAGTTATTGGTGGATATTGTGATGTGTTTAGTTCTTGCATTGCGGAAAGTGTTTTCTTTTAAATAAACAAATACTTTTGGCTGAGCCATAGGCATAGAGCAGGTGGACAAACTTGGGTTTTGTCAGATCTACCACAGTCCTGCGATGACCTCAATGAAAGATTTTTAGAAAAAGGCTGAAAAGTTCTTCAGTATAAGAAATTTTGGATGAATGGAGAAAGTAGGATGTCCGATATTTCAAAGCCTTGTTTTGTGCATAAGCCATGTTCATTGGACTGTGCAATACAGTTACAACAGTTATTTACTATTGTGGGTTGCCAGTTAACCTCCAAGATGAAAATATTTCTTCTTCCCTGTGGTGTTACTAAGATGTAGCACAGTAGAAATGAATACATTATTAGTGTTCTTTTTCTTTTCTTGTAATGCACAGGAATTTGGCTAATGACAGAGTCTGAATGCCAAATAAAATTCATACTGGATAAAGACAGTTGTCATTGGGAAGCTACTTTATTTAGTTTTGGAAAACCACAATCCTTATTTTACTCTTTTGACGAGATTCTTGCATTACTGGGACTTAACTTTAAAAGGCAGTTTGCAAGAGGGAAGTAATGACCTACTTGAAGACATGGCTTCTCTTGTGGTGTGTTTTCTGTTCAAATTATGACCTCCATCTGAAGATGTATAAAACCAGTTTTGAACATATGACACAGACCTATAGAACTATAATTGCATGATGAGACTTTCCAAGAGTGGAATAATGATAAACATTTATGTTACTAATTACATCTTCATTGTTCCATTCGCTATATTTAAAGTATTTTCACCATTTATCTTCTCAGTAAAAGGCTAGAAATCTTAGCCAGGAGAATAAGGTTTCCAAACATTTTGTTCAAACTTGGGATTTCTTTCTAGACTTTGGCAATGGTGAAACATTACCAGACACTTGTACAAAGAACTTGACATTCTCTTTATGCAGTAACAGAGAACTATCTAGCAAATGTTTGCCTGAAGTAAGCAAGTCAAGATAATTAATGTGTTAAAGGTGAGATGGGGTCTCTCAGAAAGTGTTTTACTAGGTCAAGTTAAAATTAAACTGAGTACACAGCAATAAATAAGACGGAATTCTCTAAGCTTGGTTACATCTAATTTTCACTTTCTTATTAAGATGAACAGTGGAATGCTAGGCTCAGAAAAAAGGGGAAAAAAAAACAAAAAACCAACCCCAACCCACCTGACCTCAAACTATGTCTGAACTAATTTTCACTTAAAAAAACTGAGCTTTATTTCAAAATGCCTCTTCAATTTAGATCTCAGTTTAAAAAAAAAAAAAAGTGCATTTTAAAAGAACAGTTAATTTTGACTTGTGGTGGTTGCTTTTTTGGTAAGATTACATGGACAATGTACACAAACAAGAAGATAGTCCTAAGAAGAGGTGCAAATAGAGTCCAGATGAGTTGATGGGAACAAAATCAGATTAAGATCTAATGTACACAGACAATACTGTTATGAAGAGAAGGTTATAATGAATCGGTTCTTGATGCTATTAAAACCTGTTGCAAATTTCCCATTGAGTTCAGTCATCCTGACGTATCCGCACATGAAATGAGAAGAACATGAAAGTCTACCCACCGCGAGGGCTGTACAGGCTAATCAACCCTTATATTGTTTGTCGGGCTCTTAAGGATCAGCAGCTCCTTTCCGATAGTCATTTCCTATCCACTTGTTAGCATTTGGTAAAGGGGCGGCTCTGTTGTTCCTTCCGTTTGGCGCTGAAGAAAAGTGTATGCCCAGAAACTTTCCCCACTTGTTTCTTTTGCCAACTCCATGGATTAGTTTAATAAAAGAGATCACCCCCTTAAGCCCTTTCCTCTCCAATACCCCTGTACGGAGTACTTACTGTCAAATTAGATTGAGATTAGGAGGAGCCTAATTAACTCTTTTTACCTTTTTTTTTCTTTTTTTTTTTTTTTTACCTACTGTGCTAAAATCGACTTTGAGAAAAAGCAAGGTGCAGTTAACCCACTCGTTACCAAGATTCCCCCCACAATTCCTACTATGCTGCCAGCCTGTTTACTTGTTGCATATGCACAGTTTCTCTGGCTTGAACAGAGTAGCTGATAGATGATGAAAGGGGAAGCTGTGCAGGTCCATGGCTTGGACATACCCTTTTATAACCCAAATGTCTAATTTACGTGTTTCTTTAGAGCTCCCTGTCGTCACACATCACACACTACAAGGAGATACCTTATATTGTGATGGATTGGTCATTTTGTTACATCCACATCGCTGTAACCTCATGATACTATTAAATGCTAGGTGTCAAAACATCTCAACGTCATAAATATCTATCTAAACGTGTTTCTTCAGTCTGACAAATGAGTGTGTCCCATAACTTTCCTACTTTATCACTGGATTATCAAACCTCATGTGCTTTCTCCTGTATCAAAGGCAAATGGCTCTGCATGCTGCATTCTTCCTTTTGCCTTTGTGTTAACTAGCAAAGCACCCCGCTAGTGATATCTTTCGGTGGCCTAATGTCTTTCTGCTTTCTTGGGTTTGTTTGTTAAGACCTGTAATATTGTTGGCAGTAGGAGACTACGTTACATGCCTCTGTGTTCGTGCACAGTTCACAGTAGTGGGGCGGGTTTTCAGTGTGTGTGGATTTGAGCATTTCAATATAGCAATTGCTGGTAGCTTGAAGAAGGGGATACCTGCAAGATACTACCTTGTAATCGGATATCTTTTTATTTTTTTAGTTCTCCAAAGAATTTTCCCTCTGATTTGTAACTAGTAATATCAAGCTTTGGGGGGGAAACTGAATATCTCTGACTGCACACAGACTTTTAAAACAAAAGCCACCATATAACTATACAGTCTTCTGGCTTTCCCTGCCCCCCTCAGTGGGAAAACCAGAACTTCTGAGTGGGAGGTTAATAGCTGAAATACTCAACAAAGAGTATTTGAACAAAGACGGGTAACACCTCTTCATTGTTTCTGCATTATTGTCATTCTAGGGAAGAAAATACTGGGCAGAAGAAAGCTGTGATCCAAATCTGTGGAAAGAGAAAGGGTGTGGAAGTTAGCTAAGTAAATAGAATTTAATTGGTTGTGTATATTGGGGATTGTATAACATAAACAGAACTGCAGGAAAATGCTTGGGTTTTTCAGAAGAACCACTTGGGTGGGAAGGGGAGCCTGCTGCCAGCACAGAGCTTACCCTCAGCCTGTAACCCCTCAGCTCCCTGGCCTTTGCTGCCTTACCTGAAGCTCTCCTCCCTATGACTCTGGCTTGCGTGCTGCATCACTTGCTGCTGAGAAATTGCAGGTGAGATGCAGATAGCCTTTGACGAAGTCAGTTGCTGCATTTTTTTTTTTGGATATTGGTACTGCCAGCTGCCTGTCAGGTCGGGTCATGGCCACCTCCACTGAACCTGCAGCTCACCCAGTCGCAGTTCCCATGATGAATTGTGACCTGAGCGCTGCGGAGGCAGTTGACAGGAAAGCAGTTGTAAATTTGGCGCTGAAGGCTGACAAGATGACTGCCCTCTAGTTACCTGCCTTACTCATCTGCCAGCGGTTGATGGTGCAGTAGCCTTGTCCTCTTGTTTTCACCATTTAGTCTGTTCCTATGTGTGAGACTGTGTCCTGAGACAGAGCCTCTGTCCTGATCTGCTGACTCGGCTTCTGTAATGCAGGGGTTGGGGGTGGAGGTTGGATGGGATGGAGAACAAGCAGTGCTTTTGGTTTAGACCCGTATTTTGATCTCTCGCTGAGGAGATTTGCCTGAATTTTAGGACAAAATTCTAGCCTGTGCTAGGACTGGGGGCACGCTTCCCTAGGTAAGGGGCCTGATGCAATAGGACAAGGGGTAATGATTTTATACTAAAAGAGGGTAGATTTAGACTAGATATAAGGAGGAAATTTTTTGCAATGAGGATGGTGAAACACTGGAACAGTTGCCCAGAGAGATGGTAGATGCCCCATCTCTGGAAACATTCAAGGTCAGGTTGGATGAGGCTCTGAGCAACCTGATGTACTTGAATATGTCCCTGCTCATTGCAGGGCGATTGGACTAGATGACCTTTAAAGTCCTTTCCAACCCAAACTTCTATAATATGTTTGGGGGTTGTACCAGTTTTCAGGCTAACAACACGCTTGTCTCCCAGAGAAAAGTGCTTTGCCTACAGAGGGAGCTACAAGGAGAATGTGTGGGCAATACCTTTCCACTAAGAGATGTAATTGCTCTAAACGCTTCTTTCAGGCATGGGAGACCCACTAATCCATAGTAATCCCTGTACTGTCCAACAGTTTGCAACAGTTCTGACATCTGTGAACTGTATTGGAAAATCAGATTTAGAGAGAGAAATTGGGCATGCTTGAAAACCCAAAATCTATTAGCTGTGTTGTGGGGGGACAGTGAAGCATAAGTGCGTAGTCAGAGCACCAGCTTAGAAGGACTTGTATCTGCTTGTTTCTTGACTTTTCTGTGTTTATGTATTACAGGAAGCAAATACAGAAGCTCTGATTTCAGTCTGGTAGCTCTTAAATGCAGACAGCTGAAAAGGTTCCCATGCCTTGCTGTTCACTGCAGTTCACAGTTCAACCTACAGTGACAACTCGAACCAGTGATTTGTTTACCTCTGATACAATGGGCAGCAGAGTGCGGTAATTCAGGAGCAGCTTTGTATGCAGCCACCCTTGCAGTGCAGCAACCTCTGGCAGAAAAGCAGAGCAGACATCTGCAGGACATGAAATCGGTTCTGCTCACTTATTTAAATCTGAAAAAGCCAATGTCTTCAGGCCCTGAAATTTTTTTTCCTTGACTGGAGACTTTTTTTTTTCCTTGCACTAGAAAGCTGACAGTTGTAGCCTGTTGTTGTGTTCTTTGTTTACACAAGACCCATTGAAGCAGCTGAAGAACATTAAACCCTGCCTCACACGCAGGCGTATATACTTAATTTATGACTTCGGAGGTTTGAATTTCAAGTGTCAGGTATCCCACAGAGCTTTTTACTTTGTTCTCTTATGCTGCATGCACCACTTGAGTATGTATTATGGAGATTAGACAGGCTGTGGGAAGTCCTTCAGGCTTATGGACTTTTTTCTTCAGAACCTTAAAGATAAAGTTATGGAGCACAGTAACAAGGACTTCTTTGAAAGCGTGACTGATCCGCAGTGTCTCTTCACACATTTGTCCAACTAATTTTCTTCCTTTGGCATTAGTATCTTCCCTTGCATAAAATTCTTTATCTTAAAGTTACTTTTGTACCCTTAGCTTCTCTGCAAACATTAATTGTGGGACCGTGGTAATAACTCTTAAATAGGTCTCTATTGAAAACTTAATTCTGGATTTGCCCTGTTCCTGATTCCTTCAAAGTAAACTCTTTCTGCTACTACCACAAAAAGAAAAAAGAGAAAAGAAAAAAAAAAAAGGACTGGGAAACAAAAAAAGCATAGCTTGTTGTCCGAAGCAATAGTAGTATTTGTGATTATCTCTTATTCAGTTGTGTCTTGTCAACGATTTGAAATATGACTTTTAGTACAAAGTTATCTTTGATATATTGGTGACAGAGATTTCAGAAAAGGACATGCCTGGAAACAGACTTGGGGCAAATTCAGGTAAGAAGTGGAGCTGGGGTTTTTTTAACAATGAGACTTATAGGCATTATGGCAGATAATTTAGAGACAAGGTGAATCTTACCACGGCAATGTCTATGCCAAGATGTCATCTCTTTCGAAAAAGCATGGTGTAGGTTGAAATCTTTATACCATTGCCCTCATGGCCAAAATGGTCCTTTCTGACCGTGAAGTCTGTGAACGCAAAGGCCTCCAGAGAACATATGCAAATGTTAAATATTTATAGGCATGCTGTTCTATGTTGTTAATGCAAAATGTATTCAGGAAAGAAAATGATTTTGTCAGAGAAGGAAGAAGATTTTTCAATGAGGTATTTCTACAACATGTGGATCGGTCTTTGTAAAATCCTTAATCTTTGCCTAAAAGCATGGATAATGGTTCCTGGGGTTGGACCTTTATATTTGGTACTTGATATGGAAATAGTCAAGAGATACAATAAGCTTCTAAACAGGCAGACAACAACAGATCTGGATGCAGACTATTTTCTCATATCTTCTGTTTGTCAGGCAAGGGGAACTGTTACAGCTTTTGGTGACTAGAGGATTTTGTCTCATGGCGAGCAAGGTTTATTGTATAAGATCAATTTCTGTGGTGTTCAGCTGGAAATGAAAAGATACTTTCATTCTAAAAATTAAGTATTTTTTTTTTTTAATGAGCAGTTAATTTAAACATGAGGAAAACATTGATGTAGAATGCAGCAATAGCCTTTCTTAACAGATACTGTATTTGATTTTTTCCATTGCATCATATCTGGCTTTATGACTGTGTATCCTAACTGTAGGGCAAAATAAAAGTTATTCCCAAAGAAGTAATAAGCTTACTATTTTAATGTAACAGCTAAGATTTGTGAAACAATGCTGCGTGTCCGCTAATTATAGGCACCTCTGTTTACATGGCCTAACAGGAAGATGGAAATGTAAAAATAGCAACAAAGAGCCAGTGACATTATTAATAAAGCAGCTGCATACAGCATTGTTCTCATGAAGAATGTAGACACAATTTAAACAAAGTGGACCACATAAATAATCAGTCATAATTCATAAGTAAGCATTGTTAGGAATTCTCTTTTAAAAATAATTCACCTTATTAATGTACAAACGATGGCAGAATGACTTTCTTTGTAGGTGTGTGTATTTTATGTGCACCAAATGTTAAAAGCAACTTACACAAATCATTGCCATTTATCGAGAAGTTGGTATTTTTCTGCCCTCAGGAACTGTATCCCTTCAAGGAAGGTGGGAGAAAGGAAGAGAGAGTGCTATAAAACTCTTCCAAAGGAAAAGTTTTTATGTAGATAGAAGATGGAGGATTAAGGTAGAAGAACACATAGGTAATTCAAACTCTTTTCACTTATGTGAATATATTAGAACAAAAGAGCAAACCCTTCCTGCCATCACGTTCCATTAAGAAACAATGGTAGATGTAGTAATACAAAAAATAAATACCCGCACTGGGGAAGACTCATTTAAGCCAGACACGTGACCCTGTATCTTTTGAGCTTAGAGTCTACTTCTGAGCTTTTCCAGTTTAAATAATTAAAGGAAAAGTAAAAAGTTATTACTGACAGTTAAAGATCTCAAAACAAGTATTCCCAAAGCTTGCCAGTATCATATTCCTTTTTTTATTTTATTTTTATTTTTAAATTGCAGCAAAGAAGCACTGCAAGCCCTTTTCAGTCCTTCCAAGTAGCTGATGTTCCTTACTAATAAGAGCTCTCAAATCTACACATATTTTTGTAGTGTGCACATCTTTTAAAATTGAAATAAATGAAATCCTATGGCATTGTATGAATTTGATAATAGGACTTAGTACAAATGAATTCAGTGAATTACCACTGCATCTCACATGGGTCATATGTATTGCCTGTCCGGGTACAGTACTGTTTAAAGGACCCACTTGTGAATGTTACTCCTCAAAGAAATCAGTTAACAACTTTTACTCAGAGCTCCAAAATGCATTAATATTTGAATGTTAGATGCAAGAACATTTAACGTTGTAGTTTCACCTAACTTGATGATTTATTTTAAAAAGAAAAAATGATCAGAGTATTGAATTCGTGTGCTGTTTTTAAAATTGAAGGTGTTTGTACTGAACCTTCAAGTTTTTCCCAAAAAACCTTACCTCTAGAGGCTGCACAAAAGCAACCTCTAGGAAACAAAGAAATATGTATCCTATGCCATATGTGTCTCTGTGTGACTATTTTGCTTTGTAGTTGTCTGCTTTAAAATTCATACTTGAAAGCAGTGTTAAGTGAAAATTTCCTCAGAAAGTAACTGAAAAGGCAGATTCTTTGTATCTAATCTTCTATTACTTTACACTTTCCTTTCTGTGCTGCTGAAGAGCAAAGCGTAGCAGTACTTCCCAGCTCCATGATACCACAGTGTTTGCCGTAGCAGCACCACTTCTCCCAACTCTGTCAGGAAGCTGTGGAGACAGTGAATTTGAAATCAGCAGCCTGGCTGCGCAACAGCAAGGTGTTCCTTTTTGGGAAATGGTAGGTGATGGGAGTAATGCCTGCCACAGCCAGGCCTTGCTGAAGTGGAAGGAAAAGGGAACAGCAGCGTTCCTTTTATTCACATCCCTCAGGATTGCTAGGTAAGAGCCAGGCGGTCTGTCTCCTTGCGTGGAGGTCACAATTAGAGATTAAGCACAGTGGAGGTCATTGCCTTCCAACTGTTTCACCGGGTGCCCTTCCGGAGAGGCAAATAAGTGCTTTTTAGGACAGGCTGTTTGTCTTCGGTGGCGTTTTGCACCACCCCTCTTTATTTTTACATTAAACTCTGGCCCTGATGGAGCTGCTGATAGCAGTAACCAGTGTGTTCCCGGTCAGCTGCAGCAGCTCTGAGGCTGGTTGCAGGTCTTTCTCCTGACTGACCTGGGAAGGCTCCATGACACTACATTCTGCATAAAGGTACTTTAATCAGATAATAGACTCTTATGGGCAAAGACGAGGCTACGTCTTCTGCTGTGGCTATGTAGATAAAACGATGGCTAGCACTGTGTTAGCCAGGGTGCATAATATATTGTAGTGCACAGTAGCCTATATAAATGTCTGTGTGTGTGCAAATCCTCAGGCAAAACATGAGCGTTACGTTAGATTTTACAGGCATCAGTAAACAGTAGTGTGCTCCTGAATGCAGCCCTCAAAAAACCTTACAGCATTTAATGTGGAAAGTGCCCTGGGACAAGGACCAATCTTTATGCTTTGTACACGTTTTAATGACCTGTTAATGATCAACCACTGCTCTGCCGAGAAGATAGATTTTTATGATGATATAATTCAAGCCAGTTTCTTTACCATTGCTTGAGATTATTCCTTGTAATTCTACTTTAGAAACAAACAATATATTGATGTGGCATGTAGTCATTCCATCCTATTCTATTAACACTTTTGCAGCTTCCAGTACCGGTTTGCCAGGGTCTCCTGCAGGAAGGGAAGGCAAATTAAATCCAGAAGTTAGAAACAGTGGTTGTGTTGGATCAGGTACGATGGTCTGTTTAGTCCAGTATTCAGTCTCTGAGGACGACTGATATAGAAAACTTAGGGAAGAATGTGAGATGCAGCACGTATGGTAAGATCCTTCTCTGCTGTAGTTTTCTAGCTTCTAGCAAACTGCACATTTAAGAATTTCCAGAGCTGAAGATTGCATCTTGACTATCGTGTATATAGGTAATATATACAGACAGGGCTGACCTGTCTTCCAGAGGTGTGTATGATGTTTCCTGTGGCCATGAATTATGTAATTTGGTTATGGTTTGGGGTTTTTTTGTTGTTCCGCTGTTTTGTTTGTGTGTTCTTTTTAAAATACCACTTCCTTCTGTTTGTTTTTTAGTTTTCTGCCTGATGATTTAGCTGGATGCTTCTTGTGCTGCAGGTCCTAATGCAGTCCTTGTTCCCTTCATTATGCCACCCACCATTTGATAGGATGAGGGGTAATGGCTTCAAACTGGAAGAGGGCGGATTTAGATTAGATGTCAGGAAGAAATTTTTCACTATGAGGGTGGTGAGACACTGGAACAGGTTGCCCAGAGGAGCTGTGGATGCCCCATTCCTGGAAGTGTTCAAGGCCAGGCTGGATGGGGCTTTGAGCAACCTGCTCTAGTGGGAGGTGTCCCTGCCTACGGCAGGAGGTTGGAACTAGATGATCTTTAAGGTCCCTTCCAACCCAAACCATTCTGTGATTCTGCAGACTTCTTCATATCCTCCTTCAGTCTTCAACAGAAAATTGAACTCATATCTTTTTCCAACCTTAACTTTATTTTCTTGCAGGAGCCATTCTCTGTGCCTTGCATAATCCAACTGAATCATTTTAGAAACAGGAGAGAGGAGTGAACAGACCATACTCAGTGCGTGGGTACACCACTGGTTTATAAAGCACTGTGATACGTTCTGTTTGGTGGAGTTTTTTTATTTTATTCCTTTCCTAACAGTTCCTAATCTTCTGTTGTGATGTTTTTGATCACATGGAACAAAATTTACAACCCAAGCACAGTCTTATTTCTTGTTTACCTTCTGAATATCAATTAGCCTACATCTAGTTACTTTTTCAGACAAAACTTCCTGAGAAACTGTGAGAAACAAACTCTTTTGTAGTGATTTCACAATTTTGATGGGGGATTTTATCTCTCTAGTCTGTGTTTTCTGGAAAACATCTCTTGCTTTTTTAATTTAAGCTACCTCATTTTGATCTGTGTTATTGGTGTTAGCTCTGGTCTTGCACATTCCCTGCATATTTCTCAGGTGAAGCAACGTTTGAGCATTGTAATATGCTGCTGGGACGGACAGTGCAGTTTCCATACTCTCTCCCGCCTCGGAGTTATTTTTCTTGGCTGAAAGTTGCGGTGAGCCAGGGCACCCATAGCACGGAAGAGTCCTCACACATGAGTTGCGGTACAGTTGGTGGAGTCAACAGTAGAGGCTAGAGAAGGAGTACCTTTGTGATTTTATTTGCTTTAGTAGGTGGTACACTCGTTAAGGTAACGTGAAGTTTGGGTGTGCTACTGCGTCTTCTTCAGCTACTATTGTCTTTATGCCTAGGCAGCACTGCAGTATTGCAATACCCATTCTGATCAGAAAAATAGGTTTACTGCTTGCAGACCAGCCACTAACCACCTCCCTCTCTCTGCTCTTCCCAGGGAGACTTTATAATTTCCTGGGCGCTCTTGCAAGCTGCCTTTGCCTCTTGGTGTGAATCCTTTGTTAAGTGCAAGCCGATAGCCTTATTTATGCATGCCATGGGCCAGTTCAGTGCATCCTCACTGCATGGCTGATCGGGATAATGAGTTTCACAGTCTTAACATCAGAACCAGCTCGTCCTTACTGGCCTGGGTGTGGGGAGGTCTGCTCCCGGTTCTTTAGGCAAAGGCGCTCTTGGACTCTGTCCTGGTCAATTGGGGTAGGTGTGGGAGGACTTCCCTGCTCTGTGGAGCTGTGGGAAAGGCACTGGAGGTCCGTCAGCTGTTGAAGGGCTTGGTCTGAATTCTCGCTCCAGAACAGACGTGCTCTCTATTGAATGAAATCTCTGCCAGCAGGCCCTGACCCATTTCAAGCATGGCTCAGGAGGTTTTTCTGTGTGGCTTGTAATAGGATTTGGACTAAACTCTTGAGTAAGAGAGTTCACTCTTAAGTGAAGATGTACATCTGGAGTGTATTTTTGGCACTTGCTGCTTCCAGTAGTTTTCTTTCTTAGGAAATCTGTCCTAAAAAACAGCTGTGTGTGGGAGTTCTCTCAAGTGGTGGTTAGTATTGCCAGCATTTCAAGCCTTCGTATTTGGTCTGTTGTGAGGGGTGCTTGCTGCTCCTGCCACCGTGGAGCCAAGAGTATGACAGAAAGTTTGAAGACTTGTGGGAAGATTCAACACCGAAACTGGTTGCGTGAAAATAGTTTAAAAGGTAGTCAGACAATTTTTAGAAATTCTGTGAAAGTAGAAGAGACTGAATTTTGCAAAGTTCTATGACAAAGAGAAATTTTTTGAAAGGTAGGAGAGAGTCAAGTTCTGTAGCTGCTACTCAGTTTGACACTAAGACTTGTTCTCTATAAATGATAAAATGCTTCATTGGTACATCCATTACAACTCCTGGCATGTGAACGCTGTGGATTTTTGGATTTTACTAGGCAGGCAAAGCCCTGAAAAATCTCAGCAAAAACACTAGCTCCCCCCCCCTTTTTTTTTCCTGTTTGATGTACAACCTTCAAAACCACACAGAATTCAGAGGAATTTCTTTCCTGCCTGGATGTAGCGCCTGAGTTTTCTTCTGCAGCATGGTTTCACCAGAAGACAGTCCAGGTGAATCACACAGCTCTCCTCCACCAAAGAGCTCTTAGCAAAATAAATGCTTCTGACTGTTGATGCTGGTATTCAACGTCATCATTGTTGGTAAGGAGGAGGGGTTTGGTAGTGATGGGCTAATGTCAACTCACTGTAATGTTTTGTGTTAAAGTGTTTGAAACTGGGAAAGAAAAGCAGTAGGCTAAGGCAATGTATGGATTAGATTATTACAGTATACATTAACACAGTCCTTGAAACTTCAAAGGCACTTAAGCAAGGATCTTATATCTCCAAAAAATGTAGCTGAAAGATCTTTTTTGAATTTGCTTGTCCTAGCATCTTTACTCACTGTTAATAGAAATCTTATTTGTTTGAACCCTTCCAGTTTTACAAGCTAAGTTTTCAAACGTTTATCACCTTTTCTCTGATCGTAACATAAACAAGACTTTTATATTTTGTATTTTAGTTTGGATTGATATTTGATTGATTTATCTAGTACTTGTAGGCTTTCACCATTTTTTCTTTTTTTTCTTTAGTCTTTTTTCCTCCATGGACATTAAAATACATTTTTCTAAGTAATGGGTAGGGGTTTTGGTTTTTATTCTGTTTTTGTTTGCTTTTGGTCGGCTGTTTTGTTGTTTTTTGGTTTTGTTGGTTGGTTGGTTGGGTTTTTTAAGTTAAACAAATAAATGATACTTATTTGGAGTAGTTTGTGGATAAACCTACATTTGATGATGATGGTGTGCCCAGCGTGGAAGTGAACCTATCAAAGCTGCTTTGTGCAGACACTCTAACTTAGCATAACCCTTGCGAACGATTTCTGTATAGATCTCGCTTATTTCGAGTGTTCCCTTTCAGACTGCAGGGGTTTGCCACTGTATGCAAATTGCCCCTTTGATATTTCTGGTGGGCGGCTGAAGCCAGCTATTAAAGCATTTTTCTAAAAAACGAAAAAAGCAATGATTGTGCTCTCTCTAGTGGCCGAAGGCGCAATTGTTTGTGTGTCACTTCATAGATCCGATTTTAAGACATTACTTCAATGCAGCGCAAACATTTACTCCATTTAGCCATAGCTGGAAGAAAAAAAAAAATTCTGTATCAAATATAAGACAATTAAATCTGCCTGCTCTTACGACTGACTGTGCTGGGCATATCTTACAGGAACAATAGAAGAGGAATGCCCCTTTCCCCCCCTCCTCCTTTTTTTCCTCTTTAAGTACTTCCACACCACCACCCCTCCACCCACAGCCACCCCCCGAATATTTTGATTCACAGTATAAGATCCCGCATTTTGCTGTGTGATCTGTGGCATGACAGGTTTGGAAGAATGTTTCTTAATCTCACCACACGCTTACTAACACCCAAGGAGGAGACTCTCTGGGGTTTTTTTGCATGCAGAGAGTAGCCAAGGGAAAAAAAGGATGAAGGCAGAGACATTCATAGGCTGCTTGTGCTGCCGCTGAGATAGCTCCTAACGTGTGATTTAGTACTGAAATAAAGATGTGCAATAATTTAGAATGGTCTCTCTTTCTTTTAGTCATAAATCTCCTTTCTTGGGAATGAGAGGCAAGATGTTTTGCTTTCTATTTGCTGGATTCTGTCCATGTTTAGGTGGCTTGAATGCAGGAGACAACTGTTGCTGCAAGTGCACAGCTCTTCTAATCTTCTTCTACCATCATTTCCATCTGTGCCAGTAGCAACTCTGTATAAATCCTGCAATACTTATGCATATAAAGAACTGAAATGGCCTTAGGAAGCATCTCTAGGATAAAGAAAAGGAAAAGCTTCAGGCAAACATGCCAAATAGTTTTGTGGGGTTTTTTTTTTGTTTGTTTGTTTTTTATTTATTTCATGAAACTAGGTGAGCCTTGGATTTTTCTGCCTGTCAGTTCTGCCACAATGGAACTAATTTTTGCTTTGAAAGGGTTGCATAAACTTTTTAAAATGTGTTGCTGAGTTAACCAGTCAGATGAATGCTGCAGAATTTGTAACACTAGCATTGCTGGAGAGGAGTCACTATTTCACAGGCTCTTTAAATACAGTTTGCAAATATGAATTCAGTTCTGCAGTTTTTTAAGCTGCTTCAAAAAGAAAAACTGGATATGTAGGTTCGAGCTCACACCTGCTTTCATACCTGCTGGCTTGTTCTAGCAGCATGAGGCTCAAGATGTCTCATCTACTAGGCAGCAAAGCCTTTTTTTTTTTCTTCTTTTTTTTTTTTAAGTGACTAAATAGTCTGATACTTTTGAAGTTCTCGGCACTGTGGAAAAATTATGGCACTTATTTAAGAGTTTGAATATGCAATTAAGCATCTAATTTTAAACGTGCACACTCAATATTGGACTTTGCTACAGAGTTATTTCCTTTTTATGGTTATCTGCCAACTGCTGAAGTATGCATCAGTACGTTTGACATGTTAATGCATTCTGGTAATGGAGGTACCTGATCAAGCAGCAGCCAAATGATCACAAAATAGATGTCTGAGGTGAAATCGGAGACTACAATAAACAAGGGAAAAGTGCTTTCCTTCATCATTTACTGATGAGTGAAATCCCTGTCTCCCATCTGGCTTGAAAAACTGGACCCAGTTGGAGGAGCTGTTATATATAGTCTTAGCACCCAGCATCCCTTCTCATTGACGACCACATGCATTATTTTCTTCAGTGGTCTCTATGCTTTTGCTTCCCTTTCTCAGAGTCTTTTTTTTTTTTTTTGACAGGATTGTAGTATGTTCCTGTAATTCTAAATAAGCTTACTGTGACTTGCTCATAAATTAAAATCAGATACTTAGCTATCACTAATACACTCTAGCATACCTGGTTATAATGTGATCCAGGCCTTCCCCAGTTACTGAGTGGAGCTTTCTCCCTTGTCTTTCAGCTGACCTGAAGCAGTGAAGGTAGCTGTGTGCTCTCTGTGCTCGCTGAATTACTGTGGGCATGCCCCAGGTATTGCAGTTGCTGGTCTTTGCCTTACAGTATCGCATACCTATCACTCACCTGCCAGATTCTGTGCACTAGATCCTCATTGAGATGGTATTTGAATATAGTCCAGTTATTCCCGGTGGGGAGCTTTATTATCAAATCAGCAGGAAAAGCAGCATTCTCAGCTCCAGCAGATGCACAAGTGTTACCCAGTTTGTACTGATCTGTTGAACAGCAATCATGTAATGTAAGGGACAGTCAGAATATTAAGAGACAGGCTTTTAACACAGCAGAAGCTATCTTAGTATTTAACATGCTGAGAAGACAAGCTAATCACAAAAGACTTGTCTAGATGTCTATGTTCCTTTGACTCCTTAGGTATTTTGTAGATGCTGATGGCCAGTGTGAACTTTAAATCAATTTATTGCGTATGTTTACATATGCAATAAAACCATTTGCCCTATCATTTAACTACACGCAGAGTGAATTGTTGACCATGAGCTGATCTGACCTTTTCAGGTCTAATCAAGAAATCTGAAATATTATTTCAGCCTGTCAGCTCCAAGAATGTGCAGTAATAGTATCTGGATCTAACTGAAAATGTCAGACACGCTCTAATATGCAACCCATCAAAGTTACGATGCGTATGAACCAAGAACTGGTTAAGAATATAAATCTGTAACATCCGTGGTGCATCTCAATTGCTTAGATAAATTGTTCAGCCATAGATACAGGCTGGCTAAAAACATGCATTAAAAGCAATTCTTTGGAAGACATGTGAGATATACAGCCATTTAAATATTAAAATGATCTTGAAAGAGGGGTGATAACACCAAGTTAGAATATTACTGGGAAAAACAGTGAGCAGTGAGAATATCAGTGCTCTAGTTAATGTCTTGCCAGCTTTGTTGTGTGGTAATGTAAGATTAGTGGTCTCATGTAACCTCAAAATTTTCCATTTTAATAATTTGCTGCTGGTGAAGTTTTTACTCTTTCCAGAAATAATGCATTATATAAGCGGAGGTGTCCTTATTGATCTTATTTGTGTTGAATTTAGTATTAAGCATTTTTCATACTCTTGTGCTTTTTATGAAAAAGTCTATCTCTATTTTTAAAACCTTTCTAAAAACCAGCACTGTTGTCAGTAGGTTTGTGGTATTTAATGATGTTTAATTTCTTTGGTTTTTCTGTCTCATCTTCAAGCTTCTGTTTGTGGTATTTTACTAGATATTCCTATCTAGGATAATTCTGTCTTTAATAACTAGTTATCAAGCATGACACCAATTGTTCATTAGTATAATTTCTGGATGATTAATTTACATTTGGATTAAAGTGGATGGGCACAATGAGAAGCAACTTTGTATCTTAAGAAAATAGTATTTTGTTAGCTAAACAGTCTATCAAGATTGTTTAATCTTAGAGCAGTTGTTAGATTAAAATTGAGTTGGTTTTTAATCTAATCATGGGTCATTCGTGCAATTTGAGGCATTATTAACTAAATTGCTACTATTAGTAAAATGTTGTTGGAAATAGAATTAAAATGAACTGTGAGAAACATTGCTGAACCAATAACTTTGCATTAAAGAGTAGAGGGTATTTTAAACTAGTTAGTGCCATTTGAACTGTTCTTGTGAGGCAATGCTGCCCTCCCCTGGTATGCTGCAGAAAGTAGGAATTTTTATCCCAGTCTGAGCAGGCTCTATGACTTTCTATGAAAGAGAAATTGCTGAATTGGTGAAAACAGTGAAAAAATGTTCTTAAAAAGACCATTATGTGCCTTCTCTATTACAAGACCAAAAAAAAAGCGGAATAGACATTTGTGCAGTGCTTTTGTGTGTGCATGGTGCAGATATGGGTGGATGTACAAATAATACACTGGAATATACTGTGAATACACAAGACGACAAATTGAGGGCTGAATTAAGTTTAGGTGGCAATTTGGAAGATGAACTGAAGACAAAATAAACAGATACCAGGTAGCTGCTGAAAGTTAGTGGGACCGATCATAATAACCTTTTGTTTAATAGCATAGTTTTTGTCTTGTATAAAAGCTTAGAGAGTTATAACTAATGATTACATGTTTCAATTCTACAATAGAAAAGTGAATGGGACCATGGCCAACAACTTGCCTGGGAATAGGATTAGCTCTTGTGCCCGTGAAGCCATAGCAAATCTTCTATCAAGGGCTACTGATTACAAAGATACCACCACATCAGGAAGTCTCTTCACTGCGCATTTCTGAGAGCTGAGAAGGTCGTCCAAGGAAATATTACTATTGCATCATTCAGTCTTAATGTATTTCTTCAGACATCTGTTATTAACCACTACTGGAGACAGAATATTGGGGTAGAAGGTTCTTTAGATTGTCCAGCTATGGCTGTTGTCTGTTAAATAAGTATGTTGCTATTTGCCTTAATTTTGTCTTCCTTCCATTTCTCACTGCTAGGCGGTTTCACCATAGTCCAGACAGCAGAAAGAAATGAGCCTTGTTTCAAATATAAGAATTTTATAGAATTGCCACATCTGACTCCAGTAGAGTGTGTGTGGTAGAGTTTGGGTTTTTTTTCTTTGTTTGCTTTTAAGGTATAAAATATCCCTTTCTTTTTATAATTAAGATTTTTCTAATTGCTGGACAACTTGCAAAACACACAGCTTTTCTTTCTGTGGCTTCCTCACTTGACTTCTGTTTTGTTTGCTCCTTGTCCCTCTTAGTGCATTGGAGATCACCTAACACTAGAGAAAACTGGAGAGAAAATGTTAAAATCTCTGGTTCATGTACCACTTCGTGTCTTAGATGCGAACAGATTGCCAGATTCAGGATCAGGAGGGAGTTTTTTTCCCCAGAATGGTTTGCTTCAGGACTTTGCTTGAATGTGAGTTCTTGTCTACTACTTAGGGCGAGGTCACTTGGGAGATGTTTTAAGATCTGTGGAACATAATTATGTTCCCCACATGACCTGCTCAGGTCCAGTAGAATTTTACAGTTGTGGTTCCTCTTGTTGTTTTACTACTACCTTTTATAATAAGGTCCTAGGAGTTGTTTTGTGTCTGTGGTGGGTGCCTGCCAGTCCACAGAGCAGGTGTGGACCCTTTTGAACTAGATCCCAACTACTCAGTTACTTGTGACTGTGGCAGATGAGACCCAAAGATCCCAGTGGTCCTTCACATACTTCTGTTTCTGAAGTGACCTCCATGCACATAAGCTAGTAGGCTATAACAGGCAATCCTTTTGAGACTTAGCTGAAAAACCACTGCAACTGTGGCTCCATGGTAGTTAAAGGTGAGCTAAATCAACACCAAGATGCCTTGTTTTGCCTTTCCCTTTGTGACATCCTGCCACAGCAAAACTAGTTTTATATGGCTTTCTTTTCTGTTAGATTAATATTCTGTCAGTGTAGCATCCCAACTCAGCTCATCAAATGGTTATGTGAATGGAAGTGGTGTCGTTCCTTGACCTAGAACAAATGTATGAGGTCTAAGACCACGTAACGGTTTTCTTTCTTCTCCATAACTTTTGCAGGTACTTGGGCTGCTGGTGTGGACCTTGATTGCTGGAACAGAATACTTTCTGTATCCAGCCTTTGGCTGGGTGATGTTTGTAGCTGTGTTTTATTGGGTTCTCACCGTCTTCTTTCTGATCATCTACATGACAATGACCTACACCAGGATCCCCCAGGTGCCATGGACCACGGTGGTAAATACACCCCTTCTTTGTTGTTTCGGGTTTGCTGGGTTATGAAGAGAATAAAACATAGGGGTATTCTGTGGGTGTCGTTAATCAACTGCACTTGTGCTTTTTGCAGATTTTTCCCTAATTACTATGTGGCTGTGTGCCTGCAGTGTTTAACCTTCATACTACCCAGACACTTTTAAAACACTTTCCCTATGATGATTTCACCGTTTGTTCAGGGGTTGATGTAGTGACTTGATTTTTAATAATGTGCGTGTGACTGATACTTATGTACATATGTACAGTGGCCTCTTTTTTTTTTTTTTTTTTTTTTTTTTTTTTTTTTTCCCCCCTCCCTGTAGTGATTACATCCCATGAAGAATGAGTCTGTTGCTGCCTCTGAGCTAACAGACCTGGCCATATGGCTCAAACAGCAGAAATCCCTATTTGATTCAACACCATGAATTGGAAGTGGGACCCTGGCTTTTAAGGACATGAGTATTCCTCTGCTAAAGTAAAAGCGAAGGTGGTTCAGAGGTAGCAACAGTCAGACAATCCATGTATTGCCTGCTGTGAAAATGGTGCTGAAAATTAGTGTTTTATATATATGTAAAATATGTACAATGTAACCCTTTGCCTTACTTAATGCAAATCAGATAAACAGCTAATGTAATTACAGAAAAATTTCACAGGCACTTAAAATTCAGATCCCGTTTTTGTGGTTTGAACAAACCTGGCTAGCTGTACCTCTACACAGTCTATTTTTACATTATTTTCATAACAGGCTGGTGTTCGGGGTAATAAATCCTAAAAGTCATTGTCATCTCAGCCAACTGGCTATTTGTGACCCATCCAACGATTATTATAAATGTTAGCTTTGCATTTGTCTGATACAGTGAGATACTGTTCGGGTTTTGGTGGGTTTTTTTTGGTGGGGTTTTTTTGATTTTTTTTTTTGTTTGTTTTTTTGGTTTTTTTAAGTAGCTAAAGATTACTGAATAGAATTCTGGTGTTTTTGTAATAAAATATATTTGGCTTCTGTGTTGCAAACAGCTTGTTATCAGCTGTATTGTATACGTGACTAAAATTCAATACTCTCTTCATCTTCCCATTTGCTGCTGTAATAAATAGCTAGCTATAGCAATTACTAATAAGAACAGCCAGGATAATGGGATAATGTTCAGATAGCTTCTCTGTTTTCAAGTTTCATGACCAGCAATTACCATTAAGGCTATAACACTGCTATAGAAATATTGGATTATTTCAATTACAGCAGTAATGTGTCTGGGTGCATTTAAAGGTGTGGGGTTTTTTTTTCCCCCATTGCATTAGATGTAAGTAAAGTACATTCAAAGGGGAAGCATCTTTGTATCCATTTGGATACAGCTTTAGTCATTACCCTTCTTTCATCAGTTTAACACTATTATCAGGTAACAGCTGCACGTAAATGAGTTGCCCCTGATGTATGTGGTAGCAAGCTGGAGTATTTGATTTGTTTCTACTTCAGATTGAGTGTATTTCTTGCTCTGAATTGCAAACATGTTGTAGATAAGATCACATAAATGTGGGTCTGAAAGGTAGTCTCCTTTTGTAGTAAAGGGTAATATGAAGACAAAATAAATGCAAAATAAATAAATGATGCTTGCATTCCAGCTTGTTTTGCCTTAAGGTATTAAAAGAGCTGTTGGGAACAGACTTTGAATTGGACCTCCGCCACTCCTGGCTGGCCAAGAGGAATGTTTGGTCTCTTTTCAGAGAGGTGTTGTTAATGTCTTCATTCAAGGCAGCATAACACACACCTCTTTGAGTAAGAGAGTTCATGCCCACCTTCCCCCAATTCTCTGAAGTATCCGGAATTTCAGTCTTTGCAAGTTACTGCTCTGCCTCCTTAGGGCTCAAACTGTGCATATTGTATGCACTATCCAAAATGACATCTGGACTTCTCTGTCATAAATTTTACTTTTTGCAGGTTAAGCACATTATGAAATTGCTTAAGATGCAGTTACTTTTACTGCAAATTAATCCAAAGGATTTGGATTCAAATCTTCAAAACTGACTCTCCTTAATAGTGCAAGTTCTTTGCTAAAACAATCAATGGAAGCTTTTAAAATCTGGTAAATTTGAATTTAAGAAGCAGATGGTAATTTAGCATGAACCATTTGGTTTGAGTAATATATTGGCAGTAAAGGCCCAATCAGCTTGCATTGCATTCCATCTTCCCCAACAGTGTTATTTCCCAGAGCAGCACTTCTCAAAAATTATGTGCTTTTTTCTTTTCTACATGACAAGAGATTGCAGGAATTTGTAGCTTTCCAGGATAATTGAGCCTTTTTGGAACTTGAAATCTAAAAATAACAACAACAAATACTATAGGCAATCAAATCTGGAGTTTGAAAATCAGTGCTTTACAGAAGTTCACCTGAACCTGCCAGTTGTTGGCATCTTATCTGAAAATGGACAGTTTCGTATACTATTACTGTAACGCCCGGGAGAAACAAGAGAGGTGAGATCTGTGGATGGAGACAGTACCTTTTATTAGCTCAACTGATACACATGAGATAAACCTTGCTCATTTATAACTGTATGGATCAAACCTCAAGTGCCAGGCTTTGGACTCCCATCTGAGTGCTGAGGCACTGCCCGCGGTTCCCTGCAGAAAGGTGGGTAAGTGGCTCTTTTCCAAATGCCCTGAAGTTGCCAGGACCTAGGAACCACAGGAGGACGTGCCTGCCCTTCAGCCTGCTCTGAAAACTGTAAGGAGGCTTTTTTGCATAGGAATTCTCATAAAGCCAGTGGTAACCTCAAGACTGACGTGTAGACAGATGACAGCACAGCATGCTGCTCCCTGGAGGGAAACTGCTCCCTGTAGTTGAGAAAACCTGTGTTTGGGGAATGGTTTCCCTTCAGAAAACTTTGAACCCTATGTGTCATGGGAGCGTGTGGCAGTGGGCCAGACTCCACCAAGTCTGAAGTAAACTCAGCTGGAACCAAATGTACTTGAGATGGATGTGAGGAGCTTCCATACCAACTACTTCAAGCTGTTGATCTGCTCTTTGGTGCACTGAGGGAATTGCTAATGTGGATACAGCTGCTGTTGCTGCCTTCTGAACTTCTTCGGCTGCAGCTCTGTTTTTTAGATGCTGCTAGAGTTGGTGACTAGTGAAGTCAATAGTGAATAATTGCTGTATATTCCTAGCATCCATTAAGTCACACCATAGAAATAAACAAGTTGGAGCTGCACCAGTATGGCAACATTTAGAGACAACTGGGGCAACGGAGTTAAGGGTTATGGTATTTCTGTGATACTCTGGAGTGAAAACATGGGGCCAGAAGCTGAAGGGAGCAGATCATGGACAACGTTAGGACCTTGTCTAAATTGAGTTACTAATTCCTCCACTTGTAACTAGATGCAAAGCATGTCACGGGTATTCCACTTGAACATGGCACCCGTGAACTAAAAGTATATTTTTATGTTTTTATGGCTTTAGACAATTAGCAATGTGGAGTTTTTGTGAGTTTGTTTTTTTTAAAGTAAGAATAAACTTCCTGCAGCCATGACCAAGTAGTGAATAAGTAAAGGACAAAGTATTAAAAGTGCTTAAAAAAACAAAACAAAAACGAAATGAAACGAAAAAGAAAACTAAAAAACCACAATGACAAAACCAACCAACAAACCCTCATACATTTTATCTTATTTTTCATCTTCTCTGACTTCTCTTACATCCAAAACCCAAACTGTTCTTGTTTCTTCTCTGTAGTGTTATGTGAGATCAATGTTAGTTGCTTTGCTTCTTTCTTAGTAATGAACATAAGTACCCTGAGACGTTGACTCTGCTCCTTGAAAGAGAAAATGCAGCATCTGCCGTGGATGGGTCTTGATGACCCATATAGTCCATTCAGACTGTTCTCTTTCTTGGTTTTATCTAGTTCTTTCTCCTCACAAAAACAGGCAGAAGGGGAGAGTACTGAAAGGTGGAAGAATATGACTGAAAAAGTTACACCCTCTTTATCTCCTTCAAAAGTGGAGAAAAAAGTTTTGGAAGCTTTATATTCTTCATATACCCAGGAGTCATTGATTCCCAGAGTGTATCTTTGTGTAGGTTAGAAATGTAATCAAATTGCAGTTTTATTTTGTTTCTTCTTTTTTTTTTTTTTTCTCATGTAGTGTCATATTCTTACTGCATAACACTTTGATTGTGATAACCAAACTGTGTCCTTATTATCACTTTTGGAAAATCACAGCACAGGAGCTTTAAGACTTCTGGATTCAGCGTGATGGAGAGTTTGTCCAAATTGTGCTTTAATGTTTATGGATCTTTAAAATAGGCAGTTAAATTTTGATCTTAAAGATAGAAACTTGGAAGAAGGTAAAGATAGCTAATCTTTAGCTATCACATTATAGCTATCACAGCTATCACATATAGAATCACATTTCTTGTGCACATTGCGTGTGTACAGTATATTTCAGATGAGTGTTATAATGTTGGAATAGAAAATGGTGACAAAAACGTGCATATTAACTACTCACATTGTTTGTTTTTTCAACAGGGTCTTTGTTTTAATGGAAGTGCCTTCATTTTGTACCTCATTGCTGCCATTGTAGATGCATCTTCAGTTACCAAAGAACTGGACAGTCACAATTACAACAGCTGGGCAGCTTCTTCAGTGAGTTCATTTTTTGTTTAAATTGGTCCTATGTCCAATAAAGTTATATCAAAAGAAGGCTGGCTGGAAGCGCAGGTTGAAATGCATGTGTGCTGGATTTTGAAAAGCTGCGAACTGATACAGAAGCTGACCCACAAAACCTATAGGTAGCTGTAATTCAGTTCATGGTTTTTGGAGGTGACTGGAAATTCCACTAGGAGATGACAGTCACATCAAAAAAGGCTATAATTTTTTTTAAGATCATACTGCTTTTCCCCTCCTCTGCCCCCATTTATTACTAGCTCTCTGGCAGAGGATATAGACTGCACATCAGAGTGGACAAAACAGGTTGGATGAGAGCCAAGTCACCTCAATCCACTTGGACAACTTCAAAAGCAGTTTAAATTAACTCAGCTAATGTTGCACACGTGTGGATTAGGTGCATTCAGCTTTTTGTGGTCTGAGCCATACACACAGGACCTTTGAGTAGGTCCTGAAGTGATATTGCTGTTTATTGTTATATTGCTCTTACAGCCTCAGCTTTTGATAATCTCTCCTCTGCGTTGGGTGGGCAATGCCTGAAAAATCATGTAACTTACCAGTGGTTTAAAGTGGGTGCAAATCATTAATTAGTCTGATATTACTGTCTTACCACTTAGATTTGGAAGTCCAAAGCAGTCAGTCGGTGTGGGTGAAAAGCACCTTTTTTTTTTTTTTTTTTTTTTTTTTTAGAGCCATGTCACTGTCTGAGCAGGTGAATGCATTCTCTAGCTAGGTTAAGGGAGTTGTAAAAGAACTTTTTGCATGTTGTGGCAACAGTAGTCGAATTCAATTGTAGTTCCGAATTACAGCTACTTTACTGACTGTTCATGCTTCTGCAGTTGTCCTCTCTGGACTATTCACAAATCCTGCCTTCTTTCTGAAGGTTATTGTGTACGGCCATAAACACAGAGACTTGGACGCATTTTCTGTTTTTGTCTTGGGAATTGGATAACTACGTCCCTGTCACTTCAGTGGTGTTCAGGGTCTTCTCCCCTTGGCAGTTTGTAACTATTGATCTGTTACTCGGCCACTGCTGATGACAGGAACTTGCTTGCTGCTAGATAAGCTTGCATGCTGATTCAGGTTTTATGCAAAATGCATGAATGGTCAGTGTCTCATGGGATGTTTGGAATCCCTTCTAATACCTCCTAGTAGCACTTATCTAATGCACTGCCTAGATAAACTATTAAATGTAGATTCTTGCTTTCTGAAACCATTAAGGGTTTCATGGATGGATGTTTGTGAGAATTTACAAATCATGTATCCCCCAAGTGCTCTGTTAAAAAGATTTTAGATGGAGCTTTTATTTCTTAAGAAACAAAATTATTGGAAAAGAAGAATGCTACAATTTTCTGTTGTAATAATATTTTACATCCTCTACAGTTTTTGGTGCCACAGGTTAAATTTACATTAGAAAAGACTCACCAAGAGCCCTCTGTTGGAAGGTTTAGCTTTACTGCCTGTGCGTGCGCTTAGTAGTGCCCTGCTCTCGGAGCTGAAGGGCTCACCCAGGCCAATGATGGTGTATAAGTAAGAAATATTGGTAGAATCCTAAAATATTTTTAGGCTGGAAGAGACCTCTGAAGGTGACGAACCTTCTCCCTGCTTAAAGCGGGGCTAACTCGTATCAAGCCTTGTCTGCTTGAGTTTTGAGTATTTCCAAGGATGGCTATCCACACCACCTCTGGGCCTCTGCTGCCACGTTTGATTGCTCTCATTGTGATTATTTATTTTTTTTCCCCTAATATGGAATTGAAATTTCCCTTCCTGTAACTTGTGTTTGTTCCCTCTTGTCCTTTCACTGCTCATCTCCAAGAAAAGTAATATTAATCCTATTTGCAGTGTAAGCTTTATTTGGTTCAGTTACCAGCAGAAAATATTCTGGTCTTATCGTAAGACCATTTTGAACATTGTCTATTTTGAACAACATGCAGTGATTAACAGGAACTTAACCACTGGCACTGAATTGGACTTTATCAGTACAACTGAAATAGTTCACAGCTGTTCTTTGGTTTCTGTGCGCGTATGCTGCAAGGACTGCAGAAGCAACACCACTGATACTGTGTAGTTTTAATCTTTAAACATAAATCTAGCCTGCTACAGAAGTCTTATTCTGTAATCAGTTTCAGACAAAGTAGTAATATCTCAACGTGATTGCTGTGACACTTATTTGCACTGAGGAATACCTTTATTCCTCAGTAGAGGATCTCTGGAACTGGTAACCTCATTGGTACTGCGGTTTGAGAAGATGTCTGGGCCTGCATTTGAATACGAGTTTTCCCTGTAAACGAACCTATTTTGATGCAGGGTGTGCCATGCTGAGGTACAGGTGGGCCGTAGGCCATTCCTGGAACATCAGAGCAGCGCACAGTGTTAGCTGAGCTGACACACGTGGGCTATCTTTACCAGCAATTGATGTTAAAAGCAGCAAGTATAGGACTGGTGGGAGTCCGTATTATAAGATCCATACTTATGGATCCATTATACTTAACAGCAGTGTAATGTGGAGATATGGGTTGAAATACGTCATGTTTCATCTGCTTCTAGGCCTGTATTTCTGTGCATAATTTGAGTTTACTTACACAGTGTTGACTGTGGTGGCCACACAAGTACAAGGAGGTGAAACGGTGCCATTTTCACCTGCTATTTTTCCTTTTTCCAAAAAAGGAAACTATTTTTTTTTAAATAGAAATGACAGTGCTCTCAAAAGTATGTAATTTTTTCCTAATATATTTTTTTTTTCTCCCCTCTCTCTACAGTTCTTTGCCTTCATGGTTACCTCCTGCTATGCTGGAAATACTTATTTTAGCTTTATATCTTGGCGATCACGAACTTTGCAGTAAATATTTTGTTAAAATGAATTCTGTAGTATAAAATATCTTGAGGATTATACTCTTTTGATAAAAGTTTGGAAGAGGGATGAAGGCTTTTTGAACATTTCTGTTAGAATGGATGCGATATATTTTAAGATGAGATTTAAATGTTTATTTATAATACAATGTCATCTTTAGAGACATCTAATACCGACTTTGTACTGTATAATAAAATTTCATACTGCTTCTTTTAAAATTAACATGGTATTTTTCTAGACATCGTATAGATATTATTACTAAACCTTTAATAAATCTTACTTAATGTGCCAAGTTTGTAAATGGAACTTTTTAAATGTTACAGGTATACTTCTGATACTGAATGCTGCAAATCAAAACTAAGATTGATACTGTCTCATTATGTATAAAAAGTGACATTGTGCAGAAAAGAATCCAACACCCAAAACTTTAATAATAAATAAATAATTGATCCAACTGTGCATGTTTTGTAAGCCAGGAGTAGAAAGTTGCTTTTTAAATTTCTTTTTCAGAGTACAATATATGCTGCTAAGAATTCTGATGATCCTGTCAGTTTGCATATTCTATCAGCTTCTCACAGTCATGAGACTGCTTTTGGAACCTGTTCCTGTAGGTCTGAAGGAACGTTGAGCATGAAACACATTGTCTTAACAGGTTTCTCAAATCCAGCAGGCTCCAAGGCAAAAGTCTAGACAACAGCCCCTTAATGCTCAGTGCTTAACCTACTGAGAATATCACAAACACCTACTAAAGGTAATACATTTTGTTTCTGAGGGGACTGTGTTTTTCTCTTTTCACGTTAGACCATTAATCTGTCCTAATTAAAACCTAGGCTTCTAAATCCTATTAAATGATATAAAGATTAAATCCATAGAAGAATTGTCAAGACGCCAGTGCTAGAAACAAAGAATTTCCTCTCTCCTTCCCTGTCCACTGACATAATCTGCGAGTTGTTAGTTTAACAAATGAAGTTTTTAATTTGAAGCTCATATTTAAATATCTTTGAGTCAAGCAGAAGTATGACAGAAGATGAATTTCAAAACAGATACCTTTGAAAATTACTTTCAAATACAAATTACCTATGGATTTTTTTTTTTCCAGGAATTATGTGGAGAGTGAAAGGTTGTGATTATTTTGTGATATTATTTAAAGTTTTCCTCATTTAAAACTTCTGCTAAATCTTTTATTACTGGATTAAGAAGATTTGGACTCTCTTCCAGTCTTCAAAAACTTAGCTGGAAGATTATATGTGATAGTAGAGAAAATCTTACTGCTTCAAAAAACTTGTTTATTTCTCCCTGTAACTAAATGGTGTGCGCTTACTTACGTGCGTGCCTTGCAGCAAAGAATATTTATCAGCAGTCAGCTAATTCTGTTCTTGATCACATTGTTTTATTCTTGATTATCTGTCAGAGTCACAGGATTTCAGTGTAAGGCAAGCCAAGATACTATTTAAAAAAAACTATATTTGTCTGCAAATTGCATCTGGTCTGCACAACAAAGGTCAGGCTGTCTGCTGCTTGCTAAAATTATCCAGTTGTGAGAAGAAAGAAGGGCTACCAACTATGCATTTTATCTACACAGATAAAATGTGTCATTAAAATCCCGTATGCTCTTTTCCATTGCTGGAAAAAAATCAAAGGCATAAAAACCACCCAAATGTCAACTGATAAAATGTAACTAGAAATACAGCCAGAATTAAAATCTCGTCAGTGATTTCTCATCAGTAAAAATACTTCAGTAGTAATAGAAATTCCTTCTTAAATGACATTTGTTGTACCTATCTTAAGTGCAAAGAACGTGACTATGTTTGCACAAATGTTTCATGATTTTGTGGTAACTGCAATGGTCTGGTCTAAAATCATAACCCAGATAACATTTGTGACTAGAGGTAATAAGAGGGAGTAAAGCTACAAGGGAGTAATACGTTTCATCCAGTTTACCAAAAACCATCACGGAAACTGTTGCATGTCAGAATAAACCCCTTAATGAAGGACAAAACCACACTGTTACCAGATAAGGAATGATTCTGGCAAAATATCTGCCACCTCTCCGAGTCTTCAGTGCTGATCCTCAAGGGAAGATGTGTGGGATGTCTTCCAAAGGCAAATCTGTGAGTTGAATTCTTAGTATGTGGTTTTATAAATTCAGAATTAAGTAGAAACTTACTTTATGCTTGGCCTTGCCTTTTTTTCCTCCAACCTTCTGTGCCTTGCTCTTTCCCTTTGTAAAGATAATTATCTTACTTTCTATGCTTTTTCTCATCTGTCTCATTTCTCATCTGTTCCCCAGATACCAACTGTCTGTTTTTTCAAGTGTTCTGAATATCTAGGTAAAATTGGAGGAATCAGGCAAGCTTAGAATTACTTCTGAAGTTTGCTTCTCCTATTTCAGGCCTGAAGAAAGGCACAAGCCCCCAAAAGGTGATCTGCATTAGTCTTAAATACTGGCTTGCAAACTGGGACTTAGGCTTTTGTATATTCTAATACTGATAAAGAAGATAAGCTAACTGGTTTATCACACAACAATTAAAGCAAGATTTGTGTCTGCAAGCATTGATTAGAGTTCCTAAGATTAAAAGAACAAACTGGTAAGTGATGAAATCATTAGTGAAATTCTTAATACAGATATTTGGAAGAATAAAAAAATGCTAATCAACTTGCAAAATGAAGGTATTTGACGTTATAAATAACTTGCTTCAGACAAACAGTCTCAATGAAAAATCCAGCTCACCCACATATGTAAGGATACTTTATGTCAATTTACGGGCATAAAATTTAATTTATTTAGGAGTTGTCAGTACCTCTTGTCTGCACTTAAGTACAGGCTGCACCTAAGTTGAAATAAATAGCATGAGAACTGTAATAAAAACTTCAAATTCAGAGGTGCTTTAGATTGACTTTGTGCCAGGGGTTTACAGAAAATGCCTGTATTTCTGAGTAAAAAATATGACTGTTACTCGTATTAATTTAAAGGTATTTCTATTTCACTGGGCTGAACTCAGATCAGCAGGGCCCCATTCATCTACATGTTTTCAAAAGAAGTTACAAGCTGAAGAAGCTGAATCAGTGGGTAAAAAAAATGTATTTCTTAATAGGAAGTACAGAAGTTAGTAGAACCTTCCTCTACAGGGCTTGCAAGAAACCTAGAAACGTGCTTGCTTCTCAACTCGAACTGTAAGGAGTAGGGGGGGGAAGCAGCTGAAAAAAACCCCAACCACCAAACCAAACCCTCATTTTCAGCAGCTAGCATTGTGCTGTTGTGTAGATTGGCAGTGTTGTAGCTCTGATGTCTAACCACACGAGATAAAAGTTGGTGGGAAAGGTAGTATTTTTTTTATTGCAACTACTAGCTGGCTTACCAGAAGGCCAAAACTATGTACTGCTTAGTCTATTACAGCCCATTTCCTCCAACTGGCAAAGCCTGTCTTGCTCGTGTAAATTACTGATGCTGGCCCCGTATTTCTGTTGGAGATCGTCTGACCTCACCTGTCTTCCCTCCTAAGACAATTTAAGTTGCTGAAGGAGCTATTAAATACTAAATGTGAACAGAATGTGCATCCTAACTGCAGAAAATGGGGGCTATTCCTCTAATGAGTATGAAAAGTGGCATCTGCCCAGCTTGGAGACTTGCTGTTACCTCACTTGTCAGAAAGCAAAACAAGTTATTTTTAAACTTGAGGAAATATATAGCTTCCTTTGCTGAGTTTTGTTAGTATCTCTGCGTCATTTAATTCAAACGATGAGGTTGAGACATTTGGACAGACATTACAGTTTTGCCTGTCGCTGCCCATGTAATGCAAATGTTTTATCTTTTACGAGGTCATAAATCAGAAGGTTTGGGTTGGTTTTTTTTTTTGGGGGGGGGGTGGGGGTGGTGAGAATAAAAGTTGCGGGGGAAGACGCCGTCTTGCAGCCGTACCTCCGCCGCCGAGCCCCGCAGCAGTTCTCCCCTCCAGGAGCATCGCCGGGAAACTTTGACAGGCCGAGGGGGGGTCTTTAACCCTTCGAGTACAGCTACTGACCGCTGCGGGGGTGCTCCCCTCCCGCACCCCCCAACCTGCGGCGAGGGATCCCTCTCCCGGCTTCTCCCAGCGCGGCGGCGGCGTCTCCTCAGCGGGAAACCCCCGCGGCTTCTCCCTCCCAGCCGGGGAGGGGAGCGGAGCGGAGCGGAGGGCGGGTGGGGAGGCGCCGCCGCGCTCCGCCCGGCCCCTGGCAGCCCCGGGGCGCCGCCGCCCGCCCCTCGCCGCCCCGTCCCGCCCCGTCCCGTCCCGTACCCCTGTCCCGGGCCGGGTGGCGGCTGAGGAAGAGCGGGAGGAGAACCATGTCTCACGGGGCGCGAGTGATCCGCACCGGGGTGAGCAGCGGGGGTCCCGCGGGCCCACCGGCCGCCGCCGCCGCCTCCTCCTCAGCGGGATCGGACGCCGAGCTCATGGACGGCGCCTATTTCCGCTCCTGCGCCGGCATGCTGAAGGTGGCCCAGATGGTAAGGGGCGAGCGGGGCGGGGGGCTACCGTTGGGACCGTTGGGGCCCTCGGCCCGCGCGGGCGTCGCGTTCACCCCCGCCGGGTGTTTCTTCTGGGGACGGCTCTGGAGAGCGTCGTCGGGGGGTGGCGGCTCACTGCGGAGTTGGGCCGATTTTGCTCCTCGGGTCTCGCAGCCCGAGGGGAAGGAGCCCGGCCCCGGTTCCTCTGGCAAAACCAGGCGTCGAGGCCCCTCGGAGGCCGCCTTCACGCTTCCCGAAGGCCGCCGTGCGCCCTTTTCTTCAGACAGACGCACCTGAGCCCAAGAGGAATGCCGCTTGCTCAAGGTACTGCCTAGTGGCATCTTCATCATGGTAGCTAATGGTAATTATTTATTATTAACAGCTTTTTGCAATTAGTAGTAATGGCAAAACCCTGATGCAAAGGCACACTGTTCTCCAGTGGAACACCTCCTTCTTTAGCGCGGGTAAGTTTTTGGGAGAAAGCGAGGCCAAGTGCCAGTGGGCTGGTAAGGGTGGGCACCACGGCCGCGACCACTAGTCCAGCTGGCTTGGTGCCTTGTCTGCCGCAGACCCCCAGGCAGCGCCCCAGTGACCCCGGGAGGGGTCTGGGAGATGTATGGCTGAGAAGCAGCAAAAGACTTCGGTAGCGGAGCACTGCCAGGATTTCAGCTGATGCCTTAACTTGACTCAGTGCAGGAAATTTTGCTCCATCTAGATGCGGAGAGGTTTGATAGATGGATAAGCTCTTTCTCATTTCTGTGGCACATAATTTGTCGTCTTACTTCCAGTAATGGGTGTGAATAATGACGGATGGCTAGTAATGAGAATGGAAGACAACATGTAGCGATAACTTCTCATGTACAGTCTCATCCTGCAAAAACCTGTACCTTGACAACTTTTTGTGCTGGAGTTGTTGCTTTCATTTCTGATAGCTCCCAATGGCTTCCCCCTCCTTCCCCCCACCTTTATTTATCTACTCTTCTTTTTTTTAACCTGTGTAATTTATTAGCATCCGCAGAGTTCTAAATTGACGTTAGAGGTTAGGAATCGTTTTGTTCTAGGTTACAGTGGAGTAATATCAGATCCTAAAGTTTCTATTTAAAAGGCACCCAATTTCTTCCAGTTCGTTAAGAGCCATCAGCTGCCTTTAGAAATGAGCCTCAATAGCAAGAGACATAATTCAATGTGGCTGGGCAGAGTTCACCACTGCAGAAAGAACTGTTCCTTTTATGGACTAGAAATACCTAGTCCTCTCTGCTCTCCATCCTGCTCTCCATCCACGCTACAGCTATGATGTGTGACTCTTACAACTAGCACAGGCATTTGTGCTGAAATTTCAGTTTTGGTGCATATGTGAAGTGTGTGTGCATACTTTGCATACTTTACATGCTTTACATATTTTTGTGTAATGTATGTAAATCTATGTAATTTTATGTGATCCTTCACAGACTTAACATAAAATAGTATTTTATCAATGCTATTCAATATCAATTTCATCAGAATTTAAGCTAGTGGTTTTCTGCGGTGACTTTAACAGAAGTTAAAATAATGTAAATGAATTTCTTTCAGATTCATGTTCTTACATTTTTCTGCTTTCTTACTCACCTGTAAATAACATCAGTAAAAGTTACCTCAGGTATCCAAGGAACTTTGGGCAAATGAACTTCTTTTAATATGGTATCATGATGGTGTCATCTTCTCAAATAATTCCCTAAGAAAACTAGACATTTGTGCTCCAGTGTGTAGAAATAACAAGGACAGGTTAGTTCTAGGTTGATTTCTGCCCCCAATAAAATACAGAGATAAGTATTTTCACAGCTTTCCTTTATCTCTTCTCAGACAGTATTTCCAGGGATCCATTTGTATTAGCACTCGTTTCTCCTAGGAAGAAGTAAGTGTTTGTGATATCCTTCTTTGAAAAGGATTCTTTATGCTAAATTTATAAACATTCCTGCATTAGTGTTAATGTGGCTGGTGGGACTGTGGTGTTACTAAGATGGAGAACCATTATGCTGGCAGAAGACAAAGGTCAGGTCTTTTCGGTTAGACACGTATTGCACTAAATTGTGTACAGGGCCTCTGACTGGTTGTGGTTATGAAGAGTGAACATGACAGTTTCTGTTTTCTCTTTCTTCCTCAATCCCTTTTACCTAGAAGTAAAGGATATGAGAGAGAACAAGAAAGAAACATTTCATCACTTACTGTAATGTTAAGGTCTGCTTGCAGTGGTTGCAAGCTGGAAAAAAAAATAATTGACGGTATGTATATGTGCATGAAATAATTCTAATAGATGCCAACAATATGCTATGGAAATTATATGAAGGAAATAGAAGATAATGTTACAGCTGTTCTTCTGTAAGAAAGATCATAACACGAGGACTAAAACTCAGCAATCTTGGACAAGATTAAGAGATTGTGCAGCAGTCTGATGATTACTGAATTGTTGCTAGTGTCTAAATGTTACCAGTGCTTTCTCTTCAAATTCTGGGTGCTGTGGTGTCTAGCATTGAATTAAATTAGGAAGTGAAAAAAGTGTTTCTTACCTGTAAGCCTACACAAATTCCTTCCCATTTTTTGCCAGAGAATTTCTTTAACCTTGCAGAATGATTATAGCTTTGAAAAGATAATGCATTTCATACACTGAGTTCCTTGATTTCTAATGCTTAGGGAATGGTCTGTAAATACTTTGGAAAAAAAAATGGAGGAGAGAACAGCCTTCTGTGACTTGTGTATTTTACCTGGCAGTAAGACAGTTTGAAAGCTGCTTTTCATGTGTGAGTAATGTTAGCAAAGGCTCCATTTTCAAAATCCAATCTGAATTGACACTGATTTTAAAAGGGAGTTATGAAGTATCTTCAGCATCTAACCCACTTCAGCTGGTTTAACTTGATGGCGGTTAATAGAGCTATTGCTTTGTCTTTTCTTTTTCCTTTTGTTTTTCTGTTTGCAGTTTTGCCAAGATCTCTCGTATTCACAGGGACACGTGCAGAATCCGATTGTGGCCACCTTGGTTCTATAGCAACAGTGTGCTAAGTACGTGTGTCAGTGGCTGTGTATCACTGTGTACAATACACTTCTACCAATGACTTGAATTTTAGCCAATTTTAGCCTCATGTGGCAATCTTCAGTATGCAACAGTAACTGTGCTGATTTGTTTGAAGCACGTTCTGTCTCCATGCTACTGCCGGCTTGTTCTATTGCAAGACTTTTTCTAGGAACCCATGTTACTTAGCTTGGCAAGTTCTCAGGAGGTGGGTTCTTGGAAGCCTCTTGAGGCATCCTATGCCTGCGGTAGAGACAGCAGTATGATTTTGCATCCGTATTGTCACGAAGGTGGCTCAAGTGGCAGCGTTCATAGATTGAAGCAAGTCTGATTCCACTGAATTTCTTGTGGAGCCCTTTTGTGCCTTTTATATTTTTACAACTGAAGTCTAGAGGATGCCTCAGATGCTGTATGGGACTAGGTCCTGCTTTCAGCACAGCCCATGTTGGAAGTGGAGCCTAAATAGTTATTCCACCATCTTAGGCAGTTGGCTGGTAGGAATGACTGTGACTGTATCACCTGTCCAAAGTCTCTGATGAAGAGATTCCCAAGAGTGTGACCAATATAGGCTGAAGAGAGAAAAGAAGTGTTGAGAGCTCACATGTAGGAGAGCCATCACGGCACAGCACATGCTGGTGTCTGTCTCTAAGGCTTCTCAAACTGTTCCTGGAATGTTCCTTTTTTCTGTACTCTGAGCAGTGCAGAGGTGGCCCATGGTCTTTTTCACTTCTCTTTCCTCTCCTTCAGGCTGGGCCAAGCTAACTTTGACCACAGTTCAGACTGAAGGCGATTGTTCCCACAATAATGCTGTTGTTACTAAGTGGACAATAGTTCTGGCACAATCAGCGCAGCCTCGGTATACAGGGTGTTTTAAGCTAAAAACAGTGCTGATTCTTTCAGCTCAATCTGAACCAAGAAAAAACAATTTCATCAGACAGAAAAGAAGAAAATCAAAGTTATCTTCTCAAGGATGAGGAAAATATTTGCAAACAATTGCAAGGTAAAAAAGGATAAACTCACTAAAAGTTGACTTAACAACATCACTTTAACTTGCTAAAAATGCTAAGGCAATAGTTACAGCTTTTCTGCTGAGTATCTGTTTAATTTCCAAAGTGTGTCTTGACAAAAACAACTACATATTTGATATATGAATGGCCAACAAGACAGTCTGTAATTCTGAGTAACTTTGAATTGTGCTGAAACCTCTCTGGATTATTCATATAGTAACATACAGTTGAATAATAGTATTCAAGAGAATACTAATACATCTAGCACTGAAAGCTAGAAGATGCTGGTAGGGAGGTTGCTGGAGCCAAGATCAATTTCTGAATGTGTTGGATGATATTACACAAATTTACTGGGGAGCTAAATTCAGAAGAAGTTAAAACATGAAAAGAAAGCAAAATCTGTTAGCGGAAGAAAACAATTCCTCATCAAAACCATTGATACAGGAAAAGGAAATTCACAAAAGCAAATGATGCTTGGGTTGATTTGAGAGCTACTCAATCTTCTAACTTGATTTTGAGCCTGAAATGTCTTTCTGTCCATGGAGGTGATTGAAATAAAACATGTAATTCTTTGGAGCAGCTTGCCAGTGACGTATGATTTTGCCTGTATGGTAATAATCCTTTTCAGTCAGAAGAGAGGGATTCTGGTGATATGCAGAGATGCTGAAATTGTAAGCCTGTCTCTGGGTCCTGTATAGGCTGCACTTTCAGCTTTCCCCTACTATCACCCTGTCTATAGTTCTTCCAAAGGAAAATAATGGCCAGAAGTAACAAGTTTGGTAAAAAATGCCGGATGCTAACCTACAAAGCTTAGATTCAAGCAGTTCTATGTTCTGCTTGACTTTTGATCCAGCTGACAACAGAAAACATGAAAAATAATGCCGTAATAGCTATCAGTGATGTCATGACACATTATACTTATTTTAAGGCATGCAGGAGGCATTTTATGTTTGCAAAGAAAACAGTAATTGAGGAAAACCACCCCAACAATGTGCAGGTGTCTTCAGTCGGCAGCTACGTGATAAACTACTGGCTAAGCAATAAGCAATAAGAAATGGGACATAGTTTTAAGCAGCAAAGTTTTTCTTTTCAGGCCGAGGTCAGAGCTATGTGTTGTAGCTGCTAATTATGTTTGTTGTTCTGCTAGAAGCTGCAGTAAGAGGACCTTGCTTGGCATGCTGAGCAAAGAGGGAAGAAAATTATCTAAGTCTTAGGTGGTTCCAAAGTAAGCAGGAGCACTTGAGCGAGGAATGTCCAAGCCTAGTAATTAAAACCAATAGGTCTGGGAAGTCCTGTTATTTCCACTCTGAGATCACTGAAACAGGCTGGCTCGGCCAGTTGTATTTTTTCCATGCCTCTGCCCTGGGCGGCATTTTTACAATTTCTGCCCAGGTATTTGCGTAAGAGCTGGGAGCGAACAGTGTCTTCTCTGTATGTTAACAAGGAGTGCTTGGTGGTAGGCTGAGATGGTTTTATTTGATGAGACAAAACTTCACAAGCAACACCAGTTTAAGGAATTTTCCCTTTCCGCCTCACCTCCACGCAGCCGTTCTCAGCTGCAGTGATGCAGCTGTTCACAAGGTTATGCAATAAACAAAACCAGGGAACTGATGTAGTTTTACTTCAGCTCTCCTTCGGTTTCCTTTATTCTGTAAGAGTTTTTAGCGAACAGTGCAGCCATAGAGACTGCTGTCAGCAAGAGCAAGTGTCTGGCATGCAAGGGCAGGAACTACATAAGGCTGAAGTGGTTCCACATGCTTCAAACCACAAGCTGAGAATGTAGGCCTTTTTTTACTCTTGGGCAGGGGAAGGTTTTGTGCCATCTGTTTTATTTTCTATCTCTTTCAGCAAAAAAGAACTGGTAATTTTTCTGATGTTGAAACTACTCTAGAAGTCTAAAAAAATCAACTCCAGTACATGTTTTAAAAAGAGAATTATAGTCATTGTTAAACACCGGGGAATCTCTGTTCTGAATATGTCAGTTAATGTTTTATTTGTATCCTAAAAAAGGCCTCCTAAAAGCACAAAGTTGGAGCTACCTTTCATTGCTCATTTGACCCATCCATTAGGATTTGTTGCAATACATTCATTAGCAACCTGAGTGCATGTAGTGTTCTTTGTATAGAGGTGATTGAACAAGGGCTAGCAAATACACTTTCTGAAACAAACAAACAAAAAAAACCCCAAACAAACAAAAAAAAAAACCAAAAACAAAAAGAAGGAAACGAAGCCTAGAAATTTACCACATCACCTGAGATGTGTTTAGTATGCTTGAAAGAGCAGAGTAAAGTATTGGCAGTGGTTTCCTGACACGTTTGTTTTACAGGAAGTTAGATTTGCAAATGCCATTTAAAAATCTTAATCAGGTGTATATGGTGTCCGTGGATAATAAGATGTGGTGAAAAGCGTGGATTCTTACTGCTCTGTGACTTTCCTGTAAGACATGCAAGTGCGGTGTATTCCCTCTCTTTGGAGACGGTGTCCTTTTGAACATCCTCCTCTTCTGCCTCAGAGAAACAGAAACCAGGGGATCAGTTCTTTCCAAGTGTGGCCTCCATCAGCTCGGAGCCTACAAATGATAAAGAGCATCTTGCCAAGCATCCTTCACTGGGTTCCAGGGCTGTAGATGACGGAACAATCTGTTGTGTCTCACCATGATCCAGTAAAAGCCGTGGCTGTACCTCAGTGAGGGCAGTATACCTGACCGTGAGGCTCTCTTAGGAACCTGCTCGGCATTACCAGGGTAATGGAGTATCGTCCCCCAAAGCCAGACGGTGTTTGCTTACTATGAGTAAGTGTTTTCTCCGCTCCCCTCCCTGGGGAGCCCTTCTGAGGTGTTCACTTGGTACTGTGGCTGAGTTGTCTCCTTTGCGCTTTGTCGGATCACGTGCGCTGTGGCCTTGTCCTCCTATTTTGTGGTGAGATGTAAAGTATACAGCAGCCAGAAATTGTTACTTTCTGTACACAGAGATCAAACTCTAAAATTGCTGTGATTTCCTTTCACCCACCTGTGAGCTTCCTCTTTTTTGCGTAACTCGGATTCTTAAGGGATCATCGCAGCTGAAACAACTCCCTACGCTGCGATGCTGGTAATTTGGTGAATGTAATGGCGAGTACATGTATGTCTCACTGGTCAAAGCTAAGTGACTGCAGCTTTCAAAGCCAAAGCAAATTTGTTTGCCATTCTTGCAGGAGTAGCAGCAGCTGCAGTGCTTGTGGCTTCCTCGCCTGCTCACAGCTTCCCTCAAGGAAAATGGAAATGCCTTGGTGACAAGATTGAGAAGCTGCTTCAAGGGGGAATTTTCTTAGAATGTTTTTGGTGGTTTGTCTTTTTTTTTTTTTTTTTTTTTAAATGCTATCAGTGAGTTCAAGAAACAAGTACTGGCTGCTGCAAGAGAAGTATCCTGTTAACCTGAGATGACCAGGACCAGCTGCAGAAAGACTTAACATACTTTCCTGCAAGTCTGTAATCATTCTCTGGGAAGGCCACTTCAAAAGCTCTCTCATCTGTTTGGGAAAAACACGGTCCCCAGTTGCTGCTTGTCACCTGCTGGCTAATTGAGCCTTTTGTAGATCGCTTGAGTGAAGCTTCCTAGTAGACCCGGGAGTGCTGTCCCAGCATGTTTGAGAGGCCTGCCAGTCTCCAGGCGGTCACTGAAGGTTGTCAGCTGCGACAGTGCCACTGGGGAATCTCATCTCTTCTCATTTTTCCCCCTCATTCATCGCCCTTCACTTCTCTGGCACTTGGCCAAGCGTCAAGTGTTTGCACTTAGCACACAAAAGAACAACCTTTTCTATGGCCCAGTCTTATCCAGGCGCCAGGCTGTGTTGATGCCGGTTGGTCTGGAAATTGTCATGATGTTAGCATTTTCGGGAACTCTCACCCATTTTTTCCTGATAAAAATTATGATGTGCCAGCACAGCTAACAACGTGGACTTCAGTGATGTAAACAAGTTCTCCTCTTATTCGAGGAGAACTTGCTGAAGGCTCTGTTGCCATGGCTAACAAAGCCTTTGCTGGAGATGACAGATATGAACTTTTTAACTGCTGTCTGTGCAACTGCCAGATGTCAGTGTGGTGTTCTCTGGGGCAGGGAGAGATACGGCACGTGTTAACTGAAGATTTGAATCAGTCAAGCAATAAATGCCTCAGACAATGAGAACGGGTTGTGTTGTGAGCAGCATCTGTAAGGGCGAGTGATGAACAGATTGCTTGCTGAGGCTTAGCAGGCATAGGCTCTGAGACTTCACTGAGCGGTTGGCAAGGTATTCCTTATCTCAGTAACAACGTTCAGGAAGATGAGATGGCATACGCTTTTTATTTTTTGTGCATTTAGTTTGATAGGTTACTAGCTTGATAGTTGCCATGAGGTACTGGTTTTGTGTTATATGTTCCTATTTGACTTTTAAGTAGCTGTATGCTCTTAGATGTGCATTGGATATCCAGGTCAAGGGGAAAACTTTGCAGCTTGCTGTGCAGAGTTTGTGGGTGTTTGTTAATAATAAACACTGTCTACCCTGGGCTTCAAGCAGCCAGCCAGTCTAAGCCAGGCTTGGCTGGTCAGCCAACGTGGGCTCCTTCTCTGTAGGTGGTATTGCCATGCATGGATGGTAAATCCATTTTTAGACAGCCATGAACTTTAGGTACAAGAGCTCTATAGCTCACAAGTAAGGATTAAGCTCTTTCTGTATTGTATGTTACTGACAATGAGAGACTTCATTGACTATTTAAAGGGCAAACAGTACAAACAACCGAAACAATGTATGCTGAGAATGGTTCATAGTAGTAGTTTCAGAGGTGCCTTGTGCCTACAAGGACCTCTTCTTCCCAGCCAGCTAAAAGGAAGTATGGCAGGTGTGGTGGACAATCTTCTGCCCCCAAGGAGGGCTCACTCTCCAGACACAGGGTTGGTGAACTCTGCTGCTTTTGCAGCAACAGCCTCAAAGGACAAAGTTCTCCAACGAACACCTTAAGTGTCTTTGTACCTCCATGAGCATGTATATTCCTATTCATCATTGCTGGATTCCTTTCTGCCATCGAGAGCCTCTTTTCTGCCATTCCTTAAGACAGCTCAAACCTCTTAATTTTTAGGGTCTACAAAACCCACTTTTGTTGGCCTACAGTTCTCTTCACTGTCCTTTTCTGTATCTTGTCTCAGAAGCACCTTGTGTGCTTGAAACATTCTTTTTCTGTTTACACAAACCTGCCCACACTGTGGGCTGTCTTCTTCTGCCATTCTGTCTGACTCTTGGGTTTACCAGGCTGAGAGAACAGTTAACATGGCTCTCCAGGAGGATCTAGATGTTGGAAGTGCTTGCCTTGCAGAGGAGAGAAGTAACAATCACAGCTTGCTGTGCAATTTCTGAGTCTGCAGAGATTTGGCTATATTAATCCCTACATTTTTGGTTGCTATCACCAGATCCTCCACTTTTAGTTTATCTGGAAATTCAAGTCTCTTACAATGTTTTTTGCTTCCTGTGAGTTGTGATACAGGGATTCTTCCTACCAGGCAAGATAGATGGTCTTCTACATGCATGCATGCTTTTTGCAGCAATCGTAGTATTTTTCTAAATGGACAACTGACTTAGTGGTGTTGGACACAGGTTTTCAACAAGCTTTACAACCAGCACCTTACCTGGGAGGGGGTCAGAAAGTGCAGGTGGAGCCTGGGATTGTATCTGTGTATCTGCAGAGAAAACCAATTACAGAGGATGTGTCCCTGCTCTTACCTGAAGCAGCAGGTTCATCTATGATTTGGGCATTATGACTTGATTTGAGACAGGAGAGACCCCTGGAGTGGGTGGCAGGCTACCTGTTACATTGGGGCTGTTGCCTGCACAGAGAATTCCTTGTTAATAGATGGACAAGCTATGTGCTCACAAAGTATAGGGGTCTCCTGGCTTTGTCCAGAGTAGTACCTTTAGTCATTGCAGGTATGTAGAAAGACATAAGCACCTCTTTCAGAGTTAGAGGGAAAGCAGCTGTGTTTCCCAGACTTAAAACCCTGCTAGGGCATTTGCTGTATTTAAAATTCTTTTCCTATCCTTTGCAGACATGCTAAAAATCAGCTGTGCCATTAATACTGTTTTGCAATGAGTTTTATGTGTTTTGGGAATTGGTTGTGACTTGAATATGGCACTTGTGCAATGTTACTCAATTGTCACTTACATGGCTGCAGTATTTTGAGTGCTGTGTGCACAACTTCTATGTTGATTGGAAAAACTTACTAACAATGCTTTCACAGTTGAAATGTTTTAAATTTAAATTTATTTTTTAAATAAATCTGTTAATATGGATTGGAGAGAGAAGAAACAAAATTATGAAGTTATGGTAGGTAACAAATTTGTATTGTGGTGTGTTTGTTTTTGTAAATTAATTCACTGCTTGATGCAAATATAGCATATTCATAGAATCATAGAATGGTTAGAGTTGGAAGGCACCTTAAAGATCATCTAGTTCCAACCCCCCTGCCATGGGCAGGGACACCTCCCACTAGAGCAGGTTGCTCAAAGCCCCATCCAGCCTGGCCTTGAACACCTCCAGGGATGGGGCAGGCACAGCTTCTCTGGGCAACCTGTTCCAGTGTCTCACCACCCTCACAGTAAAGAATTTTTTTCTAGTATCTAATCTAAATCTCCCCTCTTTGCCATATAACTGTAAAGTCCTCAGCTTTCAGTTAGTAAAGTACAGGACTGTGTGGTGTCTTTCAGTGTGGTGCAGTGGTGATACAGGCAGCTGTGGGGATCAAGACGGGGGGAGCTAGTTGAACTGGCAGTGGTGGGACTAAGTATTGCATACGCTGTGATCAGTAGTAGGCAGGACTTAATTGTAGCTAGTCATTACAAAGAATTGCCTTTTTAATGATCATGGCTAACATCCTGTAACAAGGGCTCTTTAATAATGTCATTCATATGCTGGTTCTATGATTACCCCGCATCCTTTCTACCACTGAGGCCTGTGCCGGGGCAGATAGATAACTTCTTATTATGAGATAAAGAATACCACTTGCTTGTACTGGGGATTGTCCTTTTATCTGAGTTGTAGAGGGTTTGAATAAGATTATTTCGCATATTCTCACCCTCCCACCATTTTTATCTTCAATAAATAGCCTGTGGATGGCGGTGCACAAGAGAAGTCACTTAGCAGGGGCCAGGCAGCCTCCTTATTTTAGCAAAGCAGCCAGACAAGAAGGAAATCTGCCCAGACGCAGGGGCTGAGAGATTATTGTGCAACAGAAGACTGACTGCTTCACAGAACCATGCACTCGAAGGCAGCTGATTTCATCTGTCATTAGTGACGTTTTAAATGGACTGGTTTTTTTATCTTTTTCTAGTAGGGGTTTGTCTGTTAGAGCTCACATTTCCAACACCGCCCTGGAAGAAGGAAATCTCAATTACAGCAGCAGTCCACATTGTTGCTTAAATTAGCTGAACCAGTTTTGCGTGAACTACAATTGTAACCTTGGCCTGCACTTTGCTCATCTTTCTGTTTTGGGAAGCTGTTAAAAAAAAAAAGTTTTATTCTGTCCAGAAATATGTACTTAATAATATATGGGCGTTGCTTCACTGTGTTGAGGTGTAACATTCGGAAATGCACAGCTGCAGTCAGTGACATTTCTCCAGGATATGGTTATCCTGATTGGCTCTCTTAGGGATGGAAAATTCCACTTACTATCTTGGCTGGTGTCACAAGCTGGAAACTTTGACTTTTTTTTTTTTTCAAATACAAAAAGCATTTAGCTCTTATTATATTGTGTTTTCTTTTTAAAAAAGGCTGTGATAAAACTGGATATGAGTCAGTGCTGTCCCTTGCTCCAGATCTGTAGACAGAGTTTCTGTACTATTGCTTGCACTAGAACTTGGGTAAGTTTTGAGAGATTGGAAATCAACCGGTTTATATCAATTTCATGAATACTTCTCAGGGTCCTCCTCTTTTCAGATTCTGGAGGAGGGACATTAAAGCAGTACAAAGGTTCATCAGTGCTCCAGCAGGCGCAACAGAGAAGCTTTCCTCTCAATGCTGTTTTACAGTATCGGGGGGGGGGGGGAGGGGGGGGAAGCTGTTTCTGTCTTCTAGAGGGTTAAATTGTCAGAGAAGGATGGAAAGGAAAAGCACTATCAGGTATTGCCAGCTACCAGCTGGAAACTAGTAACCCAGAGCTGCTGCCTACCATCTTTGTACAGGTGTAGTACCATGCTGAATCCCTGACCTTTTTCCCCTGAATGGTGCTAATTTTTAGTTAGCTAATTGCAATGCATGTCCTGAGGCAAGGGACTGGGGAAGATACCAAGGAAACATTAAAAGGACTTATGGTTCGCAGTATAGAGGGAAATTTGGATGGGAGAAAATGAGAGATCTAAAGGAGAAGAAATATGGAAACTAATGTAGGGAAAGAAGAAGAAAGGGGAGTAAAGAGCAGGAAAAAAGGAAAGAAAACACTGGAGGCAAAAAGTCGTAGTACAACTTCTTATGGGAGAGTGTAGCAGAGGGGAGCACAGTCAAGAAAGAAAAGAAAATATTCTCAGAAAAGCAGGAAAATGGTTGTACATTGCATGGCAAAATAATTCAATGAAAAGATAATGCGTTGCTGGGTGTATTATACATGACTGTGTGTCACAGTATTATGGTAAATCTTTGAGATACTAGAACTGGGCACCTTGAGGCAATTTTGCTTCTTATCAACATTATCTTTACTCCCTGCAATTTAGCTGGCATTTCACATCTTATTTCTATATAGAAAAATAAAATTATTAGCCATAGTTAAGAGGTACACAGTAAGACAGCAGTTTCAGTCTTCTGTTCAGGATATGATCTTGGGATTTGCAAAAAAACACATTCAGTTCCTTTCTGTAATGAAGATTTTTTTTATATCATTCTTTGTACTACTGCAGCAGCTAGATATCCCAAGCAAGGAGTAGGCCAGCTGCCGTGGGTGGCCAGCCAGCAGCCAAACACCCACCCACCTTCTCACTCTCTTCCCTCTCCTGCAGGATGGGGAGAAAATAGAAGGAAGGTGAAAAGACCTATGGATCGTGATAACAACAGTTTGATAAGAAAAGCAAAAGCTGCACATGCAAGGAAAGCAAAAAGAGGAATTCATTTACTACTCCCCATCAGCAGGCAGATGTTTAGCTACTTCCTGGAAAGCAGGACGTCAGCATGTGTAATAGTTGCTTGCGAAGACAAACACCATAATCTCAAATGTTTCCCCTTATACCTCCTTTTCTTCAGCTTTTATCACTGAACACAACATCATATGGTCTGGAATATCCCTTTGGTCAGGTGGAGCCAGCTCTCCTGACTGTGTCCCATCGCAGCGTCTTGCCCACTTGCAAGCCTACCTGCTTTGGGGTGAGGGGAGGGAGAAGAGAGAAAGCAAGCTGTGCAGGCACTGTTCGGCAGCAGCCAAAAGGTTGGTGTGTTATCAATACTGTTTTAACCACAAATGCAAAGCACAGCGCCATACCAGCTGCTCTGAAGGCAGCACCATCCCAGCCACACTCAGTATATCACCACTGTACGGGGTGTTGTACAGGCACAGTGGGAAAGATAACCCTTACTCCACAGTCATTAATAGAGTTGTGAAAGAACAGCGGGGTACAGGCAAGTGATAATGGGCGGTATGGAACAGTCAGGAATGGTCAAAAGGATGAATAGTAGCCTTAGCATTAAAAATTGTGATTTCCAGTTAGAAAACAGGAGTTTATTTGCAATGTCTGTGTGTGGTACATTTTTTTCAACACATGATATCAAAGTCTACTGTAAGTAAATAAGTGACAGTCAGGAAATAAATACTAATTCCCATTTCATGGTGAGCTTGGGCTTTTTTTTTTTCTTTTTTTTTCTTTTTTTTTTTTTTTTAATTGTAGAATCATAGAATGGTTTGGGTTGGAAGGAACCTTAAAGATCATCGAGTTCCAACCCCCCTGTGATGGGCAGGGACACCTCCCACTAGATCAGGTTGCACCATCTTGTGTGGTGTAATGACAACAAATCAACCAAAAAGCAACCCCCAAAAGACCAACCTTTTCCTACTGCTTTTCTTGTTCTGTGGCTTCTTCCTTGGATGTTTTAAGGTTATTCCCATGCATATTTTCACCCATCCTTATCTGTTATATCTGTGATCTATTGATTGTTGGTTTGGGGGGTTTCTTGAGGGGTGGGGCTGGGTTTGTTTTTTTCAGTGGGCATCTATTCTCATTTACCCTGTAAAGGAAAACAGCCATCCTGACCCAGAGGTTTATTAGTGATGCTCAACATTTTTGCCTTATTTTACACATCGAAAGTGTTTTGAAGGTGAAAAACTTTAGCACAGTGCATGTGAAGTGTTTATTACTCTTATTTGGTGAATAGGGGAGCTGAAGCAGTGAAATACATGATTTACTAAAGTTCAGACAGTAAGATGGTTACAAAATGGGTCAGAATTCAAGAGCCAGTGACGTTCAATTCCTCCCTTGTGTCGGTGTTTGTCTGTGGAAATGTATCTCTAATGCTCAGAACATTAGGCTTTCCTTTAGAGTAGGTGGTTGTCAATATTGGGGATCGTGCTGGATTTATGTTTGTGCAGGTAACTGTGTCTGAGGAAATTTTAGTTCTCTCCAAATGTTACAAAAGAATTAAGTATCGGTAATAAAGCCAGAGCTTTATTTATGACATCCATTAAAGCAGGACGGTAGAAAAAGATCATACAAAGCACTTGCACAGATTGATTCCTGGGTTGTAAAATTGTTCTGTGGTCAGATAAACTACAGGCTTCTGTCACAGGGCCAGAAAATGCTTAGTGGTGCCAGCTGGCTTATGGGTATATGGAGGGCAAAACCCGTCCTTTCTTAGGTTATAATTCCTTCATTACCCTCAGGGCACTAGTGAGAAAAAAAGTATCTGTAATCTCTTGGCTGGTGGGCATGCACTTCTGCCCGCCTCTTCCTTGGAGCCGGTGATTCTCTAATAAGCTGCTTTGAACTTGCCAGCTTCGTCCAGGTTCTTTCATCCTTGCTGGTACAGTCCAGCACATTTGCGTTGTTGCCTATTAGTCCCGAGGTGCAGGCAGCTCTTGGGCTGTTTCATGGTGGCCTGTGTGAGTGTTGGCAAGACGGGAAACCACAGGAGGATCTAGCCACCAGAGAGGCTGAGGATTGTGTTGCTGGCCTGCTCTTGGTCCCAACATCATGCTGAGTCGGCTCCTGTGAAGCTAGGATGTTTGGAGCTGAGATTTTTCTGTAAACTAATTGCATCTGCAGTACTACAGCCAGCCAAGAGCAAGTGCAGGGTGTTAGGTGGAATGCAAACCATCTGAAATCAGGAGTGCAACGGCATCTGGGCCTAACGCCAAGGGTCCTTTCTCCAGCATGCATTTTCCCTGGGAGTCATGGGAATTTTGATCTTCCTCCTATATATAATCTCTTCATAATACAAAGGCATGATTCCTCTCCTTTCCATAAGAAGGTGTTGAATTTTACTGCAGTGGAAGATTGACTTCCTTGAAGTCTTGGTACAGATTCTTCCTGTTTTTTACTGAGTGTAATCAGTGACTAATGGTCTTCAGGTTCTCATTCTTTGACAGGGACAGGAAGAAACAGGAAGAAAAACAGATGGATTTTTAAAAGGAACAACATTTCCAGGGAACACCTGAAGTAGCATTTAATAGCACAGGGAAAGAGAATTTATCACTCATGTCCAGTCTTTCCCTATCCTCTCTAGCCTGAGAGGTACAGAAGGAAAATGTGCCATTTTGAACAGGTTGATGTCATCTCTGTGGGCAAGAAGGAAGATCCAGGGAACTACAGGCTGGTTAGCCTCACCTCAGTCCCTCGGAAGGTCATAAAGAAAATCCTCCTGGAAAGCATTTCCAAACACATGAAAGACAAGAACGCAATCAGGAGTAGCCACCCGTGGATTTACAAAGGAGAAATCATGCTTAACCAACATGATAGCCCTCTACAATGAAGTGACTAGCTTGGTGGACAAGGGGAGAGCAATGGATGTTGTTTACCTTGATCTTAGTAAGGTTATGACCTTCTATAACATCCTCATAGACAAGCTGACAGAGTATGGCTTAGATAAGTGGGTAGTGAGGTGGATTAAAAACTGTCTGAATGGCCAAGCCCAGAGGGTTGTGGTACAATGTCCTTGGAGGACAGTCACTGGTGGTGTATCCCAGGGATCAGTACTGGGGCTGGTACTGTTCAACATCTTCATTAATGACCTGGACAGTGTGGCAGAGTGCATCCTCTGGCAAGTTTGTAGATGATAAAAATCTGAGAGGAGTGGCTGATGAGTCAGAGGGTTGTGCTGCCATTGAGAGGGACCTTCACAGGCTGGAGAGAGAGGAATCTCATCAAGTTCAACACAGGGAAATGTAAAGTTCTGCATCTGGGGATATCTGAGAGTAAGCCCCTGCACCAGTACAGGCTGGAGGCCAGCTGGCTGGAAAGCAACTTTTGCAGAGAACACCTTGGGGTCGTGGTGGACAACAAGCTGACCATGAGCCAGCAATGTGCTCTTGTGGCAAAGGTGGCCAACAGCATCCTGGGCTGCTTTAGGAAGAGTGTTGCTGGTGGGTCAGGATCCTTCCCCTCTCCTTGGCAGAGGTGAGGCCACATCTGTGGTGCTGTGTGCGGTTCTGGGCTCCCCAGTACAAGAAAGACATGGGCTTGCTGGAGTGAGTCCAGCACAGATCCACAGAGATGGTGAAATTTCTGGAGCATCCTTCACATGAGGAGAGGCTGAGAGAGCTGGGACTGTTTGGCCTGGAGAAGAGAAGGTTCGGGGAAGCCCACCAACATGTATAAATGCCTGATGGGAGGCAGTGAAAGACAGGGTGATGGAGTCTTCTCAATAGTGCCCAGAGACAGGACAAGAGGTAATGGGCACATGAAAGTCAATCTGGACATCAGAAGATGCTTTTTCACTGTGAAGATAATCAAACAGTGGCAGGGGTTGTCCAGAGAGGTTGTGGAGTCTCCATCCTTGAGATATTCAAAACCTTGCTGGTCACGGTCCTGGGAAACTGGTTCTAGATGTCCCTTGCTTGAGTAGGGGGGGTTGGACAAGATGAACTCCAGAGGCCCCTTCCAATCTCAACCATTGTCTGATTCTGTGATCCTTGCTGTTAGCATGAGACACGTAACTGAATCACACCTTAAATTTCCCGCATGGCTGGGACACACGTTGTGCTGCTGCAGTCACCCCCAAGCCCTGGGTGTGGCTGGTTGGCCTGTCCCATGCCTGGCACATTGGGCAGGTGGTGTGATAGCACAGAGGCAAAAGGGTCTTGAGCTTTTTCCTCATCACTTAAAGGTGGCAGCAGCATAACCACTGGCCCTTCTTTGTTGTGAAGATGAGATCTCCCAGTCTATGTCCCACCTCCCAGTAACGTCCTTGAAAGATTTGTGCTTGTTCACCCTTTTTTAGGGGACATGGATTGACTTTTGAAGGAAGACCGTATCAGGAAAGAGCAAATTGTGTTTCACTTTTGGTAGAGCAGTGCTAACTTCAAATCAGAATGGAGTTTAGGCTTGGGAGCTTATGCCAGTGCTATTTGAGAGCTAAAATTTCGCACGGGCACATTGCAGAGGATGTGGTTGCCTTGTCTCCAGCTCAAAATAGAAAAGAGAATGCAGACTCCTGCTGTCTTTCTTTTATGATGTCTGTTCTCTCTAGTAAGTTGTTGAGTGCCTCCTGGCAATTGCTGACTGCCTTTAGCTCTCATTGGCTTCACTGCAAGATAGTTCCTGATATGTACCAGTGTTCCTAAACACATTTTATGACTCGCTTCAAATATCTGGTCCAATGGAAAGTCAAGTGGATTAGTTCAAGCTGATCAACTTCTGTGAAACAGTAAACATGGAATTTTATTTAAATCCAAAAATCCCTCCTTGGAGTTGTTCCCTCCTTGCATATGTTCTTTGTTTTGCTTTTCAGAAACCACAGAGCATTTAAATAGTAGTGTCCTGCAATGCGTCCCTCACCCCTTTTTGTAATGCAGTTCTGAAGCCTGGATATGTTTTGTGGAGCACATTGAAATCTTCTAATGAGACTGACCATCATTTGACCTGTACTTCTGGTCTGACGGGCTTGCTGGCTGTGGGTTACATGTCTGCTGCTTTCAGAATCTGTTAAATACTGTATTGAAATGGAAATGGCAGTGCCCTATTTTTTTTTTTTTGTGCCTATAGTTTTTATTTTCAAGATGTATTAACTTGCTCCCCTCAGCACAGATGCATAAAGAACACTTGTAACATTTGATCATTTTATTGCTTTGCCATTCATTTCTCTCTCTCTGTGCCACAAACTGACTTCTAAGATATATGTTGAACTGTATCCCAGACAGTTACATATTAATCATTTTATCGCTCAATTTCAAGTTCTCTGGGAACAGGAATTCCAGAGGGGAAAAAATACAGTCATCACTCAGTATATCATGATAAACCAGTATCTGGTGAAGGAGCTTTGGTATTCGTCACTTTTAAAGGACAAATTATATTATGTGGCTCTATTTCCTACATTTTTTAGCATTCTTTCTCAGCGGGTAAGGTTTAAACTCTGACTGTACCTGCTGGCCATGCAGGCAATTTAATGTGGCAAACATGGTATAGCTTTGTATCAAGTTGTTGATATGGTCCCCTTTGCACCTGTCCTGTGAAATAGCATTATGTGTGATCAGAGAACCCTCTTTAGAAATTGCATGTAAATCTTATGTTGTGAAATTTATGCTAGGAAAGGAAATCTTTGAAAGAAATATCTCTTGCAACGCATTTTTATGGTGGTTGTACTTCAAGGATCCAGTCTTTCCTATCCTTTTTACAGTAAAAAAATTGATAAAGTTAATGGTTCAAGCATTAAATGAGCCAATAGGCAGATTTAATATTTCTGTGAATCAAAGCTTCCTTCTTGATATGTACAGTGTAACTGAAACTGATGATTGTGAAGGCACCTGAATAAAGGAGACCCGTTTTGGCCTTTGGTGCTTAGAGAAGTGTTGTCCTCATCCCACCTTTATCCAAGAGCAAGATTCAACGCTTGCTGTGACTTCTTGTTGAGTTTTCCTATAGGATGAAATTTCATTAAATTTATTTTTCGTTTTCTCATTAAAATAATACCTGTGTGTCTTGCATCACTTCAAGTGTTCTCCTAGGTTATAGGGTAAATGACCTGCTTCTAATTGTTCAAGTTATTCAACAGCTAAGTCAGACGACATTAAGATTCAAGGAACCAAGATGGATGGTGTGCGGCAGCCTGAGCCAGCATGGTTACTAGCTGCTGCCATCCTGCCGGCTCAGTCTTTCCTGTCCTTTCCTTTGGAGTCCTGGCTTCTCCCTCACATTCCCTTGCTCACCTGACCCTGCCTTGTGTGAATGGTGGAGTCAGAGGAAAGCTATTTGCTTTTTTTAGTATTTCACTTTTCTGCTGGCTTAGTGCACTAAGGTAGCTCAGCACAGGTGAGTGAAGGAGCCAGTACAAGACAGGGAGAGAAATCAGGGTGGGAAGGAGATGAGAAAGCCCATGGCCCCTCATGAGACCACGGTTTAGTGTAGACCTAGCATATATAGACAGAGATTGGACAAAACTTCATTAAAATTATCTCAGAATTTAAGAACTGGGCCAGAAGTATTTAAATGCTGACTTGTGGAGAACATTGCTTTGTTTTCTTCTAAGAAATCTCAGAAAGCTCTACCATGCACAAGATGCAGGACTTTGTGCATTTAGGATTCCCCAGTGGCTAGGCTATGAGACCCAGCGAACAGGTATGGTACAGAAGCATTAAACAGGCAGGATGCTGCTATGATGTTTCACTCCCAAACCAGAGGGAAGGAACATATTTGGGGAGACAGGGACTGAGCAATATCATGCATTTTCAAAGGCACGTGTAACCTCCATTCTTGAGAATCACTGAGCATGATCTAGCCCTGCATCTCAAAGTCCTGTCTTCCCTACCCTACATCTTTTTCAAAGGTGGGAGGAGATACAGGCTTACTGTAGTGCAGAAGCCTGTCGCTGGCTTGGACTGAGGATCACTTGCAATGCTAATATCAACTACTTGGACTACCACAGTAAAAATAATGGAGCCAGACTAGATCTAACAGCAGCTTAGCCACTTGTGTGGGAAAGGGTCCTGGAGCACTGACTTTTCTCTTTGGAGCCACCTTTTTGAGGTGGTTCACTGTTGCTACATTGATGTGGCTGTTTATATGGAGTTTGGCCAAAGTGACAAGTTTTTGTGAAATTCTTATGTTACAGAGCTTTTGATTGCACTTGCGGATGTTTATGTTTAGCCTTTCCACTAAGAACTGAGCAGGTCAAACTCAGTTAAAACTACAGCAGCAAGAATCTAAGCTATGTTGCTGGGGCGTTGTTTGGGGTTTTTTTTCCCTTTTAATCTTAAGGAAATTATTCTGATAATGGATGCGGTTAGGAATTTGGAAGATGAGTGTGCGGGTAAGGATGCTGCAGTCTTGAAGTGCTGGCTTCCTCAGATGATAGTTTTTTAATGTCTTGTAGAAACACTTAAAATGTGAATCATTACTGCTCCTGGCTGACTTTGGATGAACTAAAAATTGCAGTGACTGAAAGCATGCATTGACAAAGTCTGAAATAAGAAAATATTCAGATATATCCTTGGTAGATTTATTTTTATCACCTGGGCTAGCCAGGCTGGTAGAAGCAGCAATATTAGTAAAATGAACAACTAGCTTTAGATTAAAAAAATAAAATAGCTTTTGTCCTTTGCAAGCCTACAACTGAAAGTTGTACAATTATGCTTTATAGTTTTATGTGACGATGTTAACATATTAAAGTTTTATAACTATTGTATTGGGAGTGAGGTGAATTAATCAGTTCCTCCAAATGTTTGTATTTATAATTTGCTATGATACTACCGTATAGTCTGCTAATACTTCTGCTCTGTAGGTGGTACAAAAGGAAGGGTAGAGCTGTTAGCTCTGTCACAGTGAGGTCCTCCGATTTTGCATGTGAGAACTCTCACTAAATGGAAGTGAAGGTACATGTGTTCAAGGGCACTTTAGCTTTACAGCTTTCAGTGATTTTCTTCTCAAAGTCCGTGGGGTGTAGATGCTTCAGTTGCTGGTGCAGCTCCAGGCATTCAGTGCCTCTTCTCTGTTTGAGACCTCTTGTATTGTACATAGAGACTTCTTCAGGTTGGATTCTTCAGGCTGAAACTGCTGCTGTCCTTCTAGCAGTTGGCTCTTTCCCTACTCTTAATGGTTGTTTTAGCTCATTTAACAGCAAAATTTAAAACATTATTACCGTATATGTTACTTTGTCCTCCATTTTGTTGGGATCATCCAATTTACATTAGATATTTGTCTTCTGTTTCTAAGTGCCATTTTGTTGTGTTTAAAATCATCTCCATGGCCCTCTGAGCGCCATTGTAAAAATCTTTAATGTGCCTTTTGTCTTTCAGATCTCACTGCTTGTTGGATTCATCAGTGTAAATAGCTCTCCATGGACAGATTACAGTGCATACAGCTACTTTCAGATTGTCACCATGTGCGATTTGGTTATGATTTTGTTCTTCTACATTATCCACATTTTCAGAATCTACAGGAAGCTCACTTGCGTTAGCTGGCCACTTGCGGTAAGCCTCTTAGATGGTCTGGGTTCCTTGCCTCACTTGTGTGTTGGTGTCTCAATTACTTAGTCCACTTTCTTGTGCTGTCACAAAATGATAGGCTGTCTTTCAACATAATTATTTTTTGCCTTGTATACAAATCCTTTTGTTGCTTTTGTTATTAGTATTCACTTCAGCAGATGCTGTAATACTAAGTATTTTAGGTGATTTGGATCTGATCCAGTCCTCCTTTACACAAATATAAGTCCCAGTTTACTCCAGGCAATAGTGTTATTCTGAGACAACTGAAAAGAAGCTGCTGATTATCAAGCCTTCAGCAGATGGGTTCTAGCTCAGGTCATTTATAGCAGCTAAGGGATTGCTAGAGTACGAAATCATAGCATTACTACATCCTGTCCCAAAATAAAGTTTATGAGTGCTATTTAAATCAAATGTGTCTCTTTTTGGTATGGTTTTAGGTAACTTAAACAATAGCAAGAAATAGGAGCCTCAGCCTGATTGCCATAGCCTGGCCATTCCTGGGATATCCTGCAGGATGTTCCTGCCTCATTCCTGCATTTCCCCTGTACATCCATCTCTCATATCCTTGCAGAGAACTAACAAGCAGCACAGAAAATGTGAGACCTGAACTTCCTTAGTAGCTTCGGGTCAGGTCAGTTAACAGAAGAGTCCTGCATCCTAGTGTGGGATGACAGATTTTAATAACCTCTTAGAACATGTCTCACTTACTTCTTGAAAGCCAAGAAGTAGTTGGATGGTGTTTAAGGGATGCTGTGTAAGTAGTTTACAGGTCTAAGATAATGGTTTGTCCATCCATCCACTTCTAACCAGAGAGAAAATGTTAATGTTCTTTTCCTTTTTAGCTGAAGAATATGGTTTGACTTGTGCCCCTTCTTATTTTTTTAAATGTATACCACCACTATACTTCTCTAGAAAGTACTTCTTTATCTAGAGATAATACAGATGCAGGGATTGAAAAAAAGAGATTGAAATGACAGTTTTGCAAAGCAGCTTTTAATATGTGCATTGCTGTAACAGGACTATGCTATTTTGACCTCTGCATAGGCTGCTTTTGCTTTTTGTTGCGTGTTTAATCATTCCTAAATGTTCCAGAGTCACTAGTTTGTGGCTGCTCAGCTTCAGAGAGCTTTATGGGATATGATGCTTGAACATTGCTGCTCTTTTACAACAAACCTCCTTTTCAGTCACATATTTAAGTATCTTTAGAACAGAATAGGAAGACCTATAAGAGACTTTGGGAAAGTACAGCTAGTGTTTGGCTGAGTTTCCTGGCAGGATCTCTACGTTACAGTCAGGGGTGTGATTTGCAGTCAGTAAAGTTGCAGTGGTTCAAAAGTTTGTTCAGCACTGACACCTTTTAAAGCCTGGAATTGTTTCTCCAGAGGGACACTCTCCCAGTCCTGCCAGGCGTTGTTTCTCCAGCTAATTTAGCCTTTGATGATTCTTTGTAATGGCCCGTGTACACTGCTTTATTTGGTGTCTCCAAGGAGGCAATGGCATGCCTAATTTGCTTACTGCATTGTGGATTAGCGACAGAAGCCTCCTTATGGAAATAATTTATTCTAGCAAAAGCAAGGGTTGAGAGCTTCATTACCTGAAACAAGGTTACAAATGAGGGAAGGAAGTTGCAGTCTTGGAGCCTGCTTTATGCCAAAGATCCTCCTCAGCTGTTTATAAACACCTGAGCAGAGGGAAACTATGTATGGCATGATAGGCCGTTTCTCTTCTGGGTTTTGCTTGAACAATTTCCTTTTGGGACTGTATTTTCTCTCTTTTGGTTTGAGACGGAATCTCTCTCCCTCATACATGGCATTTTCCTGGCTCCTGCTGGTGTGCAATGCAGATAAAGTAAGCAGATACCCTCCTGCCCACCCCACCATGCAAAAGAACCCACGTTCAGTTTGCAAACACTGATATTGGTTACCATAAGTTTTGTGAGGATTCAAAATCTAAATCCACAGATAACCCCTGCTTATAACAAGGTAAAATTGACTCCTGGACTGATACTCGTCACACCATAGAAGAGCTTAAATGTGGTGCCTCAGTGCTCTCTCAGAAAAAGCCGTGGCATCACGTTGTACTGTGGGACAGCTGCAGCCACCCTTACAGACTTAGGAGCCTGGGTGTTGGTTACGAGTGTCTGCTTTTCATGGCTTCCCTCCTGTTTCCAGTCTTGGTTGATATAAGTTGTTAGTAAATCCAGCAGTAGATCCTCTGCTTAATTTCTAAGATTATCAGAAGTAGGAGCATTTGGTTTTCTACTTAAGCCATTTGCTGGGATTTATTGCCATTTCATATAGGCTTGAGAAATATGCCTTTAAGGCTTCTTCCTCCAGAACTGTCTCTTTAAGTAAGGTGCATACTCGATGCAATAAAGATACGAATTTCACCCTTAGTAATGTACCGTGTTGAATTGAAAGGATTGCATCCATACTCAGTAAATAGATCTTATTCCAGTGACATTAGTAGACCTGAAGATTGGCCCTCCCTCCATTTTTGGTTTGGTTTTTTTTTAAATAAAAAGTCAGGTATGGTACAAAATCCACTCACAAGGTGTTTTTTTCTCTTTTTTTTTAATCTTTCAATTTTTTTTCTTTTGACTGGTGTTTTGTCCTTTACTAACTTGTTTTCATTCTGAGGCATATCAAAATGCTTTCCTGCTGAGTTTCACTTCTGATGCAGGCTATGCTTGTCTTCACAGGAGTTTCTTCATTATTTAATCGGTACAATTCTCCTTCTCATTGCATCGATTGTAGCAGCATCCAAGAGTTACAATTTGACTGGACTTGTGGCTGGCGCGGTAAGACTGTGTTTATTAGTCTTGACACTTTTTAAATTGCAATGTGTATTAAGTAGGGCATTGGAAATCTATTGCTTGTAATTTTATTTTCTTACAGACTTGCATTGCTTGTGTCCTGGTTGAGGGAACCACCTTCTAGCTCATTTCAGTGAATGTTCTGTAACAGGATGCCAACAAAAATATTTTGTTGTGAGACTCCAGACTCACTACTGAAGTGGGTATTTGTCCTGTCAAAGAGTAGAAACCAAAGGCTGCTATTTTAACTCATAGGAACTAATGTCTTTAGGGGAAGAATTGACACAATTCTGTTTTGACAAATGGCTGTTGTAGCAGCTAGAAGTTACTTAAAGGGTTTCACTCCAGTCTTTGGCTTTTGACGTGTCCTGCCCCTGAACAGAGCCCTGTTCAAGATAATTTCTCCTGACTGAAAACCCACTGAGATCCTAGGCTGACTTACCGAAAGATACTCTCTGCCTCTGTTGGCTGGAGGGCTTTATAGAGACAGACATGACTCCCAAGTGTGGGCAACAGTATTTTCGCAGCAGCAGGACCTGAAATACAACTCCTCCAGAATAATTTATTATTAATTTATTATTATTTTCAGAAACTTAGTCCTCATGATGCTAATGGGCTAGAAGACTTACCTGACTTGTTTATTTGGTGGATGGCAGGGAAAGACTTGTTCGAATGGGGCAGTAAAAGAGCAGTAATCAGATGTGTTAGAAAAAGTCTTTTCTTTGTTGCAGAATCCTAGTGAGAAGTCTAGAAGGCGAGACTCTGTGCTGCTGTCCAGCTTTTCCTGCCCCCTCGTATATGACTCTCAGTCTATCTTTCAGTCATTGTTTTGACAAGACATAAGCTGTTATATTATACTATAGAAACTTTTATTTTTTTTAGTATATTGGCAGAATGGAGTTAAAAAAAAAATCACTTTTATCACTCTTTGGGTCTGTTAACATCATAAAACATCTAGCTGAATATACAAGGGTGACCATACCTTCATGGAATATGTGTCATCTAATGTTCTGTAAGTATTTGTGGTGTGTTTGTTTTCTCATCCAGACTTTCGGGTTCCTAGCTACGATCCTTTGTGTTTTAAGCATATGGTCATCCTACAAAGTTTCGTGCATCACTCAGTCAACAAGTAAGTATCGTGCTTAGTAACTGCCAGAATGCTTCCCAAAATGAATATTTATATTTTCTGCCACAGGGCTGTGTCTACCTGGAAGGATTTATTAATGTCCTGTTCCTTGTTACTCAAAATTACTCACAAAGCAATAATTCCATATTTTCTGTCAACACAGAGTATCATGGCTACTGACAGCTGTTAACTAACTACAAGAGCAAATAACTTGCTTCTAGCAAGTAGTGAATGTATCAGTGTTTCCTCCCTCCCCACCCCCTATCAAAAGAAGTTTTCCTGTGTGTTCCTAAATGAAGTAGATTCATTTGTTTGTGGCAACACAAGTGACACCATCTTTCTTTTCAAAGATGCATCTGTATGACTCCCTCATTTCTGCAAGACGTCTGCCTTACAAAATAGGATACCAAAGAGGAGCATCCACTACTGAAGAGAGAGCATGGCTATTTTGTTACTAGCCTGGACAGCCAGTAGCTTTTGAAGATCTACCTGAATGCCTATGCAAAGCAATGTTGTGAACCAAAGTTTTTTTGCTGCCCCCACTTCCTTCCCCCTCCCCCCCAAGGAGTTTATAATGGAGAACATGCTTTTTATGAGCTTTACAGAAAAAGACAACTCCTGTTTCACAAGCTGGGCTGTGGTCATTTCCAGCTATTTGCAGTAAGTCAATTTAAAACTCATTTGGAGAGTCATTTGGTTCACCTTTCACAGGGATGGAAAAAATGCTTCTGATTTCCTCCGTCTGTTTACAGAAGGGAAATCCTGCAAATTCCTACCTGATTCTTAACTTCCAAGGATGATTTGTTTAACAAAGGATCTGTTACAAACTGATTTGTGCCTGGATAAGCTGACCCAAGTATTTTTTACCTTTTTCTATCAGAACCGTGGACTTTTTCTAACATCAGCTCAGCCAGCTTCAAAAATTATGAACTGCAACTTGAATACATCGCTGAAAACACTCCCTCTTAGCCCCAACAGTACATGATGAAATCGGACTTTTTTCTTCGTGTATTTTTACAGGTTTTTAACAATCAAAGATTATTCTTAAAAACATCCCTCTGCCAAATACAAGAAAATACATACCCAAGAATATCTGTGTAATGTTTTGTGGGATCTTTTTTTTTTTCCTTTTCACAAATACTTGTTTGTAAAATGGGTATTTTTAAGACCTGTTCTGTAGAAAATTTCTGTGCATTTCCTATAAATTATTCTTTTCGGAGTCTAACAGTGTTTATGGAAAGCCCATTGTGAATGAAGCAATGTGCTGTTTTCTCTCTCTTACATGTGTTTTGTCCCTTCTTCTGCCTCTGCTGGGATCCATGCTTTTGGAGACTCTGCCTGGGGTCTGGACAGGCAGAACAGTTCAATTTTGTCCAACTGGGTCTTGTCATGAAGTTCTGTGTAGCTTTGGAGGCTGAGACAATACCTTTCTGGCACCTTTGTCTTTCTCTCCTTTTGCAGTCCACCTCTGGTGAGCTGGAAATTCTTTGCAGGAAAAAGGGAAGCGCAGGCTCTTTCTCCTTGGTGCTTCCCCTTTCGTGTCTAGCTGTGAAGTAGAACCTGTAAGTTGGGTCTTTTCTGCCAGGACAACTGCATGATGGTGCAGCAGGTTTCTGCAAAAAGTAGGATTTATACAGTATCTGGAGGAAAAAAGCATTTTCTGGCCTTCTATGCATTTTTCTATTTGTCTGAAATTCTGCGTCAATACTGCTAAGCAGTTTAGTGGTCCTCTCAGAAAATTCTTTTTGTGCCTCATAGCAGGTCATCATACATTGCAATTTTATAGAATCATAGAATCCCTTCTAGGTTGGAAGGGACTTTTAAGATCATTGAGTCCAACCATCAACCTAACACTGCCAAAACCACCACTAAACCATGTCCCTCAGCACCGCATCTACCCATCTTCCAAATACCTCCAGGGATGGCGATTCCACCACTTCCCTGGGCAGCCTGTTCCAATGCTTGATTAATAATATGAAAGTGAATGTAACACACCTTTGCTTACATACAATGGGCTTGATTTGTTGCCACTTTTCTTTTCTCTCATCCTAATATATACATCCTCACTTCGATTCTTTTTTTTAACTCTTTTACAAGAGAAATTGGCCAACTGCTGAAGTATCAAAAATTTTGTATAAGTAAATGAAAATAACTGAGCAGATAACCTGGAAAGGTAGAAATCTCCCTCATGGTGCACAGTTTCTGTGATTCTTCTTGCTGTTCCTTTTCATACGTGCCCTATTTACAGCAACATAGAACAGGAAACAATTTGAAAGCACAAAAGTCCACTGTTTGTGGATGAAGATACATATATTCACTCCAGGATAAACTGCTTTGACATTCATATAGAGGATTATTCAAATAAAACTATATGACAGGCAGTTACAATGTTATTCATTTCATATTGACTATTTTTTATTTCTTTACAATGGCCAACTTTGGCCTGCTTTTCTGCCCCAGTCCTTCAGATGACATATTTTGTGTTCATTCAGAAATGGGTCACTTTTTTCTTTTTAATGACCTGAATTGAGCATGCCTCAAAGGCTCTCTGGCTTAAGAGAACAGACATCCTTCTCGGCTAGAAATCCACTGTCAGCAGAGTCAGTGATGGTTCAGGCTTCCTTGCCCTGCCAGCACAGGACCAGTTCAAAAGGCATACATGACAAGGGACTTCATTCTGGGCACTTTGAGTGAAAATACCTGCAGAAGAAGGTACACACACACATGTGTGTACACACACGCGCACACACATGGAGGGGTGCTTGATTACCAGTTCTGACTTAACTACAGTTTTTGGAAACCAGCACTCTGACTTTAATTTGGACTGTCATGGTAGATATTTAAGGATACAACCTCTTCTGTTCCCCCAGCGGAAAGAGAGGTGCTCTACTGCTCCTTCACCTCTTGAAATATCACCTCAGGTAGATAGTAGGCACTTTCCTACAAGCTTTAACCCTTCTTGGCAATCTCGTGGGGAAACCAAGGTTCTGCTGCATCCTGTGAATGCAGCTGAGCCCTCAGAGCTGCGGTGGCAGTGGGAAGCACCTGCTATGCATCAGGGCTGGAGCCTGAGCTTGCTCTGAAAAAAAGGCTGTTTCCGCTCTCTGCTGGAATCATGCCCCCTCTCCTGGCACTACACTAGCATCTTTTTTTCAGCCTCCCACATCACTCTATCACTTGTTGCCATGTGGGGAAAAAAAAAATTAGGGGGCATTTCACATAGTCTGACAACCAAAGAATTTCTGAACTGTGCTCTGTCATCGTCCAAAGAACATGTTTTGCTGCAAGTGCACTTGTTTATACTGGATCAGGAGAAGTAAATGACAAGTTCCCTTTTGGTTTTTGTGCCTATTGATAGGTTTAAGGTATGCCTGAAGCTTTTGCTCTTGTGACAGTACTGGATCCATAGACCCACCAGATGCTCTTAATGTGGGATGTTTTCAGGCTGGAAAAATGACATCTCTGCTGCCAAAGCTTCCTTGCCTCTCCAAATCCGTCTTGTGAAACATGTCTACCAAGAAAAGCACAGGTTTTGCTGGTATCACCAGCTCTGCCGGGGGTCTTTGAAAGACAGCTCTGTCTGGCAGGGAATTTGGCACCTTATTACTGTAGCTCTGCCAGCAAAAGTGTTTTAAGTTTCCTTCAGTGTCAGCCTGGTTCTGAAAGCTCCATCTGTCTGCAACTTTGTCAAATGTGGGATTCCAGCTGTTTTAGAAATAAACTGCATGCGCTATTTGGATGATGTAACGGCTTTGAGACTCAGATTGTTGTCTTGCTTATTTTTTTCCTTCCTCTACTAGAGCAGTGACTTTCTCTCTAGGGAGTGTCAGAATACATCCTGTAACTGGAGGACAACAGGTAGGAGCAAAAGAAAAAACTGTTCCCCTGCTGTTGTGTCTGGATGTGCTGGTCTCTGACTATCCCAGCCAAAAGCTGTCCGTCCTCTTCAGCTCTGAGGTGAGAGTAGTATATTCTTTGAGCCAACGCAGGCAGAGTTTGGGGTTCAGTTTCACTGAAAATTAAAATGTAAATGTTGGGAAAAGAAAATAGGTGGTGCAAACTGTTTCATACTGCAAAAAAAACCCCCAACCTGATGTTTGAGCTCTGGGGACTCGACGTAAGTTAGAGAGTGAATAGTACTTTTGTTGGGTAGAAACTGGGAAGATGAGAAGGGGAAACGAAACTTTTCAAAGCCACCCTTCCTCTTTTTTTAAAAAAGCTTGAGGCACAGCGCTGGATGAAGAGTCTGCAGGGTATTTGACAGCTTGCACACTTTTCCTGTTGCTCTGAAATGGTTGTGTTTTGCATTGTGTGAACTACAGAGGAATGGTTTTCTTGCTCCTAAAAGTCTTTGGGAACAAATCACTACGTGGGGTATAGGGGGGGTAGCAGGACACTAGGGTAATGATAATTTCCAGTGAAGTGGGGGGGAGTGGAGGGCGGGAGTGTTAAGTGATGCTCCAGGGAAGAGGACTAGGAGCTTATTAGGACAAAAAGGAGCAGGAGACAAGGAAGAGCAGGGCAAACGTTAGTAGAAAGCTTATGAGAGGAACAACTAATGTGAGCTCATTATGCACTAGTAGAAATGCCGGCAACTGTCACCAGTTTCTGGCTATATCTGTAGACCTGCCTGGAGTGATAGAAAAGTCTCTTTTCTTCTTGCCTGCTATGTACACTTCATACCCTGTGTGTGTGATTTTCATGTTCTGCTAAAGCTGCAGGAGGATGCACTAAACCTGACGCAGAGGCTGCGGAAGATGGCATCAAGTTGCCACACGTTCTGCCCTGTTTAACTTAAAATTGCTCAGGGTTCCACTGGTCTTAGACACAACGTGGAGCAAAATGCTGGTGCTGAGCACTAGAGGCTGTGTGCTGGCCAGTGGCCTTGGCCATCCTGCTGGTTAGGGGCAAAAGTACAGACCTGCTTTTGAGATATTAAGTGTCACAGTGTCACCTGAAAGCCAAGGCAAGCTGGAGTTAGGTATAGCTGGGCCCTACTGATGAGCTTGGTACCGGGCCGGAATCCAGGAGGTGCTGCTGGTTGTGTGAGATGGGGAAAAGTGGGTACCTGAGAAAGGGTCTGTGGGAGGCTCACGCCCTGTTCTTTCTGCCTGCAGAGATTTACAGGCAGGTGGGAGGAGAGAGCCCTCACCACAAAGCTCTAGGGTATTCTTAAGCAACCTTCCTGTTAGGCAGTTTCAGTTTTCAGACTGGAGCTCAGGTGCGGGCGCCGTGCTGGTGACTTACCTTTCGCTCCTCTGCATATGGACAGCACTGCACACCGGAGGGGCCATCCCACTGGGAACAGGCAGCTCTTGGATTTGGTCCCTGGTCCCAGTGCTTGTTTAACCCCGCTACGTGGAAGCAGGTTGGAAAGTCACAGTGATGCTTGTCATCTTCCTCTCCTGGAGAAGGATGATTACTTTTTTCCAGCACAACGGCAGCTGGAAAACAGGAAAAGCAGTAAGTGCTGTTGGCTGCTCCTACCTATGCCTGTCCCTTCTGGAGGTCACTGACTGCCCACAGCTGGCTGCTCCAGGGTTTGTTTCTGTTCTACCTCTCGCTGAGCCCAGAGTCCATCAGCCTTAGCTAGTCCCCTGGGTCAGCACTCTGGTTTCTTATGGCCAGGATGGTATGTGTGTGCCATTGTTTATTACTAGGGACTGACCAGTATGCACCATCCAGGAGCTTGCGTAAAAAAACCCCTAATGAAACAAAAAACAACCCCCAACATATTTATAAACAACCGATCAAAGTAGCTTTATCCTCTTACTATCTCATATCTGCACTGGTTTACTGGGTTAATGACTTGCCAAATGACTTGCCAATTTATTAAGTATCAAACAAACTCTCATCACCTGCCTGGACCAGCTCCTCTGCCTTGGGGCAGTTGGCAAAAAAAAACTGTCTGGTTTTTGCCCTTTGCCAAACTTCTGTCTGAGCTGCTCTGACAGTGAAATTGAAGCTGTCTGCCCACACCCAGAAGCAGCACTTCACACAGGTAGGAAGCTTGAAAGTTGAAGAAAAAAAAAAGAAGAAAAAGGAAATCAAAAAAGAGTTGCAGCACCACAGGAGTTTCCTCCTGGAAGGTGGGGTGGCTGCCAAGCCAAGCTTTCAGTTTTACATGGAGGCAGAATTTAGATACCCAAATCTTTGGCATTGTTCTGGCTAGTGCTGTGAAAGCTTGGCTTTAAGAAGCCGGTGTTGAGTAGCCAAAGGCATGATACTGTGGCTGCTTGTTAAGTGCTGGGGGGGGGAGGGACAGTAGTATGGTAAGGAGGGTTCATAACCAGGAGGCTGAGAGGGACCTTGCCTTTTGGGGTGGTGGGGGTGGATAAAGAAGGCAGAGCTAGAAAAGAAAGTGCGGGTGAAGAAGCTAAAATCAAGGGGCCACTGCAGAGTAGCAGCACTACCTGACGTTTTCTGAGCAAGCAGCTCAGAACAGTGCTGTTCCTCTAGTTACTGTTTTTATATCGCTTCCTGAACATGGTATGACCTCCAGCAGCACCTGTTTTTTGCATATTGCTGAACTACAGCTTTACAGAAAGGCGCATAAGATAAATCTTTTCAAAAGCAGTTTTGTCACTGGGCAAGTGCTGACTGGCTTTGAGGTGAGACTTGTGTTTGGGCAGAGTATGTCCTTCAGAGCACTAGCCAGCCATGAAGGCCAGAGCTTTTGAAGCAGAAAAAAGCATAAGGACATAGATAAATTTACTTCAATTAAAATGCATTTTTGTGGATCCTGGCTTGAACTGAGTTAAATTCAAAATACCCAAGATGTTGTAGATTTCATATATTGCTCTTTAGATGTTCACGGACCTAGAATAACAGCAAGGCACAAAGCAACCATTTGAAAGGAATAAACTGCAACCTCTAAAGCATTAGCACAAGAGCAGCAGTCCTGCCCCCCTCACGGTGACAGGGAATTCAGCCAGGGGTGTGAACTAACACAGGAAGGCACAGGTGTCCCAGAGCCAGCACTTGGTGCTACAAAGCCCCCAGGTTACTCTGGCCCTAGAATGATTTCAGCTCTGCTTGGTGCACAGAGGCACTGCCACGAGCATCACCTTCAGAGCCCCTCTCGCCTGTGACTCCAGAGAGGTATGCCCACAGGCTGGGACCCTGCAAAGGCTGGGACCCTGCAAAGGTAGACAGGGAGCTGTGCGGCAAACCAAGCTCCTGGGGAAAAGAGGGAGTAACACAGAAGAAAAGGAACAGACTGAGCGCTCTGTGCTTTGCGTGTGTGGGTATGTGTAGAAAAAAGTGATGCATGGTGGTGAAGGAAACACCTGTGTGTTTCTGTGGCTGATAAAGGGGCTACCAGAGAGACAAGACTATGCCAGTGTTTGAAGTGGAGCTGATGTGTGTGTGGGTGACGTGGTAGGCCAAGTGGCGTGGTGGGGCATTTCTCCCCGCAGGGGTGACTATCCCCAAGCCACTAATTCAGAGAGTGACTGCCAAGTTAAGTATGTCTGAACCACTTGTTCTTTTCTTATGTGTTTGCACTTCTGCAGGAATAGCAACAGCAGACAAGCAGCCCTCTTGGCATAGGAGTTGTAGCAAGGGTCTAGAAACCTTGGGAAAAAAATAATCCCACAGGTGTAGACTTAGAGACACCTAACACTTAGGCATACAAGACCAGACTAGGAAATTAGAGACAACACTGGTCCTGCACCTATTTTTACAGCCCAAAGAGAGTAAATGCCATTCTCCCAGGGAAAAGCAGAGTGTGCCGTGGCAGCTATTTGCATGGGACTAGCCTTAATAACCAGCCATTCTCCCTTGAGTATTCAGTGAAGAAAGAGAAGGGCAAGAGTGAATCACAGCAGCAGTGACTCAGGGTGCATGGGTTACCCTTCCCCTCTCATTTCACCCTCTACATGTGCCTCTTCCTTCATCAGCTACCGGGGAAACTGGCCTCCCAGCTGGAACATCTCAGTGTAGGGCTGAGTAGTTACCCCTTGTACTTTCCCATGTGGAGCTGGGGCAACACCCACCTCTTAATTCCAGCACCTGCATGGGTGGGTGGATGGGAAGGGACCAGGCCAGGAGCTGTGTATCACCTGTAGCCAGCCAAAAGCATCCATTTGGAGCTTCCTTTTATTACATCTGCTAGCCAGCTCTGATGATAGGGTATGATTTTCTCCTGTCCCCCAGCACTGCTCTGCCAGCACACACAATTACACTAACAAAACTTTATTTTATTGAGATTATTGGGGGTTGTATGAAGCGGACCGGTGTTGGTGGCTTCGTACCACCACAAGTACAAATCACAGCTCTGGTGGTATAATAGCTCCTTTTAAATCAGAAGTGCTTTGTCCATCTAGCACAGTCTACTATTATTTCTGCGTCTCTAAATCACTCTTAACATAAAACTTCATGATCTGTATCCCCCTTTTTCATGAACCCCAGCCAAACAAGAGCACAATGCTGCAGCTGTAGCTATTAAGCTATGGTGGCAGCAAAGCACTCCATTAATACCTCATGCTCAGCAGTTTGTGATGCATGAGAGCTGAATAATTATGCCCTTGTTACCCTGAAATGAGAGGCACAATTGCCAGAAACAAGCGTTTACAATTAAAAAACTGTATCAAGTCAAGGACAACATTTATTCATTCGTAAAACAAGCCTTTCTGAGCAAGAGGACTATGAGGCAGAAAACAGACAGGCTTACGGTGATGAGACAGTTGTTTCTAGAGCTGTGTTGTACCCTCTCAGATAAAGTGGCTATGGAGGTCTATCTCAGCTGTTTTGAGAAACCAGCAGGCAGAGTTTTAGCCGAAGTTGCTATGAATTGCACTGATAGGGAGGTTTAATTTAGATTTGAGGGACAGGAATGGGAAGCAGGGTTTTAACAATGTGAGAATCAATAACCAGTGATCTGCAGCCTTTGAAACAGAGCAGACAAGCACAGGAGAGTGAAAATGGCTGTTAACAATAAAAATAGAGGTGGTGAGGGTCTGCCCGCCTTTCTGAGGATGCCTTGTTGCTCACACCAGGGTAGCAGCTTCCACGTCTTTGGTTAGCGGTGTGCGGAGACTAGAGGACATTTAAGTAACTGTTCCTTACTTACCTACAGCTCAACACGAACAGAGATTTCAGAATCGTGTCTGCACTGGTATTTTTGGAAGAGTGACAGCTGGTGCAAAGGAAGCAGTTAAAAGGAAGGCTGTAGTGCAGACAGACTGGCACTATTTTGAGCAATATTCCACCATTCTCTAAGCAAGGGTAGGGCATACAGTAAAAGAAAACTTGGCATGCTTTTGTCTTACAATATTACGCTTTCAGTAAGTCCAAGTGAGGACTAAAAAGAGGGTTCTGAAGTACATCCCAAACTTAGCACTGTTGAATACTACATCCTTTCATGCAACACATCTAGCATCGCATACCTGACTGGGTATTTGCTGTCCTCATCTGGCTACACGTGAGTCATGCTAGAGAGGAATGTGCTTATGCTGTTGCTGCCTTGTGGAGCCCTGACTCTCACCTCAGGACTTGCCAACTTCAAAACAGGCAGGTCTGTGCTATTTTCCCAGTCCCGTTCTAATATTCAGCCAAGAGATAATAGGTCATAAGAAACAAACCGAATGAGAGATTGGGACACATGGGCTGGTCAAAGCAAGTTTCGCTGGGGTGCCTGGAGAGGACCAGAATTGCAAGAAGCCCTGTCTGGCACGCATTACAGCTATGTTCGCCAACATTTCTGTTTGTGGACCCTGAAATTATTCCAGCGTGCATAATTTGCATTTTTTTGATAATAAGCTTCTCTCATTTAACTTCCCGAGAGCCCAGGAAATGCCCAGATACTCCCCATTCCTTTCTTCTTCCACCCATGATCCACAGACCTTTGACTGAAAACCACAGCGTAGTCCTGACTACAAAAACCTTCCAGGCTGCAGTACGGTGTTATGGGCGCAGCTGAAGCTTGACTTGAATTTTTAAAAGCATCTCTTGACAGGTTACAAAACAAAAGGAATAAAAGTAAAACCTTTTCAAATTGCTCGGGTAAAGTATCTCCTTGAGACAATATTGATCTGGTTATATTATCAAAAACGTTCAAGCTACATTTTGAGAAATAAGCAAAGGATTTGAAACAGTATCACTAAAATGCACAGTTCAATTTATAGCCACGCTGACAAAAGAGGACAAGGGGGCTTCAACTGAACTGAAAATACGGGTGGGAAGAGAGTGTAGTCCTCCCGACTAAGTAATTTCAATCACAGGATCATCTTTGCCCTCTTGTGGGCAAACTTCTCCCCTGCAGCTTCTCAGCAGATTCCTGCACAGACTGCACTGTGTGGACGCCGCGAACGAAATGCAAAAAACATTGCTGGCCTTCCTTGTGCTTCCTTTAGCAGGCAAAGAATAGCTATTCTGAATCTAAAGAGAAGTCAAACTCAAACCCCAGCCAAGTAGTTAACCTTGCTCGGTTCCCGGCCGACGGCATGAAGGAGGCCGTGTGTTGGTCGCGCTCCTCGCTGCAAGGAGCAAGCCCACCCGAAAGCAAGGAAACCGGTACGTGCCTTCGGCAGTGGGTGCACAGGCAGCGGCGACCAGGTGGTGCCTGTGCATTCACAGAGGAAAGCTGCAGACAACCAGCCTGTGTTCTGCCCCGCTGCGCTACTCCGATAAATTACAGTAAACTAACTTGGATTACGCTCCTGAGAAAGGTGTTGTCACGATTCTAGCAGTAAGACAACTTAAACTGTGTGGTCATGATCCAAATTATTAAATCTTTATTAATCTTTCTTAGGACTTCTGAGTTATTTTCTCACGCTGCGTAAATCCGCCACTGACTTTTACCCTTTTAATATAACATTTTGCCTCATTTGTTTTCTTGCATCTAGTTTTCAAATGTAATTAAAAGCATTAGAGGCCTTTTTCCCTTATGAATCCTTATGGTTACACTCATCTCTGGCAACTTCATCAAAGAGACAATTTCACCTTTAATGTTGCAATATAAAGAAAAACACACCGCAGCATTCCAATTCCAGCGCTGACAATGAAGAAAATGCCGTTCTCCTCCGGTTTACAACGTGACCACCAGGTGCTAAGCAATCTGTAGGATTACGAAACAAAAAGGCTACCCTGCCAGAAAGCATGCAGATTCATTTCCTTTTCCTCACCCCCTACCACTGACAATCAGGCAAACATTTTTAAAGGATCCAGCAGCTCCCCCTCAACCAAGTAACTCGGTCACCTGCGTTTTTCTACACCAGAAGAAATTCCTTGCTCTTCAACACCTTTCAGCTACTTCGTTCTCCTTCCTTTAACAAGTCTGCCACTTTATCTTTTTTCAGCTCCAAATAATCAAGACAGTAGGAAAGAGCGCTTGAGTTATGCTTGTCACAGTAACGTATAGACCACGGTAGGCGTAAAGGCGATTGCAAACGAGTTTGATTGGAGGTTGGACCCTGTGGAAAGAGGCAATACTGACTTTATCGGACCTTTCCTCCTGGAAGCTTGCAGTGAGAATATCCAGCTTTGCAAGTTGGACCCTCTTCCCCAGTAACAGGCAAACACAATGCAAGCTCCTTCCTCCAAACCAGGAACAAAGAATGATGTTATTTCCTATGGTTTGCTCTGGGAGAAATACATAGCGATACCAAATCATAGCAGCAGAAACGAGAAACACGTAGGTTATTTACTAATAATTTTATTTAAAAAATTATTACAAAATATTTTAGAAAGCTTTTAAGACCAAAAAAGAATAATATATTAGAAAAGACCACAGGTTTAGAATGGAAAAAATATTTAAGCATTTCAAAATTATTTAAATGGAAATTCAAGGCAACATTGGCAACAAAACTGCATAAAATTTTTATTTTATATATATAAAACTATTGTATTATCACTCTGATTTAATAATCATTAAAAGTCCTTAAATTCTCAAAGGTATTAAAAGTGATAGATAGTTCTGAACAGCATAAAATTTAGTATCTAGAGATTTGCTTATGTTTACAGCAATAGACTAAAAACAAATATGAATTTCCATCTTAAAGGCACTACCAGCATCTTGATTTGTTACAATTTTATATAACCTTTCAAATATTTCCCTTCAGTGTAAGAAGCTTGGTATTTTTATTGCACAAATTTGAACGAGGATCACCATGAGGGCCATTATGCAAAAACATCTTGTGCAGAGCTCTGAGAACCGTGTGAGACAGCTCACTGCTTTTTCAAGTCGGAGGGTGCAAAGGTAAAACTGAATTGTAACAGACCACAACTCTCCCCTGCTGTTTTTTAGGCACAGAGCCCAAGCAGGAAGGCACAATTCCTTCACATATTTAGAACCCAAAGGGCACCGGTAGCATTGTGATTTTAACGTGGGCTAAATGCCAAACACAAAAATTAACAATCACAGTCTACACTGTGTATCCGTGATACACGATGCACGTGCAGATTTTCAGAGCAGAAACTCACAGTCCAGCCACTAACAACAAGTCCTCACATGTCCTGGAGAATCCTCTGCAATGATTCTCAAGGCACTGTAAACAAAGCCTGAAAGTGGGTGCACAGCCTTTAAATATTTTTGGACAGGCTCAACTGGAAAAGACAAAAACTTTTAATGTGTCTGAGCAGGCTCACAACACCACTGCTGAGCACCGTGGTGAAGAAGGGAGAAAACAATCCCCAGGTAGACGTACTGGGCCAGTTTCTTCTTTCCCTAAGTTTTACTACCAGTTAAAATTGTACAGAGATGAATCCTTTGCAAACAGATAAAGAAATTTAAGACAGTTCCTTTTAACAGCACCTCTGCCAGATCTCCCACCACTCTACCGAACAATCCCTAATCCGCTTCAGTCAAAAACAGCCACCTTTATGAAAGCAATTTAAATAGCTGGTTTAAATAAAGCAAGCTGATTACTCGGCAGCAGGCTGGGGAAGAAGCAGACCGCTTTGCTGACAGCGCACAGGAGGGGTAAGAGCCACCCAGCCACACACGCAGAGCTCCTGCAAAACCAGATGTTTAATCCAGCTCCAGCGCTGTTCTCTGGGATCAGTCTTAATAAGAGACAGAAACTCAAAGCCTGGATCCAACACCAGAAGGATCAAAGGAAACATGTCAAGACTGCAAGGAAGTCTCTCCCCCCAGCCTGGCAGAGCAGCAGAGCTAGGAGGGACACAAACCTGGCCCTGTATCTTAGGAAGCTGATAAAGCAGCTAAGGGAGTGACCTCCCAGAAGCAGAACAGCATACACACTAGCAAACCTGCTTCTCAATTATTTTAAAACAGAACAAAAAGAATACCTCATTCTTAGAAACCTGGGATTACCAGTACCACCATGCAGAAAGTGCTTTGTTAGCCAATAACTAGTTTGGAAGGAACAGTTTAGCAATTGCCTTAAACTATAACCAGTATGTGGTAGCGCATCTGCTCCTAGTATTTAACTACTATGTGACAGATTAACGTCAGCAAGATAGTATCTGGGATAGAGCTCTATGTATTGTTTTAAAGAATAGCAGGACTTCTCCTATCAGTAAGTGCCTGTGACATATGGGAAAACATCTACCTGCTTTCCCAAAGACTACTGTTTGTCATTTTCATTAGCTGATTGCAATGCTTACATCCCTTTCAGTCAGGGATGGAATCTGATCCTCAAATCATACATGGATCATACATCTTCACGTAGCTGGTGAGAGAACAGGTATAAACTACATACTTGGAACAGCTCAAATGAAAATGAAAAACATGCCCAAACTCCCTCACCCTAACAACCCGAAACACACCAGGGATGCCAACATGTATGTCGTAGGAGAATTCATCAAACCATTCTGCAAAGGTTGGCAGCATTTGTTTCAAAAGGCCTAGTAGTCAAATCGTGAGAGGCAGGAGATCTCAGTCAGAGTCACCTTCTTCTGACATCAAGTCCTTGTGGCACTTTTCATAAAAGTAACTATCTCCAGTTCAGAAGTGGACACCGATAACAAAGCACTTAGGTGGGGATAAATCTATAGCAAAGCAAGAAAACCCAGGACTCTCTTATATTTTCAAGCTAAGAAAAATTACCTCAAGATAAAAGTCCCACCGTGATGCTGCACTGCTTAATAAATATCAGCAGCACAGTTACTCTTACACTGTATTTACAGCCTTTGATTATAGATCAAGACTTAGAGACTACAGATACTGTGATGTGAAAACAAATTCAGTAGAGTCCTGGGCAATAAAAAACTCCCTTAGAATGTTAATCATAGATATGGACACAATCCCTGAAGTAAGACACTGCAAATCATAGCAGAGATATTTCTCATTATGGCAAGTTTCATATCACCAGTAGCATTGCTTGTAAACAAAATAGCCCTAATCTACCCAGTTTCCAGAGCCTGTGTACAGCAAGCTCTGTACACACCTAGACTGAGACCAGGTTTTAGTGCAAATGGACACTAATAAATACAAGAGAAAAAAAAAAAGCCAGTCCAAAGAGCATTTCTTCTTCACAAAGTAGGAAATTCTATGAAGGAAAGGATGTCTTTTATGCATGACTCTGAAACCAAGCTACAGCTTAAACTTGGTGCTTCAATTTTACATCCTCCAAGCAAAGTGTAGTGTTAGGCTTAAGTCTCAGAGCTTAGATAGAGAACAAACTCACGCTCATCAGAAAGTGGCAGCACTGGGAAAAACCTCTGACCTTCCTTTACAGTCCTTTGTCTTACAACAGCTTCCTTGTCCTTTTCCAAGTACAGCTTGCTCAGCCGATTTCTGGAGGGTTTAGTCCCAATGCTGCCACAACAGGTTACAGGGCTGTAAATTTGTCAGACTAGGGTATTGATGAAATGGAGTTAATGCCTGGAAGACACGGCAAACGTCATGAGTGCTCAAACAAGAATTGTTTTTGCATAATCAGCTTTTTCTCCGTTGCTTTGGTATTTTGGAACATCTGGCTTACAGCAATTTGCCCTACTTTTGAAGGTTTTCTTCTTAAGCGAGGTCTAGCAGTCTTGCTTCTACCTCAGATATCTGAAAAACGCCTTTTCACCACTTCATTTCTTTTAAAGCCATCAACATCTGGTCTGGTATGTCCGTCACTTGTCTGATAGGTGTTGCATCAGTAGTGTTTCTTGCAGTCTGACAGCCCGTTGCTTTCAGGACAAATCAAGGGTACAAGTGCTTATTTACCTGTTTACCAACTGACCTAGTCAGCAGCAAGAAGTCTCAAGCTAGTGCCATACTTACAAAAAAAGAAAACGGTGGGGTCCATAACCATTCTGGTAAAGCTTACCATCTACTATGCATAAACAAGCTGCATTTGGTATTAACCCTGCAAGTAATATTCAACAGGACAGTACCAGCGTGCTGTAACGTTTTTCCCATTGACGTTCAGATTGCTACTTTCAGGGTTTCTTCATGAAAATATGGTTTTTCATCTTTTTCCTCTCCAAGCTGGCTTTTCAGGTTTCTTCCTGCAACTTTTTGGGGCTTTGAAACAATCTGAAAGACGATTCTGGCATACAAGTCCAAACTTTGACAATCATAGGCTGCAAAGCTGTCTCCTTAATATACCATTACACTACCCTCCCCACAAACCCCCTACACTCGCTAGTCCGTTAAACTGATCTCCACAGACAGAACTGAGACACGTGAATAATAAAACAAAAACCCTTACATAAGGATAAGTATTTCTGTAAGGCTCCAATTAGGTATCCCTTTTACATTCACAGCTTGACCGGTAAGTACAAAAATGAATTCTGCGGTACTAATTTATAAGTCGTAAAAGAAGTATCCGGTCCATCTGTAAGAAAATAGCTTTAGGGTACAGCTCAGAATTTATGCACCACACATTAACCTTTATTAGTCACCTCTGTCAAAATCAAATCAGCGCACTGTTGTCCTTAAGTTACTCTATTTAGACGCAAGTTTTTTTAGTGTATGTCACCTGGACAGGTGGGAGGACAAATTTATTAAGCAGGACCAGTTACCTTAGAACATGATGCATAAGATGCCATTACCTAAGGATCTATACAAATTTTTGATAAGCAATGCGCACAAAATTGATTAGAATGAAGAGACAGAAGTTGTTACCTACAGTGCACCGAAAGTTCATTTTAGTTTGCTCCATTCAAAAAAAAAAAAAAAAAAGGAAATAATTCCAGAAAGTTAGCTTTGTTTATTCAGGGGTTGATTTTCTGTGGCATTCGGAGTGTTGACAGGATTTTCAGAGCGTCCGTCAATGTTTTGTTTCCGACTGTGAAAGCGCTCTATAACAATTTCAGCTAAAAATGCACCACTTGCAAGAAATCCAAATACCTATGAAAGTGAAAGGAATATATGATTTTAAAATGTACAAGCATTAACAGTATTCTAACATTGTTTGGAGAGATTTGCTGGACTATTTACATAAATTAATAATACTTATATATAAAAGATTATGGTCCTCCCTAAATAGGTAGTTCCATTTAAATTAGATCAGAAATCATAGTTCTAGAATGTTTAATGAAAAAGTTTTTACAGTTCTCATTCTCTTAATAAAGTGTGAACCTCACAATATGTTCTAAACAGCCCTTAAAAGTATATTAATTTTATTGCAAAAATTAATTATTAAATAAGCACAGCTTATTTAATAGTATAGTCGAGTATTTATCCAAGAGATGGCTGCTGTTTAAAGGGAATAAGCGAAGAAGAGTAAGACATGGAATGTGGAGGGAGATAAGATCTGCAGAGCCTAAGCAAAGCCCTACTGGGTCAGTAAGGGGGGATCAAATGACATTTTCTTCATGACATTTCATTATTAGTCATGGCAAGATAGTGGTAAGAAGAAGGTCATTCTTAGCAGTTTCTTTCAAACAAGGAAAGAAACATTATTCTAACTTCTTAAAGAAGCATTACTTTAACTTCTACCTACATTTTACATGACTGGTTTGCCCCAAAGCATTCTGACACTAGTAAGTCTTAAATCACAATAGTTTTTGTTTTTCCAGCTCCAGAAAGAAAACTGAAAGACTTTATATAGATCATAGATACATAAGTGTGTATCTCTAATTGCTCATGCTGCCTGTGGAACAGAATTATTTTGCTTTCTTTTCTAACTCATTTTTTTCTCATTCAAGAATAAAATCAAAATTTGATCTTTTAAACTCACATATTCACAATTCCAAGGTTATTCAAAAGAAGTGCCAAATGACTGAGGAATGACAACATTCACAGCATCCCAAAGCGCCTTCAGTGCCTTGCCCTGAGCCTCTTCAGTGTTCTCTACACAGGACACAGAGATGTGCGTCCTATTGCTCTTCTCACCGTTTCTGTCACGGAGGAAACTGCTGCTCTTATTGCAGTCTTTGCAAGTCAGTGTTCTCTACACAAGCTTTGTAACGCCTGGCAAAAGACACGGTTTCTTGCTGACTTTGTGAGGGGGTGGCATTATATGAAAGGACAATGGAACGAAAAAAAAATAGGCAATTCAGAGATGAGGATATCAGGGAAGTGGGGAAGCTGTGAGAGATGGCAACGTCGAAACAGTGACAGATGACAGGGAATAATACGGAGCCAAGGCAGCGAAGTCTGAGGAGCCCAGGAGTGAGCTGCAAACACTAGGGAGCTGCAAGTGCATGCACAGCTTTCCAGCAATCCTGAGGAATGCCTGCTCTTTGGATCTCCTACAGGAAGTTTTTGGAAGGTCTAAAATAGCTTATTCCTCCTGAAACATCACAATGTACTGAGTTTTGTTCCCTGCCCAGTTTCTTCCTTGGAAATTGAGTGAAGTTTAGAGGGCAGAGAAATTAGCATACAGGACAAACACAAAGTAACTCATGTGACTTTAAGACTTACACATGCAGCTTTTTCAACAGCAGACCCAGAGCTGGTCGCAGCAAGCACTATTGATGCTAAGAGAAATAAGACACTTATGGCTATCATGGCCCAAAAATTCTGCAAATATATAAAAAAAAAGAATGTTATAGAACTGTAGATATACTACCTGAAAAAGAACAAGCATCATAACAGGAGCTGAGTGAATCTGCCAGTGAATTCATGCTTTGAAACTCTGATGCTAATGGAAGCTTCAGAAAATATATTTTACAACTACATTCATAACAACATTCAACATTATCAACTATTTAAAAGAGTCTGCATTACATACTCCCTTGGTTTTGCATTCTTTAAGTATTTTGTTCATTTAATCTAACTTTTTTCACCATCAAATTCAAGCTCAGGTCTACCATGCCAGCATTATTCCCCATGTAAAACATTTGGGAAATCAGAAACTTGTAAGTAAATGTGCTCATTCAACTCTCTTACTACACTCCCTTATCTGTACCTTGACTTTAAAAACCTACTGTTTGCTCTGTTGACAAATAGGAAGGGACACTCGTATAAACACAGTATAAATATTCTTCCTGACTTTACAGAGCGACTTTGTACCACTGCTGGATCTTCTGAAATGTAAAAGCATAAACTGTAATGAGTATGATTATTACCAGAAGGGAGGTAGGCTACACCCATTAGGAAAACAGAGAGGGTAAACAGGTAAGTTACAAGTATTATGCTGGCAATAAACTGTGTTCCATATACGTACATATGTATGTAACGACTGTGCAGTAGTATTAGTCTGCATGGGAGACTTTCACACAAGTCCTAAAATCCTGCAGGTAACCAGCATGGCAGTTTTAGAAAAGTTGTCAATATAAAAGGGACTCTCAGAGTTGACTCATTTTTTAACTATAAGCTACTTTAGTCTGCCCTTAAATAGAGCAGAAAAGGAGATTCATTCCATGTAGCGTTTTCACTCCACAGTAGTCTTTAAGCACTGAAGAGAAATGGTTTGTTTTAAAAAAATAATAATTCCTTACCACTCTCTGTACTTTATCTTCCCCAAATGTTTCATATGCATCAGTGCAATACACACACAGGATGAGGAGACTCAAAAGAAAGGCACTGCAGCTTGTAAATTCAAAGAAGTAGAGTCCGCCACACTTGATACAATCCTTCACAATTTCTTCACAAATAACAGCCAGAAGAGAGAGAATCTGCAAACAAATGACATGCTGGAGTTGGATCAAGTCTCTAATATCTTCAGCAAATAGATGTCTCCGATATGAACATTAATAGACAGCTGTAAGGAAAATCCTCAATTTACAAAGAACCTCGTAAAATTCCACACTCTTTTCTTGCAGGCAGAAATAACTTTATAGTGACATAGTTTACACTTGCTATTAAATTTGGTCGATAAACTACACTCAGGTAAGCTGAGCACACACTGCCAAACACAGGCTTATTGATTAAACAGTCAAGATTCCCGATTTGTGGTTTTGTGCAATTGCCCAAATTGTTGGAAGCAAGGGGGGGCAGGCAGCGTGGAGAGCACACATCCTGTTCAGAACGAGTGAAAACGCTATTGCTAACTACTGAAACTGCACTTAATCTTAAATGCATTTGGGTTCAGGGCAGAGGGGGAAACTGGACGGCGTTGAGAGAGTCAGCTGCCTCCCGGAAGGGTTGGCGTTACCTCCCTTGATAACTGCAGAGACAGTGCGTGTAGGCAATAGCTCACACACTTAGGACCCAGTCACCACAGAAGCTCAGCTGCACTTGTAGGAACCAAAACTTTAACCTATGTTTAAGGTATGTTGAAGAGTGTTTAATCTATGCAGAAGCTTATGTTCACGTTCCTGCCACAGTGTATTTTCGGGAAAGAACATGAGTTAATTCCTGTACAGTCACTATACATCTGCTGCTGGATTTTTTACTATTTTATTGTACAAGAAAGAATATTGCTTTATTTGAATGTTCTCTCATTTTGGCCAGTTCTTGATAGTTTCCTTCCTCCCATAAAGTTGACACAGGATTATAGATCCTTGCAGTAAGGAGTTCACCAAATAAGAACAAAACCATTAGTAGGAATCAGACTCAGTCATAAAATTATATTAAGGACAACGATGTTATTTTTAATAAGAATATAAGGACAATAATGAGGTTGACAGTTCTTTAAAAAAAATTAATAAATCAAATTCTAAAATTCAGAATTTTTCTTGAAAAATAACCACCAGACTTTGGTTTTAGTTTTCAGACAGTAAAAACATGAACAACAATTTAGCATGTGGGAACTGTAAATTCCCCCCTGCTAAGCCAGAGCTCAGAAGGGCACTTCAAAGCATCATGTTTTGAAAATGCTGCAATCATAAAGTAAACAGGATCTCAGAAAGGGAAAGAACCCGAGCTGGGAAACTGCAATATTACTATCAGGCCTCCACATACTTCCCTTCTCTCCCGCAGCGGCTGGCAAGGCCAACTTCTCAGCAGCCCTCGCACCTAAACTAGTGACTACGGTGGCTGTCTGAGGAATGCTTTGAACTCTTAATTTCCAATTTTTAAGTATTTTTTTTGCATTTCAGAAGGGTTGCTTACAGCTGAATCCAATCACTTTCCGTTTCACATTTTTCATGAGGTCAGATAAAGTGTGAGATACATTTTTGGGTATAGTTCTAGCTCTTTTTATCAGCACTGAAAAGTGAATGCCATCACTTTCACCTGGGATGAAACAGAACAGAAAGAAAATAAACCTCCATAACATAATCTAAATAACTGAAAAAAACCTCTCCACTGAGCGTAGAAAAAAAATCCCACTCAAAGAGTAGCTATAAATGGTTCAGTGTCAAATAAATTAGATTTACCAAGTGAAGTCCTATGTGGGATTGTCCAAGTCAATATTCAATTTTTATTAATAAGCTGAATAACTTTGATTAAAGTAGTGTATCAACAGCACATTTATAAGCTGCCAGAGAGTTCTGCTTGGGTTTCTTAACCTGCTTCTTGATGTCACTATGAGAAACAAAAGGGATTACTCTGTTGTCCCGCTACAAAAAAATACTGTTTTAAAACACCACTAAAAGAGTAGTTCCTAACTTCAGCTTATATAGTTACAGCTATATAACATAGCAAGAAGTTTTTTCTAGTATTAGCCAGAAGATTATCCTCTCTATTACTCATCTGCATTTTAGTAACATCCCACTATTACATGCAGTATAAATACACGAGCCGCTTTAAACAAGCCAGGAGATTGCTCAGTTCATTCAGCTTCCCAAGAAATCTTCCGACAGAGATCCAACTTCATCCGTCAGCGTCAGTCCAGGGATGAGTGCAGACTTCCGCAGGCTTATATGAAGGAGCCAAAGCTCATTCTGTTTTTTAACATCTGCCTTCTCCACACTGATCCCGTGGAGAATCCCTAGCAGCCGGTTCCCAGAATATCACCACTGCTTTTGTCTGAGCCGTCAATAACAAGCAAAAGGGGGCAGCTCAGCACTTCCTCATTTTCTTGAGAGCTAAACCTTGCAGGCAGATTTTTTTTCACCCTGAAGCCCAGGGTAACTCCCAAAGACAAAAGCAGGCAGCCACCACCTTCCTTCCCTCTCGCCCCGAGCCGCTGACGTGCCAGGCAGGCAGAGGTGAGCCGGCAGGTGGGTCAGGGCACAGTTCAGAGCACGCACGGGGACACAGGCTGCCACCAGCCTCGCTGGCTCCTGCAGAAAAATCCACACCTTGCCATATGCATGCACTGCTAGCCTTCCTGTGCTGTAAAGGGAAAAGCAGCGTTGGAGATGCAGTTTTTAACTTTTTCTTTTTTTTTTTTTTTTGTGTTAATTATTAGTCCTGTCTGTTGGTGTGTACACCAGAAATCTGCCCCTTACCAGCAATAAGTTATTCATTGACGCTGACATTACTGTTGGAAGTTTCCACACAAGTGTCAATTTTCTAGATTTAATAAATGAAAGGCTACAAAAATAAAGCAGATCAATGAACTTTCCAACAGGGCTGTGAAAATGCTCAGCAGTGGTTTTCCCAGGGCAAAATCTTCTAGTTAGCTGTGTGCACATGTTAATTCTGTAAGTCTTCAGCATCAGGGGTGCTATAGGAAATGAACAGCTCAGAAAAAGAGCAGCTGTTTAAAACTGAATCAGAATTTTCCTTGCCAGTTAAGGGCGTTTTTGTTAAAGTCAAACAATAGTTGATTACGAGTATTTCTACTTTAGATAAAAATTTGTTTCTACCTCAATCTTGGCACAGTATGTGCTGTGCCATCTACCTTTGTGCAGAATTTGAATGAGTCATGGACTAATAAAAACATTCCACCTTTATTAAAAAAAAATAATTAAAAAAAATCTAGAAATCCCTACAATAAGCATGCCTCCCAGCATCCTTTTGACAGTTATATTTTCCTTATTCCATTTGCCCCAAAAGCTTCAATAGGGCAGGCTAAGATTACAATGTACACTGTTATTAATCAGAAGGAAAGCATTTCTAAGGTCTAGAAACCAGTTTTCTGCAGCTGATTTCAGTGTTTTGTAAAATCACTTCTATAAGGATGACAGCTGATTTTCTGAGTGCAATACCCTGTTGGGCAGCCCACACGAGTGATTATCAGTGCATAATCCCAGTTACAGCTCACAGTCACTATTGTAACACAAGGCTAATAGATGTTAATGACCATCACTGGCATTTCCAAAAATCACCACTTTCCCTAAACAGGAACATTTCTCTTACTGGAGATACTGTGGCTTCCACCTGCAGTAATATCTGGGACTTGCTTAAAGCGTTTGACCAAGAACTCCAAGATTCTTTTGCATTTTAGTAAGGGGAAAGAAAAAGGGGGGGAAAACTGTTGGAAATTAGGACGGTGAACAACTATAATTCCATTTTCTTTTTCCTCTTGTTGAAGGACAGGTAAACTGCTAATTCTTTAGGAGCATATCAAGCAGCTATCCATCCTGTTTAGGATAATCATACTTTTCCTTTTTCCTACCTAGGAAGCTTTTTAAATAATGCCTCTGTTCAGGCAAACAGTTTAAGACTTTGGTATGCCAGTAAATTTGCATACGTAATAGTTTATTTTAGTTGGTGAAACTACTTATATAGATGATCTGCTTGTCTGCGAGCAACAGGCAGCAAATCTTACTTTATTACTCCTCTAGATGAATGAGAAGTTTATGTCCTATAATATGTATTTATTTAAAGCATTCTTGGGTGTGATTTTCTTAAACGTTCTTAGAAAACATTATTTTTGGCAGCGTTAACGTTGCCAGCACTCAAGAATCTTACGTCTCTGGTTGAGGGTTTCAACCGTGAGACCAAATTTAAAAAACATATGTCCTCTTTTCTGCAATGGTGAAGCAACGAGAAAGGGCTGGAAATCACCTACAGTTCCCATGAGCATGAAACATCTGACTAAAAAGCCACTTCTCTGGCTGGAAAATGTACCCTGACACACATTTACAGTCAGCTGCCCTTTCCCACTGGCGGTTTCACTACCTCCCTGCCAGTAATCAAGAATGATGCTCCTCGTGCTTATCAGCAGTGGCACTGGCACATTTTGGAAGAGCACAGAACAGACAGTGACCGAACTGTGCACCCAACTGCTGAATGCTTCGGGAATAACACTACATGTAGCAAAAAAGTAGCAGAATATAAACCTTTTATTTCCTGTGGGCACAGGACCGCCCAACACGAAGCGATGCACTGCAGCGTCTCCTACAATAGCCCACCATCAACACCGCGCTTTTCTGGTGCAATTTTCTACCAGGAGTCACGGGAGAGACGAGAGCCCCGATTTTAGCTTACCGACGGGCTGCAGCTGCGGCGGGAGAGGGAGGTCCGGCCCTGATGACCCAGCAAGCCCTTCCCAGTCCTACTGCCCTACCCCCAGTTCCAACCGAAGGCTTCCACCCGTTTTCATCCATCCTCACAAGAAAATGCTGACTTTCCCGTGAGGTTCCCCCCTGATTTTAAACCCTGAGGGCAGAGGCAGCTGAACCACGCCGGCCGCAGCACCGAACCTTGGTCGCCCCCAACCAGCCGGTGTCGGCACCGGCTCCTCAACGCGGAAAAGCGACAAGCGGGTCAACGCCCCACCACCAACCAAACAACCTCAGCCCGGAGGGGCGACGGTATCGTAGGGCACTACGCCAGCTTTCCAGCTGAGGTGCGAGTCTGTGCTCCTTGAGTCTAAACCACCACCAAAGGTGGGCTTCGGCTCCGCTGCCACCTGAAGCCAGGCTTTCTGCTGGAGCCGGCCCTTCCCCGACCGGCGGCAGCGACTCCCCTGCACCGCCATTATCATCCCCCGCCTGCGCTTTACCGGTGAAGAGCTCCCCTTTTTAAGCGGCACTTTAGGCAAGCGGGGTCACCCGTACGGCCGGCGGGGCGGCGCTGGCTGACAGGGCGGCAGCGGGCCCGGCCGGCGGCGCGGCGCCCGCTCCTCACCCCCAACCCGCCGCCACCTCGGTGAGACTTTCGGCCTCCCCGGCTCCAGGCAGCCATTCTGCCGCGGGGTGTTCGCTCCGCGCCAGGCCCGCCGCGTCCCCGGCCGCGGGGGTGGGGGACAGGGCCACACGGCCTCTGCCTGTGAAGGCGGGCGGGCGGGCGGGCCGTCAGTCAGTCAGCAACCGCCCGCCGCGGCCCCGCTCCCCGCCGGGCTGAGGAGAGAGTACGCGCAGGGTAGGGGAGGGGACTCACCGCTTGGAGCGCTTTGGCGGGCAGCCGCCATCCCCAGAGGTGCCGCAGGGTGCAGCCGAAGGGGCGGCGGGGCGGCTTGACATGCGGCTCGGTGGTCTCGTTGTAGACGCCGCCGTTCTCCATGGCCGCGCCGCCGGCTGCCGGGGAGGCCAAAGCGAAAGCAAAAGGGCGGCGGCAGGGGCGGGGAAGGGGAAGGAGGAGGAGGCGGCGGCCCGCCTAGGCCCCGGCGGGACAAAGGCGCTTCCTGCAGCCATCGCCCTGGCTCCCCCCGGCGGCCTGAGGGCGGGCAGCGCCGGGCTGTGGCGAGGGGCGGCCGCGCTGGGGTCGCCTCAGGCCCGGGACTCTGCTCCGCTTTGTAAAGGGGTGCTTATGAAGAAGAGTTTATACAAGATATACAGAAATTCTTTACTGTGAGGGTGGTGAGGCACTGGAACAGGTTGCCCGGGGAAGTTGTGGCTGCCCCATCCCTGGAGGTGTTCAAGGCCAGGCTGGATGGGGCTTTGAGCAACCTGCTCTAGTGGGAGGTGTCCCTGCCCATGGCAGGGGGGTTGGAACTAGATGATCTTTAAGGTCCCCTCCAACTCTAACCATTCTGTGATTCTATGATAATTTACTTTCCTGTTGACACACGAGATTACCATAACAGAAGGATTTTTTAAGGCAAAGCTTCCCCTGCTTGCGCTCCTTGTTGTCAATGAGAGAAAACACCAGTGTCGCCCAGTCCCTACCAGTGTACTTCCAGATCAACTTTTAAAAGAACCTACAGCTTTTGGTGCCTATGTAAAACTAGATCGAGCCTATTGTATGTAAGCAAAGGTGTGCTACGTTCACTTTCGTATTATTAATCAAACACTGGAGCAGGCTGCTCAGGGAAGCGGTAAAATCGCCATCCCTGGAGGTATTTAGAAGACAGACGTGGTGCTGAGGGACATGGTTTCGTAATGGGTTTTTGTCAGTGTTAGGTTGATGGTTGGACTCGACGACCTTAGAGGTCCCTTCCAACTGAGACAATTCTATGATTCTATTAATGTATTATCCACAGAACTATTCTGGTCTTTCATAGTGAAGGTCAGACATACTTCACTTACTTAGATTCAGTCAAACACAATCTACTGGTAGAAAAGATGGTGATTTGCTTTCTCAACCTTATCTTTATATGTGCTTAGGGAACAGAGCAGCCTGCCCAGATGCCGCCTCTCAGAACCCTACAGTGAAGTGGCAGGATGTGTGCTACAGTGACCCATGAGGTAGGTGCTATTTTTAACTCCGCCAAGGGCCACCATTAACTGGACAGATGGAGTAGTAGGGGCCAGAGAAAAGCAGTTGGGCCACGCTCCGTGCTGAGTGTGTACCAGCAGGCCGACCTCTCCTGGTAAGACAGCCCAGGCCAGGGGAACCTGCGGGGTCCCTAGGCTGGATGGGACAGGCTTGTCTGTGCCATAAACAGTGATCCGCTGCAGGAATTGGCTTGAGAGGCAAATGAGTAGGGCAAGTCCCGTAATTCCCAAGGCATGGGAATTTCCGCTAAAATAAGTCAGGTATCACCATGGGTGTGCCCCAGCTTCTGCCTGGGGTTGGGATGAGTAGCTCTGCTGGCAGCATCCCAGACTGCAGGACTGAGCAGGTAGGTGTAGTCAGTAGCATTTACTGTTACCACTTACGAGTCCCCAGTGCCCCCATTATGTTTTTTTAACATTAGTACATTATAAATAACATTACATGACAGAGGCTGGCATCTCTCTTCTGAAGGAAATTCCCTTTTTGTTTTGTATTCTTCCTTGATAATATCTCAAAACTGGCTGAATAACTCCAAAGCCACAAAGTGTTTGACTAGGCCAAGCTGTGGTCTGAGGGAGACAGGACTTAACGGAGACAGAAGCAACTGTCAGTTTTTTTAAGGTGTTCGGTAGCATCTGAGACTATTTTGTAGTTGTGCTCTTTTGAATCTTTACCGATGTCTTAATGCAGCATTGCTAGATTATGAACACAGATTAGTTAGTATTGAAGACAGCTGTCTTGAGGAGACACTGCTTTTCAAGGAGTCACAGAAACACAAGACAAGCCTACAAAAAATAAAATATTTGGCAACCTTTTTCTAGTTACTGCTGTCTTTAAGAGTTGTTTTTCTTGATCAAGGCTTCTCCAGGAAATACATATCAATTATGCGTGAATTATAAAGGCTATCTTGCCATTTAAAGCCTAACTTATTTAGGCCACTTTATTTTATTTATAAGGAGGTGCAGAAAAAGCAAAACAGCAGCAAAGCTACAGGAACTGTAAGATCATGTGACAGAGAAGGAATGAAAACTGGACAGGAACATAGGGCTGGATAGCTTAAAAGTACTTCCAAGCATTATGTTAAAACATACAAATGCTGCTATTCACACACACTGCAGGTGTTCTTCACCCTTTTCATCAGCACTGTCTTTCAAGTACAGTATTTTTTCTTTTAAAGAGGGAATGCAAATCAAAACAACAGTTATGATAAGCAACAAGCCTGTTTAATGCAAATAACTCTAATTAGCTGGCTGTGATGTAATGGAAATCCCATTCCAGATGTACATCTATTCATTTCCTTCTGTTTATGTGCTACACCTGACAGATTTTTCCAAAAAAGAGAAGTCTTTCTTACCCCTCCATGGCCTCTGGCAGCATGGCAGGACCAGAGCTAAAGGCAGGACACGGTGGCAGAGAAGCAGCCCAGGAGTTAGATCCTGAGCTACGGCAACACCTCCAGTCAGCCAGGCAGAGAGTGGGAGATCAGCGGAAACAGATTAGTGATGAGTGACCTAGTTTTCTCCCTCATTACATCTTCTCCAAAGATACCCACCATAGTGACCAAAAAGCAATACCAATTAAGTTGAGAAAGCCACCTCATTAGGGGAGGTTACAGTGTAGACAGTGTAGCTGTATGGCAGCTACCGCTCCTTGCCACTGATGTTGAAATAATTTACAAAAAAAGTGTGACTGCAGCTCCTTGAAGCAGTTGAGTAAATGCCAGCCACCGCAATAAGGTGGATACAGGCCAGGGCTGCATCGCTTATAAAGTGATGCCCTGGTGGCTCTTTGGCACTGGGGCACCGTATGACGCCAAAGCCCAAGCCCCTCGCACTCAGAACTGGCAGCAGAGCTCCACTGACCTCACCAATGAATACTCTCCTTTTCCCAGGTTCCTAAGTGCAGTTGTGGGGTTTTTTGCTTTTTCTTCTCGGAGGACGAGGGAGAAGGAAGTAGAGGAACGGGAGAGCAGCTCGAAAGCCCAAACCGCTGAAGAAGCCGGGCTCGGTTTCATTTTGAGGGTGGTGAGGTTTGTTGCTACTGTGCAATTTGGAGAGCTCGGAAGCACGGCTCTCACCCTGGTCTCAGTTCTGGTGTTCCCACACGGCATCTCAACAGCTTTTGTTCGGGACTCTAGCCCTGTGTGTTACATGAAGTCAATACTGGATGACTAGTTTGCAAATGGAATATTCCAAGTACTGCAGCAAAGAGCTCAGAAAAGACTTGACCATGTTGCATCTGCTGAAGCTTCTTCAGCTCCTGAGGCTCTATTTTTGGGCTCAGTGTTGCAACTGAACTTCACAAACCCCAATTACCATACTAATGTGCTAGAATGTGTGATTTCTAAACAGCTGAAGAATTAGCATTTTTAACAGCTATTTCTGAGTATCCCTTATGGCACAAGAGAAAAAATCCCCTCAACTCTCCACATCCCAAATGCAGGGTTAGGCCAGCTCTTGTCCGTGGTTTTCTGCACGTGTCTGCGTGGCACAGAGACACATAAACCCGTGAGGTATTCCACAGGCAACGGTTCTGCAGCTGCAGATGTCCTACTGCAAATTAATTTTGCTCCCCAAGAAGAGACTGCAGCCCAACCGGCTGGTATTTGCATTTCAGATGTGTCACAAAAAATTTAAGGTTAAGTATGGTAGCTAGTCCATATAACCTAAAAGTCACATGGACATTTCAGGGACTGCCATTTTCAGCTGAAAAATATGAACTGTCTGGAAATAAAGTGGCCGTTTACTCAAAATTTTCAAGCTTAAAATCTGCAGAGCAGCTTTATTACAACCAGTATACTCAAAGAACTGATGTGGGAACATGGTAGAGAGAAGGAGGAAGGAGATTTGTAAGATTCCCCTGAAACAGTTTAGTTTGAAGCTAATCAGCTCCTTGTCTACACAGAACTAGCCCTGAAAGTCTAAAGGAATTTATTTGGTTTATTTATTTTGTAAAGTTTTTGCAGTATTCGTACTGCAAAACATTTAAAAAGTATTAATTGTTCTTTATCAAAAACTATCCCCTGTAATTCTTGTATTAATTAACTCTTTGTTTTCTGCATCTTGGGTGCCAGACCAAAACTTTGTACCAAATGACACTGAAGTATGAAGGGCACACAAGAGTACTTTTGCTTCTAATCAAAGTTATTCATGCTGTTAATCTTTTTTAAAATTGGGGTCATCACAAACCTATCTCCAGCTTAGGACATGAGAGCACAATAAAGGATTATGCAGATGTATTGCTGCCAAATCAGCTTCATTGTTTTACCCAATTTATTTCTTATTTAGTTTTGGTGCCCGAGTTGATGGTGAGCAAAGGAAAACAGGGAGGAGTCACAGGAACCAGGTTTTGTGAGAAGGGCCTTCTGTCACAGAGGCTCATTTTGTGTGATAGCTCCGGTAAATCCCACCTTAATTGTCTACTCTCATCAAAGCAGCAGGCAAGGGCATTGCAACTCAGGAGGACCAAGCAACCAGCCCAGTAGTCTTGGTCTCATCGGAGGGGAACAAAAAGCCAAAGCCATCAGGTTACACAGAAACACATTCTCATATGTTTTTCTTTTGGGTAAAGATACCTTAAAGTTGTTAGGTTTTGGTTTTTGTTTTTTTTTTCTTTTCCCCTCTCCCCCCAAACAGGGTGAGCGGCTGGAGATAACAGCGACAGCAGCATTAGAGAATTTGAACTTTAAGAAGGGCAGCAGGCTACTTTAGTCTTATAGAACGGAAAGGCATGGTAGGGAGACAGCCTTTTTGAAAATAAAAATTTGTAAGTAGCAATTTAAAAAACAAAGCCAAAGAGCTGTCAGGGTTTAGGGAAAAAATAGAAAGAAAGAAATAGAAGTTTTAAATATGCAGAAGTGACATTTTGCCAACTTTGTTTTAAGAAGTGAAATTATAATGAGTCATTGGTAAGGTTTTCCCCTGTCCCAGCCTCCACAAAAAAAGGGCACCTAGTGCAATAATAACTCTTGATATATTATGTCTAGTTTTCCCGCTTTGGAAATGGTGGTGTGCTTTGACAGATGCTCAAAGGAATTAAATTAAAGACTGCAGGTGCTGAAGTTTTCTTTCAAAAGATGTTGCCTTAAAATCCAAAGTCTCGCCCTACCAGCACGTACCACTGGAGTTGGAGGATGGGTACTGATGATGATACGAGCAGGACCCGTTCTCTCAAGTACATTTCAAATTCTTTTTCAGGAAGTTTCCATACAGACTGTAGAGAACTAGTGCTCTGATACTGATGCATGCCACGCATCCACGATTGGAAGCTTAATTGCTTTTCTTCCATTTATTCTATAAAGTTGTTCATCAGCAGGTCATGCATTTCCCCATATGCCACCTGCCATAAGCAAAACTTTAAGGACTCCAGTTTGAACAACTGATCCATAGTTAAGAATCTCTACTGAAACTTGTCAGTCCACAATTCAATATTCAGAGCCACTTTTAACAAGAATGCTTAGCTTTGGGGAGTTCAACGTGCAAAAAAAGTATGTTGCTCTTAAGTAAATTTAGGTATTTTGAAAATATGGAGGTAGTTCACTAGAAACACTACAGAATGCAGGAATTGGAGAAGGGTACCACCATGTTCAAAATAAAGAGGATTTACCCCCTCCTCTCTAGCATTTCAGAAGTTTTCTCAGTAATCAGAGAAATTAACGTAAGACTTACTGATTTGGAAAACCTGAACTCATTAAAGAAGTCTCTTGGCAATCATTTGATCAGGATACACTTTTTACGCTTCCTATTCTGTAGCTGTCAGTAGAAAGAGACCACAAACTTCACACAGAAGAGTAAAATAATGCTCAACATTTGTGTATTGAAAGCTTAAGTAAGGTCCTAACCTTGGTCAATTACTTCTTAGACAAAATACTGGAGTCAGCAGCAGGATCCTTAGGGTAACTCGTGCTTTCAAAATTTATTACAGCAGAAACCACCCAAGTTGGATAAACTAGTTTTACTCCTAAGAACAAACACTGCAGACTTATCCTCTTCCTTCCAGAAACAATGTTTTAAGGAAGTTTAAATATCTACCAGTAATATTATTTGCTGAGAGGTAAAATATAAAAACAGTTTTAAGACATTTTACACCACATCCTTAGATTTAACTGTAAACAAACAAGAACACCATGGCTTCAATGCAAATTAATTTAAATTTGAATGCAGAGAATACTTTATTAACTGATTACAGTTTTGATGACCAATTTTAAACCATAACTAATGTGGGAAACAGTGGGGGACATTAAGGCTGAGCCATATATATATAGACAAATCTGGATACTGATAATCTGTACATTTAACCTCTGCTTTTTCTTTATACATCTTTTATTCAGTGTCTGAAATTAATCAAAGAGAAAAACCAAAAAATCTGGCCACTAATTTAGTCTATATCTGGAATGAATTTTTGCATGGGTTTTTGAATGCAGTGTGAATCTCAGTGGAGATCAGATTTTTTTAACCATACCCCAAATTAAGTGTTCAAGTATAACTGGAGTTTGTTGTTGTTGTTACAGCTTTGTGCAATTAATTTTCTCTTCCAAGAACTCTCTCCTGTAGAGGTTAACCTATTTAAGATAGTATTAAGCTTGCCTAACAGGTTGGGAAATCAATACAAATTAAGTGCCTGTGGTGTGTATCAGTTTTCCTGCTCTAAGCAACCCCTATGACTTAAGTGGACATACTTGCAATTTTACAGAATTACACCGACTTTTCAGCAAAACCCAGAAAAAATTAATTTACTATTCTTACACTGTGAACGGTACTCCTACAAGATGTGATAACCGTTTTCCATCTGTACAGCTCCCTTTTGTAAAGTTGGGCAACACATATGAAAGACAGACAGACATTAACTGTTTGTGTTCTGAAAGGTATTTCGGTTCTTTAGCTCCAGTCACTGAAGGAAGAGGCAGAGGCAAGTTTGAATTATCCCAGAAAACTGAACAATTGGTTTTATTTGGTGTCTTCAAGATGCTTCACCTTCTGTGGGAGATGTAGGTGTTGTAGGAGAGACCATTTCAGGTTTTCGTGAAATTCTGTCCAATTCTGCCTGAACATCTGTTAAAACTGGCTTCTGACCTACAAAATAAGTGCATATCATTCAGTCATGTTTATGAAACAGTTGTAGGAAAGCCTAGAGTATCTTTAAGTCTCAAATCAGACAAATCCTAAAAATTGTTACTGTGCACTTGGGACACAGAATAAAGGCATAATAAGTCCAAAACCCAAAAGTAGCAGAAAGGAGACAGCAGAGAGAAGACACGTCCTTCTATATTTCCAATTTCTCAAAGAAACTTCCATAATTATATATTAATTGTCAGTACATGAAGAGTTAAAGTATAAAATACAGAAAATTCTATTAAGGCTAGCAGTTATGAACACTTCTACACAATTTCCTGCATCACGTGTGCTTTAAATAATTCTGAATGTAAATCAGGGGTTTCACCACAGACCAGTGAAGTCAGTTCTAGGTACCTGGTCGGCATAAACCTGACACAGCTGCTCATGGGTGCACACAGACCTGCAGATGGCAAATCCCTCACAAGCTCACTGTCTCCCTGACTTGGAACAGCACAAACATTTGTGCAGTCACACTTAGACCTGATTCAAGCTTAAAACACACCATCTTCCCCCCACCATTTTACTCTTAACTCTTACTCCCCAGTCTAGGAGTTTCTATCCTGCCACGTTCTACTCACAATCACGGAGAACCCAATATGGGACAAAGCAATGCAGAGTATTAGAGTCTAATGCTGTGCCAAGTGTGTGTAGTATCTCAGGTTGTAAAGGAAAATTCTGACACACATGTAGTTTTAGCAGTTTCCTGCATTTTCTGAAGATAAAAATTAACAGGAACTATCCACGAAGCTAAGTTTTTCCTAGATGTACTATGCTGCTCTTCACATCATTTAACGAAAGCTAATACTACATTAGAATCAAAGCAGCTAATATTCCAACTAATAAGCTGAGGAATTTCCCATAGCTACCGAGGGGAAAAAGTAATTCTCAAATCCCAAACTACTGTCTTAACAGCCACTTTTCACATCTATGTCACAGACAACACTAAACACAAGACAGCAAAAACTGAGGAAGGTGAAGAGGCCACATCTAAGCCAAACTTAATTGTAGTTATGGTAATTCCTTGAAAACCTAATCCTTTGTGATGTTAAACTGGCTACGCCCTAACCCTTTATTTGTTGCATATTAGCAAATTTCTGAGAACATTTTTGTTCCTTAATAGTTTAATTCTGTTCTTGAAGTTTCTGCCACGGTCCCAGACACAACGCTTTTCTGGAGCACTGCCTCCATCTGCCTGGCATCACCCAAACCCGCTGCCGGCCACCCACCACAGGATTTTTCAATGGGTGCTCTCTGTACCTCCTATTGCATCAGCTGCATTTGTTTGAACAATTTCCATATGCCGTTCAAACTAGCACTGCTGGCTTTGCCTGCAGCAGATCAGGAAGCACTCGTAAACTTTGCTCAGCCAACTGAGCTTTGCATTTCAAAAAAGGAAGTGCCCACACGTAACAAAAAAATTTCAGGATCAGTTTACACAAAATGTTAGTGGGAAGCGTTTCATTTTCTCTTACTACATAAAAGTAAACACTAATGTCAAGTACCAATGAAACACCAGCATTTTCAGCTAAGTGCAGCATTACTAACCTCTGGGGAAGCGGGGAGGGAAGAAGGTATAGGTTTGTTCTTAATACAGAAACATTTTAATCTGGAATAGCAAGAAGCACCAAAGTAGTCCTGCATCTAGCTTTAGAGCAGTCACTATTAGACATTTTTAGATTAATACTAATCGCATAATATAAAAAGAGGCTATCAACAGAAGATACATAAGTATTTTTACAGGCTGCCACTAAACTCAAAGCCTTCATCACATCAAAGCTAGATCACTAGCAAAAGAAAATATAAAATTATTTTAACACTCACAGTATTGTTAAAATAAAAAAATATCAACTTGAAACGAAGTCCCAATATATCTGAATAATATTAGAAGTGGCTTAAAGCTTAAGCCATTTTATTGGGATGGTGGCGAACACAGGAAAAAACATGAAGAACTCATGTGGACACAACTCATGCTTAAACAGCTACATGAAAAGCTTTTTCTTTAATCCTCTGAGAGCCACAAAAAGGCAATACTTAACTGCTGTGAAAACAAAAGCAAAACCCATATCCAATAAAATATTCAGTTAAATATAGTAGTGTTCATACTTCTGATAAACTATACTAATAGGAATGATCCACCACTCACAATTTAGATTGAGTTGATCTTTTACCATTAATCATACCTGACTTCTTTGCTGATGGTGGTAAGTTGCTGCCAGCACCTCCAGTGCCACCTCCTCCTGGACTGCCACCCACACCACCAGGGCCACCGGGGGAACCAGTTTTCTTGCTCAGGAGACTATTGAAGAAGTTAGCCAGGACTCCTTCACTAGTAGCTCCAGCTACAAGGGAAGGGAGGGGAAAAAAACCACCACAACAACACAGAATCAAAACAAAACATATTTTCTAAGTAAATACTGATTTAACATGTTAATTAATCTAAATAAGCATATTAAAGAAAGCAGGAAAAGCAGCTATTTTACTTCCCCAACTGCATTTATGCCTTCATAAGAAAAGGTACCTTTCATATTGGGATCAATTTTTTTTGACCCAGTAGGGATAGGTGTAACACTGGCAACATTTGATGTTACAGATCTATTTGGTGTCCTAGGAGATCCACCAGGAACTCTTGGAGAGGCATCCTATTAAAAAAAAAAATAAAAAATCCAAAGCTGGACTCATCAATCTTCTACAGAATTAAATATGAAATGAAGCACTTTCTTATTTCTCACAGCTCCTAATCTTTGTTTTTTTAATAACGTAGTGTCCCATGCGATTGAAATGACATAGGATTAGATTTTTCTGATTCTGCACTTTTTTTCACACTTGAATAATGTTCTTAAAAATATTAACTTTAGTGCAATTAAAGCACTAGTGAAGCTTTTCATTTTATTCCAATGAGAAACTTGAAAATCCATCTGTTACTTTGTAGTGCCTCTGACCATAATGAAAACTGCACTGATTAGATCATAGAGGAACTACACTGAATTTCTTGGAAAGCCAACACACCACCAAGACCGTAAAAAGGACTAAATGTAGCCTAAGAGAAAAAGTGTTACTCATTACTTCAAGGATAACAAGTCATGTCTGCAGTTCATTTAGAAGCGAAGTTACCTTTAGAAGGTCACATGCTCCCCATTAAACTTGTGTTATTTTTCAGTTATTTTATTTGTATTTTAAATGTAGATGATGTCATAGTTTTCATTTGACCTTAATTTTATGCCAGTCTTAGTGTTCCTAGACAGGTAGCGCCAAATTTAGGATATAAGACTCACCAAGGCAATTCAGCCAACATTGTCTGCTCTCTGGCACACTCTTGGGACAGAAAGGGGAACCAACTAACTGCTTAGATGCATTCTAACATATGAAAAGTAAAGCCATGGCATTTAGCCCTGCTGTCAATAAAAGCTGTCATGGCTAGCTGTGAAGAAATACCGTAACTTTAGAGCAGTATATGATGTAGACTTAAATACTAACCAATTTAAAAAAAAATAGATCAAATAATATTTGATAGTGCAAAAAAAAAAAACCACCAAGCAACCCTCTAAATATATGAAAGTAAAACATTTTCATGTGATGATATCTGAAATTTTTATTACTAACCACTGGCCTTCCTGCAGCAGTAGGTGGTTGTTTCGCCAGCTGTGACTGCAAAAAACAAACAAACCCATGTAATGTTAGATATTACAGTGACCAGAATACAACCCCAAATTTTTATAGAGAATGTTGTTAAATGAAATAACTGACTGCTTGTTTTATAGACAAAAAATTACCTGCTGCTTCATAAGAAACACTTGATCATCTTCTGCTACGATTTCTTTTTCATGAACAAACTGCAATACAAAAACATTAACACCATTTTGACTAAAAGAAACATATTTCCTTTTATACCTCCTGGCGAATATGACCAATTCGATAGTGAAGTAAATGTGTAAAATACTATGTTGACTGTAGACCACGTTTTCTGTATTTAAGACTGCCACCTCATTATTCCATTTAAGCTAAGTTAATTAGAAGTGAAATAGAAGTATCATTAACTCCTTTGACCTGGCAGGCACAAGTCTCTACATGTACTGGTAGAAAGACCCATTAAAGAGTTTATTAAAGTGTTCAGTAAGAGAGGAATTAAGTGAACAGTTACAAGGCACGTTCAGGGGTCTCGGGATCAGTCAGAAACACTGACAGATGCACACACCCTGCAGAGTGCTCACGGCTCTGTTAACTTGTCGAGGCCCCACCTTGGTATTATTTTATAGATCACTATGGCAAAAGTGATTCTTCCCCTGTGTTGCATTAGGCTGGTGCATGACCTGGACAAAGACGTCTCAGATCCCAGTTCTATGCATCACATCGCAAACCCTCTCCCTCCAAATAAGCTCACCACAAAAACTTTGCCAAAATAAGTATGGCAACTAACAATATCAAAGTTTATAAGCCACACCTGAAGTTTATAAGCATGCAAAAAAACTTGTCAGTTATATTTTTCTTGGACACTTATTTAACGCACTATTATATATGTCTTGATTTTTTCCCTTAAGATTGCAGAAAGGACATAGTATCAGTTTTTCTCAGCTAAAATAATTCACACTTGGAAATAGGATTAATCCCAAATTCTTAGCTTTGTTAGAAAAAGACATAGAAATATTTGCCTTCAGTAACTTCGCATGGGGTCCACTGCTGTTGATACTTTGTTCAACAGCCTCCCGTATGTTTTCAGGTAGCTCTGTCAAAGTCTTTTGTTAAATAGTGTGAGAGAGAAAATATCCCGAATATACGTAGAACCTGTTTTCACTAGTTTATTTTTGATTTTACACTGACTCAAGCTTTCTTATTTTAAATACTCCAATAGAAACAGAAAGCATTATGAAGTTATGAGCCACTCTAAGCAAAATGGAGTGTTCTTAAAAAAATACTAGCCAAACCTAACCAACAGTTAAACAACACTTAGATTTTTCAATGCCAAATATGTATTAAAAGCAAGACAGGTGTATTCGTGGTCTTGAACAACATAAGAGCAGCAGGGAAAAAAACACAGTGGAAGCTGGAGAACAGCTATACAGTGCAAAATGACAATGATTTTTTGATAACTAAAGAATAACTTTAAAAACAGAATAAAAAGACAAAAGAAAAAAGCCACACAGTTTATCATGCTCTTATAATAAACTGGAAGCAAAGTCTCAAAGAGAGAGAGTCAAAAAACTGACAGGTAAATAAATAGGTGAGAAGTTGAATGCCAAAACATCTAATGTTACCTTTCTGACAGGTGGCTTTATTATGATATCTTCAAAACTGTCTTCTGCTTTTAGTGTCTGAAAGTTCTCGTGCAATATTCCTATCTTCTTGTCATTATCCCAACCTGCAGGACTAGATAAAGGATTATTTGGCTTTAAATTCTATTGTTACTTCAGATTATTCTTTTATGCGATCCTGAACTGCACAGAACTGAAAGCCAGGAAAGTTGTCATAGCTCTCATTCCCACGTGCAAGCAAGTTATTGATTAGTACAACCAGTTCGAGACTGGTTCACTGTAACAGAGAAGAGCAAAATCTCTGGGTTTAACATTTCTCTTTGGGGCAACGAGTATTTGTAATCTCAATCCACTGGCACTCAAACTCCAACTCATGAGAATGTTAAAGTGGAACTTTAAAAAGCATAAACAAAAAAGGCTCTAAATACTGTTTAGGGTCTTGCACAAATATATTTTGTAGCCATAATAATACATAATAATGCAGGTTACTTACATAAATACTGCATCTTTTTCCACAACAACAGCTGGAACATTGAAAGGAAATCCATACAACTTCTGGACTATATATTTATACACTAAATCAATGTTTTTGTTCTCCTTTACTGAAGTGTAAATAAGTGCTGCCCCATCTGAATAAACTTGTTAAAGAAAACTCAGTTTAGTGGCTAGTAAGAGATACTAAAATCACCCTTTTTTGTTAGTTCAAGGGTTACCTTTTTGTAGGCTTTAGAGGGGGAATACAAAATCAAAAATCAAATAGGTCAAACAACTTCCAATACTTTATTTTTGAAATAAGCTGTTTAGTAATTTTTCTGCATTTGCTTTAGGCCAACTCAGCTATTGCTTTTAGAGTCAAGTACAGGCTCTTCTCACTTTCAAAGCCCACAATACCAACAGTTTCACTATAAGCCTTCAAAACCATCTTCTGCTTTTAGTGAACAAAAATTTTCATGCCATATTCTTATATCTTGTCATTATCCCATCCTGCACCACAGACACTACAATATTAACACTAGTGGCTTCAAAGAATGACAAAGACCTTCCACTTCCCTACCTGGGTTTTTAAATTAGGGGAGCAAGTCCTTACATTATACAGTGATCTGCTTTTGAATGAAATGAAGGCAGATGAGTTGTGCTGTGTGTCAGTTACTAGAAGACCAAGAGAGTGCTTGGTATTCCAGTATGGTTCAGTATCAAATTCACAGAGTTTATGCGCAGGATTAATAAAAGCAGCCAGAGAAGTTTTGAGTTAATTTTTACTTTGGGATTATAAAAGTGCCAACCCCCCTAATTTATTTCTACATGCATGCAATTCAAATTCTAAAAGGAAGTTATATAATGGGACCCGATGCCCATTCAGTGAAGTTTAGAATAGAATTCCAAGTTGTACATGGCATATACAATCACAGAGACTAATTCCTACTGATCTTCTGTCATCTTCCTCCATCCACAAGACTTACTACAATTACCCATAATTCCATTTTGAAAAATTAGGTCTTGGACACCTTTTGAAGGAAGTGCCATCTTGGTACTCAACTGAGGTCTCAGGCTTTTGAACCAGTTTTTCCAACTGTTAACTGCTGTCTCTCCAGTAGCATTTAAACTTCCCTTTACCACAGCATAAATGATGATGACACAATGTAGTATGACTGGCATCTCAAATCTAGATCTCAGCACATCTAGCTGACTAAATAACACTAAACAGTGTTTTATACTTTGCATTTAAAAAATTGAAGGGTTTTTTTTCATTTTTTATTTAGAAAGAAATAATGAAGTTTGTCACACAACGACATCTTATATGCATTGTCTCTGTATCAGCACAAGAGAAGCCAGTGGATCTTTCCTACAGCAATTCACGCTTCTTTCCTTCCCTCATCACCTCATCCTGTGGCATTATTGAACACTGAAGAGACTGCATCAAAAAGAATAACATGCCTTATGTGCATCTGAAGCATGATCATACTTAAATTATCTTATTGTTGTTATTTTAGGGATCTTGTCAGCCAAGATGTGCCAATTTCCAAACTGACTCCTAAATATGGAAATAAGTAAAGAAATTCGTGGTAAGGGGACATGCTAGACTCTTGCAGCCCAGTAAAAAGAAATAAATAAGTTTAAGTCAACATTGTCTTAGGGGGTAGCTGAAGCAGACTGCCAGCTACAGTAAAGGAGTTGCATACTACTTTGATACAGATGCAAATATTTCTTTTAAGCTAGTCATAATGCAAAGATTTAATTGAGTCATTATCAATTTTATGATGTGTTAAAGGATACATTGTAAGCAGAACCGTCTGATATGTGACTGAATGAAGTCAAAGTGTTCATCTCTGTAGTCATGCTCTTTTTCCAGAACACTGATGGCATCACACTGTCAAGATAAACACAAAATTAATATACCGCTTTCAGTTATCTGTTGAAATAGCAGTGCTGCTACACGTCCAGTTCACAACTGGGCAAGGGGAATGGAGAAGGGTGGGTGATACAGAGAAAAATAAAAACTTGCTGAGATAGTTTAGAAGCGTAATAGAACAAAATGTATCTTTTTAATAATATATAATTTGATGTGCATGTAGTGTCGTCAGCACTAACTTGAGAGTTAAACTGATTGACATTTTTCATTCACCCACCCCATGACCCCAGCAATAACTTGAAATCTCTGTTGAAGATTGACCCACTGAATGACACTACCATTTTCTGCACAACAGTGGTGGATTTTTTTGTTTGTTTTTTTGACACACACTGGTATTACAGGAAATAGTATTTTTTTATGCAGTTACTAACTAGCCCTTTGCAAAGGGAGGCAAAAGCAAGAAATGTGGAAGCAGGAAAAAAAAAGGGGGGGGAGGGCAGCACAGTGTGGGAAGAGGAAAAATGGAGAGCCAGCAGGTGAGAGAAAAAAAAGGTGCTTTTCAAATGAGAGGATTAGCTTCCCAGTGAAGGAACAGCTTATGCATCAAAAGGTTTATTCTTTCACTGTGGGCCAGCAGAGGCTGCAGATGCAGTACGCTTAATGCCAATGAGAACTGAAGAGCCAAAGGGAAAAAAAGAAAATAAAAATACCCCCAAAGAAGCCATAAGAGAACCATACCACTTTTTCTTTAAACTAGTAATATGGTTACACATCTAACAAAACAGATCACAGAAATACCCCGAGAACTGAGGAAAGTTAAGAGAGCAGCACTTTACTAACTAGAACCCTCAAATATATTGATCTTCATAAAAAGATCAGAAATATTAAAAAAACCAAACCCTACCAAAACAGTATTTACAGAATAAGGATGACTGTTGAGATCAAGGGGAATTCTAGTTGCTTACTGACTGGCTCACTTCTGTGAACAAAACCACGTCTGAGGTATTCCTCAATTCCTTGAAAACTGGTAGAACTAAAGAAAAAACTACTCCCAAATTACATGCAATCATAGGGCTTCCAGAAAATAACCAACCTTCAACATTTGTAAAGAATTCTTATCTAAGGTACTCAGAATGACTGAAGAACCATGTGCTTCCCCACCCCGAATCCACAATTGACAGAGTTGCTTAAATAAAATACATAAAAAAACCTAAAATGTGAAACAAACCTTTGTACAAACTACTACTACTGGAATGCCTAAGTTACATGTTAGTGTATCTGCACCCAAGGGTAAAATCACACTGTCATCTTTGTCTTCCTGTAATGAAGTATTTCTTCTCTGTGGAGAAGCTGGGAAATCCTCGCCTGGTTCTATATATTCCTGGAAGTCTCTTACCACTGAAAGTAAAAAGAGTTATATTAAAAGATCAGCTACTTTATTATTTCAACAATGATTTCCACTGCCATTGATCTCTAGCACTGTTGATTGTATAGTACTTCTGTTTCTTTATTTTGAAAAAAATTGAGCATGCACCAAGTGCTGGCCACTTGTTTGCTCTGTGCAGCACAAGAGAGAACTAGTAAGTTTGAGATCTGCTTGAACAGCAGCCAGAAGAACATGACCAGATAAAACTGTCCAGAAGGACAACATTAAACTATTTTTATTTTATCATTGTGGAACCACTAGGCAGATGCTACTAACTACTATTGCTTGATACGTTTCCTAAAGGCTACAAGTTTCCTTGCATTCTCCTTGGCAAAATTAATGGAACAGTTTGTTAGAATAAACAGAATTAAGCTTTACGCATATTGCTTAGCTGCTACTATATACCAGGTTTTACCTAAAACCCCTTTGCCCACACTTCTCTCTCTCTGTACAGTGAATCTACAGTAGTAATAAGCAAAAAGAATAGAATATACAAACATTAGTTATTAACTAGCTTTATAATTAGTTAATAGCATATTAAATATTTGGAATGCTTTTACAATAGATCAGATACTACTTTAAAATTCAGCAAGGAGAACAAGTCAGAATGTAACAAGAATTAGAAAAAAGCTAAAGTTATACTCTTAACTCTTTTGTCAGGTTCCAATGCATACACTCAAGCCTCTGCACAGTCACTATTCCTACAGTCAGGGATGCCATATCCAGCATAAAATATCCATACCTTTCACATCACATGTCTTGTTTCACATAGCAGAAACAGGATTCTACCAAAACCCACCACCGAGTGCTTTTCCATGAGTAACACATCCTGATTTAACCAAAAAAATCAGGCAGCAAGACAATTCAGCTGAATCATGCACACGAGCAGCTTACTACTCCAGTACATTCTCACCGCTTTGTCCTGATTTATGTTAATCCACCTCTACCTTCACTAAACTGATTGAAACCCTCTGAGTTTATACCTAGAAAAGCATTAGTTGAAGCAAGACTTATTTCAACACCCTAGAGAGAAAAAAAAAAAAAAAAAAAGAGAGATGTATTAGGCCAAGATTATTCAACTTTTCTACAGATCTTGGAGCTCACAATAACAAAGAGCACATGCACAAATTATCATCCCTACTATAACAGCAAACTCAGGCTCTCATTCAGGGAATGTTGCTACTTCAGTCTGGTCTGAGAGCTTCTGAGAGCCTCCCAAATTGACCGTGTTTTAAACCGAAATATAAACCGAAATAAACACCAAGATATGCCAGCTACTAAAGGGAGTCTTTTCTACACAGCATCCTGTCTTATTCTGAGATAAATGCACGCTAAAATAAAAATCACGCTATTCCAGTGCTAGAAGTCCTCCAGTGGTTCCCTAAAATTCCTGTTGTACCATTATGACATACTAATCTTTATGCAAGTACAGAAAACAGTAAGAAGGAGGACTGATGTAGTATATCATGGCTCAAACACTGTGGAATACAATCTCAGGCCTTCCTTAGAGACACAATTAAAGTGACCAGGCCACAAGGCTTCATTAGACACAGCTAAATTCAGTGGCAAGAGCAGCTATTCTAGCCCTTCCCACACAGCTGCTGTGTATCCCTTAACGCCTTCCCACACCAGTTTTAGTCCTCACAGGGTTTGTCTTTGCAAGACCTGGAAGACAAACACAGCAGCACACCTCCACACAAACCCTCAGTAGATTTCAGTCCTGCTAGCAAGTTAAATCAGTTCACAGAGGCCTCTCAGGAGCGTTGAGCCTGACATAAGAATAAAGTAGAATCAGACAGCCAGAAGTCAGGCAAGCAAGATTTCTCCCTCCTCCTTTTGGCAGCATCAAGCTGCTGCCCGCCTAGCAATGCATGAAGTCACATCACAGGAGGTTCAAAACAAAACCAGCTTCCAGTCATATCTGGATTGTGTCCAGGGCTTCTATTATACCGAACAGGCAGACCATCAATACCTGTAAGAATTAGACCAGATGATAAAAGAACAAGAGAGCAGATAAAACTTTTAATAAGCAGCTGCTTTTCTTGACTCACTTCACTTAAATTTTCTGGATTTTATAGAGTTTCACTATTCTGTTCACTCAGTCAGTAAAAAAGCAGAACTATCAGCCTACACATTTTTGATAACAGAGGTATTGTGTCCTTTCATCCAGTAAAATCGTACCCTGAAACTGTTTGGGCAGGTGTTTAATACAGACACACACAGACACACACTAATGCCAACCCCCAAAACCAAACCAAAACAAAAACCACACCCAAGAGAGCTCAGCTCCTCCCTCCTAAACAAGTTCTTGTTGTGGAAGATACAATTCTCAAGGACGATGCTTCCCTTAGAAGAATCTCTCTCAAAACAACCAACTCCTCTCACCCCCCCATTCCAGAGTATCTATAACTGTCACCTTATGGGCTACTTTATCACAGCATGGCTACAGTCTGCATTTCTGAAAAAGCTCTTCAGCAATCTGGTAGTCAGTTGCTTAAGAATGTACCAGTTGCAAAGAGCAGCTTCAGACTTACAAACAAAGTGTAATCAAGCTAGCTGTTCATTAAGATCAAATTTCTCAAATGCTCTTCTGTGCAGTAATTAATTGAGAAATGAACGCGAGAGCCTCATGTTTTGGTACCCTGAGGGAAACACAGTGGCTACCCAAAAGCAGTACAGAGCTGTGACATTCTTCAATCAGATATTTTAAGGAATCCTGCAAAATCTTTGTGTTCTACATGTTTAAAACTAAAAAAACAAGGCACCAATAGAGCTATATCATAACTATGCCAAAACAAACATATAGCTGTGTTAGTGTCAATAATAATAATAATCATGATAAAACTCTTCAAGTAGAAAGGGCCCAGACATTACCATGCTGTCATGAATCCTTTCAACATTTACGCTCTTGGTAGGCAGAGAACAGGTCCCAAATTCTCTAGACTGGCTAATTACAGGAACTGTTAATAAGCTGATGCAGCGATATTTAATTCTGCCTTTAAATAAATAAAATTAAAACCTGAAAACCTATAAGATTTTTCACTTGGGAGAATCTTATCTAGAAAAATCTGTAAGAAGCAAGATTGTAAATTCAACCCAGCTGTGTTTGCTAGGGGAAGCTCCTTCCCCCACCAAAAAGTACTTCTATTAGAAATACTAGCATTTTTCAAATAGCTACTTGAGACCTATCTGATGCTTGACTTGCTTGATAGCTCCTTATTTTAAAGAACATTTTTAAAGAATGAAAAAGACTGCAATGGAGAGATTAAATGGTGCAGAAAGCATTAAGCATATTTGATTAAAAGGGATTCTTACGTATTTGCAGAATACTCACACTTTTGTTCCATTTCTTTCATTTCTTCAGGAGGAATTTTTAACTTGTCAATATGTTCTCTTACAACACTTGCCCATTTTTGTAAAGAATCCAGTGCAGTCCAAGGCCTAGACATGTCTACTACCAACATAATTAGAGTGTCCTTTAGAGAGCTTGCCTCCATCGCAAATTTAAGAAGACCTTTGTGATACAAGTCACCATCCAAAATCCATACATTACATCTTGTTTGGTCTACAAAAAAAGGAAAAACATTTTGAGACTTACTTGAAACAGTCCACTACACAATGGCTATTAAGTCTTCTTTAGACATGTAAAATAAAAGGAAGAAAGATGACATGTTTTATCAGTCAAACATACATAACAATGCAGCAAACTGCAGCTTGTGGAGACCCCCCCTCTGCTTCCAAACCCTCATGTTTAATGTCTGATAACTGAAGATCTGAAATACATTACCTGAAAGTGAGAATCTAGATATAGCGCTCAACATTTCAAAAAACTATTGTTCACCATTTTCGAGAGGGAAAATGTTTTCTTCAAGATGCAACTTGGAAAGGGGAAATTGGGTGAATTCAGCCATCCCTTCTCAGCCCTTGGTCTGCTCAGCTCTCAAGGACTGCCATGTCCCCTTCAAAACTCCAATGTGATATGCCTGTATAACTCTTAAAGAGCAGAATGTGCCTTGGCCCTTCAGAAAACTGGAGCAGAACTGCAAATTTTTAATAATTTAGATGGACTTAGCAGGCAAGACAGTTATTCTTCAGATTTTGCAAAAGGACAATCACCATGCAAATAGACCATCCCACTGCTTTTTTCCCCCAAAACACTATACTCCAATACTCAGAGACACTTCTGCAGTAAATGAAGAGCTGGTGATTCAAAATTAGATAGCTTAATACAGTTACATTTTGCCTTCAGGTAAGTTTTTATTACCTGCTACAGAAGTTCTGAGGAAGACATTTCAATCAAACTCCCAATCCTCTTAACCCTGGTCAAGGCATCTTTGAGTCCAATAGCCAGACAACGAAGTCAGGTGCCAACTTCTGGTTCTCCCATCTATTTTTGTTCTTATAGTATAGACAAGAGTTCCCATTTTCCTCACAGCTCCCAGTATGTCCTTATTCACACACCACTCCTTCTAAGTATTGCCTCTAGATAATTCATTGCACCTCTACAGCGCCTGGTCATGCTCCTTCCCTTGTTCCCCCTTATATAAGCATCAATTATCCATTCCATAGCTGCAGGTATTTGGGGTCTGGATCTTAAACATGTTTTTTACTTTCTAGCCATAAGCCTACTCAAGCCAGCTGAAACACAGCTTCTACTTACTTTCTCCTTCCTTCAAATTTTTCTGTTGGTAGGTGGGGTTTTTTTTGCCTTTTTTTTTTTTTTGTTTGTTTTTAAAATCTCCTTTAGCATTATGCACATCAATACATATTCTTGTAGATTCTGATACCACCACAACAAAGGCTTCTCTGTATGTTCAAAGAGATAAATATTTGCTACAATAATTGAGATGCAAGATAAGAGCCTGGGTATCTCTTCCTCTCTGACTGAGGAAGGCGCACTTTTGCCTGCCGTCCATTCAGAATGTTGCAGCTAAGATTGCTTCCCTGCTCTTTTCAGCCTTTTCTTTTGACTAGTTCCTCTCCTATACCACTTATGCGGTCATTCATGGTATCTACTAAAGGAATTACACTGACAAACTTCCTCATGATACAAATCACTCATGGCCTAAGCCGGACTCCTGCAAGTTACAAGGAAAGCAAAACATGCCACTGTCATGCCAAATATCACTCTACTGAGCCATTGCTTTCAAATTGGTTTAAGATACTGTTAGATAGAAAAACTCACCATCTCGATCTTCATCATGCACATTTAAATACAAATACTCCATTCCTCTTCCTTTTTTGTATTCCTCTATTCCTTGAATTTTTCCTATTAAGCTAGTTTTACCTGCTCCATCTTCACCTGGAGAGACAGAAGTTAGATACCCCTCAATTTTTAATCACAGTTGCATATTAAAAACCACCTGGGGCAAGAAGGAAACCATATACTAACAGGGGGACTGAGCTCATTATAGTTTTGAAATATAACAGACTTTGCCCAACTCATCCATCTGTTCAAAGTGCATGCCTCAGTTTCAAATCTTATTTCTAATTATTGATAAACGCACTATGCCACTAACTATCCCATCTGAAACAGGCTCTTATACGTATCTTTAAAAAGATACCTTAAGGAGTAGTTAAACACCTCAAACAATTTCAGTCTTCAACTGCAAGCAAAGTGGTAACACAGTCTTTGTAAAGTAGAGTTCAGGTCACAGAAAGCTCATCTTACAGTCAGAAGAATAGGATTTAGAACTCTTATAATCAAACGGCACACACCACCAGGCTCAGTAAGGCAAATCTGTTTCCTTAGCTTTTATGGGTTGGCTTCTTTGAATCTTTATTCTGTTACAGGTCTAAAGAAAACTTAAAAAGAGGTGACAAATAGTAAACCTGTTGTCTTACAAGACGTGTATTTGTGTACACACACGGTGACAAGCCTGCAATCCAGATCCATTCACTCCTAGTCTGAAAGAGTAATCAAGCTGAATTTGGACAAGAAGTGGAGTTTTGCCACTCTTAATTTGGCAGTACAATGGGCACATAACAGGTGGACGTTAAACAATTCTTGGGACTCACTCACAAATTATAAAATTAAGATTAAAACCAGGTTACTAAAAAGTATCTTATCTGTTTTATGCCAAACAGAACATATTTTTTCTCCAAGTCTTTCCTATACAGGGAGAGTATAAACACTTGTTTTAAACTACATAGCAAAGAGAAAAGTTCAAGGACAATAATTTTCACCTCTAAATGTAATGAAGTTTTTCCCTTTAAAGGGAACTGACCATGACCTTGTAGACAATATTATGGCTACATTAAAAAGACTACAGATATAACCACAGAACAGAGCAGAAAAATCATAATTGATAGACTGATTTTGAATTTACTCAACATATCATTCCCAAGATTACCACATGAAGTCTTCAATTTAGAGTTCAGCTTTATTTTCAGATTTCACCAATAGTCTAGAAGCTACCAGAAAGCATAAGAGTGTTTACTCAAAGTAGCCCAGGGGATTCTACTCAATGGAATAAAAAGACATTTAAAAAATAAAAAAAATATAATAAAAAAAATGCGCGAGAGAAAAATAGGACCAGAAGTGAAGTTTAATCTATGGCTAGATATAGAGAAATTAAACTGATACAACTTCATTTTTCACTTTTTCAACATTTAAGGAACTAGAAAAAAAATTCTTGACTAGCAAAATCAAGATGCACCTAAGCAAACAATTATAGCTAATTTTAAGTAGGCATTGGAAAGCACAGGTATTTTCTATTCACACACCAAGCTTTTCATTTTCTTGTAAGAATATTCTTTTAAATAAAAATTCTGCCCAAGAAGCGAAGCATTCAAGCTTTGTCGCCAGAGCTAAATTACCGTTCCTCCTCTGCCCTCACTTAAGTACTTAACCAAGCTTCTTAAATTTGTCATCTACAAATAACTAGGGAGACTTTATTAAGAGCTGCTGCACTGACATGTTATGCTGCTGAAGTTGCTGTTACTTTTGCCAACAATTTCTGTGTGATTCATTCTGTTATTTTACCTTTTTGAACAGGCAGCTTCAATTAATTTGTGCTAGCAGAAGGCTCAAAAGGTAAGACAAAATTTGTTATTCCGTTTCAAGAGGAGTTGCTATTAACAGTTTTTCTAGTTTCTCAGAACAACTGAGAAAGTTTTCTTGCATACTAGTTTGTTTCACATATGTGGCAATAAAGATTACAATTTGTTTGCATTGGGAAAGTTTAGTATCTTCTGCAAAACTACATCTGTCAGTTCTTAACAGAAGTGGCTGCCATTAAAGTCTAAGAAACATCTGTGGTTATGAAAAGTTCTAAACATGACAAAAGATACACTTAAGTAAAACACACTTACACAAATGATAATATCTGTGCAAATTTATTGTTTGAAAATGCTCATGCTAAACAATGTAGGCAAACTTGAAATATACATCCCACAAACTCCTTACTTATCATAGCTGTATGTTGTGTGATTTCCTTCCCACTCCCATATTTCCAAAGGCCTGCAGTAATCTAAGGTCCAATGCTGTTGAGTATCTTATGCCAAAATAAGAGCTGGAATTTTATTTCCCAAGTTTTCCAGTAATTATCTTCAGACTACACAGTAAGAAATTTTATCAATACAGCATAAGACAAGTTGATTTGATGTAAAATTAGTATCTTTAGACACATGTACACAGCCTTCCATCATAGAATTACTTAAATTTAACCTGTTCTGTGAAGAACATTCTCTACTCCCTTCTCCTTATACCCACCCATTTCAAAACACCAAGATCAGGTAGGTGGATCACTGACATACGTAACTATATCATACAAGTTACTGCATGCAGAGAGCAGCGCTCATCATTCACTAGAAAGCCAGAATGATGCATCAGTGAAGTTTGAAGAGATTGGTACTACTTTCATTAACTACTCAGGTAATTGTTTGCAGATGATAGAAACCAAAAGATCTGGAGAAAAGGATGAGAAGCAATACTGACAAGTGGTCCAAAACAAGTTAGCAATGCATAAACCAACTAGTCTAAAAACAGGATGACCCACTTGCAAGGGTGCAATATGGCTGCCTATCCATATGTGCCCTGTTCTACAGGAGATCTAGAGTTCTCAACAGATTTAAGCCAAATTAAAGTCAATATTATGGAAAAAGCTGCAAAGTAAAACCAGGACGATCATATACGACATAAGGACTTCCTCCTTTTTGCCCACACAATTCATAAGAAGTTAGGAAAAGATGACTGCCTTGGCCAGGAGAACATGCTAAGACTTGAGGTTCCATCTACCCCTACTTTCTATTTTTAGTATATTGCATATACCTTTTAAAATTGTGACAGCTGCAAATGTATTTGTATCCTTGTTATTAATTTATTTTTTCCAACCTAAAGTCTTCAATGTAAAACACAAAAGTCAACACACTTTGAATATATTGAGTTATGCTGGGAAAGAGCAACAGTATAATTTTACTTTATAGTTACTCCTCAGCAAGAATATCAAAACACAAAATAATCTTAAACCAGTCCTTATCTAAAACTCCTGAACAGTTGTTACAAATCTCATTAGCAAATTAATTCTAAGTGCATGCAATGCTAGCTTTTAAGAATTCTCAAAATTCAAACATTTTACTGTATTGCCTGTAGTATGTATAGAAGCTTCTCTCCATCAGAGGAAGGGGGAAATATTTGTGAGGGAATTAAAGTCTATTAGCCATTTTAGGTTTGATGGATAATGTACAATAACGCAATTAGCATTAAGTACTACCAGGGACATATATAAAAGTATATATGCTTTTTAAAGCAGTACGGATACATATACACACACTATATGGCATTTCGAATTACAGACCCCAAGACATTTGAGCATATTTATCTTTTTTGTCATCTCTGGATATCTCTAAAGTATATGAAAAAGTAATGCTGCTTAGTTTCACACAAAAGGGAAGTTTCATATTCCTCAGACTTAAACATCATTGCATATTAATATTATGAAACAGAATTATATTTTTTTAAAGTGCTACTGAAGCAATATATAAAAGAGAGCCTCATGCACCTTTGAAAAGGTCCTCTTCCCTCCAAATTTTTCAGATGGAAAATCCTTTAGCTTCTTCTTTATTTCTAAGTGTGTGATAATCAAATTAACAATTGACGTTGGTACATAAGCTCACAGAGCAAAACATTTCTAACACACAATTCTTGATATAGAATTGCATGGTAGAATAAAAATCAAGTAGATCATTGCAAAGTTAACATTTTGCATTCTTCTTTTGCAAGTAACATAAGAGATCCTCGTTTCGCACAGTAAATCCTAAAAACCTAAAATTCTGCATTACATCAAACTACACTTACACATTAATACTACAGTGAGGAAACAGAAGCGGTGCTACACACCAAAGCTGAACACAAGAGGGACAGATTTAATTTTGCGGAGAAGTCAGGCTAGGAAGCAGCTGAAACAAAGCCAAACCAATCTGCTTACACTCGGTATTTCACCATCTTGTTAACAAAATGGAAAGCCCTTATACTCAACCAAACAAAAGCTGTTCTCCCCGCACCACCGCGCTGCGCTCCTCTGGTGAGCCCCAAGCCTGGGGTTGCGCTCAGCAAAGCTTCTCTGTCCAAGGTGCTGCTCCGGCTACAAACAGGGTTTGGTGACACCCTTCTTGCTGCTGCCCTCAAAGACACAGGGAGCCATAATACAAACCCCTGCCCAGCCTCCTCCCCTCTCACTACTCCAGGCAAAAAGCAGGTTTACTAAGCGGGAAATGGAGTGTCACTAAACGTTCTGCTACAATACAGAATTTAGCAGCACGGTCACCCATAGATGGGAAGGATGGGCAATGAGGTGAATGAATCGCCTTCTGTGGATGCAGGCAAGCAGGCACTTATCTATGACCTGCTACTTAAACCATTCAACCTTAAACTATCACATTAGAGAGAACTTAGGCTCTCTATTACAGAGCTTCTCTAAACTTTCAGTTAAACATTTTAAAATAAAGACTATTTACTACTCACGCTATTTCCACATTTCTTTCAGTTGAAAATGAAAGCAGAAGTAGATTTTCACTTCTTAAACCAAGACATTTCTTACTTCTCACAGAAGTCTGTACACACAAGAGCAATCGATGTGTTATCTCAAGTCGAAATTCATGTCTGTCCATTTATTTAAATTGTTTCTCCACTGTAAAGTGTCAAGTGTGTTTAAAATACGGCAAGGCAAAGGAACAAGAGGTGAATGTTTCTTGTGTGTCATCAGTGTTGTTTGTCTGCCCCACTTCCATCCTGGGCTCTGATTATTTTTTTTCCAACAGCTCTTTGAAAAGCCCTGGAAGCACTTAATTGCGTGTAATCTATAATCCTACTGCTTCCTTGAAGGAGTTGTTTTTGTTTGCTTTTTAAAAGCATCAATTAAAATTCAGCTTGATATGGGAATTATATAACTCATCTCTAAAAAAATATGTTCAAGGCCAAGCAAAACTAGAGATAATGGTCCTAATTAACGCCTTACACTCCACCCCACCCCAAAAGGCCTATTTTTTTACAAAGTAAAAGACAGCTTCTGGGTAGAACAATTCACAACATCTAGTATTTCTAACATAAAATATCAGATGCTTGTTAATAGAAAAAACCCTCCTCACTTACATATGATAGATTTAGGTTTGATGACTTTGTTCTAAGTTATCAAACAGGGCAAAGATGCCTTCCCAGAATCACAGAGTGATCTCTATTCCACGCCGTGTGGAATATCTGAATCCTAGTACAGTGGAGTGGGGACATAAGAGTCTTCTTCCTACTAGAACCATACCATAGCTATTTTCATGATAGAATACTTCTCACAAGCTAATACCTGCCTTTTCCACAGCCACATATTAGTGCAAGAGACTACACATACTATACTAACATACTATACGCATACTATAATAACTGAAGAATTCCTTTTGCAGAACAAGATGAAAATAATCAGAGTAGGCCAAATTTAGTTTGTTTTCTGAGAAATTAAGAACAAAATTAATTACGCTGACAAGATGCTTCTCTGGAATCCCTCAAAACAACATGGAAGTTCACAATAAGTAGGTCAATATCAAGTCTTCAAATAACTTGCCACTAAATTGTGATTTACTCATTGGACAAAAAAAACCCAATTTATCCTCCTCTAAGTTTGTTTTACTCCACCAGGTAAGTCTTTCCCCTCACATATGATTAATTTGGTATCTTTGTGGCACTGAAAAATTAAATGACTTTTCTAAGGAGCACCTTAATTGCACTTCTGCTTTACAACATGACAAAAAGTTGTAGACCGCTTGTTCCAGCATACCTTTTGTCAAGTCCTGCACCACAAGAATACACAGCCTGACTGTGGAAATAGGTACAGCGTTACTTATGCTTGGAGAAACCCACAGCCAGAGAAAGCCAAATATTGCAGAAAATTCTGCAGTGAATATGAAGACGATACTTCTGTAATGCAAGTCTTCTCCTTTAACACAACAGTAAGTCACCTAGTGTATTCTACCCAGGTCCACTACCAAAATAGAACAATCCTGTGTTACTATCAAAGGGACATCTTTATTGGTACTCCTGCCACTAACCTGCCTGGAGACCACAGAAGCACAATTCCTTTCCCTGTTCCCCACCTTTGGAGCTATTTCAGAGATAGATCCAGTAATCAGCAGCACCTCTGGCAAAGCAGAGACAAATTAAAATAAATGCAATTCAAGAATTTCAGAACTTCCTGTGCTGTTCTAAGTAAGTTTTACTACACAACATCCATGTAATTCCAGCTTTTTGGAAAGGTACTATAGCAGGAAGGACACTGCGAAGAAATACTACTTAGATCTAAAAAAATGTAGCTGCAAAACAAGCAATTAGAATTTTATCTAGGTCAATGCCCCATCAAAAAAAAAAAAAAAAAAAATCGACACATTAGAAGTATAACTGCTGACTGAAACAAAACTTGGCTGTAATGATCACATCAAAACTTTCAACTATTTGAATAGGAAAAAATAAAGCAGAAAAGTAATATTTATAGTGTCGAGTACAACATTATAAAATGTTATTTAAATGTAACTATAAATGCTTACTTAAATGTAAGCAGATTTTATATTGATTTTATATACTCTTATGACAATTTGCTGTATCAGAACTTAATTTTGAAGTTCAATGTATTCCATGGGTCCACTAAAAAAGCAGTAGTAAGCTAAAACTGCTCTTCAAGATGTACCATTTTCTACAATAACAGCCATTCCCAATACATGTACACACAGAAAAGTGTACCTGTAAATTAGCTGTAGACTGTGGAAACTTCTTCTCAAGCATCCTGACAGCCACTGGACAGGAGCAGAGCTCAAAGATTCAAACAAACAGGCCTGGCCCTGCAAAGTGAGATGTCTGGGGTAAAGAGAAAATGTGGACACAAGGCAGTTGAACACTCACTGCCCTCTAAATGTAAAGCCTTTATCATCAAGTGGGATAAAATGCATAAAGAAAACCAAAACGCTAGTGATTCAGTAGAAGCGTAAGTGTGCAATACAGACAATTGGAGTCAGGTGTACATGTGTCACTGGATGGTTTGACATCATTAGAATTACAGACAGAGGAATAGATGAAATACAAAGCCAGATAGAAAGCAACTACTCAGTTAACTTGCAAGCTGGGAGCCTGTTTTCTTGTGCATCCTGAAATGACTTCGAACGTTACTGCTTGAATGCACATTGCAGTTTACTGGATAAATGATTAGTTCGGGTCTCTGAACCCAAACCTTCACATATTCTATAGCACTATGGATTCCATCCATAACCTGCAATGGTGACTTCTTAGCTGCTTCCTCAATTCCACCTGCTGGGTCAGATATTATTATATCAGGAAGGGAACAAACACAAGAGCTCCCAGTTATAAGCATCAGTTTTTCTCAACACGCTCAACAAAAAGCATCTCCTCTGATCAGCTACCTTTATTACACAGGTGAGCAGAAGAGACAGTTCAGGATTAAAAAAAAAAAAAAAAGAAGAAGAAAACCTCAGCAACAACAACAAAACCACATGCCTTTGGCTATCTGCAAAAAGTAGCTAGAAATGTCACTGAGAGCACCCAATTTCCTTAAGAAAGCAGGGACACGTTACCTTTCCACTGGTACAGTTTGCTAAATGAGGTAGCTATAGTCACCATGACAGAACTGCCTAGGAATCACAGCACACTTGCCTTACAGAAAAGTTTAGGAAAGCTCGCATTTTTATTATTTGTTTGTACAAGAACAGAAAAATGCTTTTATGGTACATGCAGTGCCAATCAAAGTTTTAAAGTCTACACAGAAAAATAGTTTTTGAAAAAATGTCTGTAAAATTATTTTGGAGAAGTAAAACTAAGTTAGTTAAATTTTTGGCTGATTTTGAGCAGAGAATTCCCAGTATTATATGTTAACCTTCACTTCACAAAGCTATGTGCCATATCTAGAGATTAACATTTGGTATTCCAATTTCCTTTAGTTATTTCTGTGATGTCTTGAACTGCTTTCCAGGTTCTTAAAAATGAAATAGCAGAATTAGCATGCCAGACATAGCCAGGTTCCCAGAAAAACTAGGCATACAAGTATATGCAGTGTTTAAAAAAATATAAATGCTGTAGGCAAATTAGAAAACTTGCCCTAGCAAACAAAAGAACACTAAGTGATGGGTTCTTCTGGTTGTTTTTGCTGTGGTTTTTTTTTTTTTTTTTTTGGTGGGAGAGAGGGGGCAGGGAATGGGTTGGAAGCTTAAGGGAATTTTTTTTTTTAAATGCAGTTTCTATTGAAAATAAGCATTCATTTGCCACTATATATCATGTTTCAGCTAGGAAGTTTTGACCATTACAACTGTATATACTGCAAATATTTGTCTACCACAAAATGAGTGAAAACTATCAAGATTCTGGTCAGCTTTACATCTCCTGCTTAAAAGCATTCAAAGAATGATGAAACTGAAAATAGTCACAGCAAGAAGTGATCTGTATTAACAAGTTAGTACAAAACTATTTAAAGGAACAAAGCTTAAAAATAGAAGAAACACGAGATAACAGAGAAATTGCAAACACACAGCTCAAGAACCTGAAGAGACAGAACTTCACATACTGAGTCTGCCCAATACAGAATACATAAGACCTCTCCTTTTCCTGTGCGAGCATGCTTCAGGAGCAGCATAATGACTCGCAAGTGAACAGCAAAGTGTAATACATGGATTAGGTATTCTCACAAAGAACATGGCCACAATCCTCATTGGCTAGTCCTCAGATCTGATGCTCTTTTTCCTAAATACATGCCAAACTTTTTTTTTTCCTTGGATCATGGCCTTCTAGAAAACACAATTCCTAAGAAAGAACTAGAATTTCTTCTACAAATCTGCACATCTTTTAAAAAACACATCAGTCAATAATAAAAAAAAAAAAGAGAACGTTACATTAAGTCATTCTATAAGCTCTACATAAACAGGTAAAAAGGAAAAAAATTCTAAAACAGATTAAATATTACGAACTAAATGAGCATTTGGAAACATTCTATGTTTCCTACGGAAACATTTCCTATTGGAAACATTCTATGTTTTCTATTCCTCTCTAGTTATGAAGGAAGCACAGTCTCCAGTTATTGAGTACTAAGGATTGCCTGACTGCAGAGAGGAAAAACAGGAGTGTAATCTTCTTGACAGGGATCACAGCTTAAAGAAGAATCTTCCAACTTCAACAAGGACAATCACCCAGTTTAGTTTTAAAATATCACGTAAAAAGCTGTCAATCATTATGAAATATTTCCTTTCTTTAGTATCAATAGAACTTCCAATCTCAATATCCTACTTAATTATATAACATAAAAAGCAACAAATGAAAGGCTCGTAAGTTCACTACACCATCCCATCATCCTTGCACAATTTTCAACACATAGGCAGTTTTAAGCCACCATTCAGCTTATCAAAACAGGAAGAAAAGGGTCACAGTGATTGCTTTACGATTATGGGGGGAAAAAACTAACTTGAAAAACCTCAAGAGAGTACAAACTACAAGAGTACACAGGATCATAGTGTGCATAGAGTCCACATGAATATCTTCACTACTTTTAAACCATGTTCCTAAATACCAACATACTGTTCTTTCTGAGGACAGGGAGGTTGGCAAAGGAGGGAAGAAGCAGCTAGTTAACAAATATATTCACTGGGATTCATTAAACTGTCTACTGGTAATAGCCTTTACTAGCGTTTCAGCCAAAAAAACCCTACTACTAATAATAGCAAAAATATGTATACATGCACACACACACATTTGAGAGCATCCATTTCTCCCCTTCCCCAATGAAGTTTTTAATGTTGCCTGACATAAAATTTTTCTTCTTTCCTTTAACAGTGAATAATAGCTGGGTCTCTCATTATCGCCCTATCAAAGTCCCATTCTGTAACTCCTAATCCTTGCCCAACGCAAGGTTGGACTAATGCACTGGGTGGAGATAACACAACACAATGAAAGCCAACAGCAGTAAACGATGCTGCTGCTGCACAACTTGCTGATGATGGTATTGCCGCTGACAAGCTGGGTGCATGTGGGCAGGACACAACCAACACGCCCATACAGCCTTCCCCGCCCTCCGGCCAACAGGGAGCAGCCGTCATTGATACCGTACGGGCCACGGAAGCAATTTTCGTGCTTGAATGACACACCATAAGGACCGGCACAGTTGCACGAACGAGGGAGGCTTCAGAAAAAGCTGAGGGCCCCGCACGCACCCCGAAGTCAGCACTCATCGGGGGAGAAAAACAATAAAAACCATCCTTCCAAGCCACCTCCACCTAAGGAACTAGGGTGGGGGAAGGCCACTAAGGGTATTATGGCGAGATACCTACGATGAGGGGGATATCTAAAGCATCTCTGGATATTAGATATCCAAAATGAAGCAAAAACCATGCAAGGGGAAGAAGCGAGAGGGTTAAGCCAGCACCTTGCCACCATCAACCCCCCCCCCACCTCCCCGCTGCCTTCCAGCACTAAACACGAGAAGCTCCAGACGCCCAAGAGAGGGTCAAGGAGCGTGAGGCAGGAGGGGATCAGGATGCCTTCCTCACCCAGCAGGAGGACGTTCTTCCCCGAAGGTAGCTTAGAGCGGGACCGCGTGGACACCTCGCTGAGGATGCAGGACCTGGCGAGGAGAAAGGGCAAGGCTTAGGGGAGAAGGGGAGGGCGCCGCTTCCCACCCGGCCCCCCCACCCTCGCCACCTCCGGGGCGGGCAGGCATAGGGGAACGGGGGCAGGGCAGCAGTTGCCACCGCCATGGGGAGGAGCCCCCCCCCCGCTGACTGAGAGGGACAGAACGCCAGGAGGGGGGGGATTAGCTAGCCCTCTCTCTCCCCCCCCACCCCCGCCCCAGCCTCCCCCTCAGGGTAAGGAGTCGCTGCGAGGGCGTTAACGGTCAGCGCGCGCCCCGGTCCCCCGGCCGCGGGGCGGGGCGGGCAGTTACCAGAGGTTCTGCCCATCGTCCTCATCGCCGCCTGCCCGCAGCTCCGCGTTGTTGTTGTTGGTCGTGGCCGTAGCGGCGGACGAAGGAGGAGAAGAAGCAGAAAAACCGGCAGCCGAGCCGAGCCCGGGCGAAGAGGAGCCGAAGGAGCCGGCTCTTCCCACCGCCGCCGCCATCTTCGCTGCTGCCTCCTCCCAGCCCCGCCGCCTCCCCCAGACGCGGAGCGGGCGGCGGCGCCGCGGCGGCTGACAGGAACCCGGATGTGGGGAGGTCGCGGGGCGGGGCCGGGCCCGGGGCGGGGGTAGCGGTTGGGGGTCCCGCGCTCCGCCCCCCCCGCCTCAGCCGCTCGTTCTGTGAGGTGAGGGCGTCTCGGCCTGCCTGCTCCACACGCTGAAGGGGTGGGGGTGCCGAGGCTCCCGCCGCCCTCCTGGGTCTTTATCAGCCGCCCAGGAGAGGAGAAGGGAGGCCGTGAGTGGGGGAGCAAGCGTGTTTCGTTCGGACTGAAGGTGCCAGCCCCGCAGGCAGGGCCACCCTGGTGAGGTGAGGTGAAGCGAAGCGAAGCGGCCGTCGTCTGCCTTTGTGCCGGTTCCTGCTGCCAGGTGTTGCTGCGGGGCAGGGAGCTGCTGCCCTCTTTTGCTCCCTGGGCAGCCCCAGCCCTGAAGGAAGCACATTGCATCCAAGAGAAGTAAGTGCGGCCAGGGATGATATGCCTTTTGGGGGGGGACAGGGTGGTCTTATCTTCTCGAAGAGGCCCACCCATTACTTGATCTTCTCTCACAACTCATCGCTTTAGAGTTAGAAAAAGATGGGTCAAGTCACCATCATTTTCACAACTCAAATCTTACAAAAAGTCCCAAAAGAAGGAGGCAAGCATGTCAACTCGTTTCCCTGAATTTATGGAGGTAATGTGTTCACTAGGGTAACATATAAACAGCTTTACATTCCATAAAAAACTTGATAGGTTTTGTCCCTTTGATTCAGGGAAAATCTAACACAGGGGATGTTTCCTTGTGTACCTGTCTTTCAAACAAACCGTGCACGTTCCCAGAGCCTTTGGGTACAGGAGCTTCTCAGGAACAGGTTGCCCAGAGAAGTTGTGGGTGCCCCATCCCTGGAAGTGTTTAAGGCCAGGCTGGATGGGGCTTTGAGCAACCTGCTCTAGTGGGAGGTGTCCCTGGGGGTTGGAACTAGATGATCTTTAAGGTTCCTTCTAACTCTAACCATTCTATGATTCTATGATATAAAGAAAGGTAGTGGCAGTATTAGCAACTTATGTATGTCAGCAGTTTGTACTTTTTTTTTTTTTTTTCTGGCTGCTGTGTTTAATTTTTACTTTTCCCAGAAAAGACTTCTTTTTAAGTAGTATTTTAAAACAGGAAAAAATTATCTATTTTTTTAATCCATGTGTTTCTCTCAATGGCTTTTTCTATTGCTTTGCAACCCCAACTGTGGACATTCCTTTCATATGTTGTTTTGGTAGAGATCAGGCAAAATCTGGCTGGAACTTGTAGGTCACCTTCTTGAAAGTAAATTTCAGTAAGGTCCTTTAGGTATAAAATAGCTGAAACAGTGGTAGCCATATACTGACTTACAGGTACTTGTCATAACAGATACACAATTATTGGTCAGAAGTATTTCGTTGTGGACAGAATGCAGGTGCAGAAAACTGGCAAAGTTTTGGTGGAGATATGTCATCGAGTAAGCAGTGACCCCTAAATAGAGGAATGCTGCTGAAAAGCCACCAAGAAAAAACACTTGCTGCATGACGCTAATTTTTCCCAAGACAGCGGAGCAAATGAGCTTCTCACAGTTGAAAGAGGGAGTTTCTGCTCCCATCTATTCCCTTCTCTCCATGTGGCCTGCTAGGAATTCCCTTCTTCTGTTATCTGTGGTTTTTATCACTGTTGGGTCAACTGATTTAAATCACTAAAACAGCAGAAAATTGGTTACTAGAATGGTGGAAGAATGATATTCTTCTAGGACTTTTTTGAAACCAGAATGTGTATGACAGCAAGTAATATTTAAATATGTGAAAGTAGTAGAAAATAAAAGGCTACATGGAAGAATGATAATAAGAGCATGTTGCTTTGTGCAGAGTAGGGAACATATTGAGAAAAGATGGTGCAATGTTCCTGCTCTTCTGCTTTTACAGAGGCTAATGTTGCTAGCTGGAAAAAAAATTATATCTGGTGATTGTAAATCTACCAAAGATTATTCACAGTGAAAGACAGACCACCTCTTTTCTTTCTCCCGTCCTCCTTCCCCTGACATCTGTTCACTCTGGAGTCTTTTTTAAGGTGGCTTTCACTGTCTCATCCCCTTGTAATGGAGGATTTTGCTGTTTGCCTTTGAAAGAGATGTATACAATCAAGATTCACTGAGGATTCATTTACCAGATTGTCACACCTGACAGCTCTGATGATGGTTGTGTGGTATATTTGTTACTTTTACCAGAACCAATCCCTCCCTCCTGCCTCCTCTCCATTTTATTTCTCTCCCAGGAGCTGCAGTGGAGAAGGTGAAAATGGAAATGCTTGGTCATTGTACTCTCAGGTTAGGCTAAAAAAAATCAAGATGGAAACAAAAATGTTGAGAGAAGTCTTTGTCAACTCTACAGTATACTAATACAGTATTTCAATTAAATTATTAATAGAGTTAGCTGTGCAGCGTGATAGGAAGAGGAAATCTAGGAAAAGCCTGTAATGAAAATGAAGCAACCATAGAAAAGGAAAAAAAAATCAATAAGACATTATTTCCTTTCCTCCTCTGTAAAATAAGTTTCTGTCTGGCAAAATCATCTTGGGAAAATACGGGAACAACCTCTCTGTGCAGCCTTTTCTGAAAGGTAACAGTGAACAGGAACTGATGTTAATAATGCCCAGCAAACATAAAAGCCTCCAGGTACATTAAATATAAGGTCTTCCCCAGCTATGAAATTGTAAGTTTGAAAGTTACAAGTTTAAAGTATATTTTCTTACTTATAACTACCATTGTGGTTTTATAATATCTTATATCCAGTCGCTGTTACACTTGCAGAGGTAGGTGTGACTATAAAAGACAAACAAAGATAATGAAGGATCAGGTCCGTCAAATGTGATGAAAAATAACATTGTTTCAGCTGTTGATTGTTAGGAACAGTTTTAACTTGAAAAACCATTACCAGTGGCTTAACTACGTGCATCGGTAAGGGCGAAATATGACAACATCTCCTTGGCATTAATAGAGGCATGATCTACATCTGCCTGTGAGCTGCCCTGGGGTGATGTCAAAGTGCAGACCCTGAGAGGGAGTCAGTGGTGTAGCTGTGAGCTGGCAGCTCACAGGGAAGGCATCTCCTCTGCACAGCCAGTTAACAATCGCAGAAATGGGGTCCTGGTTTCTATCATATAATGTGCCTTTTTGGTTTCTGATGCACTTTGATTATCTGTACCCCTCTGCCTGTTCTTAACACCAGGGCTCCTTGCTGACTGTCTCTCTTAAGATAAAAACTTTAGTCCGAGTTACCATTGTATGAAATCCAAAAAGTAAAGGGCCAGCTTCTCTGTCTGCATGTATTGTCAGTGGCCAAATACTATAAAATTGGTTGCAAATTTAGAAGGCATTTTTTTCATAAGCCTGTGGAAATGAATTGTTGTAGTTCAATTACATTTAAAAGATCCATTTTTGGTTGTTAGAGAGATTTTTGCCTTTAGCAATGTTGACCTGGTTGTTGAAATCAAAATCATAAAGGTCACAGTGCTCAATACATACTAGTATTTCACTGTGCAGAAAGCATCTCTTTGAAAAGGCAGCAACGAAGAAGCAGAATACGTAGAATTTCCAACAAGATGTTTTTTTGCCTTTGGTTGTAGTTTATTAAAAAGTACAAGCCTAAACCTTAAAAAGAAAGACAAGTGTGATTTGTCATTATTTGTTGATCTGAATTTGTGTGTAATTACTATTCAGAAAGCGTTCATGAAGATGGTAATGATTTTTGAAAGTGCCTTTTTGTAGTATTAACAGCTAGTCATCTGAAACTTAATCTTGAAAGTGAATTACTGATTTTTTTCTTGTTTACCATGCTCAAATTATTCCATCAGGAAATGAAAAAATATTGTATGACTTATCTGAGCAGTTAACAATAGCACAAATTGCAAATGGATAACTTTAACACAGAATTAATATTTCAATCTGTATGCTGAAATTTGTTACTATAAACTGTATGGATAATACTTAGGAATAGCAAACACGTCTCAGGAGACTTAATGGGATGGATCCATAAGAAATATTAGACTATGAGCAGTTTTGTGTATCACATTTCTGTTTTTCATTTGACCAAGTATAAGTCTTGCTAGTCATCCAATAATGTTTTTTGCTGATTGGTAATATAAGCTCTGCAGACCATACAGCAATGTACCACTTCTAAATTTATTTTCTACATACTGCAACGTAAATTTTTAAGAATGTGCAGGCTAACTAATTTTATGAAGCAGAGTATTATGGCCTGCTGCAAAGGAGACTAAGACTGTTTTGTTTCACAGACACAATGTTTTATTTCTTTGATCTAAATTTGTTGCCATTCTGCAACAGAGCACCTTAAACATGTTTAAGTACACCCTTAAATTTGATTGGAATCAATGGATTTAAAATGTGCTTTACATGTCTGGCTGATGATTGAAAATATGCACTTACTATGCATTTATAGAATATAACTATGCAGGATCTGATCAGCTGAATGCCCTTACTTTCCATTGGGAGACCAGGTATATTCCCTCTCAAGGCACATTGAGCTCTTTCAGGGCCACACAGTATATGATTGTTCCTTTGATCTAAGCAGGATTATTTCTTCAAAGAGAGAAACATCTTAGTTACTATTTTTTTTAATGCAATACTGTTTATTCAGAAAAAAATACATACAAATTAATAATTTCTCTGTTTTCTGTAGAGGCAGTCAGCAGCAGGCACTTCCGTGTGCATTATTTACAATTCTGCTCCTTTAGTCAGTTCTTTACCTCAGGGAGCTGAGCGACTGCTTCTTAAGTAGCCAGCTTTATACTGGCTTTTTGGCTGTCAGATGGCATGGCCACTTGGATAGGTTACCATAAAACAAGGAAGGATGTGTGTTTGTGGTGTGGTAGCTACTTCATGCATCATTTTGCATCTTCAGTAGGAATAAGGTAAGATATCTTCCATTTACTGCAAAATCAGTGTTCAGAGAGACAATTGCTGGAGACTAGCTAAAAAAAAGTGTAAACCTGTACTTGGGCTACCACCTTGCAATAATTTATGTAAACATGCTCTTTAAGCAGGGGTTGCCAAACTGTCACCTAACTGCTTGGTTGTGTACTCTGAGAATCTCTCATCTACAGGACTTGGTTTCTAATTGGTCATTTCCCTCTGGCCCAGTCCTTGGGTGGTATTTCCGAAACTATTTATAAAAACTTTTAAAGGGGCTAATGTTTCAAAATTTGGAGTCCTCCTTTGAAGACACTGAGCATTTTTAGGTGACACCTAAGTAAGCATTCTGGAGTGCTTAGCTTGGAAAGAAATATTCTAGTTATGCGAATATTGTATTAAATATATTTTGTTTAGGTTTTCATCATCCCAGTGGCTTAATGATCTTGCGACCTAATCCCATTTTGTCCTGCCTCTGCACGGGAAAGATTAACTTGTTTTGTACAGGTTTTGTTACTTGCCAAAAGACGTCTCAATTTTCAGTTTGCTATCCATTAAAAAGCAAAAACTTTGGAATATACTTTATTTATTTACATAAACCAATGTGATTCCATCCTTTTTTCCCTTTAAAAGTCTAGTTGTTGAAGGTCTACAGAGGTCAGAAATGTACGTGTAGACACACTTTCTTAAACTACTGGGTTAGAGATTGCTATTTTAACTAAGTGATATGTTGTTTCATATGTTGGAGGAAGAAATTATTTTCCATATTTTTCTCTCTGTGAATTGTGAATAACATCTCTGATAAGGATGATGTCCTTTTCAATAAAACTGCCAGTTAAAATCATCCTCAGAACTACATAAAAGAATTATTTTGGTTAGTATAATCAAGTTATGAATGTAAGACTAACCTGTATTCTACTTTCTGTGAATTGGTAGAAAAATATAACCCAAATAGGAAAATAAACAAAAATTGGCAAAATGGAGAATTGCCTTGAATAGACTCACGGTGTCTTAGGATGTTTTCTTTTTCTTAAAAAAAAAAAAAAGTTATTAATGTGATTAGAGGAGAAATACTGGCAGTAAGAGTTCCCACTTGAAAGCAAACTTGAAATAAAAAAATATATTCAGTAAACAGAATCATAAAGGTTCTCTAGAGTGGAAGGAGGCCTGGTTGTTTTGGAGTTTTTTTGGCTTTTATTGAAGTTCTGAAGAAATCTATCCTTATGTTGTATTAAGAGATGTTATGCACAAAAACAATTAGCAGAACTGCACCCAGAGTGCCAAGAAGATGTATTGTCGAGGCACATTTTTAACATATAAGGCAACATTTAAAAAGTAAGATGGGAAAAAAATTCAAGTAATGAGTGGAGAAAATCAGATCTCGGCACCAGGCATTTGTAGCAGTCCTTGAGATAAACAGAGTAATGGGACAGGTTCATGTGGTGGCCATTTGCCTGGCTGGCCAAAAATAAACACTGCACACACTTCATATGCATCTCTCCCGTTAATGTGTGGGAGGACAGAAAAATGCACACGGGAACAGATGCTCCGTTCTTGTCCCTTTCACAGCACCCTCCCTGGTTCTTAGCCCTGCCCTTTGCTCAGTGAAGCTGCGCTCAAGTGAAAGGCTTCTGTTTATTTCTTAGTCCCTATATGATGGAAGCAGGTCTATGGATGTAGTTGAGGATTAACTGGTCTTTTAAAATAATGTTAATTTTATCTGCATTTAAAAGTATGTTATTCAGGCTTTTACATAAAAATAAAATAATTTTTAAAACCCAAACGAGAATATTTTTATAGATTTATTTACTTACAATAAAAGAATAAATCCTGCACCTCAGGGCTAATAAAAAACATTTCTCATTACTTTGGTAAGAATCTTGCCAGTGTAAAGAAAAAGGATCAAATCTTACTTCAGGGAAGTACTGTGCTATGAAACTGATTCACAGCAAGAATACCTGAGTGAGTAGAAGCACCAAAGAAAATAAAGGGAAGATTTTTGTTTTATTCTACATGGCATATTTTATAAGAATATTATTTATAAAAATATTTTATAAGAATATTATTTTATAAGAAATTCAGATTTCTTTGTCAAAAAAAGTGTTTATTGATAGCTGTCCAGACTTGTGTTTCTCACTGGGGGTTGCTGGGTTTGGCGGAGTTTTTTTCTGCAAATTCTTTGCCAGCTGCCAATGTAGCGTCTATCTTTTAGATGATGGTTTATGGTGGAAACTTGCTGACCCTTGACTGCAGGCATACAGTAGAAGTATTTTAGCTAGGTACTCTGAAGGCTTTGAAATGAGTATTGATGTTTATTAAAGCAATGTTCTGTGTTTTGAAAAGACATTAACAGTGGCATTTCAGTTGAAGAATTTGTCTGGTTCACATCACATTGCATTCAGATTGCATACGAAATCTCTGATTGCTTTGTTTTGCCATTGGACGGATATTCAAAATGCTAGTCAGGAACATTAAGGGCTTGTTGCATTGGTATAAGGGTTCAGTGGTGGGACGGTACATTGGAGGGCTGATTTTTCTCCTGACTTGAACTCAATTGTGAAACCTCTCTTAAGCCAGAGGTATTGCAGCAACGCAAAATGAGCGTGAAAGGACAGTCAAGCACAGAGACTTTCTACAGGTTTTTTCCTCTTATCAATTCATTGCTTCAACATGTGAGGAACACAGAAATCAGGTACGGTGCCAATAGGACATCTATCATGATGGCAGAAAGAGAATGAGGGAGTACCACTGCCCTGCTTCCTCTGCTAAGCAAATACAAATATCTCTCTAATTGCATAGCCTGATTTCAGGTACGTGTTTCAGATTTCCAAAATATATGTTAAAGGCTGCAAGTTGTAACCATTATAAATTACTTAAAAATAAACGTTTTGTAGTTTCATATTGTGGTAAATACGTATAATCTGCATATTTGACTTTGGTAATATTTTGCCTTGCTTTCATAAGAATTAATATGCATATACAGCTATATTACTGTTATGTGGTTATAGCTGATAACTAAATTTGTGTAGAAGGCCACACTTTTTTTTTAAAAAATGTCCATTTCAAATGTTGTTCAGTATGTCCTTTTTCCTAATCCAACATGTCTTTCACAGCCCGTCTCATCTCGCTATTTCTAATTCACCTATAAAACATGCATACTTCTCATCCTCTTGTCCACTAAGTCACTCTGGACCATTAGGGTCCTGGAGCTTCTCATGGTTATGCTTTGCTCTTTCTATGTTCCTGTGTTTTGGAGCCCTTTTCTGCCCTCAAATCCTTATTTAAGATTTATGTTGATCTTTGTGCTGGTCTTCCCTTCATGCTTGTGTTCACTTCATGGTAGAGTCCACTGTCCAAGGAATTGCTTCCATTCCCATTCCTAGATCCCTGCCCTTCCTCAGTTCAAAAAAAGTGCTAACTAATGTGACAGTGAAGCGTTCAGTCAGATAAGTGGTAAACTTCCTGAAACCGTTCTCTGTGCCGTGTCTGTTAGTAAGAGTGACTCGTGGTGGCAAATCTGCAGTGTGGAACAGAGCCAGAGAAGCCAGGAAGAATGAAAGATATCCAGGCTGCCTAAGCAAATTAGATTGTATGGGGAAAAGATGGGAATATCTGAGGAATTAAGATAGACTTTTCTTAAAAAAAAACAACCAACCAAAAAACCCCACCAAAGCCCAGAACCATTGTCAAATGTTCTGGCAATCTTAATTTCCTACTGTTTTAACTGCATATCTTTCCTTCTGAGGCATCTCATAGGAACTCTGTGATGGTGATACTAGTTATCTGCCACTACTATATTAAGGAGACGTTTCTTCCAAAATGATAAGCAGTGATGTCATTCTCATAATAGAGTTGTCACTAGGCTTCAAAGTCATTGTGGTGACTTCTAGGGCAAAGCATTCCAGCAAAGCTGTCAGTGCAAACTTACAAAAATCTTGTCAGTTCACATGTCAAAGATTATTATAGACTTTGATATGTATGAAAAAATTAGAGTCTGTTCCATGGAAATTCTGTGTTCCAGAAGGGAAAATCAGTACAGCGCCAGTGACGAGTGAGTATGGTGATCCATGGGATTAGAAGTGTACAGTGTGAGATTAGGAGTATAATTACACTGCACAGTGAAGTATGGCATAGAAATAATTGATCTAACCACCACTAAAGTGGTTCCAGAAGTGAATCAGTACAGCCACATCAGTTTGGCATTGAATACACGTTGAGGAAGCCTGGCTGTCGTGGTGACAGGGCACATTGGCTTGAAAGGAATGTGCTAACATATCTATACAGCTCTTAGAACCAGGGACGTGTGGGTGTCTCTGTGCTGCACTGCCTGCCACGGGGTCCCAATCAGCTTGAACCTCTTCACATTGCGTACCATATTGTAAGATAGATGTGCTCTAAAAGAGTTTGACTTGATTAGCCAGGCAAAATGAGTATTAACAGAAGATACGATTTTTTTCTCTGAATGTACCACCAGAGAGATAAAGCTCTGTTTAAGGGACAGTGTTAGTAGAAGAGAATAAGCCATTGACTGACTAGGAATACATTGAGTCTTAAAATAAAGAAGAATTTTGCTAGGGCAGAGATGCTTTGGGATGGCCATCTGATCAAGTAGTTATAAAAGGGGATTTGGTCAGTTTCTGAAAGGGATTAAGCGATAATTTGCAGTGATTCAGGAGTTCCCTCTAGTCCTATGTTCCTATGTCTTACAATTCTGTTCAAGTGGCAGAGTCAACAATAAATTCCACTTGAATAATCTGGGAAGTGCAGGGTCCTAATTATAACCTTGTGGAGTAATAATCTGCTCCTATCTTTGTACTTCTATTTCAACTGTTGTGTATATATATTTCAGTTACCAGAGTTGAGAGGTGAAAGGAGTGGGTTCTCTGGTAGCCAGAGTATATAACCTTGAAAATGTGTAGGGAATTAGGCTTCTTCAGTTGTACAGTTAATGAAACAATTTTGTTTAATCTTGATTCTTTTTAAATTACAGTGAGAGAACCAGGGAGGTCCTGGTCAAATTTCTTGCAAAAATATGCCAAACAATATATATCATGATTTCAGTCATTGTAGTCATGAGGACTTGAGAACTGTTGAATTCAGCCAGAAGAAAAGTCCACCTAACCTAGTATCCTGTCTTACTAAGTATATACTTATGAAAAAAACTGTACGGAGGCAGTCATGCTTACAGTGATTTTTCCATCGTGCTCTTCTAGCTGTCAGTGGTTAGGAGACTCTTTTGTTTAATAGTTACTGCTGACCTACTGAATAGAACTGCTGAATTCATGAAATCATGATTATTTTTGATCCATGTACAGTTTGGGCCTCGAAATTTCCAATGAAAATCAGTTTGTTTTTTTATTATCAAAAAATGTGCATGACTTCCAATATTTATGTTATGAAAACTGTGAATAACTGTTCCCAGCACACCTTTTCCATAAAATTCATGACTTACTACATCTCTATCATATCCTTCTTCGGATATTTTTCTAATTCTACCATTCTACCAATTTCTAATTCTACCATAATCTTATTAATAACAGAATAACTTAAACTCATATGGTACTCATAATGTGTCTGTGGCCTGAATGTATACTGGGCGGACTTTTTGCATTTGTTCTCTCATAGTTTTTAAATAATTCCTAAGTTTCTGTCCGTTTCTCTAAGTACCAGTTATTATCAGATTTTTTTTTTTCCCTAGTGATACTGACTAACACCCCATGTGTATACATAAATGTGTATTTTCCCTTCCTCTCTTGATGTGCATCACACTCACTGACACTGAATAGCCTCTGGCATTTTATCACCCATTCAGTATTGAACCATCCTCTGAAGCTTTTCACAGTCAGCTTTAGATTTCCTTAGCCTAATATTTTTGTGTCATCTGCTTTTTTTCTTTGTCTTATTATGTGTGTACTTTTCCACATCATTTATGAATATATTTAAGGGCCAGATCTCTCAGTTGAGCCTATGTCAGTGAATCATGATACTTTCTTAGTGTGCACATTCCTTTATGAGGAAAAGAATACAAGGAATATAAAATATGACCCATAAAAATCACTCATCTGTTTTTTGCTTCTTTCACCATTTTAGTTTCATTGTTTATTTATTGCATAAGTAGATCCATTTTTAATTCATTTTCAGGATGTAGTTCTGCTTTTCAAAGGATTCATAGGGTAACGGGAAAACAAGACAACAGAAATTCACTGCTATTTGATAATTTAATTATCACACATGTTGATTTTAATGGCTCTAATTAACATTTTTATTTCATCAGATTATTATTTCATGGATTCTGGCACATACTGACAATTGAGAGTGATTGTCAGTAAAAAGTATGTAAAAGGAACCGTTCTTTTTATTTTTTGAATGTTAGCATGTTAAGGTTGTCTTTGGCTGTCTACAATCTTCTGTTGGCGTAATCCACTATGCTTACTTATTAAGCTATGAATACCTGCAAATCCTTTAAAGGATTAACTGTATCTGCCTGCTAAGCTTTCCAAGGCAGTTAAAAATAACTGCAGGCTGATTCTACTGACACACTAAAAATTGGAGTTACTCTACATTTTATGTTGTACACGCTGCTGCTTTGACAGATGTAATACAGTCTGGAGGTACTTAGACGTTCTATGAAGATTCAGGTTGACCAAGTGCTCTCAAACCTCCCATTATAACTAGCAGCTGTTTTCCCTTACAGCCCATAGAGAATTTTTTGCCTTGCTTTGCCTTATGAAAAATGCCAGTGACCAAGGACATAGAAGGTGGCAAAAGAAATTCAGCTTAGACCAGTGCATGAAATAAAGAAATCCTTCTCTGTGGAAAAGGCCATGACTTGCACAAAGTGGTCTGACCAGTTCCTGCAGTGCAGTAGTTAATGTATCATATGGCTTTTGTTAGCTGCAGTCATTGACTTCAGAAAATGTAGATCTTTTCCACATTTACAGAATTATTATATTCTGATACAGTATGAGCATGTATGCTGGATGCTGCTGGATATTATTAGGACAGGAGCCAAAGAGATGAAATTCACTATAGTGGAAGCCTTACAAGGAATGCACAGTTTCTCGTGGTGCTCTAGAGAGTGTGTGACACAGCAAAACATTAAAATGTGTACTGACTACCTTTTTGCTCTATTATTTCTGCTGGCTATCAGGAATGAAGACTTGGCCTTCACCTTCTTCCTTGGTCAAAGAAGTTAAATTCTATATAAAATGGAAACTTTGAGACAAGGCTTTTCATTATTCATTGTTTTTTGCCAGGTATTTTCTGCCTGATGTCTTGTATTGGTACGACAGAAATTCCAGGCTGCAAAAGGGTATCATAGATACTGGTATTTTCTTGTTGGTAAAGGACAGAATACCTGATGTGAATCCTTCTTTGCTACGGTGATTCCTACCTTCCTTAACAGATTATTTAGGTTCCTGCAAAAAAGCAGAAGTCAGAGTGTGTATAAACCAGTTCTAGCAATTTTAAGAGCTGAAGGAATGTAACATAGCTACTTTGCTCCCAAGTGATAGGCCTCAGGCTAAATAATTCTTAGGTGGGTACATGAATCCTGTATTTGTTCTGAGATGATGATGGAGGAATATTGAAAACCAAATGCGGTGAGATGTAGGTGCTCACAGGAGGCAACCTTGTCAGCATTCCTTATAACGAACTGCTCCTGACTGTAAAGCAATACATCCTTGGGTCATGACTTGCAGCCACCTGGTCAGAGCGTAAAGCATTGTCACCAGTGCAGAAGGAAAATTGGATTCATCAGCATGGATTCAACCTTCAGTCGAAAAATGATGTTTTACACAGAAAGGCTGCTAGAGTTTAACGTTTAGCTACTCCAAGAGCTAAGTAGTTGTTATTTAATTACTTAATTATTATGCTGTTTGGCAATGGAAAGGCTAAAGATTTTCCTGCTCTTCTAAATATGTAAGCAAACCCTGCACAATCCAAGCTGAAGGCTCTAGCTTGGGTACAATAAGCAATATAATTCCATTAACATTAATATGTGCTACTTTATGTCTAAAATGCTTTTGGAGATGGATTAAAGTTTGTGCTGAGAAAACTAAATACTGAGCTAAATCAGGAAATCACATTATCCTTTTTACTCATTCTAGCTAAGGGAAGCCAACAAAAACTTGGGAGAGTGCTAACGTTTTAAACTGCTTTTATGGTCAGTGTCTGCCCGTGGATGGCCCTGGCCTGCCTGAGGAAGCGCCATGGTTAAGCAGAGACATTGCTCGTGATATTTCAGCAATGGGTCTTTGAACTAGTTGTAGAATTTGTACAATGCGCAGTATTGCACTATGCAGGTAATAGATGGCATGGATCTGTCAGGTAGATTATATGGTTCTATTTATTTCAGTGCTATTTTTTCTAATTAGGCATATATTGCTTAATGTGTGGTTTTTATCTGAGCGTAATGAAAATTGTCAGGTTACATTTTATTTGACATGTATTTTGCAGGGAGAAAATGGACTTTTACAAAACGCACTTCCTAATATAAACTATTTAGTACTTCAGTGTGAATAGAAACTAGCATTCTTATGTTTTAAATAAGAAATCTCGTGGAACCCAAGCTTGTCAGTTTTTTGCCAGGAATTTGCTATTTCCCTGCCAGCTCATCTACCCATCTCCCTGGCAGGTTGCCCAGCCCTTCCAAAAGCTGCAGCTGCCTCAGTGTCAAGGATGGCAGCGCTTCCAGGGCTGCAGGCTCCAGAGCAGGTGGCCAGATGGACTTCCTCAGGTACCACCCAAAGCGTCCCCCATCGTCGTGGGGTGGGGTGGTGTGCTGTGTAGACAGCCGCCCGGCAGGGTGGGACACTAAGGAACTTTCAGGGCTGGAGATGTTTTATCTTGTGCTAGCTTTTAGAAGTTTTCTAAGAAATTTTTTTGTAGGTGGACATCCTATTCCTGTCACTAAGGAAGACCTTGTATCGGAAAAGAGGGATGTAGTCATTTAATGTGTTACTTTGTAGCAGTTCTACTTCCAAGGTTCCTTAGAAATGACACAAAATGCAACAGCATGTCTAGAGGAATGTTGCTTTTTAAGGTGGAGTTTGGCTTCTGACAGAGCCTTAGGTTTTGTGTTTTCTTTTTATCTTAACAGATGTTCCTGTTTCTCCTACAAATACCTAATCTTATTTTAGATTCGACCAGACCTCAGCAATATCTTGTGGACTAACATGCAATTTTTTAACCAGTTAAATATTCATGGTAGTTAATTCACCCTTTGTATTAATAATGTATTGTGGAAGGACTGTAATAATAAATAAAAGCTGATAAGCTTCATGTTGATGTGTATGTGGTTGCTGACCTTAAGAGTTTTTTTCTCCTATCCTTATAGTCCTGAGAACAGCACAACTTAATAGCACAGAGCAAAGCTAGTGAAATTTTGGGGATTGTAACTCTTCATGTTTGTATACAAGTAAGTACTAACCATTACTCAAACAGGCTACTAAATAATAAAATCACACAAAGCAATTTTGCTTTCTTTTTCTGATTATTCTTTAATAGTTCACTGCATTTTAAATAGCTTGTTAGAAAACTTATCTTTCCTAGCAGAGCTCTACTCCAAAAATAAATCACTTCCATGACAGTAAGCATGATTGGAAAAGATCTTCTTTTTCTGCTCCAGCTATTGCTTGTATGTTGCTAATAGATGTCATATAAATAAATAAATCTGCATTTTACTGAAGTTAAATAATGATATTGAAAGAGAAATATTAACGTAATAAAGCAACTGTGATATACCAAATATTTTATAGACCGTTGCCTGGAGATGATACTTTTTTTTTATAATTACCCTGAAGGAAATTTAATGAAGAATTTTTAATTAACATAATACTCTAGAGCATAATGTAATTAATGTTCTTGTCATTAATTTGTCAAATAGAAACAATGATACTATAAAAGATGACATTCTGATAGATTTTCTTCTGCTTAGTAACTTTTTTCAGCAACTTAGTAACTTTACTTCATACCTTGTCCCACCAAAGTTAGTAAGCCCATTTCTGAAGTTCATAGTCAGGGAGAATACTGGTTTCAGAATCTAGATAGATAATCTTTTTGCTTGTACAGAGTTATCTAGCAGTGCAAGAACTGAAGAACCAAATGTTGCCTTCTTTGATGGGACCAATTGGACCAATGGCTCATCAAAATCAGTACAAAGGATGGAAACACTATAATTTTAAAATAAAAATTCCTCTCCTGTTTCTCAGCTAATACAATTTGTTGGGGTGGAGAAGGTTGGCCTTGTGCATTTAGCAGGTGCTTCCAATGAGCTGTTCAAAATTAAAGCAAGCTCAATTGATTTGCCGCTGTGCTACTCCAGCTCTATGTGTATGGAAAGCATTGAAGCTATGCTAATGAAAAAATTAGAATGAAATAGAGATAAATCATACACACTATTTCTTGCTGAAATGATGACAAGTAGTTTCTCTTTGATTTTATTATTCTTTAGCTCCAGTCAGTATAAAAATTTTGCTAACATGTTTTTCACAACATTTACAGGTTAAAAGTAGTTGCCTAACTCCATTTCTGCTTACAAAATTAATAACAACATGCTTATATAGAATAGACTATGATGCTTATATCTTCAGGTACATACTGGCATAGCTCCAATGGCATAGCTGTTGACTTCATGAGGATTTAGATACAAACTTGAAGTTAAGCCCATGCTTAACTGCTTTGTCAATGTCTCTCTCTCTCTCTCTCGTTACTCTTAAAATAATTTAAAATCTATGAAATTTAGCTCATGCTGACATACGAATGAATGTTCAGCTATTTCTATATAGAAATATATATTCCCCAAATATTGGTTGATTTAGTCTTGTTTCAAGCCCAAAGAAAAGACTGTGCCCACTGTGACTTCCATAGTGGTATGCTCTGGGTGTGTGCATGTGTGTGTGTATCTGTTCTCAATGTACAGGCCTCTTGTCTAACCAAAACTTCTGTAATCAGATAGACTGTGTTTCAGAACAAACCCTTTCTAGTGAGTCTGCTCCCAAACTCATGCTTTTTGCAGTAGATGTAAATGAAGTCCTCTTCCTTTGTGGCTTTTGATCTAAATTGCTTAATGTTTATCACAGTTATTGATACCTGTTTTTCATTGTATTTAAAAGTGTTTACAGGCAAATATTACATCAGTAATAGTACCAAAGATTTAGAAAGTGAATTGTACAAGAGCTGTCTTATAGCCTGAGACTGTAATCTCATATACAAAACTTAAAAGTTGTTATACAAAGGAAAGTATAATAAAATTATGGCTGTAGGCAGTGACTTTAATAAACAGTATAGGGTTTTCTAATCTTAATAAACTAAGAGATTTTACCAGAAGTGTAACCTCATATTTCTGTGATTTATGTACATTCTTCCCCAAAATAGCATTCATCTACAGTAAGATTTAGTTGGGCATTTATGCCTGACCAAACTAATGAGTGTGATATTAGACTGTCTAGAGAGCTATGGATATATTTAAATAAAAAAAGTTGTAAGTGTTCTAATTATCCTGATAAATCAGGAGCTAAGTGACAATATTGGCATAGACTAGAATAAAAAAATATATTTTTAAGAACAAGTTTCCTTAAATGTAAATTCCTAAAAATTTTGACAGCATGTCCATGTATCTCTTCATATTTTTAGTATTTGCTAGATGTACTGTAGTTTCCCCTGACATATGTGTCCTGTAAGGCAAGGGACAACAGAATCAAGAAATAAACATCTGACCATGTCACAAATCCAATTAACTCTGACAAGGCTAGTAAAGTCAAGTAAATAACAAAGCAATGATGTCTGGAAGCAGCTTTGTATTTTAGATCATACTGGAGATGGTAGGACACCAGCTGGACAAAGCAAAAATACTCCAGGCAGCAGAATTTTTCTGCATCCTCTAAGACCGTCTTATACCCTGACGAGGTCACAGCACTATAGCATTTTCAGGTGTCAGATCTCATCTCTTCACTGTTTCTAAGCAGCAGAGAGGAGGAGGGAAGCATTCCCTCACAGAATGTAAAATATGTGCTAATGTCATTACAAGGTAATGCAGTGAAGCAGAAACTGCAGTTAACATCACACAGCCTCTCCTCAACCACCACCACCGTGATTGGTTATGATAATAACCTTCAATAGATTTCAGTGCAACAATCCTCGGGCAGAAATTCTGGCGATTGTCTAATCCCAGGATTTATGCGTGTAGCTTTCCTTTTTCTGGCTCTTGGTACATGTAGTTATCCTGTGTCCTGTTTAATGAAACCAAATGATCAAATGATTGCTTCACTGGTCTGCTACATTCATTCATGCTTGAGACTCAAAAACTTGGGTGAATTTCTCATCTTGATTATAGCAGTGTCAATCTAGTGACACTCCTTTGGCAAAATTATTTTTGATTTATCTTGAGAGGAGAATCCCTTCCCTGACCTGACTAGAAATCTAAATTCTTCACTACCTGTTTCCATGGGAAGGAAATAGAAAGGAAATACATACTCTGTTTGCTTTATCTATGTAACTTAAACAACACTGTATTACATTTGGAAGTTCTACAGCTTTTTCTCTCTTTTCACTCAAACGTATTTCACAATCATGCAGTACTTTCAAGTAAAATACTCACTTTCCATTTCCACTTGAGTAATAGAAGAAATTTTAGACCCATCAAGTGTTACACAACATTTACTATTACTACTGTTAACTGTTGCTGTTATTTGCAGCTCATAATAACCTACTTTTCTAGTTGCCAGAGTAGTCAAACATGCAGTTTATCAGCTCCAATATGGGCCCTCAAATTGGAACAAATAGCTATCCTCAACTTTGGGGTGGAAGAAGGAACGTTTCTTTGGGAAACATGAGAATTTGGTTAGCTCATGTCTCACAGCTAGTTTGCAACTGACTAGCATTGGAAGTTTCCAGCACTTTTCTTATATTTCTATTAGATTGAAACTAAAATTGTATTAACTTCAGGAAATTTTTCCAAAGGGAGATTTCTTAGGTTTAGAAAGGGATTTCTGATCTAAAAACCAGAAACAAATACATAAAATGGCTCAGTGGTTACGTTATTAAGTGATTAGATCTAGAGCAGGAAGCTGAAACCATTTCCCTTCTCCTAATTCCACGTTTGTATGCATTAGATCTTTTGAATCTTACCCTTCTGCAACCTGAACAGATCGGAGTTTGTTCTCGCATAGAGGCCAAAAAAAGTCCAAGCTTCAGAAAGTCTGTAGTGCCTGTTTTGTAGTTAATCTTAGTGTTGGACCCATCTTTTCTGACACTGAGTATTTAACATGGGGTGAGATGGGTAAATTTGTTTTAACTGTCAGGATGGTCTCAGAGATCTGGTAAAGAAGCAAGGAAAGAATAAATAATGTCTAAGATTGATTCTGCAGAGAATTAAAATGAAACATATCATCATGCTTTTACATTTTTCTAAGTGCCTTGGAACTTGATCTTCTTGCTACAACTTTGGACACAACTAGACTTTAGGAAATGGATCTATGCTGTACATGCAGCACAGGCATATGCTGACATACGATTACCATATGTCAGTCCACAGAGGTTCTCTAGCTCCTGAGACATGCTCCGTTCTTTAAATAGCTTGCCATCTTTTTAACATTTTGGAACATGTGACTACTTTCATTATGCTTTTTTTCTCCTTCCTTTGAAGCCACATTAATTTACAACTGACTTATATTAGGCAGAAAGGACTGATAGAAAGAAGGTAAAATAGCTTTTAGACATTATTACTACAGCTAAATATATTTGGAACTTGAAGTGCCAACATGAACTATTGAAACAAAATAAAATCTACATTGATCTTTATAAGTAAAGAAATGTGGATTGGGATTGTTGTCCTGGATTCATCCAGGATCACATACAACATTTTATTCCTGTTATGTAACACAGCAAGCTAAAATTTAATCCAAAATACAAGAGAAAACCTTTGTAGTTAATCATGTATCATTAAATTTGACTTGAACTGGAGACTGCCTGAGTCAGCACCTTTTGGTCTCACACAGGGAACAATGGAAATACCCTGTTGGTTTTCACAACAACAACAACAACAAAAATTGATATCTTCATATGATCTTTAGATGTGCAGTAGAAAGCGTTTAGGTGCAAGTTTGACAGAGGCCTACTATTTTAGGCAAATAATAGATAAACAAACCTCCTATCTCTTAAAAAAGTAACTCCATCGGAATAGTCTTAACTTCTTTCAGCAAGTTGTGTGACATATAAAATACACTCAATCTTATGTCTTTTAAGTTCCTGAGGGTTTTGGAGGAAAAAATACATTGACTTAAATGCCTGTAAGAACTTTAAAAAAAGGACGTATGCGCAAAGATTTTACAGTTCTGTGTGAAAGCAGAAAAACTGTACTGAACAGTCTTTCGCTTTTGCAATGTCTCATATAGACTTTATCAGCAAAATCCTTCATTTGTATCTTTAGAGAAAAAAGAATTGCTTTAAACATCTTGAGAGAAACCATCTCTTTCTGAATATCTGGAGAAATGCTGAGAATAATAACTGCCACAAACAAGTAATCTTTCTTTCCTAATTTATAGATTATTCCTGCCTGGAGACATAACATAACTTCTCAATAACCTCCAGCTTCCCGACTGTTGCAATCCCAAGGACATCAAACAATAGACCTCCCTACAAAGTATATGTGTCAGCTTAGGCCAGCACAAGAGGAATTCTTAAGACTGGGCTGAAAGAACCAATGTTTACTCAAAAGCCTCTGATTCGACACAGGTAAATTCACTTTCTATTTCTGTATCTCAGAAAGGGCCAAAGTGCTCTGCGAGGCAGAAGGGCGGGAAGTAGCGCTTGATGCATTGGACATAAACACATATGTCATGCAGACATCCTGCTGTTAGGAGTAAATCAGTTCCTGCTTGGGCTAAAAGGCACTGATGAAATTACAAAATGTTTTAAAGACCTGATCCTTTTGCTCTTAACTGTGTGACACTGGAAATTTTGTCCATCTGCAAATTCAGGATTGGACTTCAGTAGGCTTCTGTTGAAATAAAGGCTTTTCTATCAATTTGAACATTTAAGTGGAAACAAAGTTCCAAAAGCTGTAGGCGAGCCTGCTCTACAGGAAAGTAAATAATGCAAAATGTCTCCTGATGTGCGTATAGTTTTCCTTCCACAACTACCGTGATTTCCAGGGTAACTGTAATGGGGTGTGCAGATTTCTTCTGGATGACACCAGAAGGGAAAAATGATAAAGATGATAAAACAATTTTTTGTTTCTTATCCTAGGAAAGTCTTAAAACATAACACAATTTGGGTGATCCCTGGATTTAAACCCATTAACAGAAAATGATAATGAGGCTATCATGAGAGCCAAATGGAGAGAAAATATGTAACAATACCATATACAAGCAAAATCAGAGCAGATCTAGAATGAGAGAAGGGGGAGGTCCGTGATGCCTTGAAGGAGTTATTTATCAGATACTATAATATGAAGAAGAGATAAGCACTTCTTTTCAAAAGGGAAATAAAATTTATTGAGGATATTGTAGCATCATTCCTCTAAATCCCTTATGCTCCATTGTTCTCTATGTTTCGCCTGTGCACCCTGAAGTTTTGCACCCACTTGTTTTCTTTCTACATCCGAATAATGAGATTCTGCCTGTTCTCCCAGGCTCAGCATCTCTATTTGACTGTGAGAAAAGCAGTCACAGTGATAAGCATTGCCATAAAGATATTCTGCCTCTCTTTTTTGTCAGGGAAAACAAGGTGTAAGAAGGACTTACTCCAGGTACTTCCCTGGCACAGCTACTGTAGCTGCAGGGTGAAGGCTAATGTTTCTCCACTGCACCACCAAGCAATGCATGTTCCAGCATCAGAGTGAAGAGCAGGATCAGGAAAAAGTAAACCAGTGTCACTCAAAAAACGCAGGAGTGAGAAAAATTTGAGGGCTGCCTTCCACCTGTGAAGTTTTTATGTAGACAGTGGAGGCTGGTGTAAAACATCTGCGTGAGACAGGTGAAAGGGGCACTTGCTGCTTCCTAGAAGTCCCATGGTTGAGGAAGTTTTGTGAGATAGCTTGACTTCAGGGAGTTTCAGAATGTGCAATGAGATGTGTGGTGCTGGGTACCACGTGCTATACCTGGTGCAAAATAACCTCCGCATGAGAATATACTGGAGATGTGAGGAACCTCAGCACCAGCTGTTTACAGCTGTCAATCAACTCCTGCTGCTTCAAGTGAATTGCTAAAGTAAACACAGCTTATGCTGGTTTATTCACTGCTCACAGACAGAACAAAAACTGTGATAGTTTGTGATGCACCATAATTTTCCAGGAAAATATATTCCATAGCACTGTGAAAGCAGAAATACTGTATTTAAATGAGATTCGCAGCAGTATATTTTATTGACTTTGAGAGACAGATTCAGAAAAAGAGGATTACCGAGCTGAGACTAATAGCTGCATTCAACATACTCAGATTTACACTAGTTTACATTTTAAATAAGAACTCCATCTGTAGGGGGAAAATAGCACTTAAACATGCCTTACTTTATGGTATAGTGCCACCTAGGGGTTAAAAGCTTTTAAATTTTAGAGTGGCAACGGATAGGAAGCCCTATTAATAGCAGAAAAAGTATTTCTTACATTAAATCATTTGTATTTTGGAATTTACTAGGCAAACAAAGTGCTGCCGAGAATTCCATACTGTTGTATCTGGCAAGAGAAGTGTAACTTTCACAGTTCCCTTTGGAGCTGGCTGCACTCCTCTCTCTTTCATAGTCTGGCAGTGATTGGGGATGTCGCAAATCCTGATTTTCTCTTCTACGAGCCAGGTCTTGCTGGTGTGATTGGTGGAGAGGTTATCTACACCTGCTGCTGCAAGGCCGGGTAGGAGATTGCCGTCTTGCTGGTTATGAGTCTTAAAATAGAGCCTTGAAAAGTTTGCTTTGTGAGGCCAAAATCAGAGAGGAAACCTTGGCCTACTTCTACTTAATCTAGTCTACTCCGGGAAGGTACTGTACAAGGGAGGAATGGGATGTTGGGACTACCCTCTGTCCGTGAGCAGATAAGCTTTATTCCTCCCGAAACTTCCCTTCCACCTCCCCTCCCCTTGCACATTACAAATTACAGTTGGCTCCTTTATGCTTCTTTTGATTTAGCCTAGAAATGGGCAAAAGAAACGTAGAAAACCCTGCCCATCTCTGTACCGTGTTTGTTTTTTCAAACTGACTTTTGAGTTAAAAGCCTGGATGTGGTAATTTCTTTCCTGAAAAACCAAAACTCCAGGAGAGGTGGTGTTTTAGAGGAAATGTTTTTTTCACACACTTTTTTTATTCTCTCAAATGGTATTTGATTTTATTCTGTATCTCCCACAGCAGATGGCGTACCTGCCACATGGAGACCAGAGACTCTTTCTGTGATCTCACTTGGCAAGGGCTGTTGTACCTCAGGCAGAATGCAAATTATATGTAGTCAAGAAACTCTCTCCCCTGTCCTTAGAGGAAGGTAGTGATGCTATCACAATATTTTTCAAGGAAGAATGTAAATACCATTTTTGATGTCATGACTGTATGCTTGAACTGCAGTGCTAATGAAGGGCATGTGTCTCTTCCTTCAGTACCCTCCACACACATAAGCAATTAAGATTTGATTATTAATAAGAAGGGCGGGAAAAACTGATTTTATTCGTGTTGAGTTCCTTTTTAAAATCGTCTGTACTGCAAACAAGAAAAAAGGCCAGCAGACAAAAATTGCTTTGTCTGTCCCTTAGAAATGGGAAAAAAAAGATAATTATTTTGGAACTACAAGCCACAAAGATGGCAAAAGTGACGCTGGAAGATAGACCAAAGATTGCTGTAAGTACCCCTCAGGTAAACAAGCCCTGTGGTAAAATCACAGCATGATGCATAAAGCAAATTCTTTTGACTGTCTCTAGATGCCATGATGTAGAAGAGATGAGGGGCCGGATGCCAGGGCTGCCATACTTGAAGCTGAATGAGCTTTGACAAGATTGTTAAAGAAAAAGGACAGTAGGGAACAGTAAATTCATAGTGGTACCCACCTCGACGTGGCAGGCTCTGGAACAAACAGGCTACTGGTTAGATACTGGCGACAACACCCTACCAAGAATGAGAGAAAGGCAGACGTACGCTCACATCCACATTAGACATTCTTGCTCTGCCACTCAGGGTGGATTTTTGATGACTTTCTTGTTTTGATAAAAGTCAGAGAGAATATGCAGTTCCAGCAGTAGTACTGTGCTTTTGCCTTTAAAGGTTCTATTGCTTAACAAAACAGCATGGTTTTTACATATGTTTGTGTATCTATGTGTATATAAATATACATATAAATAAATAAATAAAATGCCAGTATAAATAAATAATTACACTAGTAAATATTTACACATTAGGAGGGCTTGCTATTACAACTTTATTGGCAGATATTCTCTAATACAGATACGGCGCAATGGTCTGGGCCAGCAGCTCTTTCTTACAAAAGAAGATACAACAAAGTCAGAGACTTGGAATAAGATACTTACGAGTCAGGATTGCAGGATTCTCTCACACATATATATATGTCTAAAAGAAAGTCTGAAGATGAGCGTTTACTGAGGAGGAATTGGAGAAGTGGTGATTAATAAAAGTCATTAAACGTAATTTGGAATATTCAGAATTTCAATTACAAATGAAAAGAATCTTGCTGTTCTTGAAATTCCTGAAATCATGTTTTCAGGATATTTTTTTACAGGGCCTGGCTCGTTAAAAGCTGTGATGGTTTGAAAGTGTTCAGAGCTGGTGTGTCTAAACGCCTGTTTCTTTCTTTCCAACTGTACCCCTCTGTTAAACAAAGTATCACCTTTCCTTACCAACCTTACCTCTCTGAGGTGCCCGACAGCAGAGTCAGGGAAAACATCGCAGCTGGAGGCCTACCTCAAGAAGAAATCCTGCTTCCACTAAATCGCTTTTGCCATCGACTTCCCCAAGGACAAGGGGAGCGTGACCAGCAGGTCGAGGGAAGAGATTCTGCCCCTCTACTCCGCTCTGGTGAGACCCCACCTGGAGTACTGCATCCAGCTCTGGAGTCCTCAGCACAAGAAGGACATGGTCCTGCTGGAGCGAGTCCAGCGGAGGGCCACGAAATACCGTCAGAGGGCTGGAGCACCTCTCCTATGAAGACAGGCTGAGAGAGCTGGGGTTGTTCAGTCTGGAGAGGAGAAGACTCCGGGGAGACCTTAGAGCAAGCCTTCCAGTATCTGAAGGGAGCCTACAGGAAAGGTGGGGAGGGACTTCTTACAAGGGCATGTGGTGATAGGACGAGGGGTAGTGGCTTCAAACTGGAAGAGGGTAGATTTAGGTTAGATCTCAGAAGAAATTTTTCCCTGTGAGGGTGGTGAGACACTGGAACGGGTTGCCCAGAGAAGTTGTGGATCATCCATCCCTGGAGGTGTTCAAGGCCAGGCTGGATGGGGCTTTGAGCAACCTGGTCTGGTGGGAGGTGTCCCTGCCCATGGCAGGGAGTTGGAACTAGATGGTCTTCCAACCTAAACCACTGTGATTATAAACAGTTAAGAATCTTTAGTATTTATGACATTACCAATTTAATTTATCCCATGTCTGGTACTTAAATGACAAAAAGACAACAATAATCCACGCTAATTGGAGCCTTCAGTCCGATGAGGGTCACTTTGCCCCCATGCAGCAGATCCCGCAGTCGGAGCCGGGCTCCCCCCGGTCCCTGGGGGGACACTGGGGCTCCAACACCCCTTTGGGAAGGAATTCCGCCTACAGACACCAGGCCGCCCTGTCGGCCCTCATTCCTGTGGCGGTGAGCAACTTAACGACGCTGAAAGGCTGATAACCCACATAAAAACACATACGCCAGCGGGTATTTTGAAGGTTTCCTCGTCACCAGCTGGTGACACCCGAAGGAAGCCCCCGGGTCACCGCTACCGGCACTGGCTGCTCCGGAGCCGGTGCCCAGCACCTCTGAATCGGCCAGAAAAGATAAAATACGTTAGGGGCAGCGGCCGACAGTCGCCGAGCGACTCCGTGCCGAGGAGGAGCACCCACGCAGGGGCTACTCGGGCTGCTCCCGCACGGCAACATGGCGTCCCCGCGCCGGGGCGGGAGGCAACGCGCATGCGCGAAACCGCCCTCACCGCCTCCACCGCCCGGCGGGAAGCGCCGTGGCGTCCTGACGTCAGATGCGCGGTCCCCCGGCAACGGCCGGACGTCGCGAGGCCGCCAGGAACCCGGAAGCGGCGGGCGAATAGGAGCGAGTGGCGCAGCCAGCGGGGCGGGCTCGGCGCGCGGAGGGCAGCGGCGGCAAAGTAGTCCGGCGTGGGGGGGGGGCCAGCGTCCGGTTGGCTGTGGTGCGGTCGGCGCTCGGCGCAGCGCGGGGGGAGCCTCGGGCCTGTCGGCGTGTCGAGACTGCGCGGCCGCACGGCGCAGCCGGGGAGATGGCGGCGGACAAGGCTGCAGGTGAGTGCGGGGGGAGCTGCCGCGGCCGACCCTGTTCGCCCGTGGCCTGGGCCGCCGGGTGCGGAGGGATACGCTCCCGCGCGGGGGGCGGCGAGTGCCGGTACGTCGCGGACGGAAGGAGAAAGGGAGGCCTGTCCGGCTCTGTGCTCTTTCCTTCCGCCGAGGAAGAAGTGTCTCTGGGGCGGCGGGGCTGCGGGTGGCCGGGGTGGCCGGTGTGAGGTGCTGGCGAGGCCCGCCGCCTGTGGGCCAGTGTCCGGGCGTGTTGGCGGCGGGGCCGGGGCCTTCCGTGCCCTCGGCGAGGGGGGCTGAGCCGTTGCACCCGCCTGGCCTGGAAGGGCTCCGTGGGGAGGGCGTTACGGGCCCATTGGCCGGGGTAGGTGTCTCCCGGAGCTCCGTAACGGCTACAGAAGTTGAGCTTCTGGGTTAGTTTATTAAACTGGGACGTTCGGAAGGCGCTGGGAAGATCCGAACGCTTCGTGTTGCCACTGAATCTCTGGAGTTCAGTCAGGTTTCCTCTGAGTTGCCGCTTTGGTTTTAGGGGATGAGGGGGTCTTTCCTAAACTCCGACCTGAAAGGACACTGTAGGGAGAAATCACTGAAATTAAAACATAGATGATCTTCTGGTAAACACCCCAAACAAACCTCAAATACGGCTGCTGCGTAACTCGTTAGCATTGATAAGCTAGTGCTCGTCCATCTCCCGTAAGAATACCCTTCATGGAAGGAGTCCTCTTTGCAGGAAAGGTCCTTCCCTCAGATGGCAGCTCAGTGGGGACAGGGAAGAGGGCGATGTGGAGGAAAGCCAAAGGGATCTTTTGGGGGTTTTTGAGTTGGTTTTCTGTGGTGGGAGCATTATTTAAGATCATGTCAAGCTTTTTTTCTCTGGATGCTAAATTTGAAACTCCTCAGTGTCTGAAAAGGACTGTGGGGAAAAGTTAGTGTACTATACTGAGTGATGCGTACTAAACTGCCCTGTGTTTATTTATAAGCATTGTAAGTGTCTCCTCAACTACAAAGAAAAAAAGAATTCTCAGTAAGTTTTTTCTGGTGGGTTTTTTTTTTTTTTTTTTTGTTGTTCTTGGCATTGTTGAAGGAACTTTTCAGTTATACTTTCTTAAAAGGAAAATATGTGCCCAAATGAATCAACGACATGAGCTATGGCAAGATTTTCTACACACTGTACTTGTTCATAGCAGTGAGTTGCAAATAACTTTCCACTAAGAAGTGTTTGCTTTTTGTTGTACAGCATTGAAGAAGTCTTTTATATTTATACTATAGTGTATAGTAGTGCAGTGCTGCTTAGAAAAATGTAGTCTTGGTGCCACAAACTGTCATTATCTTATAAAGGCTGAACACTCTGGCTGGTCTTCATACCCTTCAAAATGCTTTTGGAGCAAGAGCCATGTGATAGATTCCTCCCCTTCCAAGGAAGAGATTATCCCTCTGCCTGTAGAGTTTGGAAATAAAAGATAATTCCAGAGATGCTCTGGTATTCATCAGCACAGTTCATGCAAGATGCAATTTACAGGGCCTAAGAACAAGAGAGCTCAGGAAGAGCAGTCCTTGGAGATATGGAGAACAGGTGTGAGAAGGATAACGATTGCAGTCACTCTCCAGGTGTCTTCATGTATGTGGGAGATGTCTTGTTGCTTACATGATGTGGCAGCAAGCTGATGAGGAGAGTCATTTGCACCCTTTCCAGGTGGCAGTTTCATGCTTTTTCTCTTTCTCTTCTCATGGAGCCAGTTTTCCCAAAGTTCTGCTGTCCACCATGATGTAACTCCTGCAGTAGGAACAACTGCCTGCTTGTGCAAAGCAAACAAGCCTCCGCGACGTAGTGTTTTTGTTGCTCAGCCCCAGGACTGCTAACTAGGAAGATAACCTCCTGACTTGCTTCTTTAACTTCAGACTCAGTGCAGCAGCTTCCTCCAGATCAAAATCTGAGCAGCTGAATTTTACATCCTTTTCCAGGTTGCCCCTTTTGCCCCGCATCACTAGCGTGACAAGTGTTAGGTTTATAGTTGCTATGTACTTGTAAAAGTTGGACAAAATGAAAAGTTAAACAAGCAGGTCTGTGTGGAAATACAATTTGCAGAGATAAATCAAGTCCTGTCATTTGCAAAGCAGAGGATCTGCATTGTTTCTGGTATTTCAGCTGGTAATTGTGCTACTGTATGGATCAGAGCATGTCGGTAGTGAGTGGTGTGCGTGTGTTACTGGCACCACTTGCTTCTGCAAGAATGCTGAAAGTGACTAGACCTGAGTGAGCAAGTGGCGTGCTGTGTATTTTGCCAGGGAACAGCACACCTACCTGTTTCATTTTCAAATGCTTCAAGAAATATAGAAGTAATATTTTTATTTGCAAGCACTAGGTAGCCATTTGCAGCCAAGAGAGCAAGACTACTTTTTTCTCCCCCCCGTTTAGGTGGAATTGGAGGGTTCTTTTCAGTGTCTTGCACTAACCAGCATTTAGGTGATTCTTGTCTGTGAGATCCATTGATAGTTAGGATCAACTGAAGCAGTAGATCCTGGTTTAAATAAATGGCAGGATTGCAGTAGATTAGAAGGACCTTTAGCTCTTTAACAGGTTTCAAGCGTGCTTGGGCAGAAAGGGTAGAGAGTAGCCAAAGTGGGTTTTTTTCAAAGGAAAGAGCTGTGCTGTGAATTACACCAGCTGGACTTTAGTTTTATTCTTTCTTGATAAGCTTCCAGGTCAGGTTTTGCAAACTTGCTTTGTTTACTGAGTCATAGTAGGTGCAGTTGATCAGATTACAGCCATAAAACTGACTTTATAGGAGAAGGGACAACTCTGTTTTTGCTTGAAGTGGTCCCCAGTTTAATTTTGGATGTTTTTTTAACGTACCAGCAGACTTAGAGACACAGTGAAATCTGTAAACCTGTCCTGATTTTTCCCAAGGAAATACATCAAACAGCTATATAAACGGTGCTTTTATTGCACAACTCAGACAACAGTTTGTCTGGTTCATTCTTCACTTAACTGAAAACATTTTCCTTCAGGATTCAGACTTCCATAAGCCCACCTTCATTTGAGATGCTTGTTTTACGGACTTGCATACAATGGCAGTACCAGTAACACACTCAGTAGGTGATGACACTCTGTATGTGAGGAACCTCTAGACCAGACCGAGTGTTATCAAATTCAAAAGTTTGAGAGTCCCAAGTCTTCACACTATGGCTATTTTTACTAGCATAATCTGAAAAGCAAGCTGAGCAAGTAAAGCAGATAACATAACTTTTAGCATGAAAGATGTGTTTGCTTATTTGCTGCTGTTTTAGAGATCCTTGGAGGGTAATAGCTTTCTGTCCACCTGTATAACTGCAAGATTTAGAGCAGGAACAGATCTATTCTTTATTTAGCTTGAAGGAGAGGTGCTTCTTGTTTCTTTTCTCTTTTCCCGCAGAAAACCTTGGCACATCAAAAGTTTTCTGAGCTGTTTCGTGTTTTAGTTTTCTCTCCTGCCTTTCCCTTTCAAGGAAAGGCACTGCAAGTGGTGTTGATGAATGCCTTATGTGCAGTCAGATTTTATAGCAGGTGCATGGAGTTCTGCAGCCCCTTGAGGATCCCTCCAGAGTACTGAAACTGCTGAATTCTGAATTTTATCTAAATCACAGTGGGATACTTTGTAACTCACGGGTGTAAGATTGTTGAGATTTTAAAATCTGAACTTTGTTGGCATCTTGATGCAGGATGAAAGTCACAGCCAAATATTTACAGTTCTTGCTCAAATGTGTTATTGCATAGGGCAATGGAAGGGATCTTGCTATCTTCCCAGGAACAAGCAAAAACTATGAGTAGATTACTAAGTCTGCTTTATTCCTGCTGTGGATGTTAATTGATGAATCTTCTGAGGTTTGGCTGCCCCTTACTCTTGTCTGTTGTATATTTTTAAATTTTCGTAGTCAGTAGAAGATGATGCAGATATATTGGCGATGATGGGGAATGGATTTTGCAGTGGAGTTCACAGATAAGTGTTTTCATTGGTTCAAAGTGGAAAAAAAAAAAAAGCTGAGTTCACATTGCATCTGTGAATTCTAGGGGAAAGAAAGAAAACAGTAAATTTACAAAGCCTACCTAGCCTATTAAGATAGCAAAAAGTAGGGTAGAGCAAAGCTTTCACTCTGAAATTCAAGAAATTATTTTCTGCAAAAGTGGAAACCCTTGCTGGTTTATGAAGTCTTTGTCTCAAAAACATTAAATGATTTTTGTGTGTTCTAGCACAAGAGTATATGTTTCTATAAGTGGTGGTTGTGTGGTGGTTTTGGGTTGGGTTTTTTTTTCCTCCAGTAGTTTGTGTTCAGTACAGGGAAGGGTTTGGTGGGCTTTTTTTCAGCTTTGACATGGAATGTCTGTACTGTGGTTTATAATGCAGCTTCACTGAATTCTTAATTATATGATGGCAAAAGGGTTCAGTAGACTTCTTTCTGAAAAATATGCTCAATGGGGACCAAAAGGTAAAACATTAGGAATTTTATGTCAAAGAAACTGAAGACAAGTAAGACCATATTATAGTGCTATATTAATGCTTAAAGGGGCCACCATCATAATTGCTACATGCTGTTCTTGGTGTCTTAATCTGGAAATGGATATAGTTTAGTTTTTTCTGGGGAAAACCCACATGATGCAGAATAAGCTGCCTGCTCACCTCAGAAGAGAGATGGTTCAAAGGAAGATCTGTAAGATCAGGAGTGAGACTGAAAAAGTGAATAGGCAGCATTTGCTTGTGTCTTGCAGTATAATCACTGGATAGCGTTTGATGGAGTTGTTGAAGAGTACAAAAGTATAGAGACTTTTAAAAGTATATATCAGGTCTGTCAGTGATTATTAACAATGATGGTTCTATTGCAGCCTTATATTTAGGGAGAGTTTTTCTTCCAAAGCAGGGAGCTGGGTGGAAGTTCCAGTGTTTGCTCTGTTTTTTATGTTGTTCCCTAAAGCATCCATTGCTTGCTGTTCAGGAAGCAGCACATGCGATGCATGGGTTTTTCATGTGTGGTACTTATTTTATGATGTGTGGCTGTCACTGCTAATTTTTGCACAAATAAAGACAATCCTAATATATGGTTGGAGCTTTAAAGATAAATCTAAAATGTATGCATTGACAGTAAACTTGCAGGATTTTAGTTATTGACTGAGCACAGTAATTTAGCTGGGATTATTACATTTGCATTTTATTGAGAGGAATTCACTAGGAGTATAGGGTAACTTGAGATATTTTAGTGTGGCAGGGAGACAGTGCTGCAGTTATCTGAAAAGTTACTTGTACCAGCAGGAGGATCTTGAGAACTGGAGGAAACAAAATTTTTAAGCTGAATAGCTGTCATGATATTTGCAAACTTTCTTGTAATCTTCTGTCCACTTTACAGATCAAGGTACTGAGAAACATGAAGGAGCAGGTACTTCTGGGATTACTGATCAGGAAAAAGAATTGTCGAGCAGTGCGTTACAAGCTTTTCTGGTAAGACAAAGCCAAACTCTGAGACTTTTAATTTACCACGTAACTGCTAAATGAGCTTATATAATTATTTTTCCTGTTTTCTTAGCACAGTTGCAAATCTGTTAGCGGGATATTCTATCAAAAGTAGCACATGTGTGTAAAGCCAGCACATGCGTTTTCTGTCTGCTATGATATGAGAAGACTGAAGGGAATATTTGAATAAAGTGCATAAGAGCACCTTTAATCTTGATTCTCAAAACTCAGTAGCCTTAAAAGCTATATGGTGAGTTAATTAGAAGAACGAGGCTGCTATTTTGTATCAGCATGATCTCTCTGAAGAATTAATCGCTTCAAGCTAAAAATGTTGTGCTGAAGGGTTTAAAGGAAATGCATGTTTAAAAAAAACAGCAAACAAACCTCTTTGATGTAGCATCTTGTTATATTCTTTCACAAAAAGCATTGTATACTGTTCTGTCACTTTATATTAAAACATATTCTTCAACACATAACACCTACAGGCAATATTTAGTGTTTTGTGTTTCTTGGAAGATTTTTTTGTATGTTTTATAAGTCAGGCACCAGGTCTTTCAGTTTGTTTCTTTCTTTGCAATGTCTCCTAATTTTATTTAGTGTAGCAAGTGACAGAAAGTATAATTTGATTTTCTTTCAATTGCTGTATCTCTATCTCTGCAGTGCCTTGCATAATTCAGTTTTGGATGTGTTAAATAGGTCAGGGGAAGAATTTAAGTACTGTCTTTTGAGATTCCTCCCTGTATATTTCATTCATTACTTTTATTTTGTATGGAATGTTGTTACATGAAGTGCATGTAGTTGGTCCTTAAACAGACTACTGCTGATGTTGTTCACTGATGTCCTTTTGAGTGCTTTCTAGCTCAATTAACTCTTTTTAAGTAACTTTTTCTCATTGGCATTTGATCCTGACAACTAAAGGCACACGGGAGGGTCATCTGTTTTCTACCTTGCCCACAGATCTATATGCCTAAGATACTTCTCATCTGCTGATGACTTCATCTTTAGTTTTATACTTGTCCAGTGTATCTTGTTTGTCTCATGATTATTTTTTTTCTTGGTTTAAGAACTCCCTAAGTTCACGGAGTTGTGAGGTGGTGACAGATGTGAGCAGAAATAATCTTGTGCCTTGTTTGCCAATTTTGCTTGCTATTGAGTTGCTGTAAATAGCTTTGTGGACTATCTCGCATGGTGCTTTATCATATTGCACTTCCAATTTCAGTCTTGATAGAATTATTATAGAATTGTCTATTATATTCTATATCCTGTCTAGTAGAGTGGAGTAAAGGACTGTTAGCTGAGGGCAAACATCACAGAATAAGCTGAGCATTTGAGGGTTCAAGATTTTTAGTCCAACTGTGGTTAGAAATCTTGTTGCTGTGATCTGAAAGCTACTCCTGTTGAAGAGAAGCTCTGAGCTTGAACACGTGAAGAAAACCACTGGGAGATGAACTGTCTCAATTAAAGAACATGCCAGCAGTTGAGTTGCAAGTCCTTGTGTTTATGCACATGATCAAGAGCAATCCATGCTCTTGATACTTTGAGTTGTGGAAATACTGCATATCAATGTCTTGCTACCCATCTCTGTAAATTGTATAACTGTACTTTCACAGGAGACTGAAGGAGCTGGGATGGTACTGTTGAGAGTAGCTGCAGAATGGCAACTTCCATGGGCAGAGCAGAAGGACCAGAGAGCCTTTGTGTGTTATCATTCTTCCCTTAATAGAGGAAGTTAGGCAGGAGCCCAGGAGAAGCTCCATGGAACAGCATTTAAAAAGGAGCAGGAAGTGGAGAGTGGTCGTGGTACTCAAGAGCATAGCTTTTGATTGTGAAGCGTTAACAGAGATGGAAACGAATCTGCTTATCTGAGTGACCAGATTGGAAGTAACCCTGATATGCAAGAGGTGAAGGTGATTTTTCCTGTATAGGAATTGAACAGTACAGAGTGAGGGATCACTTAGGCTTAACATAGTTGAAAGAGTCTGTAGTTCTCTTTCATTCCTCGGTGCTGCTGAATTCCTCCAGCACAAACACAGAAAAGACTAAAACTGAAAGCTGAAAGAGGTGAGGCATTCTGAAGTCCTTGCCTATTCCCAAGGTCTTCATTAAATCACATCTCAGAGGAGCATCATGCTTGCGTCCTAGTTTCTGTTTAGGCATGCTTAGATGATTGAGTACTTCATTCAACAGCTAAAACTTGTAAAAATATTAAATAAACCTGTACTGGGAAAGTGACACCCTCTTTTTCCGACGTGTCTTAAGCTGATTTCCATAAACTGAATTGTAACTCAGTCTCTCCAGATGATGTGAAGGATGAACATAAAATTATGGGCTGGGACCTCTGTAAGCAACTGCAGCAACTCAATGTACATATGATGGGGAAAGATTATGAAAACTGAGGAAATAAAGAACCTTGAAAGTGAAAATGATATGATGAAGAGAAATCGGAGTAACACTTTTCATGGAAACATCTTTTTATAATAATCAACTACTCCATTTGTCCTTCCTCCACAAAATTCTTTTTGAAGTTTGGATATGACCTCAACTTTTAGACTTACTTCTCATACATGTTAATCTGCAGAAATGAAGAAGTGTGTGTGTAGATGCTTAATTCGTTTCACTTGCTGTTGATAAAGGAAATACTACTTTTCTCTCTAAAGTTACAGAGGATACTTTCATTGAAACTTAGTCGGCTGGTATTTAAACTTTGTATCTTCTAATGCACGTTTCTGGTATGTGTGCAATTTCCAGGCGGGAAACTATGATACTTGTTTACAACACCTAAATACCCTTCAAGACATAAACAAAGATGACTACAAAATAACTTTGAATACGGCTGTTGCTGAGTTCTGTAAAAGTAACCAGACGACAACAGACAACTTGAGACAAACCCTTAACCAGCTGAAGAACCAGGTAATGCGAACATATCGAGATGGTACTTGATTTTGAGTACTATTAACGGTGACGAAATCTTCCAGTGAAATGGGAATAAAACTTCTGCCCCTTGCACCCTAGATTTAATAAAGGAATATGAATGTAACTTTAAACGCTCTGAGTCTATTTAATCATTTTCGACATTGATTTTATAGTTCTGTTTTTAGTTATTGTTGAAATTGATCTGAAGCTGAAACATTTCAGGAGATTATAACTGTAGGAACACCTGCTATATTCTTTCAATAGAAAGTTCCTTTTTGAACCTGAAATAGTTTTTGAAATAATAAAAAAGTGAAAATGTTACTTCACTACTCAATTGACAGCTTTCTATTTCAGCTGCAAAATTTTGCTGGATTTATGTGGAATAACAATAAAGTTTATTAGCTTATAACTCTTACTGACCTATTTTTAGACACATTAATACCTTTGGATTATTTTTTTAAAATAGTTGATGCTTTTTAAAATCATAGGAATTGAAAGTTTAATGAAATGAGTTCTTTTTTTTTAGGTCCACTCTGTTGTTGAAGAAATGGATGGTTTAGATGATGTTGAAAACAGTATGCTGTACTACAATCAAGCTGTTATTTTGTATCATCTGCGTCAGTATACTGAAGCTATATCAGTTGGGGAGAAGCTGTACCAGTTTATAGAGCCTTTCGGTATGTAGACAGAAGAGTTTTGATCATGTGGTAACTGCAGAAAGATCATTCAGTCTTTCTCACTGTTAGACAAGTGATTTGTAATTTGCCTAATATGGTTCTAAAAAAGTCAGTAGGTTTCATAATGAAGAATATGTTTTACTTATAACAAGCTCAACGATTGAGTTAGTGGGGAAGGTACTTCAGAGACATTTAGCAGGTGAGTATAATGAAACTGAAATGGATTTTTGACAACTTTAAAAGGTATTTATGTGAATAAAATGTACAAGCTAATTAAATGATTTAAGATCTAGTATTTTGAGTCATCATACAACTTAATGGGTGGGTGTGTATTTGTCAGGGCACTCACATTTTTAAATAACTGCATTAGGTCATACATAATTATATGTGCTACATCTGAATATGAAGTCTCCAACTTTTATGAGCTATTGCACCCTTTGTAGTGGAGTTGCCATACTTGTATGAAATAACTTCATAACCCTCGTTGAATTTTAGAGGTCACAAGGCTGAAGGATGTATGTGTGTGGGTCTCAATAAATTAAATGCTACTGTGTTTCTCCTTCAATTCCTCCCAGTTTTCAATCTGCCTATTTGGGACTTGTTCTGTGAAGGAAGCCAAGCAGAGGTGTGTTTCTGTGGAATCTTTTCAAGTTCTATGGGATTCTGCGTATACATACGGCTCCATCTGTCTGTTTAGACACTGTATCTTTGGTACTGATCAGCTTAGACCTATTCTCAAAATCTATAAACATGAAATACATGTTAAGCTGCGTTGAGTCTATGCTGTAACAGTGATGCTGTTTGAACGAATTACCTTTTCAGTATATATATGATATTGTGTAGGTCTCTGCATTTTTTTTTCTGATTTTAATATATTGATTTTGCTCATAATGTTGCATAGATGCACTTCGTGGTAACTTTTTTTTCTTCAGTCATGGTTGGAAGGATTGGTATTAGAGCTGTAAAATCATTTTAACTTCTTTGCTTTATATAGAAGAGAAGTTTGCCCAGGCTGTGTGCTTCTTGCTTGTAGACTTATACCTGCTAACTTACCAAGCTGAGAAAGCCTTGCATCTGCTTGCTGTTCTGGAAAAAATGATTTCACAGGGCAACAATAACAGCAAGAATGGAAAAAATGAGGTAAGCTTAAAATCATATGGATGCCACTAAGTCTTTACCAGAAGTATGCTCTAACTCAATCCAAAATTACTCTTTTAAAATCAGAAAGTAACGTATACATGTTAGTAACTGAGTTAATTGTATACAGCTGCTGTTTATTTCCTCTCTTTCACTCTTTTCTCCTACTACCAGGGAGCTAAGAAGTGTTTGTGAAGTCAGAGACTTGCACTGCAAGGACAGTTGTCTTCAGGGTCAAATATTCATGGTTTTCCTTGCTTGTCTTGGATTATGACCGTATGAGACCCTGAGTTTGAAAGGGAAGTGAGTGTCAGAGAGGAATTGCAGTTGTGTACCATAGTATGGGAAATGAAGCATCTTTTTTATATAGGATCTAAAAGTATGGGACATACTTTCAAATGAAATATTTGTTGTACATCTTTTGGAAAAATCAGTAGAATGAGTAGTGGCTTGGAAGTGAAAAGAGGGCACTTCAGTCTTTTCCCATTGATGGAATGTCACATTTAAGATAAAACATTTTATCTCCAAGTATATAATAATTCTACTGAAGAAAATATTACAGAGAGACTATAGAATGTGTGTATCATCATTCTGGGTAAGAGAATTCTTAGAATACCTCAATTGCGGACAAACATAGCGAAATACTAATGTTAATATAGAATTCTGTTCTTCGTAGGCTGTTGTGATTGTTAGTGGATTTTGACTGTTAAGCTCAAATTACAGTATTTGGGGGTGTGTGTATTTTTTTCTATTATTAAATTCTTATTTTTCCTGTGAGTTTGATGAAAATAGCTTATAAAAGAATCTGTAAATTGAATTTAAAAGGTGACTAATAGTAAAACTTCCTCTTTTTTTTTTTTTTGTTTGATACTCAGTCAGGTAATAATACAAATAAAGATTCCTCAAATCAAAAAGCTGAAAGTGGAGCTTTAATAGAAGTTGCTAAATCTAAGATACATCAGGTAAGTGTCTGTGTGTTATTTATTCAAGAACATCAGTTCAAGTTTTTCTTAAAACTGAGTGCCATCTGCTCCAATCTAGTTCAGCATGAATTATGATACTCTTGTCTCTCCTTGAATTTCATGTTGTAAAACAAAAGAGTGAATTTGTCTAGCTCTTCCTTTTTGTAAGATCCATGTACAGGAAAAACTGACCTAACATAAAAAAGAATCTATTTCACTCCCTGCAGTTTATCATAATTTTTTTTAAACGGCAGTTAGCTGCACTGACTTTATAACTATTAGATCTCCAATAGTCTAAATCGGCTGAGGTTTTATTTCACCATACTGTTCTGTGGAAAAATATGTGAAGAAACAAAACGCTTCTCTCTGAGCATTCGCTTATTGGTGTTTTCAGTTTAGTAGGTAAATGTCTGGAATTAAGAGGTTAGATTATTCCCGTTAGTTTGTCATTTTAAGTGCTAGTATCTGTGTTTGAATATAGACCATTGAACGAAATGTGCCTCTGCTTACTGTAAATACAAAGCCTATAAACTTGTTGAAAGTCTGAATAGAATTTCTTTTTTAGGAAGACTTTCTAAACAGCTTTTTGCCACCTATTTTTAAGATGTATATAAAATATTCAGTATTGAATCTCTAGATGTGGTTCATCTTGCAAACCTGCACAGGTTACTGCTTTTTATTGAACAAATTTAATTTTTAACAGTATAAGGTGAGAGCGTATATCCAGATGAAGTCACTAAAAGCATGCAAAAGGGAGATCAAGTCTGTTATGAATACAGCTGGGAATGTAAGTATTCTTAAGGCTATTGCTTTTCTAATCTAGATCTGTTGTCTATCTTAAAACTGAATTTGCTAACTTTCTTTACAAAGAATGGTCTTATTGAGAATCATTGTCTGAAATAAGGCTTTATGTAGTCAGTTGGGTTTGTAATCTCTTTTCTGCAAGTGTAATTAATGTAGAGTTTTCTTACCTGTGCTGATTTCAGTTGCTCAGAAAAATGCACTTTATTGTTAACAATACCAAAATAACAGTGAATCATTATATAATAAACATGTTTGGTTTGCTTTATAATTTAAGCAGCGCAAAACAAGTTTTAGTTTACTATAAACTAGTTACAGGTATTACAAACTTGTGATGTCATTGGTGGTTTAAACCAGTTCATAAAAGAAGAATTCTGGGATACGCATTATTTTTTTGTTTGGTGGTATTTTGTTTTTTGGGTTTTTTTTTTTGGTGAAATTTTTGGAGGCTTACCTCTTGCTAGAAAGCAGTTTCTTTTTTTACATAGGAGTTCTCAACTCAGAATTACATCCACCATCCCAGATAAATTCTACATTAACTGAGGAGCAGGGACTAGGAGGAGAGCGCTTCCCTTTTGTTGCTGGTCTCAACAGCTGCTAGTTTGACAGAAATCATTCTGGATCATGAGGTCTCTGTTGGCAGACCAGGAAGATCACGGCCCAGGAGGAAGTTGTTGAACTCCGCAGGGAGGGAAGCGTGGGGAGGAGTGTACTAGAAGACAGGTTGGAGAAAGATCCTCTTAAACAAAAAGAGGATCTTCTGCACTTAGCCATTGCCGTGACAGAGTTCTCTAGAATAATGTTGGGTTTTAGAGCAGTAACAAAGAATGTGCAGTGTTGTATGCAGTTCAGAGGAGGGGAGTGTTAATCATGTGCTCAACAAAGAAATGCTACTTCTTAAAAGTACTAGGGTCTAAACCTATATATTTTTAAATGGTAGCAGAGGCAAGCCATTTGTGGAGTGATTTAGCACTAGAACTAGAAATCATAAAACAAGAGGTGATTAACTATTGTTTTCTCCTTCACAGTCAGCTCCTTCTCTCTTTCTTAAGAGCAATTTTGAATATTTGAGGGGCAATTACCGTAAAGCAGTCAAACTCTTAAACAGTGCAAACATTGCTGAACATCCAGGCTTCATGAAAACAGGTAAAATAGAAAAGCTTCATCCTGCAAGTATTTAAATGTGTAGTATAACTGGACTACTCGTTAATATTACTTTTAAGCATATTAATGATTACTTAAGGGAGTAGGCCCTGAATGTCATGGGTTTATATGCTGGATGTGTTTTCATCTTTCTTGTCCTCCCTCACGTAACACTGTTGTGTTTTTCATTGAACGTTCTTCTTGACAACGCAGCGGTTGTCTATGAAAATGGATTTGTGAAGGTGTCAATGTAATATTTGCAAGGCTCATACTTGGGTCTCAAAATCAAGACATGAAACAAAAGACAATGTTCTAGATCTAGAAATGAGATTTCAGATTGTACTCAGGATACCATAGCAGTTGAAATGATGATTGTGGGGGGAAATGCAAATGTTTCATGAAGTGTTAAGGTTTGACTTCTGTGGTATGCCATTTTAAGTTACTTTTATATCTGGAAAGTGTATATGTGTAGACATGCGCAGAAATATAACAGCACATAAATATGTATAATCTTTTAGATATACAAGTTACTTATATATGCTGTGTTTATATACACTCACTGTATATGTATTGAAATATATTTGAGATTTTAGTTGACTTTAAAACATCAATTGACAAATACAGAGAGAAAGCTGTCTTGTGTCAATAAAGAGTTAGAGTTTAAAAAATTACTTGTACTGTAAAACTACCGAATTTCTTTACTACTTTGTTCGATGCTGTTTTTATGATAGTTCTCTGAATTTCTTGTGCTGTAAGATCTTTTATCTAGTAGGTATTGATGCATAGATTGCAATTAGATGACGGAAGTCACAGGGTTGGCCCTCTGAGTAAATTTTTTAAACTTCTGCATTTACAGATAAGTTTTATAGAAAACATTCCAAATATTTGCCAGAATGCCTATTCTGCCATGTTTTGACACTTCTTTGGAGTTTACTGTAACTTATTTCTGACAGGTTTTATGCTTAAAATTCTCTTTATAACTTAAAATTTCTGGAAAGTTTTATTTTGATATAATTTTTTTTTTTTGCACAGCAGAATGTTCACTTAATAGTCTTCTTAGGTTATGATTAAAATAATGCCTGGTTACTTTGTTAATGGTCAGTTTCTTGGTTGTTTGGATTTTTAGTTTGCCTTTTTTTTTTTCTTTTTTATCAATGGTAACCCTGTAAACCCTCAATTACCAGCAGATAAATCAAAAGTTTATTTTTCTGTTCTTTTCTATTTAGAAGGAATTTCTTACTTTGTTACTTGAACATGATATATTTAGGAAGGAGTGCATTTCCTGTTTGTGTGGTTAGGTTGACGTGTTTGTTTATTTTATAAAATTATTTGATAATTTCCTTTTTACAAGAGAAAACGTCAAGTGCTTGCATGCTAAGTTCTGTGAAACCCTCCAGGTGAACTTACTTCACTTGCAATCTGTCAAATTGGCTTTATACCCGGCTCTCCTAGAATACGGTGCTCAAGATCTGGAAATCTGTGGCTGCTTATATATATATATTGGTCCTTCCAGGTCAACTGTCCAAGAGAACTAGAATGGTATACAGAAATGTAGGTTATTAAAATGCTTCTGAGGCAGGGATGTAACTGCATCTCACTGAAGAACATTTAATAGACTACCATAATATACTGACCCATGAGAGAGCGGTGGGAGCATTTTATGGGCTCAGTGACGTTTTTCAGTTTCTTGGTCTTTTGTGTTCTCTCAGGTGAATGCTTAAGGTGTATGTTCTGGAACAATCTTGGCTGCATCCATTTTGCAATGGGAAAGCACAATTTAGGAATTTTTTACTTTAAAAAAGCCTTGCAAGAGAACGATAATGCGTGTGCGCAGCTAGGAACAAGCAGCTCAGATCCAGGTAAGACTTTTAAGAGATGAAAACAGATGGTGGAAGAGGGGTGGATGAATCAAGAAAATAAAGGATAGAAGCTTTCAGTAATTATATAAGCAAAATTCCTGTTCCATCTCTTTGCAGGGGACAGGATAAGGAGGGTGAGAGTTTTAATTGTAACTTGATTTCAGACTATAGTTGCTGTTGCCAGAAATAGATGATGATGATGAAATATATTCTTTTTTTGCTGTTTTCTTTGACGTGCCATGGGGCTGGGGCAATTACTTCTGTCTCCTTTATAATCTTTGACCGTCAGTCGGGGGGTTATATTACAAAATAAAGTCTCTGTGAACTATTATGCATCATTAAAGTTATTTATAGTCCTGCCTATATGCTACCTGTAGGTAGAATCATCTTGAAGGACTTGGAAGATATAGAAAATGTGGAGTGCAATACTATTAAATTAGCATTTGGAAGATAGTGTGTTTCTCAAAATTTCTTACTGAACAATTCCCATACTTGTATGAGAAATGTGTATCTATTGTTTAGTTTTATGGTTAGTTTTAGCCATCTCCTTTTGTTTTTAAGTATACAAAAGGCAAGAAAATGAATATTATAATGTTTTCTTGCTTTGATTAATAATACTTAAGGTTTCTTTCTCTTCCAAGTAAATTATTTCATGATGAAGTGATATTTTTTCATTTCTTGTTTCTTTAAAATCTAGTTACTATCAAGCATTTTATTGCTTTTCCCTATTCCTCTGCTGGTCCTGTACCTAAGTGCAGTCTTAGGTGCCAGTGTGAAGACACAAAATGTTTTATGCTTGTTAACAGCAAAGTGGTTTTCTTCTGGAATCTGTATGAGTAACAAAGATGTATATTCTCACACTATTATTATCACAGAATCACAGAATCACCTAGGTTGGAAGGGACCTTTTAAGATCATCTAGTCCAACCGATTAAACAAACAAACAAACAAAAAAAAAACCACACACACACACAAAAAAACAAACAAACAAAAAAAAAAACAACAAAAAAAAAACCACACACAAAAAAAACCCACTAACCACCAAACCCAACAAAAAAAACCAAACAAAAAAACACACACAAAACACCACCCAACACTAATCCATATCCCTGAGCACTATGTCAACTCCTCTCTTGAATACCTCCAGGGATGGTGCCTCAACCACTTTCCTGGGCAGCCCATTCCAATGTCTGACAACCCTTTCAGTAAAGAAATATTTCCTAATATCTAACCTGAACCTCCCCTGGCGTAACTTGAAGCCATTGCCCCTTGTCCTATCATCTGTAACTTGGGAGAAGAGACCGACCCCCGCCTTATTATGTAACATTTAGCTTGCATGACAAGGAACTTAAATGGTTAGCATTTAACGTACTTCAGTCTTTATTAAGAATACAATTAATTTGTCTTTTGTATCTGGAATTTCTGCAGTTAAAGGGATTTTTGGTAGTTTTTGGGTGTTACCCACAGCTTCCCTCTTCTTCCCAGAGTTATGTTTTTGGCTCTCTTGAGCTGCACATCCAATGTGATGTAATCCTTTTCTGCAGGTAAAAAATTTTCAGGGAGACCCATGTGTACGCTACTGACTAACAAACGGTATGAGTTGCTCTACAATTGTGGAATTCAGCTGTTGCATATTGGGAGGCCCTTGGCTGCCTTTGAATGCCTGATTGAGGCAGTCCAGGTTTATCACTCAAACCCTCGTCTTTGGCTGAGAATAGCAGAATGCTGCATTGCTGCCAATAAAGGGGTAAGTAGATTTGCAAATTCCTTATTTTGATTGTAGTTACGAAATGAATGGGTAATCCTGAATTGATTTGAAGCACATAATATTTCTCCAAGTCATCTGATGGTTTACCTTACTTTGTCTTGAAATAATTTTAGAAATAAACATAAAGATATTTTTTGTAAATAAGCTTGTGTTATTCTCTAATGAAGCATCACTTTGTAACAGGAAGCAATATGTTCTTTCTGTAGTGAGTACTCTTTACTAAAAATGTAGATACTACCATTAATAGTTTGACATGATATTCATGGATATTTTATGGTGCCTCAGCTTTCCACAGTCATTTCATACTGGTTGCAAAATCCTGGGGTTTAGGTATAATTATAACATATATTTTATATGGGTTTTGTGTGTGTGTGTATATATATAGAGAGAGAGAGAGAAAACCACCACCACCAGAACAACCCCTTTAAGTAATTCTGTCTTTTTTTTGTGTGAACAGAAGAATTAAACTTGCTCAAGATATTTTCTCTGTACTTCAAAGTATTTCTGTTCCTGCTTGCAGAAATAGTAAGGCGAGATTGGAGTCAGTGACCATTTGTAGTATCTAAGGAAGGAAATTTTTGGGGCTGCTCTTGGAGGTTTGATACTCACTTTGAGGTCTGATGCACAGAAACAACTTTTGTTGCTAATACTTTGAGGTGAAAGGGTTGTTTTTCTTTTTTTTTTTAACTTTTGGCTGAAACATCTTGAATTTTTAGGTTTAGACTCTAGAAATTGCATTACTGCTTCTGAAACAACAAAGTTCTAGCTTAAATTTTAGCTGGAGTAGTAGGAGAAAACATACATTTATCCAGTAGAGATCCTTTGCCTCTATGGCTGAAAGGATGTTGCTACTGTTTTAGCAGACAGTAAGGTTAGTCTTTTGATGTTTTAATGAATGTGGTTATTGGATCCGACTGGTGAAAAATCTTGTTTAAAATCAAAATATAGCACCATGTCCTAAACTTTACTGGAAGATGCAAAGACTCTTGTAGAGGACTAGTAAAATATTTGGTTAAAGAGAAGCTTTCTTCCTGGCATAATGTTCTTGATTATTTACAGTTTTCTTGATGTACAACTGATATAAACTCCTTAAACTTCTTTTTTAATTCTGTCTACTGTAAATCCACTATCGAAATTCAGATGTCACTCCATTTTATAGGACTAAGCTGGATGAAGATAACAAGATGTGCTCTGATTTCCACTGAAGTCTTTGCACATGATCTTCCTTCTCTTCATGGAGCCAAAACTCATAAAAAGCTTTGTTTTTTCCTCACTGAATAGCTGCTAGAGGTTGAGAGGGTGAGAGACTGTAGCGTGGGTAGCCTGTAAGTGACATAGGCTGAGGAAGCCGAGATCAGCCTTTCCCATCCTGAAGGAGTGGTGACCACAGCTGCTGGGAAGCTGAATCCCAAACTGCCGAGACCTGTCATTCCTCTGCGGGCAAAGTTTGTGAAAACCTGCTGAGAGCAGATGTATTGCATGTCCAATGGGGCATCTTGGTTTCAACCTCTTGATCCATGTCTGTTTAGGATAAGACCCTATGTTACAATTCAGAGGGATGGGGACAGGGTCATTCGTTCTTAGAACAGAAAACTGCACCAAAATAGTACATCTGTGAAATTAAGATACTGTGCTTGGTTCCTTATGAAACTGTAATTCTCCCCTCGTGTGTGGGCCTTATGATGTAATCTATAATTGCATGATCCCATGCAGTTATTTCCACAGCATGTCCGTTTCACAGTGCATGGGATGGGTGGGATGAATTGAACAAATGGCTATATTCACTCTATTCACCCCCACCCCCCGAATTCTCTGTTTTCCCTCTCTGGGTGGCCTCTGCGCCTTTATTTACTGCACAGTATCCAAATCCTTCCAAATGCAAAATTTGTAACTTTTCCCTTGGGAATTTTAATGGTGCTGACTATTTTGGTATCTCTATTTCAGAAAATTTAAGATATTCAGAGCTTTATAGGAGAGGTTTGATTATATCCCCATTTCACAGGCACAGCACTCAAGTTTCAAGAGTGTTGGGTCAAAAAGGGAGTGACTTTGATTGTGTAAGTGCTAGCTGTTGTCAGATAGTTCTGAGTACTTAGTTTTACAAAGCACAGCGAATGCAGGAAGAACAGCTTTCTTCATACTCATTTTGCAATTTTCTGTGTCTATCCTAATAGTTACAAGTCACATATAGATAAAGAAGACACAGCTAATCGATCATCTCTAGTGGAAAGCTGGCTGTGAGGGACTGGATTAGCATAGGTTTTGTGGCAAAAAACAAAGCTAGGATTCTGTTTAGAAGGACGATGTCTCACAGTCTGAAAAAGGGAAATATAGACCCTTACAGGGCACTTCTTTATTTACTGCAGGCTTGCCAAAGCAGTAGATGATGTCAGGCTCCTTAAGCCTGGCCTTCCTCCTGCTACAGTGGGGATGTTGTGTGGTGTACCAGAGGGATTGAATTCATGTCACAAAAACAGCGTGCTGTTTCCTAAATTTGTAAACTTACAAGAAAAAAAATTAACTTTGGATACTGTTAATATTAAAAGCAAAGGGGAAATGTCTTTAAATTATAAGACTTGCAACATGACAAGTGAGGCCCTAAAATCAACAGTATGTTTAATTTGACCTTGTAACTCCATTTGCAATAATCTTGCTTGATATCTAAGTATCGATTCATATTTATACTCTGAACGTGATACAGAAAAGTATTTTGATTTATAAAATATAGATGGAAGATGATTCCCTTTCTGCAGTTTTTTTAACACCTTTTCCAAAATAATGTGCTTTGTTTCCAAACTTATTGCATGCAATTTTTTATTTGACAGTAAATGCCATTATAATGTCAATATTCTTCTTCACAATAGATTCTGATAAATTTTCTGGAAAGCGATAGCTATTTAAATTGCAGATTTAGGATAAGTTTTTTCCTTACAAGTGCAACTTTTCATCACTAACTTTACTTAGCAACAAAGTTGTGAAGATGGCTTATGGTAAAATAAACAAACTCCAGTAAATATGGTGCAGAGATAATTCTTGGGACTGACAGGGTGCTTTAAGTTCATTTGACCCTCAGAACATCTGCATACTCAAAAATCTGTTAATTTATTTAACTTTGCATATGTTGTGGTTCAGCTGCATGCTCCCCTTGGAACGATTTGAGAGCAGCTTTTTCAGAGAGCATTTGGAATGCTGTGTAAGCAGGGAGAGAAGACGGCAGGTGTTACAGTGCCAATTCTGAATATTATTTGATTTCTCTTTAGATATCCTAGCAGTTCTCTTAATACGACTTGGTTCATTGTTCTTTTGCTTTCAGAACGGAGGAGAAACTAGGTCAGTAGGCTATCAGACAAGCTGTCAGGACTAATCTGTGGTTACACTGTGTGCAGTAAAATCCCTCTGCAATACAAAGACAATAGAAGGTGCCTGAACCTTTGTGATATTTAAGATTTAAAACTCTACTCATATAAACTATTAATTCTTACATTTTAGCAGGATTCAAAGTCTTCCAGCTTTTACTTATTTTATCAAGCTGTTGTTCAGCAGCCTTGGTATTTTAGTCTTTTTTTTTTTTCCTTTTAGACATCAGAACAAGAGACTAAAGGTCTTCCCAGCAAAAAGGGAATTGTGCAATCTATAGTAGGTCAAGGCTACCACCGTAAGATAGTCCTAGCATCCCAGTCAATACAGAATGTCGTTTATAAGTAAGTATCTTTTCCATGGGCTCTATATTTTTTTATCTTACCTTTGTTAAGGATACATATCTGTTTATCAGGAGGCTTTAAAACTGCCATGGAATAACTGTACATTTTGGAATTATTAATGTAGTGAAGAGAGAGGCATGTGAAAATGATGAGTCTTACTTGAATGTCACTTGGATGCCTTCTCTATGATGGCCAGCAGAGGGCTTAACTGTGTATTCGTTGTGACTAAGGAGGCCATTAAAGCTTAAAAGTTATTTATCTGAAACTTGTATTTCCAGTTAGCTAAATCTGTCCGCTTTTTCTCTTAAAGATACATATTTCAGTAATCCACTCTAGAAAAGTGCTGAAAATATAGTTGATCTGTCATAAAACTTCAGGAAGCAAAGTAAAGAGAAACTTCTTGTCATTACATAGTTGAATCTGCTCATTGTATGTGGGCATCGTGGTGTACTTTCCATATATAAGAATAGCAAGATACATATGTCTTCATAAATTAAACGTGTTATATTAAAACATGATTTAAATTTTTTAGGTAAAGTTTTCTCTGGAATCAGATCTTTCTGGAGCTCTGTTTTTAGTTTTTTTTTTTTAATTTAGTAGGATTGCTACTCATTGGTTAACTTCTGTGTCTCTTTAAGTGATGGGCAGTCCTCAGCAATACCTGTAGCCAGTATGGAATTTGCAGCGATTTGTCTAAGAAATGCCTTGCTGCTACTGCCAGAAGATCAGCAGGAGCCAAAGCAGGAAAATGGATCTAAAACTAGTAGCCAGCTGGGGGGAAATACAGAAAACAGTGAAAGCAGTGAAGCATGCAGGTAAACAGAATTGCATGTAAACCTTTCTTTATGTCCACAGTAATTCTGGGCTGACAGTCTGTGTCTGCTACCTGTGCTGTTTGGCCAGCAGAAAAAAAAATGTAAATTCTCAGCAGTGTTGGGATATCCAAGGAAATTTAGTTGCTTGTTGTTTTAATTGCTGGTATGCTAATTTAAGAAAATACCCAGTTGATTCCTACCAGTCCTAACAACCTTAATAAATTAGACAGTGAAATTCTTTTTTTTCCCTCTGGCCATCTTATTTTCTTTGCTGCAAATGTTATGTTTTCCCACACCCTCCTGCAGTGCATATTGGTATTTTTCTAATTGTAAGTGAAGTTTCAGATGTTACAGTGATTCTGTGTACATGTGTGTGCGCATGTGCACCACCAGGTACTTGATTCAATGTATAAATGTCTAGCAATTCAGTAGTAAGCATTTCCCTGTGATCAGATCCAACATTCGTCAGCCCTAGTATGCTTTGTTGTGTTTGTTTTAGACTAGAAACGGGAAATTATATTTAGAAGGTAAGTAGGAACGCAGCACAGAGCTATTCCTTAATAAATTGCATGTTACAAAAAAGAGTTTAAGAAAAATCTCTTTTCTTCTCCTTAAAGCTTCAGAAAAACTTGTAGACAATATATGTCAAATGTTAAATAGCAGAAAGGTGTCTTAATTTTTTGTGTTGATCCTGATGTTTTCCGAACTTCATTTTGAAGAGTAACTTTGTTGGCTCTAGACTGTACTTTCATTAATGACCATTTTGAGAAAGGAAGAGTTACAATAACTAATCTGGAAAAAGTGTCTGTGCTAGAACTTGAACTACTTAGAGTAATGAAAAAACACGTTTTTGTCAGACCCAAGTACAGATGAATTTTAAGAAGATAAGATCCTTTTGTCACACGGCAAGATTTACTGCACATACGCTGTGCTGCGCAGGCACAAGGTGCATCCCCACATGTTCTGAGGTTGCCTGGGAGAGGCTGGGGCTGGGTGTTGGTGGCTGCTACTGCTACAACAGTATTTGAAGGCTATTCTCTGTAACCCTTTTTTTCCCCCAATGGCAGTCTTTCCTGTCAAGTGACCAAATAATGTATAAACTTTTGAGGTGGGAAGAGGTGTTTCTTTTTCACTTATCAAGGTTAGAGGTTGTGAACTAACCTCCCCTGGCAACCTGTATGCAGCCCATTGAGGTGAAGCTCTTCTAGTTTAAGCAAGACTTCTATTTTAAGCTTATGGAGCCCACTGAATGGCAGTGATGAAAACAACATGGTGGCCCTTACTCAGACAAGACCTCCTTTTTTTTTTTAATTTTGTTTTGGAGTTTGTTTTTTGTTTTTGTAGGAGTGAGGAAAGGAAAATATGCCCTGTATGGGAAGATCCTTTACTGCCTTCTGCTTTCAAAACCAGATTCTTTTTCTGCTTAAAAAAAATATTAAAGACTCCCTTATATCTCTCAGTGGTCACTGCCAGTTTCAAAATGTCCAGCAACAAAGGCTGTTCTTCAGTTTGTGTGTCACATTCTGAAAGGTTCTCTAAGGATTTGTTCCTTCTGACATGGGATCCTCTGCAAGAGAACATTGGAAGATAGAAGGCAGTTGAAGAAAATCACGCTAATTGAACAGGATGGTTTTGAAGCAAATCCCACTAATTGCACAGGCTGACTCTCAGACAGATTCTGCTGTTATTCACAGGAAAACAATGAATACTTTCAGTGGTTAAGGGTATTTTTTAACCTAATTTTTGGCAAAGGCATGAGGTATATACACTACAGCAGTGTTGAGTACAGGTTTCCTTGGAGTCTGTTGCTATCTGTTTTGAAGGTCTAAGTTAGAGTTATCTTACCTGTTTGTAATAAACAGATATGAAACTACATCAATGAAAAAGTTCTTGTTAGGTGGACAGACTCAGTCTCAATTCTGATTTTTTGATCTGTTGTTTCTAACCCTCAGTGTCTCTCTCTGCCAAGGTGCAGCTGTTAACCTTCTCTTCAATTCTCATTCCAGAAGGTTGTTGCCTTTCAGCTTATTGGAGAACAAAGTTGCACACTTTTTAAGTAGAGCAAATACTTATTCCAAAAAAAAAGCCTAGTGTAACTTTAAGAAAGTGGAAATTTTTATTTATTTTTTTTAAAAAGTATTTTGAAATAAAGGCAGCTCGAAGTCAAAAGGAAGCTGGAGCACTGTGGATTATCTTTCTAGAATATTTAGGTAATTAGTTTTTAAAATGCCTAGGGAGAGAACTAGTTTACTGCTTTTCTTACAGGCTAAAAGAAGAGAGGCTACAAATGCAGCGAGTTCTGCATCTCTCCAGTTTCAAGTTCTTGTCCGACACCAAGCATAATAAATAGCTTGAGACTGTGGAGAATGGCGTGGGTGGTTTGGTCTGTCAGTCAAATCCTTCCCAGCAAATGTCCCCCTTCTTCCTTCTCAAATAGAATGGTTAGGATAAGAGCATATGCCTCAGGTTTTGCATAGTTTCATTTCCCTGTTTTTTAGGCAATAGAATTTTTCCTGTCCTTTTAAATGGAGTGTATAAATATCAGTGCTTATTGTGTATAGAATTTTTTAATTATTTATAGTCACTCCCTATAATTAATACACTGATTTTATTCTAGCAATAAAAGTCATGAAGGGGATAAATTCATTGCAGCTCCACCTTCTTCGCCTTTGAAGAAACAGGAATTAGAAAATTTAAGGTAAGTAAATAATATAAAATATCCACCACAAAATGAGCCCCCTCTTAAACTCTGCATTGATTCTGGAGTCATTGCTAGATTTTATTATTATTTTTTTTTTAGGTATTGCAATGTTGATTTTTAACTGTTAATCTAAGGATGCCTTTTTTCAAATGTGTGTGCTTCCTTTTTTCTGGGCTTTGAGTCTGAACAAATAGAAACCATCCAGAATGTCAATTCAGAAGGCAGATCAGTTTGTCTGATTCCACTCTTATTTGCTTGGCATTATATATTGGGCAAAACTAAAAAAAATCAAGTCCCATAAATTTACACAATTTTACACAATTTTAGACAAAACTAAAAACCTGACGATGGCTACTGTGATTGGTGGAAGGGGTGGAAATTACTGTATGGTGGTACCTTTTCCCTTTATAGCCTTGATAAGGTTAGTTTGGAATTCAGCCCCCACAACATTATGTGCTTGTTGGAGGGGGAGAAAAAATGGAAGTGGTAAAAGCAGCTATGCTGCTTTCAGATGAGAATGGTGCTCCTTGCAGCAGGAGTAAATTCTTAGTTTGCATAAAATAGAAAAATTGCTTCTGTCCAGGCGTTTGACTTCCTCACCATGGAAGAACATAGGTAAAATTTGACTGCAGTCTTTTTCATGTTCTCAAAGATCCTTAAACTACTTGTTCAGCAGCCTGAGTGCTCTCCACACAGAATAACTCCTACGTGTCTAAATAAGTATCATGTTATCTGGAACCTCTTTACTTTTCCCCAACAAGATTATCATTTGCTGGCAACATTAATTATTTCAGGTGGCTGCCAGCCTGTTGAAAATTTCTCTTACTATAAAGCTTGCACCTGCTTAGAAAAAAGAAATCTGTTTTAAGTTTCCATTATGGACAAAGCATACAGTAATTTCCCACTTAAACTCTTGGGTAAACACTCTGTTCCAGCCTAACCCCAGGTAACCTGTGTTTTCTAATGACCAGCTTAACCTTTACTTTGCTCCACTACATGTAGCAAATCTACCTGTATTCATTTAAAAGCAATTTAGCAGGAATATATGAGGAAACATTACTGAGACCTTGATTATTTATTCTGAAGTGGTACAAGAGTACGCTACTCGAAATAGAGAGCACTGGATTAAAAACAGTGATGTGGGTTGGTTGTGGTTTCTCCTTTTTTTTTTTTTCTCCTGACTGTTGAAAATGTGGTTGCCACATGTCAAAATGATAGTGTCACATTGTGATTTTTTTTTTTTTAAATACATAGTCTTTTATTTCACAATCAGCTGTTGTTATCTACTGATGAAACCTGACAACATGCCAGGAAAAACTTCCCAGTTTAGCAAGAATTACACTACTCCTTCTGGTAAAGAACATCATGTAAGGAAAGGAAAAGCATTGATTTATTTTTTTGTGATACTTCCTCTGGATTTAACCACCAAAGCACTAGATATCCCTAGAGAGTGATTCTACTAAAGCTATTTCTAAGTTTCTGCAGATAGCTGTGAAAAGCAAAATGCATTGCCTTCAAATGTTAGTATATTCCTGTAGTCTTGCTCACTAAGGAGCTAAGTGAGAAAATTAAAATTCTTGTCTAGTCAGGGAAAATTAAGCAAAAAACATTCTGAATGTTGTCAAGGATTATCCTGAGGAATAGGTGTCTATTCAATTCAGTCTTTCCCTGTTAAGTCACTGGACTGAAAAGCCTCTAATGCATCAAAACTGAAATGGGCAACTTAAATGCTTTTTTTTGCATGAATTTGTACAGTTGCGCATCCTAATAAGTTTAAAATGACTGAGTTTGTCCCTAAAAAGTTCTTAAAAATTAAAGATACTATCTATAAAATGCTTACGCATCATATGTATTGTTTGGTACTTGTGCACAGATTAGTTGAGCAGACTGTTCTCATAATAAGCAGTAATTCAATTGCAAGGTTTTAAAAGCTGCAATCAAAAGTTGCTAAGAATTTGTCCATAGGAAGTGGAAACTCCAGACTTTTCTTCTGAGTTTCTTCTAAACGATTCTGCTCTTCGCTGCTTCTCATCCTGCGAGAAGCCAATTCCCCTGCTCAGCTCTCAGCCTGTGGTGTGTTTCAGCACACTAGAACAACCCCACACTGTCAGGATACACCAGAGTAAAGGAGTTCTGGTAGACCGTGGTGCTACATTTGGAAATTCTTTTTTAGTTTATTGTAGAAGTTGAGGTGGATAGCAACAGACCTTGTTGTAGCCTCTTTCCCTGTAGATTGTGTGAGAATGTTAATTTTCCCTTTCAAAGCAGCTAGACATAAAGGAATAGTTTGATCACCCGCTTTGTCCTGAATAGATTTGGACTGCCAGCCCTTACTATAAGACATGTGAACCAATTTCACCCTTTTTTCCTTTCTTTTGACTCTTCCATTGGCCATCTCCAGTCCATCATTATACTTTATTTACTTACGTATTTTTGAAGTCTGCATACCCTACTATAGTGTTCCAAGAGCATCACTGACTTTGCTAATAATTTCACAGGTAATACTGTAAAGACCCCGCTGCCCACCGATATACCTCGTCTCTCCTCCACACCTACCCAGTTTAGCCTCATTTATCCACTTAAAGGTTGCTGTGGGCTGTTTGGCCTTGTCACAATGATGGAAGCTTACAATGCTTACCACCCATAGCTGTTTCACACTCTTCTTCCTCACTCTCGGCCACTGGGTAGTTCTTCCTTATCTCCCTTTTGCTGGTGCTGAATTTCCCCATTGAGTAAGGACCATCTGCATTCTGTATTTCTTAGTATTTTGCATTGTTTTGCCTGTGTTGAAATGTATGAAGTAGATAGCACAATAGCAGATAGTTTCTTAGCTAGCTGTTTGAAATTATTTTAGATTAGTGATGTCCTCTGTAGGGTTTAGTAGTGCCATTTTTGGTGCCTTCATAGTAAGTTTCGAAGAATTGGATTTGCTCTGGCTTGCCCTTTGCCTGAGAAATAAGCCAAGTCAGATGTGGAGTTTGGATTCTGTAAACTTGCAGTTGGTGTGGGCTGACAAATCTTGTTGCCTAAACCTGCACAAGAGGCTGTTTGACATAATCTGGCAGTTTAAAAAAACATTTTTCTTTTTCCTAGTGCAAAGGCAGTTTTATTTAGGGCATGCGGAGGCTCAGTGATGCTGGAAGTCTGCCGTGCTCAAAGGCAACCTGTGGAGTTTTGTCAGAATCCTGACCGAGGTGAAAAACTAGTTTGTCTTTTCCCTTGTGGTGCAATTCTTCTGCTCCGGTTAGCTGTCAGGTCTCCTGAGCGTTTGGTTTAACTGGCTCAACAATGGATCCAAGTGCACAAGAACAGTACTGCAGGGAAGAAAACCTGACTATTTCCCTCCTCTTTAGATGGCTGTTGCTGAAGAATCTTGCCAGCTCTTACATGGCTTAAACAGTGACAAACCCTTGGAGCAGAGGAGTAGGTTTCAGTTTTGCTGGACTTGCCTGTTGTGTGATTGGAGTGTGTCTTGTGTTTGAATTTACACTTTCAGAAATAAATATAGGCTTTCAGAAGAGTTGGGGAGAATAGGAGACATATATTGATATAAAGGGTAATAGCAACCAACTCTACAGGCCTTGGCTTGCGTCTAAGGGTATTTAGCTGGTGACATTTAGCATCTCTGCTGGTTTAAAAGCTGTGCTTCCTTAAGGCAGAGACGAAAAGAGGCTAGTTAGAAGCAGGCTGTTATTACAGAGACTTCTTTTTTTTCCCCACGTTCCCTCCCCCTCCCCAGTCACAACCTTTCAGAAATATTTTAGGTTTGGGACTTGAAGCTGGGGAAGCTTTCCTCTCCCTCTCTCAAGCTTTTGTATGTGTTCAGATTTGATGTGACATCTGGGCACGGTAGAGAGGAAGTGGGGGGTAGGGAGAAAACACTGGAGAAGTTTCTTATCCTGCTTGTGCATAATTAAGGAGCATGCCTCCTGGGAAAGGGGAATAAAGGCACCCCAGGTCCTGCCACGAATTACATGACTTACTGCTGGACCAAAAGTGGGCTTGACAGTTGCCAGAAGGTTGCACGGTAATAGCCCACCTACCGGCGGGAGAGTCGAAGGCTCTTCTCCCATCGCTCCCAACGTGAGACCCCGCTAAGAGGATCCGCTCTTCCTCCCTGGAGAAGGACAGAGGCCGTGCTCACAGCAAGGCGTCGCAGCCTGCGGCCGGCAGAGACCCGTGCCCCGAGGACAGGGCAGCCTGCCCTGAATGATGTCTTACGAAGTGGAAAATATCCCCAAGTGCTGTGTCTGGGGAGCCGGGGGGGGAGCTATTACAAAGTGCGAAGCTTGGCCTAATGATGGCATCCTGACGTGGGGTCATTGTTTGAAGATGGAAAATGCGAGTAGCTCAGATTTCGTTACAGGAACTGTCAGAGACTTTGTGGTTTTGGAAAGATAAGTAAGTCTGTGACAGCAACAAAATGCCACGCATCAGTCAGTCTTGGCAGTGGGTTACAGCTCTCAATGGAACACCAAACTGGAAATGCCAGATTCTCCAGCGTTTATTGTCTACCTGTGTGCAAACATTGTACAGCATAACAGTGAAATACATTACAACTTAATTGATTGCTGCTATATGTCTGTAGGTTGTATGCTACAGAAATCTACAAGTCTGCTGCCCTTGGCTGCAGCTGGAGGGGGGGCAGGGAAGCACAAACCGGAGTGCAAGGTAAAATGAATAAAAAGAGAGTGGGAAAGAAGGCTCTCCATAAGAAAAATGACATGTGTAATGAGGTCCATCTTTTTTTAATCTGTTATTTATGGTCAAAATTTCAGAATCTTACTGAGCATAAAGTGGTGGTCCTTGGTTTATACCGGTGGAGTGTGTCTCCTAATTCAGAGAATGCGATTGAGGCTGTAGATAATAAAACACTAGCTCCTTTACTTCATAGTTTGACTCAAAGACATTATTGAAAGTTTATGATTTATTTCTTCATCACTTAACAAGAAATACATCTTACAGCTGCATTTGGAATCATAAAATTCTCCATTTAACATATTGGCTTTCCTCTCCCCCTCCCCCCCCTTTTTTTTTTGTCCCCCTCCAGGTGCTCAATACTTGCGTGTAGTGCTTACGTGGCTCTGGCTTTGGGTGATAACCTTATGGCATTGAATCACGCAGATAAACTTCTTCAGCAACCAAAGCTGTCAGGGTCTCTTAAGTAAGTCTGACGTGGTCATTTCTTCTTTCTCAGCCCTGCTTTTTTGCTGGAGAGTTCTGAGTTGAAGCTTCCAATGTCTGTAGCTGCTTGCCCATTCTGTATCTGATGCAAAGAATTGCTTGGCCTGCTCCTGTTCTTGTTGAAGCCCTGACTAAATGTTCATTGACACGCAGGAACGTGAGTCCCCTTGTTTGTGTATGAATTCCACGTAATTCAGAATCTATTGCTGCCTTTGTTGCTATTGGCTAATCTCCAGCCTTGGGTTCCACCCAGTGGCAGGGCCGTCCGGTCTCTGTCCCGATTCACTGTGGGGCTGCACGTGCTGGTGTTGATGCAGCACGAGGGGCAGGAATGAGCAGCTGGGGACAGACAACATCAGCCCATGCCACCACGCTGCTGAAAGCTCGTTTAGGAAACCACAGCCTAGGAGGGGAAGGTTTGCTCAGTCAGAGGGGTACCAGATCTTGGGTGTTCAGGGCTGTCACTTTAACTGCTACTGTTGCTTATATCGGTTCCATTCTTCCATTTCTCTTTGTCAGTTCTTAATTGGCACTGTATTTTTTTGGAAAGATGTTCAAAGCTCATTCTGTTTCTACCCACCAGCTCCCATACATCTCTGCAAAATCAAGAAAGGCAGCTTTACCCCCATCTTCTGACCTTGTTTGTGCATGTAATTCCTATGTCATACACAGGATAAAATATAGCACAGGTTTTTATGGTCGTAACGGTATTTTTCAAAACTGGTCATGTACTTGCAGAAAGCAAGCTAACCTGTGCTTATTTTTATATGCTGCCAGCATACTCTAAAATGGTCTGTGCCAATTAAATTCTTTGGCTCCCATGCTTCAGACTACTGCAGAAGCTCATCTTTTTGCACGGTCATTGTATAAGCAAGATCTTAGAGGAGTTTGCAAGGTAACATGTCATTTTGTGAAGGCAGTGTTATCATTACAGAATGCTGGTGACAGTTCTTGCAAGGGCAGAGCACCAGGTATCTTGGTCCCAGGAAACTAGGCTTTTGGGCAGATTGGGAGTATTGAACTGTTCCTGTTTTGCTTAAGTGAAATAAATTGCATGTAGAAAGTTACATTTGCTGTATCAGATCTAAATTGCAGAAATTATTTTGGATGACTGACTGATACTTTACCTGATGTTTTGTAATTCATTACAACCAACTATACGGTCAGTTTGCAGTGTACTGTATACAGCTCCATACAACAAGCATGAGCTTTTTTGCTTAACTTTTGTTTCAGATTGAATATTTGCAAACTAAGTACGCTCTCAATCGGCCAGGATTCCTTCTGTTCCAAAGTTGAAAAGGAAAGCTGCTGATAAGCTGAGCTGAACTACAAGTGTCAAACACCAGACTTAATTCTTTTCTAAAACCTGCAGTTGGAAAGATGTCTGTGCCCCATGGACAGGCCTTGTATAGTTGATGTCCTTAGAAATGCATCTTGCTTACAGAATTAGTTTGATTTTTATCAAATATAAAGTTACTTAACACCTCAAATTATAGATGTACCCATATCCTGGGTGTTTTTGTAAGGATTCCTCTTTAAATTCTCTGATATAAAGCCATACCAAGGTAATCTTTCTGGAATGGCAGTTCCTGTGCATGAATGAATTGTCATTATTCAGGTACAGATTTTTTCACCACATTAGTGGTATTATGGGTATATATACCCATATATATGGGTATTATGGCAATACTTTACAAGCCCCCTAACTTCCGTGCAAGTGCTTCAAGTAATAGTTTTCATGTGCTTGAGTTAAAAACTGCATTCGGTTTGTCTTGCATAACAAATTGTGGGGGCTGTTAACGCTGATATTTGTACCAAACCCTTTGCTGTTGTAGGTTTCTTGGGCATTTGTACGCAGCAGAAGCTCTCATCTCTCTAGACAGAATATCTGATGCCATCACTCACTTGAACCCCGAGAACGTCACTGATGTTTCCCTCGGGATCTCTTCAAATGAGCAGGATCAAGGTTAATGAATCCACACTTTATGAGAACCAATTATGCTTTCAGCTGCCTGCCTGCTGTAAACTTCTGTATACAAATATGATGATGATTAAGACATCTGGTTTTAAGCCATAGGTTGTTTGTGTTTTTGTTCCTGTTGTGCTTTTGTTTTCCCAGCTTTAGTTCCTACTTTGTGTTTGGTTTGTCTGTTGCATGTTTGTCTTTCCTTTAAATTAGGTCATTCTGAAACATAAATAGAACTGTATATTGTAGCATTCTGGCTTGTCTGAACGTAACTTTTGAAAGCTGCTTTTGTTAAATATGCAATTATGGTTAAGTTTGGGCTTCATACCTTCTCTTCCAGCTTTTTAGTCTCCAAACTAGGATTTGCAATATCAGTGAAGTCTACTCACTGCGTTTAGTGAGAGATAGGAGTAGGGAGAACTTAGTTAACCTGTATCTTAATTTTCTTGCAGTGCTTCCAGCTGGGAGCGTGTATTCGGTAACAAAAATATTTCAGAGCCCATGTGTATAGTTAAGTCCACAGCAGCGCTGGTTTCAGTGACATGTCTGCAGTTTAAACTTCACTGTTCTCACTGTAGCTTTTAGAGAAGCAAAATATTAAGGATAGAAAGTCTTAAGTGGCATAAACTCTTGAGCAAGCTGGTATGTTTTCCCTTTTTAATGTCAGACCATGAAGAAAGAAGCAAATTTGTACCTCTATATTATTTTTGTAATAAGTTTTTAAAAAGTTTACAGATCATGATGAATTTTGTTGTTTGTTTTTTTTTCTTTGCAGGGTCTGACAAAGGAGAGAATGAGGCGATGGAATCTTGTAAGTACCAGCCACCGCCATCAGCAGAGAACAGGAACGAACTTGGCCAGTTCAAAAGAAAAGAGTAAGGGAGAAGAATGGTTTTCTTATTTTTTTTTTTTTTTTTAATTGCAGCTGGGAAGCAGACCCCACAGTGTTACCCCAGTTCGGTCACATCTGCGCGGACAATGATGTTGTTTAACCTTGGAAGTGCTTACTGCTTGAGGAGTGAATACGACAAAGCGCGCAAGTGTCTTCATCAGGTATGGAAAACAAATGTACTTCCTTCAGAGCACCATTTAGATCACAGCACATCCTGGTGATTTCATAGCTTGGGTTTATTTGCTGACATGGCAGCACTCTTCTCTCTCTATGAACCAATCTTTATTAGTAACATAAAATAAAGGAATTGCAGACTCACTTGTGCAAATAGTTCAGTACCACTATGGGAAGGTGGTTTTTTTGGGTCAGTTTGTTTGTTTTTAGATTATATCAAACCAGTGAAATGTAACTAGAGCCATGTGACTTTTTCTAAGGTTTGGGTTGGTTTTTTATCTTCCAATAGTAATTGTTGTATTTCGGAGGAGAAAGTTCTTGAGTTTACTTCTCTCTAATCAGTTAATAACACCATTTAAGCTATTAATTTTAAGGCTGTGAGAACAAACTGCAGTTCTGCTGGAGGTATGTTTCTTGCCTGTCTCTTGTCCTGAGAATTCTCAAGTACTGCTTTTGAAACTCTCCGCCTTCACTTACCCCGTGTCATTCGGTCTGTCTTATAGCTGAGACTGACCTTTCAACGACAATATATTTGTCTCTTTGCAGCCATTCCCGTCTGTCAGGAAGACTGCTCAAATGCATTGTTGAGCTGCAAACTGAAACAGCGGTCTTCCAGATTACTTCACAGTAGTTGTATCAGTGAACAGGCTCAAACTGCGTGAAGTTCTCAACTGCTTAAGGCCCTTGTCTTACTTTTTCTTTTCTCTGGGGGCCTCTTAGGGTTGGGCAGGTGTCTGTGCTTGGGACTCTGTGGCACATGTGTAAAGCCCAAAGGAGTGTAAGGCCATCTGTGGATGTAAAGCATAGTATGTCTCTGCATCTACAATAAATTGACTTCATAGCTGAAAAAGATTTGTATATGGAAAGATAATGAACAATCCTTGTTAAGTTTGTATTCTGAACTTTGGAGCAGTGGAGGTTACCTTCTTCACTTGTCATCTCACCACAAAACCACAGTAGAGTGGCCCAGGAATTACAGACTCCTATTAACATAAGCATACAGCAGATGGTGCTGCTAATTAGTGGGAAACAGTCTTGCAATGCAGATAATCTTTCAGTCTCTTCTTGCATGCATAAACCTGATGGAGTGTATTAGTTTGAAAAAAATCTTATCTTAGTTTATGAATTATTTGTTTTTGTTAACCAAGATGAAGGTAACAGCCTTCTCAAGGGGCACTTTCATTGAGCTGGATGTTTCTCTTAAGCACTTTTTCTCCCCACCCTCTTCTTTTTCACTAAGGCTGCTTCACTGATCCACCCCAAAGAGATCCCTCCAGAGGCTATTCTGCTGGCTGTGTATCTTGAATTACAGAATGGTAAGTTTTGAAATGCTCTGACCTAAATTTGGGATACAAGGGGAGGAGGGCAGTAGTCATTACTCCTAGTCTTTTTAGAGCTGTGCCAGTATTTGAATGACACCTGTTAGAACCTGTCTCCACTTCACGCTGCTGTGGATCCATGCAGCTGCACCTTCATTTCCATGGTTTATTGCCATCCTGTACACTCCAGATTTCTTAAACATTCATTTTCTGAGCTGAAGTCTTCTATACTTCGTGCAGAAATCGGCAGCCTTGAGTAGGCTCAGTAAAACCCTTGATGAGGTTTATGCTCTGAAGAGGGCTTGAAAGGCTTTTCATTAAAAGACAACTACAGTCCAAGTTTCCTGAAGAACCCATGTCAAGAGCCACGTAGCAAGTACTGTAATAAAGCGTGTCATATTGGTAACTCTCTCTTCCAAAATCGTTCCTTTTGAAGGCTCACTGTGTTTGCATGGGAAAAAGCCTCTACATAATGGGAAACTGGAAAAATTGCACTTGAATTCTCCAATGTGAGCAGACTGGTACAGCTCAGCTGCACCACTGAAGCTGCCATGGTTGTGGACCTGTGCCCCTTGAGGCTTTATGTCCTGGTGGTGTGACTTGTTCAGTGCATTTGTTCCCCTTTGGTTGTCTTGCACTGCAGGTGGCAGAGGACATGAGCATTTGTATTCAGAATTGAGATGTCTACAATTTTCTTATAAAGGTGTTTTCTACATTGGAATTTTGGAAACCTTTCTTTCTGCAACCAAGTAGTGTAGAGCAGAAGAAAGTGGGATTTACATCTCTCACCCCCTTATAAGTATATAACCGAAAGGAGCTAAGGCAACAGAGCGGTGCATCTCTTCTGAAACTGAAACTTTAGTGAAAGAAAAGTATTTGATAAGAGGGAGAAATGTTCTTTTTAGAACCTAGTGGTTTTTTTCTCCTACAATTTAATAGGTTTAATTTTTAACAATAAATTTTACATTTATATTGGTGTTTATTTGATGTACCATGCACACAGCTAAAAATCAGATCTCTTCTTTCAAAAACATGTTTTATATACACCCTTGACATTCACATTACCGTCTGCCATGTCACATGGTGAGGGCATTTTGTGTGAGCTCTGCGTGAGCCTCACTGCACAGATGGGAGAGAGAAGAGGTGCCCTCCAGGAGTTCAGCAGGTGCTCGAGCGTCTTCCAGCTCCAAGGTAAAAGCTTGATGTCTTCAGCTAAGAACAGGTAGACTCAAGCAATACTGTGTTTTCAAATTTACCTTCGTCTAATGCTTTTCCTGTCCATGTTGGCGTTTCAATGAATATGAAGAGGGTTGAGGTACGTGGCCTGGGCCCAGGGCTGGCTTGTCACCTCGCTTCCAAGAACAGTGATGCAAAGTCATATGAAGGTACTTTTCGGTTTTGGGTTCTTTTTAATGGAAAGGCATCTTGTAGGTAACACACAGCTGGCACTGCAGATCATCAAGAGAAACCAGCTCCTCCCTTCAGTGAAGACACTCTCCGACATGCGGAAGAAGCCCGTCTTCCAGCCAGTCCACTCAATCCAGCCCATTCAGATGCCAGCTTTCACCACCGTTCAAAGGAAGTGAGCTGCTGCTTCAACCTGCTGCTGCCCAGCCCAGGAGGGCTTGGGATTTTGTATATTTTTTTTAACCTAGGACACCTGCATACCCCAACTGCTGGAGTGTGTTCATTTATGTAAATTTTTAATAAAACATGTAAACAAAAAGGCTTGCTTGGAGGTGTTTGTAAAGGTTATTTCCTGAAGGAAAAGAAGTTGCCATTTGTTTTGAATGTGAGTGGCAGTTCACTTGTGTATTTTGATTGCGTAATTTGGCTCTTTTTGAAGAGAATGTATGGAAGGGAAGTGAGGGGAGGGAGAATACCATTTACCTGCTGAAACAGCAGCCGAGCTGTTGTGTTGGCTGCTGTGTTTTGACATGAGCTATGGTTTTGTGTTCCTCGAAGAAGAGTATTTTGTTATGGTGACGTAGCTACAGTCCACTGCCCTGCAGCAGCTGGGCCTTTGGGCACAAGGACAGGGTGGGGGGAGGAACATGTGGAGGTAAATGGCCTTAGTTGTAAGGAAAGACTTTTTTTCTGCAGGTCATAGACCAGTGGTGGAAGAGGTTCATGCCCCTTATGCCGCCCCTGTGAGTTTCCTGTGGTTACCTTATTAAGCTTATTTTTAGTGCAAAGAGCACAGCTCCAGCGTTAACAGCACAAGTTAGCAGCGTTGAGAAAAGCATCTTTCTATTCCCCCTTTAAAGGAGGAGCTGTGCTGCTGGCCTGCAGGGGTAGCAGGTCCCTGGAGCTAAGAGGTTGTGCTGTAAGGACACTAAGGCCCTTAACAGCCTTCAACAGTGCCACTGTAGTACACTCTAAAGCAGCAGAGACTTAACTGTCGTTAGTATGTAATTAGTACAAGCCAACCTTGCAAAAAAAAAAAAAAAAAAAAGGGCAGCAAAAAAAAAACACCTGACAAAAAAAAAGGCAAAAAAAAAAAAAATCAAACCCCAACAAACAGTCTGTCCCCCTTTCCTGTTTGTGTGGCCAAGATGGCAGCATCTTAGTGTGAGGGAGAGTGCGTTGCTGTGGCATCCTGGGGCCAGGGTTGCATCTGGTGCCTTGTAAGATGCTGCACTGGCCGGGGGGGGACAGGGACAGTCAGCTGGGTGGTAAATGGGCTCTTCTGCTGCCCGGAGGCTGCAGCACTACCACGGACTAGAGCTGTGCTGCCCGCGTCTGCCTCATGGCTCCATGTGGGAGTCAAAAGGCAAAAGGCAGTTTGCGGAAATGGGGAAGGTCAGCAGGGACAAACCTGGTTCACGCGGGCTTTTAGCTGGATGGGGGGATTGTTCGTGGCCAGGAGGGGGTTCTTTTGTTTGTTTGTGGGTGGGGTTTTTTCTGCTCCCTGGTTTTCCTTTGTCCTACAGGAAGGTGTAATGGTGCAAGTACAGTGAAGAGTGCCTGACCGTAAGAAAAAGTTGTTGGGTTGGTGGTGGGGTTTGGGGTTTTTTTGTTTTTCAGAAACTTTTCTGCCTTTTGCTCAAACTAAGAGGCTGTAAGACAGCAGCATAAGCAAGGAAGCTCTGGTCAGTTATTGTGAGCGCAGGAGCAGAGGTGCCTTGGGACTTACTCCAGGCATAAGATAATCAGAGCCCAGCATGGAGCACAGGGATGTCTCCTTCCTTCCCCTCCCGGCCTGGTTTGTGCCGTTTCAGCTATTCTGAGACATTGCACTGGGACAACACCGTATCTCCCTCTGCTGCTGGCCTTGTACTTTGCCTGCAGCCACCACCACAAAGGTCACTTTTCCAAGTGGCCACCTGGGGCTCGGGGCCTGCAAGTTCCGCTCTGAAGGAGTCGAGCAGAAGGTAGTGCAAATGTGTGCAGGAGGAAGCCAGCAGGACCAGCCTGGGTTTGCCCCCAAGATCTTGAACAAACAAGCCACAAGCAACAGAAGACCACAAGTAAGTTGATTAATCAACGTGCAAGCTGTAAAATGGGTACAAGCTAACCCTCACAGCGCGGTACAGCAGAAAGCTGTTTTCTTAGCTAACTGGCTTTGCTACTTTTCAAGGCTTTCAGAGTAATGACCAAGTAGCTGACAACTTCATGTAACCTTTCTGTTGCTGGAGGAGGTGGCACCCACTCTATCCTCAGGTAGGGGTAACAGGAATAAAAAAAATCAGGAAAAAGCACATAGTGGTCACCTTTCTGATAGAAGGGCGAAAGGGAGCCGATACATCCATCAAGTCAAAATAGATTGGCTGATTAAATAAAAAAAAAAAAAAAAGTTAAAGATACTAGCTGTGTGGTCCTGGACCCTGAATGGAGAAGATTCTCCTCTGCCCTTCCCCACCCCCTCAGGAATGCAGGACATTCACATGCAAAAGGCTCCCCCTGCCCCAGCCACCCCCGGGGAGGATGCGGGGGCATCTTATCACAGCTGCAATCACATGCAAGCGGCAACAGCAGCATTATTCAGCCCCAGTCCTCCCCAAACAACAACCGCTCTTCTGCGCTGACCAGAGCAGCTCTGACATTTCTCCCCCCTGCCTGTAGCACTGAGTGGTGGTGACTTCCAGCTGTTGGGTTTCAGTTTTACCATTAACAGAGGGAGAAAACCCAACCAAACACACCCCTAACAACAAAAAACCCTAAAACACAACTCGTAAGGGAGCAGGCAAGGACCAGTCTCCCCTCCGGCACTGCCACAGAGTCACAGTCCACTTCTGCCTTCTCCCTCAGTTGCTTTTAGGCTCCGATAGTAAAGAAGTGAAGGTCAAAGTAAAACTGCAAGCTGTCCTGTGGTCAAAGCAGTGAGTGGGAGCAGGAGCAGGAGCAGCACAGGCTGGGCTGAGATTGACTTAGTAAAAGTTAGTAAAGTTAATAACACTTATTTTGGTTTGGGCCACTTCCTGCAGGAAAGGCTGCCTGTCCCTCCTCCTGCTGTCCCCTTCACTCCAGGATCTCAACCTTGCAGTCACACACTGGCTCTTGTCCCCCCAGTAGAAGGGGGTTACACTCCCCTTCCCCCCAAGCACCATAGCCCCGTTGCTGTCTCGGCCTCCTTGCCCACGTGCTGGGATGGGCTCAGAGCTAAAGGTTTTGGCAAGAAAGTGGACAACAGTGACCATGGTCATGGTGCAAGAACTGTGCAGCGCTTCTTCAGCAGCATCCAGAGCCACCTCATGGCACTCAGTAAGCTTCCAGCTTCTGGTTGTCTTCAGGGAGAGAACACAGAGAAGCCAAGGGAATACAAAGTACCACACAAAGCTGGCAGTCTTGAAACTCACCTGAGCAGCCTTTTCCCCCTCCTTCACAGGGTCTTCTTCCTTCCTCCTTTCAACTGGAAGTGAACTCCGTACTGCTGAAATGTTGCCAGCTGCTCCAGCAGGAAGAGCGAGCGATGGTTTGGTCAAGGCTTTTGATGGATAGAACACAGCATGGTGCTGAGCAGTCCTACAGTTGCACGCAGCTGGGGCTAGAAAGCATCTTGGCTTTGAAGAGCTCACGCAGGCAGCACTTTCAGAAACTGGAATCCACCTCCACCACAACCCATGCTGGGAATTCAGTCAGAGGTCTTAATTCTCACACCTTACTTGAAGAGTATCTTCCTGTGTTCACCATTTCTTCACAAACTTTTTCCAGAGTAGTAAGGAGAAAGAGCACCTTTTATTTTCTGCTTACCTGACTTCTGTTGGCAATCTGCTCTGCAAGGTGCCAGACACGCTATTAAATGTCCTGGTGGCTTTGCTTTATGCCACCACTGAGAAGAAGCATTACTTTCACAGTTGCAAAGGTGGAAAAATGGAAACCTAGAAATGGACCTAACAATGTTAAACCAGGAACTTCTTGGCAAAGTACTGGAAACACTGCATGGAGTTCAGTACCAACGCCATTTCCTCCAGGCATTAGTGAGGCTGTTTTTTTTTTAACAGACCAGGCCAACTAGGAGTTTGACACTACATCAAAACTTTTTTTTATTTTTTTTCTTTTAAAACACTTATTTCCAAAGCACCCCAACATTTCTCCTCTCTCCTTTCAAAGCAGGTGCCTTTAAAGTTTTCAAACTTTAAAAAATCAGGCAAGAGCTTTTTCCTTTTCGCATCCTGACAGAAAAGAAGGCTTTGGCTGGGTAACACAGAAACACACATACACAGATTTGCCATGAAAAAACCTCCTCACGTTTATTTGATTAAACAAAAATAAAATAAACTGCATAGGAACATTTTAAAGTCCAGAGAGACACTGACTTTGTTTTAAGGCTGCCAGTAGCTGATACATCATCTCCTTGCTACATCCTTCAGCCTTCCCTATGGACCACAAAGATACATTCAGAAGCCTCCATTAACACAAGGGTTCTAACATTTTGTTCACTTATTCTACGTAAAAAGTTTGCACATAACCTGTCATGCTTTCTTCTCTATGGTTCTCAACATCTGACATCTAGCAATTATGTCACTTTTTGTCCAAGTAGAAATGTGATGCCCTTTTTGGAGCATAGAAGTTCTTGTCACAGCCTGTCTCATTATCAGTTAGATATAAAAGCTCTGAGCAGCTCATTAAAAGCAGAGCACTGTCTGTCCTGCTGAGACATTTTTATTATTATTAGGAGAGCAGCATGATTAATCACTAAAGTAGAAAAGAAACAACTGCAACAGAAGAGGAAACTACAAAACCAATCAACTCAAGATGCCCAACATCCAAGGACTGACAAAATCACTCTGGATCCCGATGCAAACCTGCGCCGAGGCAACGCTACTTATATACCAGTAATTAAGTTTTATAAGATGGGGCTATACGTATACAGTCAATTAAACAAGGGGAGAAAAATGCACATTTGTGCCACTGGTTTCACATGGACGACCTCCACTTTGTTCAAGGCTCCCAGTTTCTATGGGACTTTAATTGCAGGCATGTGTTCAACACCCTCCCTACTCCAAGCCATTGTGCACACAGCAAACAGCGCATGACAGGTAATGCACAGTACAAACAAGAGTCACATACAGTAAGAAACCCCCACCAACTCAGGTGACTAAGCACACCTTACAAACTAGTTAAAAACTTCTTTAGTCATTTTAGAAAAGAAACTAAAAACAAAAACCCAGAAAGACATCTCTGCCTCTGAAGGAAAAACTACTACATTGTCTGAAAAGTACTCTACAAACCTATAAAAGGACTTTTTTTTTTAAACTAGTCTGGTAGTTCAAAAGGAAGTTACTTAACTACGTCACTACACAGACACTTAACATTCAGTCAGTAAGGCTCTACGAAAAGAGCTTAAAAAATTATCTACCTGAGTTTGTAAGTTGATACAATCATTAATAGAAGGTCTAAGACCATGCAGGTACACAAAGCATTTTTAGAACCATTATTGGTTAAACAATGATGGAAAAAGATGCCAGTCTGGCTTGTTAACCCGTAAGATCACTTAGAGACATCAATGTACATTTTCCACCATAACATTTACCAAACCCAACACAGCCTATCCTTACTAGGGGTCTCCTGTACCTACTTTTGTCACCCCCTAATATGAGCAGGGCAGGAAAAAAAAGACTTTTCAATGTAGTAATCTGAAAATGTGCTTCTGCAACTTTAATCCACAGGTAAAACAAGGGGCATGTTGCACGTCTATGAAAGTTGCATAAAACCCCAACATACTGGTTTTAAACTGCCTCTCCTGAGAATGTCTGAATCTAAACTGCTCTCCAGGAATAGGAACTTGGTTGCTTTGTCATGGTGGAAAAAATCCCATTGAGTCAAGAAAGCTACTAATACAATCACCAAGTCAAAAAAAATCAGGATCTTATTCCCTTCAAGCATTTGGTATAGCATTGTGGTTACAGCAATCGTAACATTAGTCTTTCCAAACAGGACATATTTGTAGGCATTCATAGAAGTTTTTCTCTTGTAGAGAGAAGACCTAAAGGTCTTATGGACATAAGAACACTGCAATTGAACATGAAGTATGTCATGTCAGCTAGTAGTGTCATAATACTGAAAAAAGTTTACATTTCCATACTTCGTAGTGAAAACAGTACAAACTCAAAAGGTATCCCGGTCCAATTTGCCTGAATTTACAGATTCTCTAGCAAGGGCAGCTTAATAGTTCCATGGGCAGGTAGCAAAACCAAAAGCAAACAAAAGCAAGAAGTCACCACATTGTACACACTTAGTATCTCTGTTTCAATCAAAATGCTCGTCCAACAGGTAGGATGAATCCTTCCCCCAGGCAGATTCTCAATTATTTCTCAAACCTGTCTGATGCTAAATTGAGGTAGATGATTTACTTCTGCAAAGTGAGGTAGAACTTCAAGAAAAAGATAGTGGCATCTCTAGTTGTGCATTTTGTACCACAGCAAACTGGGCTTAAAACTCCCAAGGACTCAAAGACCAAAGGTACAATATTTGTCTAACGCAAGTACCAGTGTTCATTTTTTATACAGCTCCAAACTGTTTGTCTAAATATCTCTATCTTTAAATATCCTATTACCTTTTGGCACCATTTGGCTTACACTCCTTAAAAACAAAAAAAGAAACCACCAAAAACCCAACACTTTGGCACAATATTTTTTTTTAAATCCAGAAGCGAACTAAGAAATCTTATGATCAAAATTATGGCAAGATAAGCCTATAAACCTGCTCTCCAGAGTTGGTTTAACTGCAACTTAACAGACTGGGCCCATTCTCCTGCAATTCCAAGGGAACGCCACATCCAAATGCTTTGTTCTTCCTTGCAACCAAGTTGGTTGCGTCTGGCCGCAATATGTATTTGTTTTCAAGTGGTGTCATCCTTCCCTTGCTTTCTTTACAAGTTTAAGGTTTATGGGCTTCTTTAAATAAGCTCTATTTAAAAGGTACTAAATAAAAAGGAGTGAATTATCTTGAAGGACCTGCATTGTCACATACTGAGCTTGCTTCAGTTTGCTACTGAAGTTCCTGCTATTTAGTTCTGAGAAAGGACAAGATTGCTTCATGGGCTAACCCAAAACAGCCATACTGGCCACTGATAACATCTTGTCAAGCAAAAGCATTTTCTGAGCGCCACTGCTTTAACCTGGCATAGTGAAATTCCTTTGGGAGTTCTCGTAGACAGGTCTGTCAGCCACATCTGTTGTTCCCCAGGGTCAGAGCTAAGAGAAAGAGGCACAAGCTCACCTCAGCCTTCTCCAAGCCATTTCCACTAGTTCAGAAGATTACTCTAAATGCTTATTCCGGTTGCAATCCAGCTTCAAAGCCTCGCTTTTTCTCTCTGTACCATGTGTATTAATTATGATACTGGGGCATTAACCTGAGAACATGCATAGCCTGAGAACATGCATGGAAAAAAAACAGAGCAAGGTTTGAATCTCATTTTAAGTATTACTTTTTAAAAGCCCCTATGGGGCACCTGATGTTGGCATTGTGTATCAGCGCTACTTAATTTCATTGCATATAAAACACTCCATTTTATAAGCTACACTACCACTTTTCCATGAGACCAAGTGTGCTTAGCACTATGACAAAGATAAGGAATTATTTTGGGTAGCTAAATAGTAGTGTTTTTAAAACGAAAAAGCTCCCCAACACGTGAGGTCAAACACTTGAGGTTTGGTTTGTAAGCAAATCCCACTGAATTTATAAATAGACAGCAACTTAGAAAGAGTTAAAATCATTCCTCTTCCTGACAGAACTGGACTGGGGGGGTTTGTGCAATGGCTCCATACAGAATAGCAAAGGGACACATCCGTGTCTGTCACCTTCTACACGGTGCAGGCTGGAGAGGGCCAAAAAGGTATCTGCAGTTCAACACAATCCTGAATGCACACAACTTACTTTTTAATGCCTGGAAAACAACTCCCTTCTAGTCCCACAGAAGGGGGAACCCAACAAGCATTAAAGCACAGGAGCATTCCTAGCATACTCCAACACTGTCAGCCACTCCGGTCAAGGTATTAAGAGACCTGGCATTTTTATTAAGACATGATAGGATAAATGCAAGGACACTGCAAAGTAAACATTAAAGCTTTTTAAACCAGTTTTCTTTGGTATCTAGATCTTGCAGGCTATTAGTTTTCACAGCCCAAGTTGCAAATAATTCTCGGACTGAATAATACATGGACATCTGTCACAACTGTAGGCCACCCCCAAGAAGGGAGGCACGTACACGAGCAGAACTTGAAAAAGTTGAAGGTAAACTAGCTTTCTCTCATACCCAATATTTTGAGTGGCCACAGAAATTTAGTGACAGACATCTGTATAAAAGATTATCCTTTAAAGACTATTTTTAAACCATGCTATCCTAAGATTAAGCCTAACTGAAACATACTGCTTTGAAGAGTTTGCTTCCTTGAGGCTTTGGCTGAGAAGGCAGCACAGTTATTTAATCTTATTTAATTCAGGTGTTTTTCCTCACCCTTCTTTCAAAAGAGGTTTTTGCCATCTCATGAATCCGTCTGTCTCTCTGGTCCTTTATTTTAAGCCTCCTCTAAGTGGCAGCTATCTGTCTGCACACATCACCAGGATTTCTACAAAACCCAGACAGTTAACACTCCTTGGAGGGGAAAAGCAGCAAGAAGGAAAGTGCACCTTGTGATTTCTCACAAACTTGTGAAGAGCCTTTCAATCTCAGGTCACTTTTGTGCATGGTGGCTGGCAAAGAGATGGAGCCTTTCCTTGGAGGATGGTTTAGGCTCTTCAGGCTTTTTGATAACGACCATGTTTATGTTTCAGAGATCTCCTCTTGCAAACAGTAAGGTAAATCCCATGGCATTTCCAAGCCTAAGAGTACTGATACATGAATTTTTCCATCATGGAGAGACAGAAAAGCCCTCTGTTCCCTGCTTTAACCATTCTAGTTTGCCACCAAAGGCCTTATCCAGAGGTGAAGCAACAGGTAAACTAGGATGCAAAAAATTCAAGAATAAAACCAAATACTTCCAGGGACTCAAAGTCACATTTTGCTAAAGAGATCTCTATTCTCCTAAAAAGTTTCTGCTTCTCAGAAAAGCTTTTTTTTTTTTTTAATCCCTGAAAGGGCTAACTTCCCCCTGCCTCCAAGCTTTTAAGGATCATATACATTTATTTTTACACAGAATTCTTTGGTACTGCCCTGGAAAAAAGCAGCGAAGTTTCATCTTGATGCAGTTTGCCTTATGCTGGTACTGGTAACTTTTCACTTGGATCTGTAGCAAGAGATTAATGGAGCTACAGGCCCGTTCCACCCTAAAACCTACAATAGATCTTCCAGAATTTTTCAGTTCAGCTCTTTGGGGAAGCCAGAAGAAAAAAAAAAAATAGTATTTTTGTCACTGAGAGTTATTGCAATCCTTTTTAAACACAAAAAGGCTGTTGACTTCTCCAAAACGCACCCTGAATCTCCAAAGCTGTGCTTATTCCTTACTTTTGGAAAAAGGTACCACTTCTGTTCCAACAAATTCAAACATTATTCCCTTAAAGTCTCTCTATGGGGAAGGGCAAAAAAAGTCATTTTACAAGAAAGTAAATCAAAAGGGTTTGATTTTTCCTGTTTCAATGCTCCTTGTAACCTCTTCTGTTATCCAGATTAGGTGTACTGATAAAAGAAACAGTAACTTATTTTTAAAACTAATTTAGTTTTCAGGTGAAAGGGTAAAAAGAAATACTCAATGATAGGATACATTAAAGGAAGCCTTGCTTTTTATCTAAACTTTACAAGGACTGCACTAAGCCACTAAAATGAACAATTTGGTTTAAACTTAAAGAATTTTTGTGCATTTTCATCAGCTTTGCTTTGTGCTGTTGGATTACTGTGTTTCAGAAAAAAATACACAGAAATGCCAAAAAGATGCAAACTTGCTCTTCCTGGCAAGTGAATCCCACTCACTTTCACAAAACGTTCAAAGCCGTCTGGAAACAAGACGCTGTGCTCACCAGTAAATCAAACACACTGAGGTATAAAAAGGAGAACAGGAAAAAGTTCTCTGCTGCAGCAGCAATTAAAAAAAAAAACACAACACAAAAGTCCCCCCTCCCATGTCCCCACCCATAGAACTGCAGTATGGTCAAGAACACAAATTCTCTACAAACACCTACAACCATTTTCTCCATTAAAAAAAGTTACATAGAGCCTTTTTTTTTGGCTTAGTTTACAGAACTCACCACACAAACCACCTAATGTGCACAGCAACACTTGTTTGTGCATGAAACCCCATGGGGGGGAGAGGTAAAATGTTCTGAACTGTGAGTGTGTGGGGATAGGGAGGGGGCGAGAAACCGGGGAGGGAAGGGAAGACAATGAGGTAGATAGAATTTAACTTTACAGGCTCACTCCCTGCAGAAAAGATAAGTACATTCATCTGTAAAAAAATTAAAGATGAGGTAGGTTTGAATTAACGTTGTATTTTTTTCATTTTTCTCTTAGAAGAATTTCCCTGAGACAGTTTCTTCCTAATTCAAACACAGATTAGAAGACCAGAATTCGATTGTTTCCAAAGTCGACCACAACAATCATGCCATCAGGGGTGACGGCTATACCTGAAGGACGGTCCATCTGACCAAAGCCGCTTCCCTGAGTGCCAAACTTGCATAAAAAGCTACCATTTGACTCAAATATCTGCACCCGGTGGTTCCTGGAATCAGCCACGATGATGCGCCCCTCTTGATCCACCGCCACTCCCTGTGGGCGCAGGAACTGGCCGTTCCCGGTGCCCTCCGAGCCCAGAAAGCGTGCTGACTGGCAATCTGGATGGATGACCAGAAGGCGATGGTTGTTGAAGTCAGTCACGACCAAGTGGCCCTCGTGATTGAAAGTCACACCTCTGGGGGAATCAAAGTGCTTCCAGAGTGCCCCTTCGAAGCCATACTTGTTAAGAAACACACCATCGGGCCCAAACAGCTGAACGCGATGGTTCCTCGTGTCAGAGACCAGGATCTTGCCCTCTGCGTTGACAGCCACATCCCATGGGTAATTGAATTGCCCATTCTTTGTTCCTTTCTCCCCAAACTTCAGAATGAACTGCCCCTCAAATGTGAAGATCTGGATGCGATGATTGTCCTTGTCAGCCACCACGATCCTACGTGAGATGTCACAGGCCACACCGGCAGGGCGATCAAACTGGCCTGGCCGGGAGCCCAGCGTGCCAAACTTGTGATGGAAGGTCCCGCATGGTTTGAACACCTGGATGCGGTTATTACTGCGGTCAGCAACAATGATGTAGCCTTCTTTGTCTACACTAACCCCCCAGGGGCGGCAGAGTTTGCCGTCGCTGTCTCCCTCACTGCCAAAGGAGAGCCCTGGCAGCCCAATGCCTATGTAGCTACGCCCAGATTTTACCACAACTTTGAAGGGGCTGTTCTCAATGTGTTGGTTGCACATCATCACGGAGACCAGGTGCTCTCCCTCTAGCTGTGGACGGTAGCTGACCAGGTATGTCCCATTCTGCTGATCACTGACATCTGCCCCGAAAAGGTTTCCATCCGGGCCCATCACCACTGCAGAGATCATGTCACCTCCTGAAAGGCGAGGCTCACCATCGTGGTCGTATCCTATCACTGTGAAAGAGGCCACTTTGCCCTGCAGTGCACGCTTGAGGCCTTCCCCAGTGGCTTTGGTCAGAGGAGCAAAAGCCCCACTGCTGACAAAGCCCATTGATTTAATGGCCATATACAATGCCTGGTCAGGGGGAGTGAACATGATCCTGTCATCTTCCTGCGGCTGGAGAAGGCCTCTCACATTCTTCAGCTCCTGCACTTGAGCCAGCATGCGGTCCCGAGCCAGAAGAATATCCATGGTACGACCCTCCTCCAGGACCTGCTGAACAGCACTAATGGTGTTGTCCAGCTTATTTAGGTTCTGACGTAACTTTTCAACTTGCAAGTAGAGTGACTTAGCCTTGACTTGACGAATCTTTTCCACCTTGGGGGAGGAACGGGGGGGGGGGAAGAGAAAAGCACACATATCAGGAAAGCCAACCCGTAATACGGAAACATTTCCTAATGTCACTCTTCCATATAAGAGCTGGTTGTGCAGTTGTTGCAGCATTTTGACACAGAACTGCAAGACAAGCCTCTAAAAGCCATGATGTAGAGAAGCAGAAATGAGGAAAAGTAATTATTTATCCAAATTTGGGATTATTCTCCTCTCCCATCCTTCAGCCAAAATTATACATTCTTACTCTGCAGGTCTGCTACATCCGAGTGCCATTCAAAAGGAAGAGTCACTTGCTTACTAATAATGATTTGCTTCCTCAAGCACTATTCCATTTTCTAGTTGCAAGGTACTTGACAGATCATCCAAAGGTATGTCTTATTTAGACTCCAGGGAAGACAGAGGTTACTGCAAGCTCTCAAGAGCAGCGGCTGAGGCTTCTCTGACCAGAGCTGAGACCAATTTCAGAAGGCAGGCTGTTATCACACAGAGCTGAGGCTAGGAGTCAGCATCCACTAATCCACATGGGCTCCTGTCATTCTCCTGCCTGCCAGAACTGTTTTCAGGTGACTGGATAATACCAGACATTTATCTCCAGGGATTTTGAGGGTCCAATTATTTTAATATTTTCTTGCAAATACTGGCAGTCATGCTGAGCTAGTGCTTTACAACAGGATGCTTTATAATGTCACTTCAAATGACACAGAAGGTTGCTGCCAGTCCCTGCTTGGGGGACTGAAGCTCAAGCTAAAATTGTTTGTTTGTAACTATTTTATATAAGCCTGTATTTATCTTTACTTTAGACCATCTGGCAAAGACACCTGCCTCCTAAGACTAGTGAAACATGTAATTGCTTTGTTGCAAAAATACATTTCCTTATGTCTGAATACCTGCTTGGCTGCAAAACAATACCAGCAACATATTTTAATGAGGGACAACTCACTGTCTGAAGATTCCTTGGCTATACACTGACTAGATAACAGATGTACAAACATGCTATATCATTTACAGTTAAGGCATGTAGGTTTTACCTAACTTAAAAAAAAAGTCAGGAGATGCTTCTTCCAGTAGATTTCCAAAAGAGATTACTAATCCTAGGTCTCAGCTTAATCCTTGGCCTCAGGTTTGGTACCCAAAATTATTCATTAGCATGCTTCACAGGAAGGCTTATTACACTCGGCCCTTTTTTTTTTTTGCTAAAATGATCTACCATCACAAAGTTTCCTTCTTAAAATAGTGTTTTGTAACGTGAAGAGAACTTGCTCTCAGAGTAAACATTCCAATAGAGTGCATTTATGCAGCCTCTTGGATACAAACATCTTGGAGGCAGCTCTCACTTCTCCTGCACCAGTAACACCTCAAAACAGAAAGCTGCCAAGCTTTTGGGGGAAGGCTAACAGTGGAAAGTGAACTCTTCTCTCTCAGTCCAAATGCCTCAAAAAGCAGCATTAGAAGTACAGTAACTACACAAAGTGCACTGACACTTATAAAAGAACAGAAAACCAAACTTCTCTTTATTAGTCTCACTGTAGCCAAGAGTAATTCTGTACAATAAACTCTGGTAAGAGTAGTCACTTTGCTGATATTAAGCCAGAAAACTACTGTTCCAATCAACAGTGATGGAGAAGAGGCAGGGGAGAAGTACTTCAGCAGGACGGCACTGCTTGTTGGCAGCACGTGCCTCATCAACCACACGTACATGCCATCCTGCCTGGGTCTGCTAGTATAGGCAGCAGCCACACAGTTTCCTACCACACTTTATCTGGTACAACTGCATATTGTACAAGCATTCTCAATTTGTTCCTAAATTTTTCTCATCTTAACCACACATTTTTGGTCCCTTATACCAGTACTAGAAATCATGTGGTCATAGGACTAGTCATTTTGACTCACTGATCTAAAAGACCTAATTCAACAGAGTGTGGGTTTCTGTTCATTTCTGCAAGGGGGACCCAAAGGGCCAATCCAAACTAATCTGTGCCTAAACATGCAGAGAAGTGCCATGACCACTAAATTACCCTTTTGGAATAAGAAACTTTGCTGTTACTTCCTTTCCTCCTCTCAAAATACCACATGTGCATTGTGGCTAAAGTGAGTACAGCAGTTTGGGATTGTGTAGATACTCTTGCTATAGAGTATTCTTTTCTTCTACTAGTAACAAAAGAAAAGTATCAGAGGGACAATAACTTGATTGAGAGTAAGTTTTTAGGTGTCTGGACAACAAAAGTTAGTCTTGCAGAATTTCTACTAGTCTTCCCAAAAAAAAAAAATAATAGGTCACAGCATATACAGCTTTGCTCCTTTCCTTTGTTTGTGAAAATTGGATCATGTAAGAAAACACATATACTATATACCTACTACAGCATCATATTAAATAGCCTTTAAATACCTTCTTTAAATGTCATCTTTAAAACCTCTCTCTTCTCTGGTCAGTGCTGAGATATGAGGCACAGCTGCTGAGCCAGCAGGGGGAGCGTCCACCCTACTTGTGGGGCTAAACTTGTGTGAGGATACCATAAATCACTACAATAACCCAACCAGTTTCTCAGATTAAGAGATACCTTCAGCACAAAACCAACCAGGGCCAGAATCCAGCATTCTGCTACCTACTGTGAACTCATTTTTCTGTAAACTGTAGTGTTTCAATTCAGTGTTCCTTGGGAGGAAATCAGAATCTGGCCATATACTAGTTTAAGAGCACATTTTCAGTTTGAAAAGGCAATTGTCAAGGAGTTCAAATCACAAATGTAAGGTGCATACCTTCCAGAGCAGCTCACACTCCCGCTCTTCCAAGGCCTTCTTATGCCTAGTAGTCACTGCTTTGACTTCAGACTGTACCACCTTCGCTTTCATCTCAACCTGCTCTGCCACAGCCTGGGCCTGTTCAATACTCAGCTGCGGAGAAAAAAAAGACAACACGCTTAGGGCTCAATCAAACAAATTAGAAACGCAGAGGACTGCTGCTTACATTTCACTACATCTTCATGTGAAGGCATAAAGTGACAACTCTTTGGTTTTTTACCAGGCCTTTGCCCATTTCATACATCAGAGCCTGAAAACTGACTTTTTTTTTTAATACATCTGTGACATGGAGTTTACACCTTCATTGTACTATGCACCAACATGACAGGGCTACATTCCCAGTGCAATTCCAGCAAGCAGCTACTATGAACTCAAGCAAGAGACTTGCACAGAAATTCATACTCCTGTTTTCCCATATACAGAAAACCCAGTTTGTCTTGTCCCTCCAAAAGCTTCAGACTCTTGTGTGATGTTCTGCTTCTAGTAAGAAATGACACTGTAGGGAACAGACTTTTATCCATGCATCTGATCTGCACAGGAATACTCCTAACAGAATTAGAAGTTAATAAACTTTTTAAAGAAAAAACCAAAGATTAGATGTTTATAATTAAAAAGCATTCACAGTTATTCACACCTTGAATACAGACCAAATTCTTTTTAATAGAACCTTGTAACACTAGTATTTTTAAGACATTTTGCAGTAGTATTCCACAAATAAAAAGAATGCATCTGGAAGGAACTTCTTTTCTCAAAAAAAAAAAAAAAGATGTTTCCTTGAAAAATCCTTCTCAAACTGCTCCCAGTTTCAAACTGTAACGGACAACAGCATAAAACCCAACAAGATAAAGAGCAGGTAAAAAAAGGTTCAATAGCATCAGTTAACTGAATCTTTTCAACACCGCTGTCACACAGTGAACCAGCATTAGCGTGCAGACAAGGTTGTGAACTTTTAAGAGGTTAGCGCGATATTACTTTATTAGTTAGGAAATTATAGAACAAAATGTTGGTATGTGCAGATATTTAGAAAACAGAAGGCTCGAGGGGATCTTACCAATGTAAGTACCCGAAGGGAGGGTGCAAAGAGGACAGAGCCAGGCTCTTTTCATTATTTTCATTGTGCAGTGAGACCGGCACAAACACTGATGTTACTTAAAATTTTACTCTGAGGGATTGGAAGTACCAGGTTCAACCCCGAAGTTTAAAAAAAATGCACTGTGCAAGGCACTGGTGACTTCTCTAATAGGATGGGGAATGATACTGGCCATCTTTGGGCTCCGGAGAAGTCACAAGTGAATAGGTACAGCTGAAAGCAGGATATTTACTGTATTTACTGCCAACAGCAGGAAAAAAAAAAAATAGCTGTTCTCCATCTCACATTCAGTAACCCAATGTGATTCTTTGCTAAACACAGGCCTTCTGTTTCTCAAGCACTGAACAGGCTTGACCATCTCATTCACTAGCACTGGAACGATTATGACATACCATGAGGAGAGTGCATCACAAAAGCTGCTTTTCTTTAAAAGGATTTGTTGTTAAAAAGATTCTGTAGTGTCTGACCAGAATAAAAAATGCTGCTGCTTAACACATTTCCTAAGAAGTTGACCTCTTTGAGACAAGTTCTGCACAGGAAATGCCTGCAGAACGACAGGAGAGAGTTATCACGGCAGAGCTATGATATCTTAAGAGTAATCTAAGAGAACAAGGGATTTCCATGTAAAGAAGGCTCACAGAAGTTGTACTTAAAGCTCTTGGCTTTTCCTTCAGATTGATAACTTGCCTATTGCTGTTCCCCCACCACCACACCACTGCCTGCTGCTGTGTTTGATGCTGCTCAGCCTTCCTAGGCTGTTCCAGCCTGGTTTGGTAGAGTGCAGGATCCTGTGAATTTTACCAAAACATTGCCAACATCCTAGAGCCTTAGTGTATTGGGCACCCTTCACTCACCTGAGCTGTTCAGACTCAGGCAGGTAAAAATAAATCCAGGTACACTGTTGGTAGACAACTTTGTGCTATTTGGTATAGTTACATGCCCTACCATAACTAGTTTCTACAGATGAGAGATCACAGCATCCACAGGGAATCTCCTGCTATGATGCCCCCTACCCAGAGGGCCACAACAAAAGGAAACCTTCCAGTGGGGCAGACAAGCATGTTTTCATGAAGGAAAGCAACGCAGACATCCATCACTAGCTATTGCTACCAGCATATTTCAGGACTTCTTGCTCTTCTCTCCAAACCTACCCAACAAACAACATTCAAACCACACACTTTAGCAGAAGAGGACAATGGTGTACAGTATTATCTGTACTTTCAGCTTTCAAAGCATTTAATGAGGATTATTAAATATGCAGGCCTCAGTTTTTATTCTTCAGACATTCTGTACAACCAGAAAAGCCTACCTTGTTAACACCTCAAGGAAGCTATTCCTACAGAATATTCATACAGAACTTTACATCTTATTAAACCTAGCTCTGCATAAACACACCCCTATGTAAAGTGTCACCCAGGGTGCCAGTATGTACATACAACATGCTAAACCAAACACTCCTTTCCAGGACAAGACAGCACGCTCAGGCACGCCTGGCCAGTTCCTACATGTTCCAGCCAGCTTTGAGTAAAAGGTGAAAAGTAAAGTTGTATTGGACCCCAGGTGTCTTTGCAAGCCCCCTTTAGGTGGGCACTTCCATGAGCTCCCCTTTAGCTACGTTTAACCACCTGAGGGAAAAACTGGTAATAAGCTTGCTACAGTGGCTCTGACAGAACAACTGATGCTACAACACAAAGCTATGAAGAAACTGACTGCAAGAGCCAGAACTTTGCTGCACTTCTGGGTATCTGGGCCAAAGAGGCCCAAAACACGATTTGCCATTTGGTAGAATGGCAGCTTTCAGCTGTTTTTCACATTTCCTGTTTTCTACTGGACATTAGGAACTGGAGCCTCAAGTTAACAAGAAGTTTTCTACAATTTAATCAACCTTAGTATTCCTATGGAATATTTAAATGTAATGTTCTAGAAATATCACTAACTCCAAGTTTTCACTAGTGCTGCTTTTTTAGATGAAAAATCATGATCAGAAGCATAAAACACCCCAGGAGAAAGAAAAACCATGACAAAGCATCTGTTCTGACAGACTACAAACAAGAACTGTATGTAGGGCTACTGTAAAGGTGCTGATGCCCTCACTGCATGGTCTCCACAGTCATACCCAAACTAAGTCAGTACGGCCACAGTTATGTCCACACAGCATACAGTTCTTTAAAGAGGCTATCTTAGGTCTCTGAAACAGCAGAGCCTGTTAATCCAGATGCTGAGCCATGCTGTTAAGATTATATAAATTCAGTGCAGAAAATTATCCATTTGAGCAAACCAGCACGACATGCCACTGTGGCAACATCATGAGATACGTAAAGGCTGCTTATGATAACTGTATCACAACTTGTCAACACCAGCTTGCACGCACATTTTTGAAAAGGTCCTTAGATCCTTCAGTATCTTGGGGGTGAATGGACCACAGGTAATGGCTAAAGAACCTTAAATACACACTTCCCTACCTCAACATGGAGGATTTACACTTTGAACAGCAACAAATTTAAGAGGAAGTTAATCCTACTTAGAGGGGAAAAAAGCTTTGAGATGCATGCATATTCTCTGGCAAACCTTCTCTAGCTTTTAGAAGCACATTAAAATACAAAATACAAAGAAATCTTTCTGTATACCTCAAGTTATCCCTCTTCTATCACATTTCATCCATAAATAGTTTGTTTTCAGTTCAAAACAAACAAAAAGATATAGAGAGTTTGTTTCAAAGAACGTTTCCAAACGGATAAAACAATATTTCCAAAAGGATAAAACAACCAGGGCATAACAGCCATCTTTCTCAAGCATCAAGAACTGGATATAAACTTCCTAATGTTCTTACAGTAGAAAAATGAACTGGTAGATCCTATACAAAGTATAGTTGCAGTAAAGAAACTAGGATTAATAGTCTTAGCAGTGGCTTTGCAGTAGTATTAGTGCAGCTATAGCACAAATCACAATAGTTGGATCAATTTAAAGATTTCAGTTAAAATTGTAAATCACTAGAAAATTCTCACTTAAAGAAAAATTCTCACATGAAGAGAATCTCAAAAGAAGCTTTGATGGGGGAAGGGCTAGAGGCCAGGTTAACTCATGTCAGAAGCCAATGAACAATCACTGTGGCTTATCCTGCAAGAACAGACTTTTTGCCTAAAGTTTTAGGCAGAACAGTAGTTTGAACAGCAACACATGTCAAATCCATCTTTTCCAATAACCATCTGCTCATATGTTACACTAAGGAACTCACTAAAACACAACACAAAACAACTAGAAGTACAAAGACATTCAGCCTCTGTTGATACAAGTCCTAGCTTTAGAACAGCACAATTGACTCCATTTTGTTTACAAAGCTTCATTCCAGATTCTCAAACCTGCAAGCCTGACTTCAAAGCCACGCAGAAGGGTGCCTGAGCTAACTTGATGTGACAACCCCAGAACGATCCCTTGCAGCACAGCGGTGCCATCCTTCTCGGGTATCGACCTCCCGGCAGCAAAGATCCATATGGCAACCCACAGGGAAGCTTCCACTCAAGGGCAGAGGGCTCAAGGCAACAGATCAGCTTCCTCCTCTGGCTGGCCAAGTTTCTTACAGTACCTCCCTCCCCCACTTCCCTAGAATAAAGGTGTTAATCTACTTCATACCACCTCCCCCGCAATTTGGGAGAGAAGAGACATTGCCTTAATGGCTGACCTGCCTTACCACCAACTCTTAAGCCTTTCATGTGGGTAGATAAGAGTCATTCCCCCTGCATTCTGCACATGACCAATCTCACTGCAGGTTTCCACATTTAAATTAATGCACCATCAAACATCCCAGCATAACAGCTAGCGGCTCAGCTAGGAAAAAATTTACCTGTTTTCCAATAAAACCACTTAAGACAACTGCCATGAACAGATCAAATTGTATTTTAACATGTTCACCTGGAAATTGACCCTAAATGGGAATGAACACTCAGTGCTTTACTGCTACGCAAGTGCATTAGATTACACACACATACATACATATATACAATTACACATGTATAGATGTATTTTAAGAACATGACATTTTGAAAAAGCCATCTATCTTTCATCATAACAGATTTACGTTCAGTTTGTGGCCCAGTCAGTCCTTGGAAAAAAAGCTGAAAGAAGACAGCTAAGTGTACACTTTCATGAGGTAGAACGAGGCAGCGGGACAAGTTCCCCACACAGAAAGGCAGAGGTCCTGCTTCCCCCGACCCCACTAACCCAACGCTAACTTCAGCTTTCATAGCATCCTGTAAATCAATTCAAATCTCTGAAAAGGCTAGAAAAAGCATCCCAGCAAGGAGGATAGCTTTCCACTGGGACAAGGAAGAGGTCCTACAAGTGAAAGAGTTGGGTGTTTCTGCTCTGTTCCCTGGAACTGTTGACAGTCCTTGTAGCACTGCAGTGACCCAGCCAAAAAGTAGTGTCACAGAAAGGCTCCCCTTTCAGCTGGATCAGCTCACCACTCAGGCACACGAGCACAAGTGTTCACATTGGGGACCAGCTTAGAAATGCATGATCCAGGCCAGGACCAGCACAGCACAGGGAAGCTTTCCATTGCTGCAGAATCTCACCGAGAAAAGAAAAAGAAAAAAAAACCAAAACCAAACCACACAAGCCTCTTGCTGCCAGGGTTACTATTTCTTACAGAGGACTTCAACTCCTTTGAAAAGTGAGGTTGGGACTTTTCAGGAATGACAGGCTAGATCAGGCTTCAGTGGATCAAGAGGCTGAAATATATCCCAACTCACAGCATCTCTTTTTTTTTTTTTTTCTAAGTCTGAAAAACAATCTTTCCTCCAAAGCCACAGGAAGAGTTTAAATAAACATTTCTTCCTAAAAGCCTTCAACTTTGGTTAACCAGATACTCTCCAGCCAGTTGACTCATGGCTTGATTTCCTCTCATGCAACGCCCTTCAAATTCCACCTTTTCCCCTTTACTCTGCACTACCCTTCCTCATTCATCCTCACCATCTCTTGTCAGATAGCTATCACTTTCAGAGCCTATTAAACCATTACTAGTGCAGCAGTATGAATCAGTCCCACTAGACAGTGTTACTACACCATATTACTTTTCAAGCCTCATAGAGCTCCAGTCTACGTTCCTCATACTGCAGCTGGTACTGGCATTTAATTCCCTGTTGACTGTTTTCAAACTTTAATAAAAGCACTCAAGCCGATTTCTTTTAGAGTCTACTTAGTTTAGAGGTTGTTGCAAATTCATGCTGACATGCTGTCTCCTCCCCAGGATAAATACATACCTTCACAGCCCAAGAACAAGGAAAGCTCTGCTCCATGGAAACTTTCTAATGCAGCACGCTCACTCCATCAACCTTTGAGTCAGGCACCTCTGTTTTTAACTGCATCACATGCCCTTCTAGCTGTTGCTGATGTAGCTTAGGTAGTAGCTGACTTAAGTTGTACAGTCTTCCCATTCCTGCACTCGCAGATTACCACCACCTCAGCTTTAACACTGATCTGCTTGCTCACTACACCCTTCTGTACAGCAGGCAAGATTAAAAAGCCCATGAAACCAGTAAGACAACTCAGTTCTTGAAAAGCATGGCTTATTTTACAGAATCTTTATACAAGCTGCCTGGTTAACACTTCCAAGATAGCCTCTTAACCTGGATGGGCTGTAGCTAGACCAGGGCAAAGCTAAATTCAGTTGAGCTGCTTGTTCAAGTTACATGACCATAGCCAGTACCACCCACCCTCTACCTGTACCGCTGTAAAGGAGTCAGCTCACCATGGTGGCAGGAGCCTCCACCATAAAAGTCAGAAGAAAATGGGGGAGGAATAAGCAAAGTAAACCCAGTAGGGAGTAAGCAGGCACCAAAGTTGTCATGCAATAGTAGTAGAGTGGTACTGAATGACATTCTGCTAATTTCCACTCTAAGAGACAGTTCCTTCTTAGATTATTTATCCACACCAGATAGATGATTAAGAGTCCTGGAGGTCAAAAGCAGTAATTTAATTACCAACAGACAAGACCTTGTCTAAGACAGACCAGAGAAAATTCAGAACGCTGGACCGGTGAGGTTCTTTAAACTAGTCTAATCCCATTCTTCTTGCTCATTTTGGGGACATTAAATGTTTCACTATGGACACCGCTGAAGAGCCTTATGATCCAATTTAAAACAAATCTTTAAAGAAGCTAAGGTTTGCAGGATTCTGTCTTAAGATGGAGTTTTAAGTTAGACATCCAGTTCCAAAAACTTGGTGTTTGCTCTGTCATAACAAGTTAACATCACAAGCTAAAGGAAGACATCAACAACAGTTTAATATCTATGCCATCGTAATACTTATTATTCCATTTCACAGGGGCAAAGACTTAAGGAAAGAAAATTTAGGTGCTCCTGTCCCACTGAAGAAGCTTACTTAAGAGTTCTATCTATCTGACAGGCTAAAAAGTTATGGCTTATTCTCACTAACCAGTAAGGCAGAAAAATTATTATGTGACAGAAAGGGATTCAACTTCAAAAGTCAGTCCCCAAGACACACAAGCCCTATATCTAATAACCTGCCCAGAGTACGGAAGAATTCCGTGGTGCTGCAGGAAAGTGACTTAGGAGAGACTGAAGGAGCTGTCCCTGCCAACAACAATGGAAGAAGAAATTTAACAGTTTTTAGTTAGTAAGAAAATTTAAGAGACCTACTAAAATCCTCATCTACTAGAAACAAGCAACGATGGATGGACAACAGGTTTGGTTGTTTTAATTATTATTGTATCACACATATGCCAAGAAGGCACACCCAATTCAGAAAGTAAGTTTGCTTCCTATAGATGACATTCTATCAATGTTTACTCAAAAAAAAAAAATCTTATTAGTTAAATCACATAGAAGTGTTGAGTTTCAGACTATCCAGCTCAAATCTAGAGCATTTGAGGCTAACAAAATGAAATGATAGTAGTGTGGAGCGTAGCTTCTGAAAATGTTTTCCTAAAGTCTCCATACAAGCAAAACTACTGCTAACTTCATATGACACTTACTACTACATATTATTCAGCAAAAGTAACTGTCTACATATTAGATTAGGTTAATTCCCTGCGTAAGTTTCTTCTGTAGTTTGAAGCAATGTACTACCTTCCTTCCAGTCCTTGCCTGGTATTTATATATGCATTACCTATTTGTAATATATATGCATTACAAAACAGCTGAAGTAGAACACAATAGGCAGTTATAGCAGGCATCTGTGTGTGCAGAGTAATCCTTGTATGGAGATAGCTCCAGATCCTTCACACAGGAAGGCCACAAGTTTCACACTAATCCAGCAGCTGATTAGTATTTTATGTTTGGTGGCACCACTGAAGACATAACCAGAGTCATAGGTAGTTACAGTGCTAGATGCTGTACAGGCATAGAAGACAGCTGAAAATAAGTCTCCGTTGTAGAAACAAAAACCAGGCTTAGCACTGCTATACAGGATCAGAACTTGCTTCAAAATGCTTCACACTCAAGTGCGTTTGTACAGAGCTTCATATATATTGTGATTTACATGACAGGATTATGCTGCAAGAATGCAAAATTCACAAACAGCACTCTGTTTTCAGCTCCACAGCCACTTCTGTCAGAGATCTGAGAGAACAGAAGGGGTGAGAAGACTGACAGCAGAAGCAGAGAGCTTTTTGCCTTGACACCTTGCCCTGTAACAGGCAAGCTGTGGGAGAAAAGTGGGGGGAAATAAAGTACTCAAGTTGGGAGTATCTTACTTGAATAGCCTGTCGTCCTTGCTGAGCATCTGCCAGGAGCTGAATAGTGAGAGTCCTGGAGTCCTGGAGGGCATCTTGGAGGTAGATAAAGCTGTGACCCACATGTCGTCCCATGGTACATTCCCGACAAATGGGGACAGAACAGGTATCACAGTAGAAATGCAGTACCTAGAAGAAAAAAAAAAAGTAAATCTACATCCCTATCTAATTAAGAATTAAAGAGAAAACAGTGCCAGGATGAAAAAAAAAAAATCCAACAGCTCAATTCTAAAGGAGATGGTTAGAGGCAGTAGAAATAGGCAAAGACTTCACAATAGCTTCTCCACAGAGGAAGAGCTATCTCTCCCAGTAAGCTCCAAATCATGCTCTAACAGTTAGATGGAAGTGTCATTGTTTTCTTTGCAATACAATACTAGGAAGAGTGTCCACATCAGCTCCTCTTAAGAGCGGAAGCCATCTGCCAACACTTGCACATTGGAGATGTCATCTATGGCAAGTTTCAGGTGAAGACTTTTCCTGCATACACAAGCACCACATTCTCTTAAGTGGGTCATTAATAATCACCGCACTGGAGAACCGCACACCCACATCCCAGAAGGTGAAAATGAAGTATGCATGCCCAAGAACCATTCTTTATTTTTTTCAAATTATCTAAATCCCTCATGTTCAGGGTAGTGACAATATCAGGCAAGACTCCCTTCTGCCACTCCTAATAGCAAAGCAAAAAAAACCTTTGCTATGTCATAGTGTTTCTATGCTAGTGATACTTGGAGATGCTCGAGTTGGTGGAGAACAAGACCGAAACATTACCATGCTCATCAGAGCATTTGAATGCTACAGTGAACTGTGGGTAACCACTAAACCCCTATTCTATTCACAAAGCACTCAGAACTCTTATATTCAAATCACAATGAAAGTCTTGCACCAAGGTGTTGGCCTAGGAAGTTGGATCCATTCATCAGCTGTAACTGTTCCCATTCCACCCAGTAGAGGGAAGCAGCACACAGAAAGAGCACCTTCCACGGAAGTGTGCTTTCTTCGAGGCAAGCAGAAATCGGCTGTTCTGCTGTTCTGTTTTCATCAATACAAGTGAAGTAGTACACCACTTCAACACAAGAAAGTTCTGCATTAAAAGTCTTGCTCTTAACTACATACACTATTTTTGTTAGGGTGTAATGTTAGAAAATCTAGATTACCATGAAAGAGTCAGAAATCCACTATAAAATGGCAAACGATGTTTCATACTATAATTTTTTCCATCATCAGCTATTTGACATCTACCTCACAGGAAGGAGCAAGAGCAGAACAAAGATTGGGCAAGTGTCTGATATGCCTGTCTTCTCACAGCTGTCATCCAGCCACTCCCGATTCCAGCTAACTGTTCACGATATGGTGCATAACATCCCCCTTTTCCTTCTTCCTCAAAAGGAAGGGGGAAGAGAGGACAGGTGATTCCCTCAGATTGCCTGTGCTGCATGAAGTGACATTTTAAACTCCTGTAAGTGCAACAGCTGAAGTGGTAGATGGATTAATTCCTCAAAGGGGTATGTGTGTCTTCATGCACACATGTCAGATTTTACTAAAACACTTTTTTTTTTTTTTTTTGAAAGTTAAGTTCTGCTGTAGGGAAACTAGAAGAGACTTGTGTTTTGCTTCTGTTCAAACACTAAACCCTCAAGCACTGTCTCAGATCCTCTGTCTTTTGTAAGTAAAAAGCTGCCTGGGCTCTAAAATGCACTACTCAAATGCATCATATTCCTCAACTACAGGGTTCCTTGTCTTTACACTGCAGTTGTCTAAATCTGTATACAATGTTCACTTGCTCATGCAATTCTGTAATTTTGCTGTTGAAGTTACAGAGAATGTTTATTACATGTTGCTGAATGACTCCACTTAAACAACTGAGAGGTTGAGAGAGAATGAAAACCAAGACAGGGTATCAAGTTAAGTCATATGAATCTGATATACTTTAAAAACATACAGCAGGGATTTGGGGCCTCAATCAAGCGGAGCAGCTGAAAGGAAAATGGTGACCATATGAACAGAAGTCCAGAAGCAAGTTAAATCTGTTGTTAGTCCTCCAAAAGAGTCAACACCAGAAGCAAAAGCTTGGTAAAACACCACAGGCACTCTTGCTGCAAGGTAATAGCATCCCGTGGTAAAAAGTAATCCAGCCACTCAAACCAAAGAGAAGCTAAATTTAAGCTATTCAGTTGCCTCTTGCCACCCACCAAAATGTGGTGGAAAACATCACTCCTGAATTTAGAATTAAGAGAGACAGGAGCTATAATCTCATTTCAGAAATATGCAGATAATATAGGACACGGAAGGGGAAAGTCTTGGGTAAATACTACAGAGCCCTTGATACAGCCTCATATTTGTTTCTTAGTAAACAAAATGGTGAAAACAACCTAGATTTAAATCTGAGAGCAAAACAGTTAACAGGCTTGGGAGAAAAGGAGCAGACAGTAATGGACTGATCTCCATTATTACACTTTAAAACAGTTACCTTAAATACACAGAGGAGAAAGCATAAATGCATAACCCCCACTGCTCTCAGCAGGGAAGACAGCCTAGCCACCAGAAGAGAACTGGAAGAGTCAGCCAGCTTCAAGGTGAACTAGGAACCCCCAGAAACTCCTTTCTGGGCACAAAGACTACAACAGAACCCCCAAACTTGGCAAGAGGTACAAGAAGGGCAATTCTCATCCTGTGGTCAATCTCACATACTCACTGTCAGGAGCACCCAGCAGGCTGTCCATCAGCTCTACACAGCAGTGGGGCCACACTCCCAGAGAATTAAGCTGGGAGGTACCCAGCTGTGCAACAGAGGCAGGAAGCTGTGCCAGCCAGGCTAATGGGGCTTGGAGCTCAGCATCCAGCTTGCCTGCGCCTGCAACCACAACCAGCCATTTACTGTTAAACTCAAGCCTGCTCACATCCCAGTCCCTGGGTCACGGCCACAAAGGTCACGTACTGCTAGATTAAGTTTCTGTGCCTGTTTCTAAATAGAAGGGGGGAAAAATAAGCCAAATCCACCACACACACCACCCAACAAGCAACCCGCTGCAAAAAAGAAAAAATCATACCAATAATGTAAGTAGGACAATACACAAGTGTGTCCTCAACTCAGATTTGATGCACTTGTGTACCTACAAGGCTGGCAAAGCCTCCCCTTCTTCCAATTTCAGCAGTGTGAAGAGGCCACACCACATTCCAGTTGCACTGCTAATACAGCAACATACGGATCCTTCTATGCTCTTTATAGAGCAAATAGTAAGACTGATCTTGAAATGTCAATGGGCAGGCATAGTGGGAAGGGAAGAGTAATACTAAATCTTCCATAACAGAGATCAGCTTATGATACTCAGCATAAAAAAAAAAAACGAAACACCACTTCCCCCCCTCCACCTTATCTGAAGAGGTTGAGGTGATATAGTCAAAAAGATGCACCAAGTTGTAAATTAGTTATTGTCTTGTTAATTTCACTATTTTCCCAAATGTAGGAAAAACTGTTTTATAAGCAAAAACCTTCAAACATGCTGTTTTTTCCAAACCACACAACTGTTCTGATAGGCAACAAGGAAAGAGAAATGAGAAGAAAGCAGAGACAGATTTCTCCTTTCAAAGAAATTCAGAATTGTGCAAATTGCATTTAATGAATTGTTTCTTTCTGTAGCAATTGTTCAGCAATTAAGTAAAAATACAATTGTTTGTATTGGAAGATAAAAACTGGTGCCCTTCCAACACCCAGTTTGGTAACTAACTAATAAGGGGGAAAAAAAAAGATTCATAAGCAAGTTAAAAAAATAAATAAAAAATTGCTAAAAAACTGCTTTACTACATTAATTAGTATTTTTAGAATTTCCACCAAAATTAAATGAAGGGAGAAGTCAGAAGCAAGAATGGAACAGTTTTAGAGATAGTTAGAAGTGATTTATTTTAAAATAAATCAGCTATGGGTTGATTATTTCCCAAACAGGAAATATTTCCTGAATTGGTGGCACACAATTTTAGACACAAAACAATAAAGGGAGCCTACTTCAATTTAAACAGAATCAGTGAACCATATTACAGGGCTATTCATCTTTTACAGCCACAGCAGCCCAAGAAATACAACAGCAAGGCCATAAATGTGATTGCTTCAGGAAAGGCTGTACAGTGCACCGTAAAAACATTTTACAACAGCAGGAATTCCTGGGTGTCGCTCTCCCCATTTTTTGGTCCATCTGCTTTCAAAGGGGGCAGGGGGATGGGCGGAGATGTTGTTAAACGTCCCCTGGGACTGCACAGCAATCAATCATCATCTGATGAATGGCCACTAAAGTTAAACCCTGACCCCACTCCACAATTCCCACACCAGCGCTCCTATCCTTACTGCTGACCAGCTTCCAGCGTGCCCCCCCCCCCACCTTCCAGCCCTCACCAAAATTTCCCAAATACCAAGCCCAGACAAAAGCAATGGAATGTAGTAGGCACCATGACAGAGGAAAATTCAGCAGAAACAGCAGTTGAGAAGGCTTATGCTTAACCTGTGTTTAAATAAACGTTCCTTCAGCAATACTCAGTGCCCTTCTCCTCCCAGCTTGCAAACATTTGATTTCTCTCATTTCAGAGCACATATGCATGCAGTTGTCAATAAAGCATATGGAATCTAACCATGTTTAAGCGTTTGTTTTCTGTCATGATATTTCAGTGGCTTGCAATGATTTTATTTAAGCCTACAGCATTAAGAATTCGTACAAGGCAGCAACACATAAGGTCACATTATTTTTAAAATACAAGTCTGATGCTCTGAAAGCTATACTGTAATCTTAACCAACATTAAAAAAAAATGTACAGACAAAACAGTAGGCTCTTGGTTTCTGCTTTTGAAAAAGTTTCAGTATGGCATCTGTAAGTTAACTTAGCTTGAGTTTATGACCAAAAAAAAAAAAAAAATCATACTTACCATAGTCAGTCTAAAGTTTTCCATTACTAAAGGTGTTTTATTATCTAGTTCCCTTGACAATAACTCAAACACCAGAGGCTTTGTTAGGCAGCGTGTAAAGCTTAGATCACTATGAATTTAGTATAAACTAATTTTCCAATGAATTTTGGTCCTCCTCCCTCAGCACTGTGTTTTGTTTGGTTTGGTCGTCCCCTTCCCCCTTCCCCACCACCCCCCACCTCCCTGAACTGGAGAAGCAGCTGCGTTCCTGCATCATGCATGCAGCACTTTTTATTTATTTATTTTTTAACAGCACATAAACAAACCACCCAGGATGACTAGGTCAGAGATTGGTGCAGATAATTGTTGCACGTTTAAGTGGAAAGATGTAACATTTTTACTCTACAGGAAGCTGGTCTATTTTAATAACGATGTGTGACAATTAACTTGGTTCACACCACGATCAGAGTTTTAGGTGGTCAACTTCTGCACTGATATAACTCTTGAAATTTAAATACAAAATATAAAGACTAAAGATATTAGTAAGCCAAATAATACACATCAGAACTATGGGCTATTTCCTGGTACACCTGAAACATTTTGCTTTCAGAGATACTTAAAAACCTCTCATGTTTCTGTGTACCAATTAATGATCAAATTACTATTAGAATCTCTATTTCAACCTACTGTGTAGAAGAGACTGGCTTAACACCAATTTTCCTTGCTGCATCCAGTGGAATGGGAAATAGCACACCAGTTCCAGAAGACCTCCACAAGTTAAAAAAGTTATTTCTCAAATTCAAGTCAGTATTCTAATAATACAATTTCTACAAGAATATTGGCACCTTTGAGCATTACAGCCCATACTACATAGGCCATGCAGTTATGCACAGAAAGTTGTACCAAGTGGGAATAATGAAAACAGTTTGCTATTTATTACCTTCCTTTGCCACTTGGATGAACAGAGATGGGTTTTGGTCCATTTATAAGTTCATGAAGTGCAAGAGGATTACTCAGCCCTTCTGTTAAGTTCAGCTTGATTTCCGTACCCCACATGGAATAATAAAAGTCCAGTTAACAGATGACTAGGAATCATGCAGGTCTGTTTGTAGGACATAAAAGCTGTAATTCCACATGCATTTTTTTTCTAGCACTATTGTTAATAGCCTTCCTTCCCTTAGATGCTCCAGTGGGTTCTGTTCCTTGCTCCAGTTTCTCAGCCACATGGGTATCTCTCGGCCCAGCACATGAGGGGGGAGGAAACTCGCTTATAAAACTCTCAGTCTAACCAGCACTGCTCCCGGTGTGAGCCACACACAGTGCAAGCCTGTCATTTCACTCCACAATTAAACTGACAACCACTCCAAGAGGAAGCCCTATACCTCCTGCCTTCTTCTCCCCTTCACCGCTCCTCCAGCCTCAGTGAAGAGATTTGGGGATCTTTACAAACAGTAAAAAATAGTTTTAGAAAACAGTTTATTCAATCAGCTGAACCTAGGATCAGAATAGCAGTAGGGTCAGCACCAGGGGGGAAGAAGAACCCACAACTAAGGACATAGACACATCTGATGACAGCTATCTATTAATTATCAGCTGAGCTACAGTGCTAAGCCACATGGTTCAGTTTTGGTACTTCGCCAACCTCACAACTGGAAATCAGTGTAAAGCTTCTCATTGGTAGCATTCATCTCAAGTTCTAACTGAAAGAACGGTATCTAACTGGAGTTGAGTCTCAGAAGCTAAACAGGCTGTTAAACCAAACAGACTACCACACTCTAAAAGCTCCTGATGTTTTCCTTCTTCAATTCTCCTGTGATGTCATGAAGCCAGTAAAAACAGCTAGAACAGCTAAATATTTTAGAGTGGTGATGTGAAAACGTTGGGTCACTCAAATCATCTAGGTTTAATCTCAAATCATCAGAGGGTTTTTGGAAGACACACAGTTCCATTAACAAAGTTTAGAAAATCCAGTGAGTATTAACAGTCAGCTGGGAGTGGAGCAAAGACCATTTAAGTTGTCTTTGCCAGTGCAAACAGCATTTACAAATTCAAAAGGACTTGGGTTAGAAGTGACAATCAAGATCACTCCGAAGGCCAACATCATCACTGTAAACTGTGCGACAACAGGCTGCAAACTGGGGTTAGGAGGCAGGAAGTCACACCTTTGGCAAAGCTAATTTAAGGATCTGCTGGCTCCAGCATACTATCAAATTGCACCCTCCGTGTTTTGAGTTAAAACCTTGTAAGTAGAACTACATGTGATGACTGTAGCTCCTGGTTATAGCCACTCACATGAAGCCCTGGAACTGCAGCATCCCAAGCATTTCCCACAGCAGCACTTCTGGTAGCTGCAGCACCCTCCTGTTCATCCACTCTAAACAAGGAGGGAGCACTACAGCACTCACCCGGAATTTGCCAGGGGTTTGAGGATCAGCATCTCATCAGCTAGCTTTCTAAAAGCTCTTGGATGCAAGGTAACTTGGCCAGCTGATCTAATGTACTGCCTCAGAGTCCCATTATTGATGGGCTGGAAAGAACAGCTCACATCCACCTTAACTCACTGCTCCAATTCTTCCTAGATAGGGATAAGCAAGGCTTAATAGTCTAATACTGGGGTGGCACAGGTATAATTAGCCCACAGTGGGCTATCATTTAATTACTGTACAACAGTATGGCTACATTCTGCAATTTTCTTGTAAGGAAATTGTTTGGGGTAAGAAAAACTGCTGTGTGGCTTTTTTTTTTTTTTAAAGTCACATCATCTGCTTCAGTACTAAAGCAGGTAAAGTAGCCAGTGTATGGAAAGACGCAATAGTATCAGTAGCTAGTAGATTACTTAGCCAGTGATAAGTCAGCTCTTTTACAGATTTCAATAGAGGAGACCAGCCTGTGCTTCAACATGCAACTCATTAGCTGTTTAAATGCAGCTTCTGTGCCAAATCTACATGACACGAGTAGCAGCAGGGTGGTCTTGGCACAGGGGACAGTGGGAGGATCTAAATATTCAACAGCTCAAGCAAGCAAGTTAATAGCCTGCTGTGGAAGCAGACATTAGAGTGGGTCAGGACCCAGTTCCACTTTCAAACCCATCTGTCCAAGTCACTGCTGTAAGTCCCTACAAATCCTTCACCAAGCCTCCCTAACTACTCAGCTCTCTGAAAAGCTAGAATGTCTTACAATTCTCAGTTAAAGCTTGGCCATGATATCGGTGATGCTGTAAATCATAACGGGTTGACAATTGCTTTGGTATTGCACACTTCATTTTGTTTCTTAGAGAGAGAAGCAACAAACTTCAAGATCTCTACAGACTCCTTACGTAACACATTACCCCTTTTCCTGCACGGCTCAGCATCAGAGCTTTTGAAATTTTTCCTTCTATGCACAGGACAGGTTAGAACAGGAGTCAGGGTATACCAGAGGCTCCTGCATCTTGCTGGGTGACTAACATCAGCATAGACCTACCTCGCCTCTCAAAATCTATATTCCTCAACTCTGTGCTGTTCCTATACCACTGCAGAGAACACTACTTCCATTCAGGTCCTTGGCAACTATTGACCTGCACATGGAAAGCTGATGCTAAGGATGCTATAATATGCCTTGCAAACAAATAGCTAGAAAACGTTTTTGTCTCTCAATATACCCAAAACCAAACCTTATTCCTTTTGGATTTGATGGGGGAAGGGAGTGGGAAGAGAAACAAATGCTAAAGTTCCTGGATTTCACTCAAGGACCAGCTAGTCCTCATGACGAAGACAAGCCAATTGTGAAACATCTTAAGCTGATGGGCTGCATGCAGTTTGCCAGTGCAGTTTCCTGATCCCAGCACAAACAGGTCTTTTGTAGGATTACATTTTCTTATAGAGGTAGTCTGTAGTCAAACCACCACTACCTAAGAAAATTTACTCTGGTGCAACAGATTCCCATTAATGTTTTTAGAGGGTTTCTCTGGGGGGTCAGAAAGCCTATAAGGCTAGACATCTTAAATTCATAACAGTCAATTGTTCAGGGAAAAACTGAGTATGAGAAAACACATTTATCCAGAGAAATTGTGGCTTCCCCCATTTTAATTCTGTGATAGGTTCCACCTCAGTTTTTTGTGTTGTGTGGGGTTTTGAGGTTGGGGGTTTTTTATTTCTTTTGCTTTTACTGGTTCCAAAAAAATATTCTTTAGAACATGAGTTTGCGCTTATTCTTTCACATAGCGTAATGTTTTAATTACATCATCTAGTACATATTTGTTACAAAAAAAAAAAGATTGGAAGTGCACATTTGAAAACTCCTACAGTTTCACCACCACATTATTTTAACCTGCAATTCAAACTGCAGTCGCTAGACAATACTAGAAAACTAAACAATTCTGAATTCTGAGTCCACTTTGCAGCTTTGTCTAATTGTTCCCCCTTGCTTGTGTGGCCTTAACTGCCAATAATAGGGGAAGAGTACAAGAACCCAGAGTCAAAACAACTAGTAGAGAACAGTGCTTAAAAGTAATAAATTTCAGACAAACAAAGCTATTTTTTATATGGAAGTATGATTAATATAAAACCAGAAGTATGAGGTAGCTCAGCATCTTTTAATTTCTCTCTTCAAGTGCATAATCTATTTGGGCAAGGTTTGCCTCTCTACTGATTATTTGTTTAAAATAATTTTTAATAACATTACATAATCTCTACAGAATTAAAAAAAATCATCTCTCTACACCTTTTTTAAAAGGAGAATTTGTGTTATAATGAAAGAAAAAAATATCAACCTTTAGGCTAACAAATCTCAAAGCCCTTTTAACAAAGAGGGTTGTTAAGATACATTTACCAAAATGAAGCAATTCAGAATTCTAATCACAACCACTAGACTCTAACTCCAGTCTGTGTAATAGCCTGGTAGGCAAATCAGTATAAATACTTGTACAAGACAATATCCCTGTCACACATGCACACCCTTCCAGTATCAGCTCTTCAACAGAGATTCACCTAGTGTTAGGCAAACGAGTATCACTACAGAGGAAGCAGTAAGACTTAGACTCTTGCATATGCAAAAAAATTAAAAACCTCTATCCATTTAAATTTAGAAACAGAACCATAGTGATCCTATGGCAGTTTAAACTACATGGAGTAAAACCAAGAACATTAATATAAATTTATGCATATGAGCATATGCTGATCACGTGCGTTATTATAGGAAAGAATTCCTCCTGCTTCACACATTTTCTCAGTGGGAAACTGCCCAGTTGGCCAAGCATGCGAGGCAGACAGGGGAAGAAAGTGTCATCCTTCTCCCCCTCACCGTCCCAGCATTAGGCACTGGCTACTACTGCAGCCTGAACATCTGATGGCAACAGCACAGTTCTGCTGTTTCTCCCACTTCTGCCTTTCACCTCTTCTCTCTTCAGAGAAAATCTGTAACAAGAACAGCCATGGTACTGAACCCCCACAGCAGGAGCTGTTAATTTTTTTTTTTTCCTTCTTTAATTGTGAAACAATCCATGCCTATTAAACAAGCCCAGCTACCACCAGTGCCATATGTACATCAAACTCAGGTCAAAGTGAATATAACCAACTATAGTCTTTTATTAGGAAATACAGGCAAGGCGGTTGTCTGGGAAAACTGACATATAAACCCATTCCAAGTGTTTTATACTGCAATGTTTTTAGTTACTGCTTATGTAGAACAGGTTTTGTGGAAAGCACAAAGGCAGCACTGAACTGGCCCACTCTGTTGCCTTCTCTGCTCCTCTTGCCTTACTCCATCTCAAACACTATTTTTAAAATAACTATATACCCACATACCAAGTCCTTACAGAATAAGGCCTTAGAAGGAACTTCACTGAAACCCAAAAACGGCTAGCATGAACATTTGGAAGGTATCTTTTCAAAAAAACATTCAAGCTCTCCCTCCATACCATCATCCTCTCAAACAGTCACACACTAAAAATATGCAAGTGTAAAATTTTTACTAGCTTAAGGTACACATGTTTCAGAGCAGGAAGAAAAATTACAACATGTTGAGGTTTCAGTTGGGATTCCTCATAAATGAGGAATCTTAATTAAGCAAGAACAAATTTGGATTGCACTGAAAGAAGAGAAATTTGTTTGCTCCAGACCCGGACAACAGTTTCTAGAAGTGTATTATACATACACTGTACCAGGGTTCCTCAGTTAATACCATCAAATTGTACCATCCATGTCAAAAATAATTATTATCTTCCAGCACAGGACTTGGCACAGAGTATCTCATTCAGAGAAACAATGATGTCCTTGAGGGTCAAAGCTTTGCTGCTAATAGTAGAATGCCAGACTAAATTTGTCAGATTAATATGCTTGTTACAATTCCTCTTATTTTTTAGGAGGATTACACAATCACATTCTATGAAAGACTCCTCATGAAAGTGTTATCCTATGGGTGCCAGTGCACTATTACTTCCAACTGAACTCTAGTATTTAATGTTTGTTTTGGAAGACCTAGCTGTCTTAACAGCCACAGGGCATTTCAATAATCATATAACAAACATTACTGCAGGTTACTCTTTAATCCCTTGCGAGTGAATGAGTAAATTCTCATCAGTCTATCATATAATGACACAGGTCTGCAGTTAGTGCCAAAAAGGTACTGTAAATCATAAAAGAAAAATATGTAAGAATAAGGAGATCTCTTGGGAATTCAAAGTGTTTACTCAAATTTTTTTCTCCATCACTTTACAACAGCAAGAACAACAGATAAACTTCTGTTTACAAGCCATTAACACAAAATTAGAGACATTTTTATTTCTATCTGAAGATTTAAGACAAGTCCTGATGGACAATTTAACTACTCTTCATATATATCTCTAGCTGTTTGCCTCTCTGGCAACAGAGCAGAACGAAGACCTCACAAGTACCAGAACTCTAATCACTCACCTGACCCACACTTATTTCCAAATTGGTGAAATAAAGGTACAAGCAAGTTTAAAGGCTGTGTTTTCCCACCCTGACAAAGTGGTGTGTTTTTTTTTATTTTTAACCCCACATACCCCCCCCCCCAAAAAAAAAAAACCAAACAACTTTCTGCCTTTCTGTCATAGATTTAGGTGCTGCACAGTGTCCTAGTAGAACAGACTTTTTGCTCATGGAGATGATTTAAGATTGCTTTCCTCTTGAATTTGGGAGAGGTGGGAAGAGATGAGCAATCCAGGATGAATATTCAATTAAATGAAAACTGAATGAGAACAAAATTACTACTCCTTCAAACTGCAGCGTAGATTTGAGGTGCTTCCAGGCAATGTATAAGAAACACTAATAATTGCACTTTGTATTTTTACCATAGACGCCATCATTGAGTAGTAGGTTCAGTTTTGGGAGACTGAGGACAATCTTTCATCCCAGTCAAGGTTTAAGTTCTGGCTGATACACACACTCTATATTTAACCCATTCCATGGGGCTCCCATGGGCCGAGTATATACTGTACATATTCATACTGCCACCAAGAATTCCGTTGTAAAGCATTATAGTTTTGGTCTAACCAAACTACAGTGGCTTGGTGCCACCCTGTCATGGTTCAGCGATATATTTCAAGGACCTTCTAAGAATTTGAAAGCACTCGGAATTTTTGAAATGCTTAAATACTTTGAATCCTTTAGTGATAGCACTGCCTTTTCAATAGCATCATCACCCGTTCAACATAACACTAGCTTTAGATAGCTTCCCTATTATGCAGGCAAGTTAGCCTTACCCTGAACTTTAACTGTAGCCTTGTTTGAGCTTTAAATCGGGATAAATGTAAATACAGGAGGCTTGCTCAATCATCAGTGAAGGGAAGAAAAAGTTATCCAGGCTGAACTAGAGGGGAAAAGTCAAATGTGACTCACTTCAAAGGAAGAAGAGATGGCTAAGAAGGTTAAATCCTTGCCTAGTTCTTTGAGAAAAATAGGTACTAGTCTTACTACAAAAAAAGCTATTTTATGATAAAATCCATGTTGTCTTGTTACATATAATACAATTCCAAGCAAGAGACCATTCTTACGGTGAAAGCAAGCGGAAGTGCACCATGAACATCTAAATTAGAAATGTTATTTCTGACAAGCACTGGCAGGAGTTTGGCTGCAGTTGAGGTACACCAACTGACCAAAAGGCCAGGCTTACACGGAGTATGGTCTGTCCGTCCATCCCCCCTGCCCCCAAGGGAGGAAGCAGGTAGGTAAGGCAGAAAAAAATTTATTATCTCTGCACAATCAGCAGGAAGTTTTTATGAACAATCTTGTGTACACATAAGTCTTACATGTTAAGCCATGATCATTAATTTTTTAGGTATTGCCAAACTAGTCCTACATGTCCCCTACCTGTTAAGAAGAAAGTTTGAGGAGGTCACAGATTAGATTCATTCTCTCTAAAAAAGAAAAATACTTTCAGCAATCCAGGGAGAAGAACGAAACATATTTAACCAGATCTCCAAGCACAAGACAATTAACCCAGTGAGCCAAGTCTACTTGGTCAAAAGACTTTCAAGGAAGCTACCTGTCTGCCTCTAGACTATTCTTCTATGTAGTGTTTTCCAGCACAGGAACTCCCAAAGACAATATGCTGAATTTATTAAGAGAAAGGCCAGGCTTTTGGACAACGTTGTCAGGCAGTTCTTTCAGTAACTGCACGCACAGTGCTGAACATTCTGCTCTCATTCCAACCAAGTTATTAGGTTAATTTATTCTAAGACAAAAATGGCTTACCAGGACGGTGTAATAGGTTTGCAATCAGAAGTGCAGGTAAGAACTAAAACTCTGTGAGTTAACCCAATAAGGATTTCAGGGAAAGCTGCTTCTCTACCTTCGTCCTCTACCAAAAGGTTAACTTGCTGAACCCCACATACCACCTTTGCTATCAAAGTAATGGAGCAGCTTTAAGAGCCACACACAGCCAAGTACCTCTGGTAGCTTACTACCAAGACAGACCTACTGCATCAGGAACATCGCTTCCTGTAACTCTGCTTTCAAGTAATAACCAGACCCACTGATTCACTTAAGATTTAATGAGATTACAGCTTGAGGTGATTTGACTGGAGACCATAAAAGTTTTAGGAGCCCATCTGCTCTGCAAAAACTAACCTCTCGCACACAAGCCCGGGTATGAGCTGACCTTTGAGAGCAGCCGGGTAGTTCAGGCAGGAATCAAGATTGGTACTTGTGATGGGCAGACAGACCAGACAAAACAAGAGATTTGCACTTTCAGGCAAAGAGGAGTTTCCATATGCATCAGTACTCAAGGGGAATCTTTCCAAACAATCAGCAGCCTTTTCATTAAAAGGCTGGCCACCTTAGGGTGCTTTCCCCACCATTATCACATCATTAATAGCAAATTCAAACTGTACCCGCAATGACTGCAAAATTACCGGTATTGCAAAAGCCTAATGCAATATTCACCTTGTATATATATATCAAAACCCCATGACAAAGTACTCCTTATCAAATGTTGTAGTGCTTCAAAAAAACCAACCAAACAAAAAAAACACCTTCATAACCACACTAAAAGCTAAGTCACCACTGCTCTCCATCTCACTTTACCCTTCTATTCCCTCACAACAGCAAGCACACTCATTTTAAAGAGCCAACTGGTTATTTTTCTGATGTTTCTCAGTATCAGATCAAACACTGACTTTTCTTCCAATAAAAAAAAATACGGATTTGGAGAAATCGAGGGCAGAGGGAGAAAGAGCTACTGGTTTTAGTCTTACTTTTTACAGGTCTGTAAAAGAGCAGCATTTCAGCAAGACTGCTGTTAAAATACATTAGAAAGTCTGAATGTAAATGCTAGACAAATATTCACATTTTGTTATTCTAAACCTGACCTTGCTAGCTGTAGAAGAGCTAGTCTCACTAGACAGCTGTAAAAAAAAAAAAAAATGTAGGTGCTGTTATTTTTCCTTCCCCTTGCAGGCTGAGATGTTTTGTTGTTTTGTTCTCACTTCAGTAACAGGCCTCAATATGCAAGTTACATCTGGAAACAGACAAAAGCCAACTGCCCAGCAGTATTGGAAAATTAAAACATTGGGTCAGACTCAAACGGACTAGGAAGCCAAAGGTCAAAGCAGCATTAAATCATTAGTTTCCCAGCTGCCACCAAGGCATGGAGTTGACCTTTGATTTTGTAAGAAGTGGTCCAAGCAATTTTCTGGTGGCAATATGGGCAATCTGGCACAGTGGAATACTATCCTTGAAAAGGGTTGGTGGGAGGGAAGGAGGCATTAAAGATCTTGCAGGCAAAAATTAAACTCTTTAATTTCTCCAGACCAAATTTGCACTGTGATGCTGCAATATAATAATTATAATAATATAAATAATATATAAAATTATCAAACAAAGCAAAGACTCAAGCATTTGAATCATTCAAGTAGCTTTTATTCCCCTAGCATGAAGAACAGAGATTTTAAGAACATAACGAATGTACTTCAGAGAATACTAGAATACAATCTTTCTTTCCTGAAATGATTTAAAGTTCTCAGAAACTACAGTTGAAAGCTGTTTACATAGTTGCATATTTTTAAAACAATACATCTGAGATAGATATCATGCTTCTTCAGACAGATAAGGACCAGAAGACTGCATTTAGCCTATTTGTATCCCCATTAATGATCACTTTTTTTTTTTTTTTAAGTATAACTGAGGTAGCAAAGACAGAAAGCAAAGGCCAGTTCCTTTTGTCTTTCTCTAGCCTCCACAATATTAAAAATCTCATCTGCTACTGCACTCTGGTAATACTTCCCAACTGGTCCTTATAAACTGTCCTGCTGAACAGGCACCTGCATTGTAGGTGCCAGAGTTCTGGTCTGGTTGCTTCCAACTTCCTAGAAAGGGGTTGGTTTTACTGCTGCTTGGCAGAGAGCAGCACAGGTATCAAAGGGGCTTCCGACTCAGCCAAGGTTCATTTGAAGAGGATGTTTGATCCTCCATTAGCAGCTGAGCACATGCACACACATGCAAAACCAGTTTGCATACAATCAGCTGTTACCAGATTTCTATGTGTATTTAAGACATCTCTATGTGTATTTTTAAGCAATTTCAAGCAATTTCCTTAGTCAAAAGGGTCACCCAGCCCACACCTTATTGTTAAGGGCCATAAAAAACCTAAAAGCTATTGCCTGCCTTTGTGTTTTAGGGAGCAGCAAGTTGTCCAAACAGAACCTAGAGAGCCCCCTCCCCATCCTATGCCCTCATGGTTCAAGCATTAGTCACTGCCAGCTTTTCACATGCCAGCTTTTCACAAACTACAAGTCACAGCAGCAGCTTTAGGTACAGACTGAGTCATATATCCACAACCCCTAATGGCAGAGGGGAGAACTAGTATTTTCAGAAAGTTGCAATTAGGCATTAACAACTTGAGTAAAAATACATCCCTGTGCTGCTGGCCACCCAGGTGTGTTTGGTTTTTTAAAATACAACCAGTATTTTCACTGGCAAGGTGAAAAGCACACCACCCTTAACAAATATCACAGTGAATGAGGATGGGCAGAACAACCTCTCCTCCCACACCCTTTCTTTCTAGGAAAGGTTCAAGATCACACAGCCAATATAAACATAACACATTCTGAAGATACAGATTGTTACATACAGGTCACAGACCTAACCGCAAGAAGCAACACTTCACTCTCCAAAGAGCCTAATGTTATTGTGCTCAAACGAGTGAAAGAATATTTAAGTTTGCTTTAATAACAAACACTACCAAAAACAGAACACTGAAAGACCATACTGGTAATTTCTTAGAGGAAGCAACTTCAAAGTTCATCCAGTTGGCAAATTAAGATAAAGACGGTCAGTTGATCTTAATCCTTTCTGCTGGTACCACTGAAGGAGCAAAACAAGACACCAGAAGCCTTCTATTACAAAGGCTTGGAAGACACACACTTCCTCGTAAAGATCTTTCAGAGAAAAGAAATAACTGATTTTTGCTTGGTTAGCATTCTGGTTTACTCACATTAGCACAGGCTCACATTCACTACTGAGACACCATGAAGTGCTACCCTCACTCCACACAGCCTGCATGTGCCTGCTCCTTCCTAGGTAGAGGACAGGTTCTACCACTGCAGATTTCCCTCCAAGACAGAAAGGCCAAAACTTGCATCAAGTCTGCAAGCTACAGCTTGAGTTAACTCTTACAGTCATTGCTGCACTACCTTCCATGGTCCTGAGAGGGGTGCAAGATGTGTAAAGCTAGAAAGAGGCCTTGTTAAATAAAAAGAATAGCTATTCCCCACATTTCCAGTTTAAAAACTCGTTCTCATAAGCAGGCCAGTCACCAAATGATACTGGTTTAGGAGTGGATAATAAGGCTATTTCTGCAATTGGTATTCTGGAATTGGTTACTCCACTGTGATGCAGCTTCTGCCACAAAAACTTACAAAATCCATGTACTTCAAATACCCTCTTTTCTCCTGAAAAGATAGTTCCAAATGCTAGACCAGCACTACAGGTAGTCATTTACTCTTAAACAGAACATGGCATTGGAGTGGAACAAGGTGGGAATCATCCAGGTGACAACTAGCCCTGATCTTGCCTCAGCCCTATTCTGGCTGCCACATGAAACTGAGTATCTTCTCTATCATAGAAGTCCACTAGACCTCCATTCTCATCTGTGTAAATGGACAACAGAATCACTAATGTAATGATTTTTGCAGGTATCCAGTCTCAATGATGAGAACAATCCTATGTATGCCCACACAGCTCAAGTTTTAAAAATAAGCCAATAGGCTTTCTTGTTTTTATTGAATAGGGTAGTAACCGCCAATACAGTTCATCAAGGTAACACATTAGAAGGGTAAAGTGTTACACAACTATCTCCCTCTACACTCCAACTGGAGGGGGCCATCTGATATCACCTAATGACAGTAAGGGACCTTGTAGCCTTCTACAATGAAGGCTGGGGAGGAAGAAAGACTTTCGTAAGTTCGACCAGGGGCAATCAAGGGGCAGTTCGGTGACTGCATGCATGTTCCTCTTCATCTTTGCTACTGTGCCTCTTATCACTAGAGCCAGATGCTAGGGGGGCCAGTGGAGAGCACAACAGCCAGCAGCAGAAGCCAGGGACAATAGCCTGGATATTTGGGTGTGGTGGCCAACAGCAGCTAAAACCAACTACTTAATGCAGAGTCTTGGGCATGGCTGAAAACACCCCCACCCCACAGAACCTTCTGAGAGAAGCAGGAAAGATGTATGGCTCCCTTCACCTAACCCCAAACCTCCTATGCATAGTGCCAGAACTATCAGCCTAAACACCCCTTCAGTGCAAATGGTTTGTTTTACTTTGTCTATTACCAAGCAGACAACAGGCCCACTTCCATCTCTGCAGAGGTGTTCTTGTGGAAGGCCCTCCCGCCTCCAAATCCTTTGTGATTGTGATGCACACAAAGCAAGAAAAAGGTGGTTTCTGCGATGTGGTCTTTTTGCTTGGTCCTAACATGCTGCTCTGGGAAATTAGAAGACATCACTAGCCTTCCTTTTCTTAACTGAGAGGATGATCCCTAACTCTACCTCAGGACAGGAAACAAAATGGAATTTGGAGATTCCTCCAAAATGATTAGTTAACAAAAGCTAATAACTCCCACAATCTCAAGAACAAAGGGCTACTGCGTCTCAATCTCAGACTCCATGGGCTTAGTGGACAGCCTTTCTAGTCAGCTCTCTCACTCCATGGGACAAAGAGTGTCACTACAGGCAGAGCTTCTAATCTACTTGCTTTTGCTAGGAGAACCACATCCAGTTTTACTTTTTTGCTCCTGGTCTACTTCAGTTTTGTCGTTTCTGCTATTTAGAAATGTGTGTTCAGGTCTGCTTTGTCAGTCATATGGCTCTGTCCCCTTTGGAGTGCAAAGATGAATCCGCAGGTAGACCAGAGTGGCACAAAGCACTCCTTGGAACAGGCACAGATATCTAGCGCCCCTCTGATCTGAGCAAGCCCATGAACCTTGAACACATTATGAGCCAGCATCACTCTGTTCAGAAATACAAAGCAGGTTAAATAAGTCCTACTGCTTGTTTCTTCCCTGCTTGGATAAAAGCAAGGGCCAAGAGTGGAAGACTACATGTGACATGAAGCCTCACTGAAAGAGGCTCTGTAAGAAGGGGAAACAGACATTTGCTTTTATTCCATTGGCTTCCTTCAGTTTAACTCTCCCCCTTGGAGCTACCATTAATGCTTTAGAAAGGGAAGCACAAGCCACAGCAGCCTTCTCAAAAGCCAGATCACACTTGGACACAGTGGGTCAGAACAACTAGCTCAGGCAGAAGTGAAATTTGAAGTCTGGAGAGATCAGCTCCTGTGAAGTTTGGTTCAGCTGCCAGCCACAGACAGTAGTAGAATACAAGGACCCGTGGGCGATTTGAACAGAACAAGTATTCCTTTCTGTAACTGATATAATCTGGGACTGGCTGGCAGCAGACCCTTGTACCTTAAAGTCAACAGCTCCCTTAAAGGCATAACAAAGATGTTGTCAGTAACAATAAACACGGAGTTTTCTCTAATAGGAGGTACCCTGTATGATCTCATAATACCTTTCTCAGCTGGCATAAAAAAAACCAGAGCAAAATTAAGGGCCACATGTAGTATTCTTGACATTGCCTTACCTATGATCGAAATACTGCAGATCGAGATGATTAATAGAGTGCTCCAATCTGGTAGATCAGTAGCTGAAAGCCTCAGCTACGTAAAGCTTTAAATGTGACCTTTATAAGCAAAGCTGATCTTGCAGGAAGTTGCATGCTCAAAAAAAGTAATTCCAGTGAAACAGAGGCACTCAAGATGCTTGAGATCTGGAGCTAATACATACCAGGAAGGGATTTCTTTTCTTGGGAGAAGGGAGGAGTCAAGAATGAAAAAGAGGAAAAAAGCTTACTAAGAATGTTAACAGCAGACATTATATCTAATTTCTTTGCATTCCTTCCCCCCTCCTTTTCCTCCCATTTTTTAAAAACAGGAGCAAACTTGTGAGTTAAGGATTCTGATCAATGCAACATGTTAGGAAAAGAGAGCAGGAGGTCAAGAGGAAATGATTAATCCTGTGCAGAAGACTGGCAGGATGGGTCCTGGAATGGCTTACCAGAACAATGCCCCCACTAATAAGCAGGTCAAAAGACCCTTACAGTGAACAGAAGCCCCAGTTACACTGTACATTAATATTCTTCCCTTAACCCAAAGTTACATTTGTTCATTAAAGCCAGATTCAAAAAACAAGTGTTGAATTGGAAGACAGGTGAAAAGTTGTGGTGCCAGACACAAGCAGCAAATCTGAAAGATAAAGGATTACAATTTAACAACTCTGAAAGTGTTTGCAAAAGGCTTCAGCAAATGGAGGAACGAGGGAAGAACCCACTATTTCAGATTTCAGTTGTAACGCTGGGTTCAGCTCATGCAGTGGATTGATGCTGCTTCTTTGATAAAGACTGCTCTTCTGGTTAGCGGCATAGTTTAGTGTGCTCAAGAAAAAGGAGCAAGCAAAGGCACTGCAGGCAATACTTTGGACTTGAAGGCACGTGTGGTTCAAGGTTTACTATAAGAGAGCTGTTTAGTACTATGGTTTCATGGTAATGAGACAGAAGCAGTGCGATCCTGAGAGATTCTCTGCTTCAGGTAATTATCCCAATCCCACACTGCTTCTCCCCTCTAGTTTAGTCAGCATTACAACTCCCCAGGGCTGCACCGTGGAAGCTGTCAGGGGAAGTCAGCTCTACTCCCAAAGAGACTACAAACTTATATAAAGCATTTATCTATTTCCATGATGATTCACACAGATGACCTCACAGATTCACACTGGCAAATATGCAGCGGGCATTTCACAACTGCTTCAAGCCTGACCCAAGCAAACCCCCCTTTTAAATAGCAACCACCCCACCAGCATCCCCTCCAGTTTAGTCAACTCCCTCATGCAAACTTTAGCACCTCGTAGTGCCATCAGGGAACTGATCTGGCTGAAGACTACCCTGAACTTGAGTCTTTACGGAGAAGCCGGCTCAGATCCCCAATACAGCTTGATGTTCCGATGTTGGGGAGTCACAAGAACACCAGTGCAGGTGTAAGGGCCAGTGGTGGGCAGAGGCAGCGGGCGAGGAAGCTGGGCCGGCTGGCCTGCCCCTCCTCCCGGCAGCCGCCTGCGCTCGGCTGGCCGGGGCCACGGCAGCACCACAGCCTGGAGGAGCAGAGTGGTGGGGAGGGAACGCCCTCCGGCAGCGCTGCCGAATTGCCTTTGTATCGGGGCAGGCAAACAGCCTCCATTTTGAGGAGCTTTCAGGGCAGTCTGGAGAAGCCAAACATCAGCTTCTGATGACTAGGAATGGCAGAATCCAATTAGTGCTTTCCAACACAGGCGGCCGCTAGTGCCCACAGCATTCTCCCCAGTTGGATGCTAACTGTGCCTAGTGAACATTTGTTTATCTTTCAGGCCCACCTCCCCGTTACCCTGGGCACTGAGCCCCTCTCCTACCCCACACCAGAGAGAGGGCTTCACACAGAATGATGGGCCAAGGGCAGGGGTTTGGCTGCAAGACCAGTCCTCACAGCAAGATCTTGGGAAGTCAGAAACTCAATCTCTCAGTTTTTACTAGATTGAAAATGAAAGCAAGGGTAAATCATTTTAATATATCAATCTGCATCCCTCTTCCCTATCCCCCATTTTTCTGCAGGGTAAAGGCACAGCCTGTAACACAGTACACAGGTTTCAAAACAGGGAGATCTTTGGCATTAGCAGGTCATTTCAACTAGGGAAATCCACACCTCTCAAAAGCAGTCCGAAGACAAAGCTACAGTTCATTTACAAGGGCGTTTGGACTCAGTGGGCTCCACAGCTCTTTTGGTTAAGATAAAAATCCAGCTAATCCAGCCAGCACTTAAATCCCACCAGTAAGTAGAGGCACAGTTAAGAAGGCACAGCTTATTCCAGTTTGTGACTTCTTTCAGGTCTGCTGAAAATCAGATGTTAGGCCACTAATTTTTATTAAATCAGTGAATGAAATTGACATTTACCCCTTCAAGTCTGGAGGAAATTGAGTCACAGTTATTAAATTCACTTTTTGCAAATCTATTTCCCTATTTAATCCAGATTTTCATAGGTGCCTTGAGGTAGGTAAAGAGACTGTCCTTATAACACATCCTAGACACATGCTTCAGCTTCAGAATCTTTGCTCCCCAATACAAGTTGAAGCAGCCTCAGAGCTGTGTTAGGTTATGCATCTCTGTACAGAATCATAGACCGGTTTTCAGCAACACATGGTTAACCAACACTAAAGCTCCCACAAGCTTACCAGGTTAATTTCTGCACCTTATGCATCCATACATTAGAGAACCTTATATGGCTGGTTCAACATGCTAAATACAAGGATGTTAAAAAGCCAAATAATTGTTATCTGAAGCTCAGTGCACATGCTGAGTTCAGTGCAAACATCCATTTTGCTCTGCCTCCCCACACAAAAGCCAGGAAAGTGGATTCCAAAGTTCAAGCACTGCTACTACAGAGGAAATGCTGAAATGAAACCCTGAGTCTCACTCGAGCAAGGCTTCCACAAAATGTGAAGGACCAAGTTCTTGGGCACCTCTGTCATGCGAGTAACATACAAGCTATTTACACGGCATCCCCTAAGCCTACATACTGATTTTGTCTGTATTCCATGAGTATATCACAATGAACAATAAGCTATAGCTTATGCAGCTATTTGCTGCAGCATAAGCCTATTAAAAAATGAAATGGCTAGTATGTACATGAATGGATAAAAGTAGTAGCAACCATTATTAAAACAAAGGGTAACACAAGTTCTTACAAAGAGCTATTTCATCTGCTACTATTTGTTTCTCCTCTGTTCCCTGCAGTTTATTGTAATACATATTATCCAGGGTGGAGGGTGGTAAAGGGACTGCTAACCAAAAGCTAGCACCTCGGAACAGCCAGACACACACAGGTTGTGATGGTAATGCTTGAGAACATGCTCACGTTTTAAGACAGTCTCCTCCTATTTTCCGTGTAACAAGATACTGTCACAAGGGCAAATCCATTTCAACTATAGGTGAATTTTATGAAGAGGATGAAGTCACATTGCTCCCCCCCCGCCCCCAAGCTGATGAACCTTTAAAAACCAGAACCACTGCCCCCACAAAATTATAGCACCATTTTTAACTGGCATCATCGTTGTCCCAGCCTTCATCCTGCACTTAGAAAAATACCAGAAAATTACCCCAGAATAAGAACTACACTGTCCTCTATCTGCCCCACATAATTACTCCTTCCTTGACAGTCACCATCTTTTACACCACAATCCCCACAAAACATCAAGCACTGCTCAGACCCAAAATCAGCTTTTAATGCTGTCCTTTTTAATGCAAGTACAAAAGCCCAGTCTGCTGTCAATGCAAGCATTTTATGGAGTTGCAAACCTCCAAATTCCACCCAGAGCAACACTATCCTCTTTGAAACTTTTCCCAATGGCTGTCTCAAAGCAAGAGCCCATGAAAAGAGTTTATTTCATCAAACTGGAAGTTGCACAAGGGGAAACAGTCCTGTGAACACCACCATATTTAACTTGTTATACTTTTAAAATGTTTTGGAGCTTGACCATTTCAGGGAGGGAGGGAAGAGAAGGCATTTACCAGCCCTAGCCATGATTGATTTAAAAACAGTTTAGGGAAACAGGCAGAAGCAAGTGCAGGGCTTCCTTTCAAATTTGAAAAGAAACATATCTTGTTGTTGGCCCTCCGGTCACATTCTGTGCTGTTTTTCCTTAAGACCATCTAAACAAGACAGATGTAGCCAGTATCCAGGCAGCAGCTGAAGCCTGAGCACTAGAAAGGCACTCTGGTGTGGGGGATGGAAGGGAAAAGAGGGAGAAGAGAAGAGGAAGCCATTTGGCTATAAAAAGGATCTTTCTTTCCTGTTGAAATGCAATGGTAAAGAGTGTCAAAATGGCTTAAGGGTGGGGAGGTCAAACATGTTTTGAGATGTTAAAAAACTCTTAAGCTTTGTCAAAAAGACTGAAAAAAAATCTTAAGGTAGGTTTTTGCTCTTCCTTTCAAAATACTTCATCATAATAGCTGCAAGCAATTCTGAAATTTCCATGTTCTGTTCACTTTTTAATCACAAGTGAACCAGAACTATTCAGTTTATATTTTATCCTAACGAATCTGCTACTACAGAACCACTTCTGAAAAATTACTGTTTTCCAGTAATTTTCAGATGTGCCTTATTTGTGAATCCTTCCCTCCCTTCAGCAAACCTCAATTTTAAAAGTCAGTCACTACTGCTTATGCAGTATGACTGCGTAGTAATAAGGATGCTAGAAAACAGACACTAAATAGCAGTTTTATTAATGACATAGCGTGAGGACTCTGCATAATACGCCTTAAATCATCAAAACTAAACACAACATAGGGTTTTTATTCTGCTAAACAAAAAATATTTTTTTAGGAACCTCTAGGACCGTCACATTGTTTGCCATTTAAATCCAAGCATTAAGTTTCAGAGCTCCTCTAAACCTTATGATTCACAAAGCTAAACAACTAATGGCACTTACAAAAAGTCAAGATGTGAGAGAAGGCTTAGTAAAGCTTGTATAGTATCTTTCACCCTTTTTATTTCTTCAGTCTAAAATCTGCAAAAAGGAAGCATATAGCTTGCACAGTAAAACCTTATTTGCTATGGCTACAGTAAGTCTTTAAGCAACTCCAACTTTTTTTTTTCTAGTTTGTTCTGCAGTAATACAAGAGTCTTGAGTATTTTTTTTTTTTAAACTCAGGATAAAGAATTTAGTGATGTGAAATAAGAGCCACTGGTGCACAGACTGGCACCTCAGACACCCCCCCAGATCCCTCCCACTACTGATGAGAAAGCCAGGCTCATCCTTGCTCTCTTGGGCCAGTCATTCAGTTTCTGCTCTATAAAGTTGAACAGCTCCCACAAGAGATTCCAAACCACCGTTCCAGAAGTTAAGACTTGAAAGTTAATTCACAGGAAATTGGATTTACACCTGCCTCATCTTTGAGAGTTACATGCAATAGGGGTACAACAGAGCAAAGTCACTTTTCCACCATGATCTCCCACCCTAACGCTTGAAGGGGCTAGAATAGAGGGTGTAAGAAGGAGACTACCTTTGGGAAAGGGTTTTGAGCTTCAACTTCTGAACAGATGTTGGAAACCCAGATCCTCTATTCCCATCATGGAGATTAAGTTACACATCAAGAAATTAATTCCAGTTGCTAATATAGAAGTCAGGATGTTGTTAGTATCCTGACAATCCCACTCAACCACTGAAGTCCTCTCATGTTCTATAAGCACCTTGTCTCTGTCTCAAGTTTCTGCATTCCACTAAAACTTGCTGCTTGGGGTGGGGATTGCACAAACTGGTATTACAGCCCTTTGAGATATGGGTGTTACAGCTTTGCACCAGAGTTATAGGAAAAGTCCTCCGAGAAACAGCAAGTCAGACTTCTCTCTCACTTGGGCAGGTTTTAAGCAGGACATCCTTCCAGCCCACTGGATTGGCTTGTTAGAGTAAGAACCAGCACCAGGAGTGTTCCTCAAGGCTAGTTTCATATTTAGCACATTGACTGGGCTGAAGAAGTCACCCTTCTCTATACATTCTCAGGAATAAGGTTCATTGTGCAGCCAGAAAAACACTTGGTCAGCACAACACTGGATGTTTATAGGAAAAGACAAAGCTGCTTAGAGCAAGAAAAGGCATTTGGGTAGAAGCCTAGCTTCCCTCTCAATTGGAAGTTTTCTGGAATTAAGGGTTAATTATAACCCCACACAATATAGACAATACTGAAGCTGCAGTATTTTAAACAGGTCTTCAATCCAGCTTCACCAAAACTGCTATCAGAAACATGGTCAGAACCCAACATGACTCTCTTCCCCAACTCCGCAGAATTCAGAAGTGAGTGAGTGATCAACATCACTTCAATTTGGTCAGAACTAAGATGAGTGGGAAATATTTTGCCAACCCCTGTTTAGGGCATAAAGGCCAAGTCCCCTTGTGCCAGACATTATTTTCAGATGCCAGCACTGTTGCCAAATTGCCTGGTCAGCTTATCTAGCAAGGACAGAAGCCGATCTTAGCTGAGTATATTTTTAAGGGAGGTATTCACAGAGGGAGATCAGAAAGAGTTGAGAGTCACTAGAACCAAGAAGTTCCCCCTCTTACTTTTGTTCCAGGGCATTGATCAGGATGTGTGATTATCACCACACAACCACCTGATTATTCATAAACATAGCATCAGAAAACACCACAAGAAACTAGAAAAAGTATTTTTACAAAGGTCAGGACAATGAATAGCCAAGAGATGGCAGTGTTTCTATCCAGTAAACATGAACAATACGAATTGTTTATAGCATTCGGATAGGGTAGGACGTCCAGTAGCATCAAACAGTGATATATTGCAAGAGGCACAGATTTTAAACTGTTTCTCTCCCTTTCAGCTGCAGCCTAGTTAAACTGAACAGCTTCTTCAGGTGCTACATCCAGTTCATGATTAAAGCAATTCCATTAAGTAGCAATAGTAGTATACAACTACAAACATCCAGATTAATAGTAATTGGATGCTTCTAGACAAGAAGGTAGCAATATTTTAGTGGTTTAGTAGGCTCCAGTAAATTAAAGTGTTTTAAGAGATGCCTCTGCAGTTTTAACTTGACAAAGAATTCTAAACTTCAGAATACTTACAGGTTTTAGCGTTTTCAATTTGACTTAAGAGTTACAAAAAAGGAAGAGTAACTGTATAAATCAGTACTTAAATTTCACTTGGCATTTAAGCTAGCCTAAGGAAATCCCAAGACTGCCTCACCTCTGAATTTTTAACATGGTTATTGAACACTGGAAGATGAAGTTTCAGTTCACATGTTCAGTGCAAAGGTCATAAGCTCTGCAAGACCATGATCAGAAACATTCCAGGGCAGTGTTGCTTAATTCATGGCAACAGCTTTATTTAACAAAAGCACTCAAGGAATGGTTTCCCTCTGTAACTCCATATGGGATCAAACATGAAACAAGTCAGCTTACTCCAAGAAGTGGCTTCTTTGACCACATGAGAGCTGGGTGTTTTGAGAATTTGTTTGGCTGGTTTTGTTTCTTTTTTGTTTGTTTAAACTTTGATTTATAAAGATCTTTCATTCTGAAAGCATTTCTACCTAGTAGTAGTGGAAAAAGAGCCATGGCATACGTATTTGGCAGGAATGTCTCCCCTGCTCAGAGAAAAACAGATACATGAAATGGGGAAAAACAACCCACACACCACGATATTCGGACTCACTGATTTAGGAGAGTATCTTTCAACAACAGCTATTTGCTCCCAGTGAACTGCTGGCAGCAGTTTGCCTGGGTCAGTCAGGGGTCTCTGAAGAGGAGTTTCCTTTCTTAGATGAGAAGCATAGTATTTTGTGTCTTTTCACATCATACTGCCCAAAACCATGTCCTACTTCATTAGAATATGTGCATCCAAAACAATTTACTAGATTTACGGCTATGTAAGTCACCTTGGATTATTTCCCGCTCCTTCCCTTCCTTAGGGCAAGGGACTATATATATAGCAGTCTGTCAGTCACAGGAGCCAAATGACAAATTGCCAATCTATGCCCACAATGAGAGTCCACTAATACAGGTGGGAACTATTCCTTTACAGACACCTTAGGAAAATTCATATCAGCAAGCTCTGTAGTAAAATCATAAGCTACAACATAGGATGAGATAACTGTTCTCAAAGCAAGGAATAAACCAAATTGTCAGTTCCCCAAGAATAGACAAATAGAATAGTTAGGAGAATATACTCATTATCATGATTATCACGAGTACTTTGTCAGACTTCCATCCCAAGGCAAGCCATATACAAATGCACTTGAATTCTGCAAGAAGGTAACACCATTCTCTCATACGCTGAAGAATACCTGGAAGAATAAACAAGATTTCCAAGACAGCATACCATTTCAGTGAGTCTCTCACCTGTTGATAGCATATTTGGATAGCACATCATAATCTCAGCCGGGAGATATCATTATTCTCGTGTTTTATTTTGGTGTTTAACATGCAACCACTTCCTATTCCCAATCTATCCTCTAGCTTATGAAAACTGCTTCCTTTTATGTTTCCTTCTTGGATGGCATTAAAATGAGGAAACTTCAAACAGTAAGAACATTGATAATGATATCGTTTCATACATTGTATCGTATTTTCAGTTGAGACTTTTTTCATATTGCTCATATTAGGACATCTTCAAGGCTTCCCCATGGTAATTTTAGATACAAATAAAAATGGAAGGACACGTTGTGGGCCAGTTACTCTAGAACTATATACTATACAGCTCTCCATTTTTTTTTTTCCTGAAACAGCTGTATTGAACATTGGTGAAGACAAAACAGCAGTTCTGACGGAGTACTGGTTCAATACATTATTTCTAGATTGATTAACTGTCAAGATTTATCTTTCATTTAGGAAAAAATAAGTCAGTCTTCTATGCTAGCCAAACCCTCATAAATACTATATAAAAAAATGTTTATATAGGTATACCGACAATATATAATGAAGACAAATGAACAGCAACAAAGCATATTACTAAACAACTGAGAGGAATGAACACATGCTCCACATTTAGACAGTGACTTGCAGTAGCAAAGAAGACAACTTAAAAGTGAGATGTTTAGTCACAAGACTGCTTCACAATGAAAAGCAGAACCATGGCTTTAACCAAAAATTCAGTCAAAGCATCCAAGTTATTTAATTCCCTTTACAAAGTTTGGGTTGTTAGGTTTAAGGCACAGCTGGGGAAGGAGAAGATATGAACAGGTTTGAACAAGAGTAAGGGAACTTCAGTACTTTTTCTCCTTCTTCCCTACAGCATCTTCAGCTGCACGGTTTTGCTGCCTCCATTATCCAATGATTTTGGCTAGCCTGGCACTGGCTTCCCTCCTCTTAAATTTCAGCCACTTCACACTGCTACTTGTTGAAGAGATCAGATATAGAACGCGGACTGTCTGAAGGAGGCTGAAGCAGAGAGGAAATGCAGATTTAGACAAGGGATACCAGTACCAAGGCTAGTAAGGTAACTAGCTAGGTTTTGCCCACACCACCTTGCTTTGCCTGCAGATCAAACACTAATTTCCCTCCCTCCCATAACGAATGCAGCTTTTCATGCCTGGACCTGCTTGAGTCCACACCGTTGAGGGGTTTCATCAGCTTAAGCTCCTGAGCAGCCCTGTTCTTTGCTGAATGGCATACACTGGCATTAAGAATAGGTTTCAGAAGTGACAATCTACAGAATGCAAATAGTAACCTTGAATTGTATTTACAAGGATGTTACTTGAGAAAGGCATGACTTCTCTGTAAGAATCTGGTTACCAAATGAGCCGGCTACATCCTCCATACAAAGTTTATGTGGCTAGATGAGCCAATCAGAAACCAATGAAAATAAAGCTAATGAGTAGTTTAGCACCCTAAATTACTTCTACAATAACTATAAAAATCATGGTCTTTTCTGTAGATACAGTTCAATTGCTGTGCAGCATCTAAGGACTGAGATATGAAAATGCAGCTATTAACTGAAAGAAATGTTCAAGGCGATTTTTTTGTTCCAGTTTGTAAAAGTAAGCTTTGTTTTAACACCTGCACTTTTAAATTAAGCTTCTCCCATTTATACTCTTAAGTAGAAAGTTTTCTTGGCATTGTTGCCAAGAGATCAAGATGGGAATGCTAGTAAATACTGTCAGTAAGCACATACTACTTGAACTCCCTTCACTGACTCAGAGGCATAGGAAGAGTAATAAAAGAACTGACAAGGTAGCATCCAGGTGAAAGGAGAGCCTTTGGATCTAATCCAAGCCGAAGTGCACAGTATGCCACTACAAGCTTAAGTGGCAAGCCACAGAACCCAACTACTTCAGTCTTTGCAGAGACATGCTGACCTTACCTATATCCAGTCAGTGCCAAAAACTCATGCGAGGGGAAATGAATGTATACATTATGTAAATTCCAATCAGTGCTTCAGAACTTCCAGCAGAATCTCTAATAGTACTCTGGAAGGTCCATCTTCCTGGATCATGAAGAAATTTTAATTACAACTAGAAGCATCACATGCAAGCAAAGCCTACTATTGGCTCCCCGTATATATTACTTCAGGAGTAAGCCACTCTGAATGGAAGCCCTCCCATCCCTTCAGGCTCTTAAGAACATTGCCTGAGAGGTTTTCCACTTGTCTTTGGTACAGAGACACAGTAGTTAGGCTGGCTTGATATACCTGCTATTGTTTAGAGAGTAACAATTCAGACTCAGAGGTACTTACTGAAGTACTTTTTGACAAGATGCAAAGATGGGATAACATCACCTTTGCCAGAAAAGGCAGTAACATGAAGATAAAATCATGTTTGTTTTGACAACTCACGATTATCTAAAACTTGTCCCATCAAGCGTATCAAATTTGTATGCAGCCTGTCATTGGGAAGAGCACCTTTGAAACGTGAGGTTTGGAGTAGACAGCCCTCCAGCAGCATGGCAGCTATGGAGAGGAAGGCCACTCAGGACCCTACAGGCTTACTTCCACTCACCAGCCAGCTTAGACTGCCCACTCACCTCCATATTAACCATCCCACCAACGACCATACAGGGTAACTTGAGTAAGGGAGCCATGCTTCAGCAACAGAAGGCAAGGGTCATACATTAGTTATCTCTGCTCTAGTAAGAGGCACAGAGTCCTTGAGAAAATAAGTAATGCTATAAGAAAGCAAGAGCTACAGTGAAATAGTACTGTCGATTAAAATACGTCTCAAATGCAGAAAGCAGATGATACCTTCATTCTAAGAAAGGGCATGCTGTTACATTTTGGGACATTGTCAACAGTAATTACTTATAACCCTAATCGAATTCTAATCTTATCAATGTTTCCATGCTATTGGGGGGGGGGGATTATTATGTGTGCTCAATACAATTGCATTAGGTATGTATTAAGTACAAGAGGGGAAGAAGTAGGAAGAGTATTACATCTACCCCCATTACCATTTAATTAAACACAAGAGCAGCACCGGGAAGACTGGGACCTCAGTGTTCCAGTAATTCTTTTGTACTTCATCCTCTCTCATTCCCTAATGGTTTGTTGTCATTAGTTTGGTTGTTGTTTCTTTCAGGGCAGAATCCACTCCTGACCACTGCCTGACATTTCCAGTTCTGAATATTTTTTAAATTTTTGTTTTTATTTCTTCATAAACTGTCCCTCCTCTCTTCCCAAAAACATTTGCCCATCCATTTAAAAGCCTTTAACAAAAGTTGATACCAAATGCATTGTGTTGGGACACCACTGCGACATTTCAGCTGCTTCTAGAGTAACTAAAGGGGGCAAAGTTTTATTTGCCATTTGTTCAGTCAATTCAATATGATACAATAGAGAATTTAGTTATCTGTACAACAGTTTCTATAACTTGCAAGCACTTCAGTGGGAGAACCAGAGTTTTCATTTTCCCCTGCAAATAACCATTGTTCTCTGAAGGGAGATGGTTCACACAACAACTCTGATGGCTGGTAAGCAAGCCAGCCAATTAAAGAAAATCTGGTTTCCAATTTGCTCATCTAGCCACAAAAAACTGTGTTTAGGACACACTCAGCCGGCTCATTTGGCAACCAGTTTCTTACAGAGAAGTCATGCCTTTCTCAAGTAACATCCTTGTATGGATCAAGTATTCTTGAAATTTGAGTGACTTTGTCTAGCAGCCTGCAGACCCCCTTCACGCTCCAACTTCAATGTATTAAATCTCCAGCGCCTTTGGGCACACCATATATAGCAGTGGGGGCGGGGTGTGCTGCAGGGGGGTGAAATTTAACTCTTTACCAGCATTGCTTTTAAAGGAAAAAGAAAGCTTGGTGGCATGATGAGCCTTTCCATTCTCTAATGAGGTTTTCCTCAGGGTAACAGACTCCCTCTGCCTCCCGTATACAGGCACTTACATTTTAGGACTACATAGCTGGCTTCCAAAGCACAGAAAGACACAGCAACAGCAAGCCCCTAGAAGCTACCTGATCTTTATCTCCTACACCCTCAATCACCTGACATGGCATTACTCAAGGTTAGGGAAGATCAGGAATAGTAACCTTGTCAGGCGACAGGGACCAGTACTGACTAGTTCACTGGCGGGGATTCACAGACCACACTACCAACCCTTACACAGGAGAGAGCAGCATTCTCTAGCACTAGGTTGGATTACAAAGCTTAAAGGCATCCATAATGCAGACAGCTTTCAAGCCTTGCTTGCACCAAAGATTTAAGGCTAGGGATTTTTTTTATATTGTACACTTAACTGTCTGACAGCATGAATGGTGTGAGTAGCAAGAACCACTGAAGTGAAGGGGGAGGGAAAGGGGGAGGATTTGAAGTTTGATAGCTGACATTTTCCCCTAAATAATAGTTTGCCTTTTGTTAACCAAGAGCAGCTGAACAAGAGGCTGTATAAAATTAGTCTTCTATCATATGCCCGCCACTCTGGACAGCATGTACCCAAATATGCAAACAGAACCCACAAAACTCAAGACAAACATAGTACAAGAGAAAGAGCAACAAGCTCTAACATTACCATCCAAGAATCCTGTTCAGGTTTGATTTCTGAATCTCAGGTTCCCTGTCAGCCTTTTAGTCCAGCCAAACACAGCACTTGGTAGTTCTGTACATTTACAATACCTTAACTAGGAAAAGGAAATATTTACAGTGGATGGTAGTTTATAACATCATTGGCTATCCACAAAATGTATGTGATGGGCATGTAATACAAGCAAACAACTAGAAAAGATAAGGTTTAGCAAACTTGACAAGAAACTTTAAATATTTTGGTTATACGTGGAGACCAACATTGAAGGGAAAACCATGCAACACAAGTTTAGCTTTTACATTTAGCTCACTAAAGGATCCTTCTCCTTCCAAAGCACTGAGATATAAGGGCAGTCACTATTTTGTCAGTCCTGGAAAGCACCTGTACTGAAAGCAGTCTTTATGATTACTTGTGTGATCTTCATGAAGATCATACCATTGTAACAAGCAGAAGTAAGACATAACTACTGAGGTAACAGGAGGACAGCAGCCTTTGATTGGATTAATCCGTTTCAAAAATGAATTTAAGATATATCATGTTTCTTTGCTCAGTAGAGACCACTTCCACTACAGCATTGAACACATACCTCACCATCCCCAAAATTCTGAATATTCAACTCTGATGAGTTACTTTCACCCATCGCTAGTGAGACAAGTTTAAAGATTGCCTCAAGTTGCCTACCTTCTGCTGGAAGGTAAGCCATTTTCTCCAAGTCAGCACCAGTGCAGAGGCAGAGTACAAAGTATGCAGAATCATAAAACAATAAGCTTCTCATTTACTGTTTCCAGTTCAAGTCCTAGTCACTTCAAAAATATTTCACCTACATATGTAGGAAAATTGCTGACCAGACATTCTATCCTCCAACAAGCTCACCATCTGAGGTTTTAGAAATGCATGTTATACACTCAAGTGAAATAACAGGATGGAACTCTTTATTTCTTACAGCTGAACATGTAACTATGAATTAATTCTTGTGAGGAAGTGTCAGTATTGCACACATATCCAAGAGGCAGCACAGTAGGACAACACAGAACATACATTCACAAGCCTCATCTGTGGTTACTGAGTATTACTGCTTTTCTTATTTAACAGTTAGAGCATTCAAAGCTGATCAGCATTTTTGGTTCCTAAACACAAGTATTAGCTACAGACTCCATAGTTGAAAACTTTGTTATTTTTTTGTGCTGATAAAGAAGAAAGAAGTAGCTTAGAGTCCCAAGAACATTAGGAAAGGGGTACTGCTCCTTTATTAGCCACATACAATTTCTCTTCTTTAAGATGGGAGGAGGAAGAGGAAGAGATAAAATTGTCCAAAGTGACACTGCATAGTAAAGCAGCTTTTGAACTCAAGTTAGAAAACAGTTAGCAGATAGTATTGTTTCAGGTTTTTAACATGTTTTTGTTCTATTCCTGTGACTTTCAAAATTGATTTGGATGCATGAGCTTAATTTGTTAGATAAGAGGACCAAACCCATCCCACCCACATAGCCCTTAAACAAGCACAGCCAAGGAAGAGTGGAAAACAGCCTGTGGAAGGAGCTGCAGCTGAGCCCATGACAAGAACAGCTAAAACAAAGACATATGCCTAATATATTTTAGGATCAGGGACATCCACTCATTACATTAACCAGTACTTACATTGCCAAGCAGTAGTCCCATTCTCATCCAGTATTTCTACACTTTAATTAAAGACTTAGAATGATAGCATAAAAGCATTACTAAAAATTATGTACTACATAATTATGATCCAAGATTGTATTTGTAACTGCTCTATTGAAAGTGGATTACAGCTAAAGACAATAAACCCCTTCTGTGAAATCTTATCTGTGGTAACATTAGTCTTGCATTCGGTGCATTGTTCGTATAGCTTAAGATCTGTGCTCTCAACACATCATGATTCTTTGTCTGATGGAAAGACACCAACAACTTTGCAGGAAGGAAGGGAGTATGGGAGGAAAACTAGGAAGAGACGGGGTCAAGACAGTATTGAAAGAAGAATGATACCGTCCTAACTTTAAAACAGAGGAACCATGTAGTTTTCCTCTAAGGAAGCAAGGTCTAGCAGGCATGTTTACATGCTCTGAAGATTTAGCTGAAAGGAGAAACTCCTGCACGTGATGCAAGATTTCTTCACTAAGTCAAAGCAAAAGCCAGTCAGACCATCTCTCCAGGTTATGAGACACACTTCAAGACATCAGTTTTAGCAAAACTGAAGTTAAAGAAAATTAACTTCTCAGTATACAGTGGACTAGTTTCATGCCTATTTATTGTATGCACATTTCCAGTCCTATTTTCTGAAGAAAGTTACGGTAAATTCAGAAGTCTATGCTGCAGCCTGCAAGTTTCTAGTTTATTGATACTGTTGGTTTTTCAAATATGTTCTCAAAGTAAAAACAGCCCATGAAAGTTGCCTGAACAGACAAAGCATTTCTGTTTCTTCCAATTTTTACTCACTGGAAACTGTCCAAAGTCATGTTTAAGTAGACTAGTAGTGCAACAAAATCAGATTATCACCAAGGAAAAAACCAAACAACTTTGCTTTATTTACCCTAAAATGTTGAGAGCGTTTCAACATCAGTCACACCAAAGCAGAGGAAAGGAAGGGAGGTTCTGATTTGGTCCAGTATGACATTAAAGCTGTTTCAAGCCCAAAGTTTTCATTCTCTTACAAATGTGAAGCAGATAAATAAAAATACTTCTACATACAGAGGAGAACCAGGAGCTAAAGGTACACCGGAGAAGGAAGGAGCAGCTGAAAGGAAGTTAAGGCAGAATACCTGTTTAGCACCAGATATCTGAACCTTATTTGTAAGCAGAAAAAAGTACAAAATTAGGGATTATTAAAACCCTTCATTATTCCAAAAACATTGTCTTCAGATTAGCAAATGCACATGCAGGTGCCCATCAGAAGAGAAATTACACAGTAAGTATGACAAATGAAGGGGGCATCAGTACAGACAAGTATATGCACAGTTTCTTACATACGCTGAAGTAGGCATTTCTCTAGCTCATGTGCACATTCTCCTATAAAGCTGAAGCTATAGCAGCCACAACAGCTGCAACACAATAAAGTATCACATATAAAGACTGGTGCCTCTGGGATGCGCTCCTGAAGTTTTCGTTAGGAGGCCAGAAAGCCCAACCAATATAAAAAGGAATAGCAAGAGCCCGCATCCCATTTGTATCACTTACTGCAGTTTCATGTAAATAGCCCTTGAGCAAGGGACACAGAAGTGGGAACACGGGCATCTTACCTTTGTGTTAGACATGCGAGTGGACAGTGTTAAGAACACCGTGTAGTGTGGAGTACAGCTCAGCGTTTGGCAGGGATGGCAAGCCATCACACAAAAGGGATTGTATTTAACCTACCCCTTCCTTCCTATTCCTCCTTTTCCCTCATACCAGTTCAGTCTGGGCCAGACTCCTCTGCAATTCAAATAAACTTATGCCAATGCTAGAAGGAGGCGGAAGAGAAAGCAGTTTTCTACCATGTTAAGCAAGTTAAATTGGCTCACAGAAGCACCTCCGGAGTGCACACAACCAAGGCCAGTGAGAACTGAGGAGGGACTGAGATGCCCTTCTTTGAGTAGCCATGAGATGTTAAGGTGGCTGACTCCCTATTGTGAGAACAGAGCTTTACCCTACAACCAGCAAATTTAGCCAAGGTACCGGGTAAGTAGCTTTCAGTTCAGCTGACAGTTATGTGTTTGAATGCCTTCCCCTACTCACACACAAGCCTTCAAGAGTTGCATCTTTTACAGTCTGTAAGACAAAGTAAGGTGAAGTGTAAATTTTTTTGTGGTCTAGAAAGACAAATTCAGGAATATATGCTATATTGAATTCTGGAATTGCGATCTAATTTTAGCCAGTCTTGTCCACATATACTGATACCCCATGAGCCATTTCAGCTCACTGATCTGGCAAGAAGCTTCCGAGTTTGATGAGATTAATTCACAATGAATAATCTGACCAAAGACAGAGCTGGTGCAAGAGGAAGAACAGTATAACTAAGGGCAATGGGAGAAAGAACTTTAAAATCCTTACTTGCAGTGGGGGAGAGCCGTGGTGCTATAGGGTTTTGCCTTGTAGTTTGTGAACCACTTCTAAAATGGAATCTGTGAAGCAATGTGAGAAGTAGGGGGTCACAGACCATTAAGTTGACTGAATTCGGCAACTCTGCACTTTCCCTAGAAAGTGTTAGAAGTCTGCTATTGAAGTGTTTTGACCATCCGCCACTGTTACCACCAGGTGATACCAAAGCATGTAGCAGCTATGAGTTGGCATAAAGAAAACTCCACATTATTTAACTTGGGACCTTTTCCACTTTCTGTAACAGCCAAGTATCCTACAGCTGTTCCAACATTCCTAAGCATCTGCTTTGTTTTTCAGCCTACTATTGAGAATTCTACAAAAGGAAAAATAGAGGTGCTCTTTCAGTTTGAGAGATGAGACAATCAAGCCCCCTTTGATATATTCGTTAGCATATTTGATTTAATTACAAATAAGACTAAGGCAAAACCTTTTTCAAGATTAGAGTTCTGTTCTAGTGGGTTTTATGACAAGAACATCTATTTACTACTGTAATGTTGACAATTCTATCCATACAAGAAACATGGTCACACAGAAGAAAGTTTTCAGGGCTGCAATACAAATATCCATACATTTGTAGAATGCTTTGGAGCATCTGTCTGAGATTAAGTATTTCCCTTGCTGCCCTGATAGCACTTTACCTCAGCAGAGTTCCAAGTGGTAAGCAACCAGACAAGGTTAACAGCAGCTCTATGATAAAGATTGGCTTTTCTTAGTTTTGTTTGTTTGTTTTCCAGGAATAGTTTACTTACTTCCCTTTCATGCATCCTTGCAGTATTTACACCATTAGCCACCCCGAAAGCAGTGCCCGAAGTTCCACTTTCTTTAACATTTGCCACTCCAGTAACAGTCAATATTCTGTTTCCAGTGACTGCACACATACTCATAGCACAAAACAGGTTACTGTTAATTTACATGAGTCAACAGCTCAACTGAGAGCAGAACCAACTCAACTAAGAGGAGACAGCAAAGAGCTGAAATCTGCATTTCTCTGCACTGAAAGGACGAGCGACTACATTGATCTTGTCTCGCAAATGCGTGTCTGTGGTCTTGTTTTGATACTTGGAACACCCAGTAAGTAACCACCCACAGCGTGATTTCCCTTTTCACTTGAGGGAGTCTCGAAGTGGGGGTGTGAGATGGGAAAATTACAGGGAATGGACAGTGCTTCCCAGAAGGGGGGAGTGGAAAGACCCCTCTTTCCACCAAAGGAAAGAGGAACAAAACCAAAGGTAACCAGTGAAGTAGCTGTGTTGGAAAGACCGGAGTATCATGTTCTAGGCAAGGAGGTAGAAAATAAAGGCAGCTACTTTGGCCCAGGAAAGCCTCAAGGACAGGGTCAGAATAAGCACTTTATAACAACTGATCTCAAACAGGGTGAGGAGAGGATGCATCCTGAGGAAGGAGAACCCTGCATCTGAGAGAACTATTATTCCAGCAACTTACAGATGAGGTCTGCCTGTGCTCCAACTTACCTGCCCCTCTGTCACCAGCTTCTCCCACTTACATACTGAGCAGAACTGGAGTTTATGACTACTAATTCCAGTTTCAAGCTATCATTCCAGCCTTGCATTTTAGGTTTGTTTTTACACTATTAGACAGCCAAACCAAGTACTTAGTACATCACTTAAGCACTCTCTTGGAAGGCTGCCTTTCTATTATCGTTCCTTTTATGAGGCTGTAAATAGCATTCTTAGAATTAAACAAGCAATAACCCTCACAGTTTTGCAGCCACCCTTTCTCAAAAAAAGTTGTACACCTCGCCCACATTTTTAGCAAAAGTGAGAAAGACTTACAGCATAAACTGTTCCCAACAGTCATACTCTCCCAAACGTTTTCCATTGAGTGAATAATACTTGCAATACTGATCAGGCACACCCACATTAAGGAACCACCAAAACTCACTAATCAAGAACAGTAGTAGACCATTAATTTGCAGAATAAAAGCCTTTCTCAACAGGAACTGAAGGCTTGAAAATGCTCACTTGTTTTAAAACAATTTCTAGGTCTACAGGACACCCAAAACCAATCCTGAGACACATACTCTTTCCAAAGTGCACTGCTGAAAATAAAATATTCGTTATGTAAAATAAATTGACAAGCTTTTTTAGAAGTTACTTCTAGAAAAGTTGTACAGCTTAAGCACAGCTAGAGTATCTTTCTTGCCTTTGCAATTTAAGCTTTTAAGTCTACAAAAATACCTTGGAGCTCCTGTCCCAGCTGCTCTTCACATGCTTTAGAAGCTGGATCCTCTATGCTATGGCCAACAGCCCCCCATTGTTTCATTTCACACACTTCAACAAGTTTTGTCATACTGAGAACACAACTAGAAGCTTTTCAGCCCATACCACAAGTCCAAAGTTATACTCCAAAATGAAGGCAGAAGCATAGCTTTTTTAGCATATTAAGAACACCATGCTTCATTTAATTCTGCCATTCAGTATTACACACGTTCTTTAGGAAGCCCACTAGCAGGAAGATACTTAAGATACCACAAAAAGCTGTAAACAGCCCGATTGCCAGTAAGGTGTTTTGGTGTTTTATTTTTTTCAAGTCTCCTTGGGCTCAAGCACACCCCACCACCACCCCCAAACGTCATTTTAAGGTAGTTCTTTTTCCACCAAGTTCATACTTTCTGTCCTGACACCAGCAACTTTAAGAACCAAGAAAAGCTCTTCCAGAGCTTTCTAGAAATCTCAGAGGTACAGTAGCATTAGAGGAGATGACAAAAGCGTCCTTGCAAACTGGAGACAAAGGCATCACCACCACATTTCACTAGGCTAAACGCCCTCATGTATCAGTTCAGCCAGGATCCCACAGAAAACTCCTGTCCTACCCTGTCCTCAAGCAGGTTTTTGCCCTGAAGCGGCTTGCTGTGCTGTCCGATTTAACACTGGGATAAAGGCTACCTCCCAACACTGAAGTTACTGGAAAATTCCAGCAAAATCCCCCGCGTTGACCCCCAGAGCAGAAGGGGGGGGGACAGCAAACCGCCATTTTCCAGTTTCAGATGAAAATCAAGTTTCAAACTATCACAGCAAGAAGCTATGTCCCAATGAAACTTGAGACACTTTTCAGTGCATTTTGAAGCAGCCGCAGCCTCTCTTAGATCTGTGAAACAATACTCAGGATCATCAGAAACAAAACTTGCCAGCAAAGCGTTTTAAATGAAGACCGCATTAAGCAAGTTCCTTTTTTTTTTTTTTTTTTTTTTTTTTTTTACATCCGCAAAGTTCTCGTTTGCGCTACGGAGGCAGCTAAAATATTACCCAGGAGCGGGAGATGGTATAGGCAAGGGCGAACGTCTTTGCTAACTAACGTCAATAAAAGAAAAAAATAAAATTAAAAAAAAAAAAAGGAATCATTTCCTCGTTACAGTTATCCTCCATCCTTATTTATTCGTTTTACGGTTATCTTTCCCATTTATTCGTTTTCTCTTGCTTCGGTGGGTTACCCGCCGAGCACGCTACAAAGCGGATCCCACGAAGTAATTTAACTTCGCGTTAGAAACACTGCGGGGGGGGGTCCGGACTCTTCTCTCTCCCGTCTCTCGCCACCCCCTCAGTGGGCGTCCCCCTCCGCCCCCCCATAGGCCCCCTCACAACGGCAGCGCCCGCCGCCTCGGCGGCTTCCCGAAGCACCGACGGCCGCCTCTCGGGTCAGCGGCTCCCGCACCTCGCAACGGGCCGTCATCCATCCGTCCGTCCGTCCGCCCCCCCCCCCTCCCCTCCCCGGGCTCACCTCCTCCTCCCGGGCGGCGCGGAGGGAGCGGGGCGCCCGGGGCCGCGGCCGCACACCCTCCCCCAGCCCGTTAACGGCTCCCGACCCCCCGCGTGAGGGGGCGGCCACCTCACCGCGCGCCCTCCCCCGGACCGTTAACGGCTCCCCGCCGCGTGAGGGGGCGGCAAGACCCCCAGCGCGCCTCGGCGGGTGGAGGCAGCGCGGCGGCTGGTCCCCCACCGCCCAGGGTGCGAGGGCCCTCTGGCGCCGGCGAAGGACGGGAGGGGCGGCCGGCCACCCCACCGCCACCCCCCCCGCACTCGCTCACCTCGTCGTCGTGGTGCTGGCAGTAGCTGGCCCGGTCGGGGAAGACGGAGAGGATGTTGTAGGGCGAGGCGGTGGTGTAGGGCGGGCTGAGGGCGAGCGGCGCGGCGGGGCCACCGGCAGGGCCGGGTCCGGCGGCGGCGAAGCGCTCGATGAAGTGGTCCTTGGTGAGGCGGACGCGCTGGTGCGCCCGCACGCAGTTGTCGCACAGGTGCTCCTGGCAGTCGAGGCAGCGGGAGCTGGCGGCGTTGCCTTCGTCGCAGGAGCTGCAGCGGGGCTCGCCCTGCCGGCTGTGGGGCCGCCGCAGCAGGAGAGCCGCCGAGCCGCCGCCGCCCGAGGAGGAGGAGGACGACGACGTCGAGGAGGGCGCGGCCGAGGCGGCGGCGGCGGGCGAGGAGCCGGCGGCGCGGTGGGGCGGCGGCGGGCGGCCGTGGTGGCGGTTGTTACCGCCGCCGCCGCCTCCTCCTCCCGCACCGGAGCCCGCGGCGGGGCCGGTCCCGGTGGCTCGACCGTTCTTCTGCTCCTCGGCGGCGGCGGCCACGACGACGACGTCCAGCAGGTTGCTGAGGAGGAAGTTGGAGGAGGGCAGCGCGTCCATGCCCGAGGGCTCCGAGATCACCACCTTCTGGTCGCAGATGGGGCAGCGCAGCTTGAGGGCGTCCCCCGCGCCGGGGTGCCGCTGCGCCTCCAGGCACTGGCGGCAGAAGGCGTGCAGGCAGGGCAGGACGTGGAGCCGCCGCGGCGGGCCCCCGCAGGAGGAGCCGCCGCCGCCACCGCCGCCGCCCCCCCCGGAGGAGCTGGAGGTCTGCGAGGAGGAGGAGGAGGTGGAGGAGTTGGAGGAGAGGGGAGCCGGCGAGCCGCACATCTCCTTGCACAGCGGGCAGATCTGGAAGTCGGACTCGGGAAACGAAGCCATTTGCGATGGGGCCTGACTCCCCGATGGGAGGGGGGGGGTTAAAAATGTATCTCCCCTCCCTCCCCCCCCCAAAAAAAAAGTATAGGGGGTGAAAAAAAAAAAAAGCCACAGAGGGCGGGGGGCGTTTGGAGCGGCGGGGGGAGAAGGTAGTTCTGCAAGCGGCTTACGGGCAAGCTGGCATCGATCAGTCTTTTTGCCAAGTGGGATCGATTGGCCGGTTTTGCAAATACGGTGTCATCGATCCGGCGGTCTGCAGGGAGCTGGATCCTCGCCTCGTACCTCGCTGCTGCTGCGGAGGTGGGGGGGGGGGGGTATTTTTGGTATCAAGGTGTAGCTGTCCCGTTCTCTCTCAGCAAATGGATCCTCTCTTCCCTCACATGTACTTAACCCCCGATTCCCCGTTGCATTAGACAAATTGTATCGATTCCCAGATCGGTCAATACCTCACACAGTCTTCTCATTTCCCCCTCGGGTCAGCAGTTTGACAACGTGGTTTGGTTACTTGTCTTCTTCCTAAACACAAAGTGCATGGGCGCCAATCGCCCGGTCCCCTCCGCATCCAACGGGGACCGGACCTCTGTCCGCCGGGGCTCGGCTCCGGTTCCCACGGCCGTAGGACGGGGTCGGGGCGCCGGGGCGACAGTGCAAGTCCTTCTTGGCCGGGCGGGGAGAACGCGGGTGGGGGGACAGCAGGGGTTTAACTCAAGTTTCGCTCTTTCTTCTTGGGGCTTTGGGTTTTTTCCTCTTTTCCTTTAAACCTGTGCTTGTCGGGGGGGAAGGGGAAATTTCGTTTCAGTTCCCCCCTCCACTTTTGCAATCCAGAGCAGCTCTAGGAGAGAGAGAGGCACTGAAACACAGTGGCCAGGCAGACTTCTCCGGCTCCAGTCCTCCCCCGCCGACGCCTGCTCCACCACCTCATGACTGGGGGGTGGGGATGGAGGGCGGCGTTGGTGCCCACCCCACCGGCAGAGAACTCACGCTGGCGGGACACAGAGGAGGAGGAGGAGATGGGAAGGCAAGAAGAAAAGGGCTCCGGGGACGGCTGGGAAGAACAGCCTCTCGCCTCACAGAGCCCCGGCTCCTGCCGGGCGCCCTCCTTTCACGGGGGGTTCCTCCCCCGCAGAGGGCAGCGCCGAGCCCGCAGCGGCCCCCGCCACACGCGGTGCCCAGAACTCGGCTCGGCTCCGGTGGGCTCTCCCGGTCAGCGCCGCGGGCTCGGCGGGGCTCGCACAGGCAGCGGCGGCCGGGCAGAGGAGCAGCGGCAGGTCCCCGCCGGCCGCCCTGAATTATTCATGGGGGGTGTATTATATTCGCTCGCACAAATTGGAGCCGCTGTGCAATGCTATCCGAGAGCGCTACGCTCGCCCCCTCCTCCTCCTCCTCTCCGGTTCTCGCTCGCTCTGAGCCCCTGCAGCGCCTAGGATCACATTTCCTTTGTCATCTCGCCTCTTCGCGTGGTGTTTTATTGATAAAACAAAAATAATATAAAACGCGAAGAGGGGGAGGGAGGAGGAGACAAAAAAAGCAGGGAAAAAAAACAAAAAACAAAACGCCCGCCTCCCCCGCGATCTGCCGAGCCGGAGCCCACCGGCCCCGGGGGGTGAATTAGCAGGAATTACTCACTGATGCGGCAGCACCGTCCCGGGCGGCGTAGGATCCGGGGAGAGCCATCGCGCCGGGCGCCTTTTTTCCCCTCCCTGCTTGGCGGGGTGCGGAGGGGCAGAGCCGGGCGAGGGGACAGAGGGATGAGGCGGGGTGGCGGTGGGGGGGGGACAGCTCAGGTCGCGGGGCAGCGCATGGCGTGGCCGGCAGGGCTAGCGGCGGCGCTGGCTCCGGCCCCGCTGCGGCCGCCGGCACTGGGGCGGCGCGGCGTGCGGGAGCCTTTTAAGCTCCGACGGCGCGGGCTGACTTCCGCCCGGCTGCGGGGGGCGGCCGGGGGGCGGCGGCGGCGGGCAGGAAACATTCGCCCTCCGCTCGCCCGCCCGCCCGACCTGCCCTCCCACCCCCCCGCCATCCGCCCGCATCCAGCCCCGCTACCCCCCACCCACCCCCCGCCGCCTGTTAATATCGCTGGTTTCGGCACCGGGGGCGCCCCCCACCCACCCCAACCCCCCTTTGGGTAGAGGCGCTTCGGCCGCGGCTCGGGCGATTTCCTCGCCCCTTTTTTTTCGGCTTGAGATGCGAGGGGGGCTCCGGGGCCGTTCAAAGCATTAACGCAGCTTTAAACGTTAAGTCGCTCGATTAATTGTTTTCCGACGCCCGGTCTCGGGGCGATCTCCGGCTCCCTTCCGCGCCGATGCGGTCGCTGCTGGCTCTGCCGTGCCCGGGAAGGCGAGCCCGAGGTTTGCTGCTAGCCATGGGCAAACGTCGCCTTCTCCTTTCAACTTTACGCCATGAAATTAGCAAAAATTAGCGGCGATGCCATTTGCGCTGCGGCGAGACCGAACTTAAATCAAAACGCAACAATTATTTTGTGTTCATGAAACGCGCCTGGCGACCAGGGACTGCTAAAAGGCAAGTTTGGGCTGCAGGGCGGCTGAGTGGCCACCCTCTTGTTTTCAGTGGGGCTTGTCCTAGCCAGGGAGGACGCATGGCATTTTGCCTTTAACAAGGAAACTGGAAATGGTGAAAAGTTTTAAGACATGAAACTGGCTTAGGGATCGGAAAGCCAAAAAAAAAAAAAATAGCAAAAAGAATAAAAGCAGGAGAAGATACAGACAGATTTGTGAATGAAAGCGTATGTAAATAAGCAAAATAAACTCAAAACAAATTAGTGTTAAGTAATGATAATAATTTTTCAAAAACACCACAGAAAAGGAAAACTGGCTGTTAAAATATATTGAATGATGTTCCTCCTTCATTTAGGCCTTAGAGACACAAATAACACCAACTTAAATTTTCTATTTAAAAATAAAAATGTCTTTTGCTGACAGGTACTAAACACAGGGATGAGCCATGCCTGTGAGGGTCTCCCACCAAAAGCCCTTCAGAGAACTGAGAAACTCAGCAGCACTAACGTCCTTATGCAAGACCAAGCAATGGGAATCACTGATGAAGTCCACAGAGCAGCCAACGTGCATTAAGATGTAAACAAGCATGAATATTCATTATGCCCCTCAATAGTATATTCAGCTGGGAACTTGCCTTATGCACCACTAAAGGATTTGGCTCAGGGGCTGTGTTCTTTATACCACATATCCATATGTTCACATTTGAGCGTGCAGGTTAAACCCACCACTGATTTGACTTGCAGAGGTTAAAAAATCATCGAGCCTTGCCTCAGCTCTGCTTGTTTGTCCTGTGGTTGCTGCAGAGGGTTATGATGCTGCAGAGCTTGTCCCTTTCCAGATGAAGTCAGTTAGTTGTGAAGAACTGTAGCTCCCTGAACAACAAATACGCGGTTGATCTGTTTGTGTTTCCCAAGTAACGCTTTCCACTAGCTCCCTCAGTAGAAACTGTCATCTTTTGCGTTCAGAAATATTTTAATTGGGCAGAAATTCCCAGATGCATGTCTCCAGGCATATCTGACACCCTTGCCTTCCTCAGTGACAGCTGTTTTCTTGCCAGCTAACTGGCTGAAGAGGGGAATTCTGCGTGTCCATGCTTCAAATGGCTCTAAGGGGTTCACAAGGTTACCTATGCGCTGCGGAAGGTCCTTTTTGCTGACAGGATCCACTGTATTTGTGCCAAAGCTCACGAACCTCGTTTACAGCTTATACTCTCCCTGAGCTTGTAAAAGGCTATAAGCAATTCACTGTCCGTGAACAGTGGGGTCCTTCTTCCCCAGCTGTCATCCTCATATTTGAGCACCTCTGTCTTTCTAAATCAAAGTCCTCCTCCCTCCACCACCATCGCGACAGTTTGAGGCTTCCTCTGATTATGGATGGCTTTCCATCTTCGTTATGAAAAACGCTGAAATAAAGCTAAAGGGAATACGCCAATATTATACTCCTTTCTGAAACATTAGCTGCTGGAGCACTTGTGTGCTCAACTACACAGCAGATAGCACCAAGCGTTTTTCTGCTTAGTGCATTGACTTGGTGGTTTTCGATCCAATTAACTTGTTCTGCTACAAAAAAACCCTCAGCTCTCCTCAGATAGAGCAAGGCCTCAATGTATTTCATTTGTTTTCTAAGCTGACAAACACGTGGGTGAATAACAGCGTGAGGGTGATAGGTGAAGTACAAGAGGCTTCTGGTTCCTCGGTAGACAGCAGGATGAGAACTTATTTTTATGATTTTTCCCTGGGAAGCTAGTGCTTCGCATTTACCCTTTTTGTTTCTTAAAAACAAAAGAACAATAGCTATCCTGGTTAGCAGGGCTATTGTCCTTCTGTGCCAAATAAATGAAATCTCACTGCTTACGTGAGCGTCTGAGGCATTTCTCTGCGTTTTGCTCATTCTCCTTTGTGTCGCTCTGTTGAGGTTTCTCGCATTTATTCCCTTCTCTCCAGTATTTTTCATACTCGTTTCTGTCATCTTTCTTTTGTCCTCCATTCATACGCTGTTGCAGGTCTGAATTTGAAATGGTGTAGTTTGTACTAAAGGCAAGCCCATCATTTAAACTATGTTGAAATAATAACTGTGTCAAGATCACATCAGAACTGGGTTAAAACATTAACTGTTAAAACATTCTAACAATGCTACAATCTGGGCATGACTGGCCAGATCTTCAGAGACACCTAACAAGCATCAAAATAGCTCTGAAGATATGGGCCAACCTCCACCTAGTTGGAAAACTTCTATTTGGCAACATTTGTCTGTCCTTGACTAACTTGCCCAGTTGTGGTTTTTTTTTTTTGTTGGTTGTTGTTGTTGTTGTTGTTGGGTTTTTGTTTGGTTTTGTTTTGTTTTTTTCATTTTCCCCATTTATTTCAGTGGAATATAGGACACTGGGGCAGAAGACTGCACCTGAGTCAGTCTCTAGCATCTGCTTCCAATGTCGGGATGTGCTCTCCACTGCCCATACTTGGAAGCTTCGTTTGCTTGAAGGAAAGCATCTGCCTTCCGCCAGCAGCACTACAGGACAAACAGAATGGTGTTCCTGCCAAAAGCAATACAGCTGGAAAAGCCAGGGGTCTGGAGGTTAAAAGCTTTGTTAAATAGAACCAGGTACAGTAATTGTGGGTTTGGGGATATTTTACTGTAATTTTAGAGGCAAACATTCACATCAGGAGCTCTCCCCTTTACCACCTGCATGAAATGGTCCAGCAGCCAGATACTGTTTGCCCTGCTCCACTGAGCGCTAAGGCAGTGTGCAAGCTCCAAGCTCAGCAGGGCTCGTGAACAGAAGTAGCCGAGTAGATGGTGCAAGTCCCTGAATGTGCACAGGTAATAATAAACATATAGGGCTGAAATTCTGTTATCATTGTTACTGTTTTGTGCCTAAGGACCCGGAAAATGCTTTCATCTCCAGTATTGCTACACCAAAGAGGTCTGCAGACATTAAAAGTCAAGACAGTGGTTCATCGCTTCAAGTTCTGCATAATATTGTCTGGGGGTTATAGAGACCTGTAACTCTCCCGGTCCTGGTGCATGTGAAATTCCCCTTCCTTCTTTATTTGTTAACAGTTACAAAGAGGCAAGAGACACAGCATCGCATCCTGCTTGGATCTTTGCCTCCCACGCTCAAGAATTTGACTAGTAAATCAATGTATGAAGGGAGCACTTCCAACAGGTCTATCCACAGGTAAGGGCTTCAGCAAGACCTTGATGCTGGTGTAGTCTTTGGGGATTTCACATTTGTCAAATAGTCTCAGATAAATGAAAGAGGAAGGTTTTTGCTGTTGTTTTTTAGCTTGCTGTTAGCAATTTATTCACTACACTCAGAAGAATATCCATCTTTTTTCTGGCTTTCACTACAACTGTACTCCACAGACAACTGTGCCACTTAAGTCCAGCCACTTTAGTGCTGATTTGTGCTTTTTTTTTTCTTTCCTCATTTTTCCTCTTGTGAGCACAAACTTCTAAATTTGCCTCAGATTCCAAATTTGCCATGCCTGCTCTTGCATACTGACTCTGGCTCAACCGTATATCTGTCATTGGATCCATTAGTAAGTACAGTAGTAAGTTCAACTTTCTGCATGTGTTGCTGAGCTTCCTGTATGGTATGCTGGATCTTGAGCAGGGTGGAAGGTTGGGGAGCAAAGAAGCAGTAAGTGTTGTCCCTGTGGTATAAATCATTGGGAACTGGCTTGCTCGGCATATTAATTCAAGCTCTTGACACCCCCTCCTCCACCCATCCATCTCCCCTCCAGCAGGGTCACCTTGAGTTTAAAGATGTGCTTGTTAGGATGTGATGGGATCCAGAGGGGAACAGAGATAGCCTCCCCTATACACATGTGCAAGTCAAATCTATAGATCTTGTTGGTGTGCATCTTTGCATCTCTACACCCTTCAACGGCTGGCTTTGGGAAGCAGGGCTCTTGTACTCAAACAGCTGGCATTACTTTTAACCCCAGAGACACAACCAGGCTTAGGAATCGATTCTCTACTCTCCATTTCCAGGGAGAATTAAACACCTACTGTCTTGCTTTACAGCACAGAGCTCTGCAGGCAACTGATGCAAATGTGTAATTTTTGGACATGCTAAAGAAAGGGGTTTTTTCACTTATATTGATAGAGTCTCCCAGAGCATCTTTTCTGCTCAAGCCTCGCTCTAGCTCTCCTACTACTTGGTATGAATATGAGAGGAAACTAAATTACCTTTCTTTTCTTTTTTTTTTTTTTCTCCTGTGAATCCTGATTCATTCATTCTTCTGTTCAGAAATTCTGGCTGAAAATCATCCATTTCTAACCATGTAGTGGGATTTAGCATCACAAGGACTTCTAGCACCTTTACCTCCAAATGACTGCATCTCTAAAACTAGTTTCCTCTTCCAGACTTCTCAAATCTCTCTCTATTCACCATCTGTTCAACCAGATTTCTTGTTAGACTAAGTACCTGTGTTGGCTTTAATCTCTTATGGTGACAGTGAGACTATTGCCCTCCAGGATGGGCTCAAGGCCAGAAGATGCAAATGCCTATTCTCACCCTGGCTCTACCCGTACCCTGTCACAGCTTTCAAACGTGATGCCTGCATTAAGAATGCTCTAAATCCACACTTTGGCCCAGAAGGAAACGTCTGGACTTTGGACTTATGCAAACACTGATGCTGGAGTGGTATTAAAGGCTCTCAAACTCACCTTCAGTGAAATCTCCCATCAGATCACTTCTGCCTTCAGGAAAAGCTTGGCAGAATAGCCGTGTCTTGTAACTGTGCTCTGCAGGTCAAGAAACGCAAGCTCTGAGCAGCTGGAGGTAGAAAGCAGGTGCCAACATTATGGGCTAACAATTGCAAATGTTCTGTTATTAGCCTCCTGTTTCCTGACACCGCTGCTTCTCCGATACCTCACCTCGCATTTATCCTCTCCGCACAGTTAACTTGGCTGTAACTCAAAAGTCCGCCCTACCTTCATTCTTGTTCACATCCACAGGATCCTTTTACTCAGCTGGGGGAGTGCTTTTAACTGCAAGAAGTGGTATATGCTAACGCTGAAAGGAGAATGGCTTGTCAGCTGCTAATGCTTCCCCACAGCTGTGTAAACTCCGGGCACAGGCAGCTGTTCCCCTCCAGATCTGGCTGCAGAAGCTGGGAAGACTGGCACCCTCAGCCCCCAGTTCAGCCCATAAACTGGGAGGTGTGAGTGTCCCCTAACACGCTGCAGCACTGTGATGGCTGACCATGTGCCAGGAAGGGTGAGGCGCTTGTGTAGCCTGTTCAGAGGGTCACTAACATCTTCCATCTCTTCACCTGTTTGCGAAGAGGCATCATCTACATCTTAAGGCTGTCTGCGTCCAAGTGCTGCCCATCCCATTCTGCCTTCTTGTCATTCCCTGAGGGACCTGGGCAGACTGCTTCTCCCTCAGGGCCATGCAATGTAATTCCCTGAGCGTTGGCAAAACGTGACCCTCAGAAAGCCACAAGCATCCTCAGATGATTTCATGTCATGTGTGAATGTGTGTAGCGCTAATTCTGACCCGCATTCAGGTGCTGCTCTCTCCCACAGCTGCTGGCCAAGGCAGGTCAGTTCCAGAGGTATAAGTTGAATGCTGAGAGACAAAAGTGGAGGTATTGTCCTTAGCAGGAAAGTCTTTGAGCTAATCTGGACTTGAAATTGTTTAGAGTTTTATGTGTTGACACCGACATTGGTCAGGGATAGCACATGCAAAGGGAATATGCTCCTTTACGAGAGCGAATGAGCAAGCTAGCAGCCGTGCATGGTGATAATCAAAGTTTCTGGTTCATTTGAGTATTTATTGTGGTTATAATTGCCTTTCCTGCAGGGAAAGCTGTAAGATGGACTCAGAGGAAGATTTTGCTACCCTGCATCATGCGGTTCCTCCAGACTCAGGTTACAGGATGAGGCTGTTGCACGCTTGCGGGATGTGCAAGAGGTTGGAGTCTCAGATCCTGGCTTCCCTGCAAAGTCTCTGGGAACATGAAGTGACCCATGAAGAGGCCTTTCCCCTCCTCACTGCTCCGCAAAGAAGCCAAGGAGGGACAAGCTCTTGCCTGGACAGCTTTTCCTGGTAGTGGGAGTGGGCAGCTCTCTCCTCTCCTACGTGGGACCCTGCTGGGATCCCTGCCATCCTTCCTAAAAGTGGGCCTAAGAAAGCAGCCCTTCAGTCACATCACAGTCCAAAGCCCCTCTCACGTGCCACTGGGAAAACACATGTCTGAAACCCTTTGGGTGAGAGCCTCCTCCCAGAAAATGCGCCCCAAGGAGCTGCATGTGTCTTGTAGGCTGTTCAATGTCCCTTTGCGGCATGCCTCCTCTCCGTGCGCCTGCTGGTGTAAATCCTTCTCAGTGTACCTCCACCACGGGAGCTATAAATAGGCTGGGGGATAAGACAAAGGGAAGCTTTCTTAAAACGGAGGATACCACGGGTCCTGTTTGTAGGAGCGGGAACTTTAAAGGGAAGGCAGAGATTGAGGGAAATTTTAAAGCTGTTGAGCTAGAAGACTGGGGTTTGGCTGATGCTGTAGGTCTTGAAGAGGGGAATGTTGTCACTGAGCTTTTTCGCTTTACTAAAGCAGGGTGTTGTCTCTGCTTTCAAATAAAACCCATGTACATTTATGATGATGGATGGCTGCTGGGAAGAGAAGTTTGTATATCTTCTGTTTGCTAGCCGCAGAGCAGTGGAGTTGCGTTGAGCCTGACAGCCCCTTTTGTGAACCACTGCCTCGCAGTACAGATGCTCATTTGTTTAAATAAAAGCAGCCAAGGGGCTTGTGTGGTCCCCGCAGTGCAGACCCTACCCTTCCTCAGTGTTTCACAGCTACCGGCCTTTGGATGCTACTGCAAGCCGGAGAAGTAAAAATAAGGAAGGAGGGAACGAGCCTCAGGAAGCCAAATCAAATGGCCGTAGCAGCATCTCAGGAAGCTCACCCAAGGTGGTGGGGTGCAGGGCAGGTGAAGAAGATCAGAAGCGTAGGAAATCAGGGAAACAGATGTGGCCGTGCCAGGCTTCGGGGAGGGAACTCTCGAGATGCAGGGCCGGCATTCCCATGCATTCCCATCTGGCGGTGAAGGAAATTATGTAAAGTGGAGGGGCCAGGGGCCCCCTTTCTTTTTTTTTTTTTTTCTTCCAATTCTTTTCTCCCCTCACTTCCCATGATGCAATTAAACAGCCATTGCTGACATCATCATGTATGCACGCTGAATGCAGCCATTGTGTCTCGGCTGCGGTGCTGTACTATATATAGATTAGTTGCCAATCTCTGCTATGTATCAGCAGGGAAGACACCCAAGGAATTAAGTGAGCAGTTGCACTGTAGGACTCCTGGCTTTTGTCCCGTGGCCTTGAGACACGACGGACTATACAGTGGAACTAGAAATAATCAAAGATAAGTGATCTGGAGACCAAGCCAGGAAACTTTTGAAGGATTGATTTGCAGCAGTGGTAGGAAAGCAGCCTTGTAGGTTGTGATGCATGAAGCAGAAAGACAACTTGACCCATAGATGTTGCTAGCTTCTTTTACGTAAAAATAAATGGCTAGTCCATAAACTTCCCTCACCAGTCTCTATGCCGGGCAACATTAAATAGCTGCAGATCCTGCTACCTTGGCCTTAGGTAGATGGAGGAAAAACATCCATTCAGGAATTGTTGTTTTGCCCTCCTGGGCACCGGAGGGGACAAAGTAAGTGACCTCCCCCCTGCAGGTGGTAAATGCGCCCTGCAATTCACTCTGCAAGGACCAAGCAGAGCAGCCAGTGCCTATCTTGGCACTGCCAGTGGCATGAGAGGGTGAGCGTTCTGCCACTGCTACATCTGTGGTCACCACATACCAGGGAATCTCTTCTATGCTGAGTCTGTTCAAGTGACCTTGCCAGCACTAGGTTAGGGAAATTTGGTCTCATGCATTTCCAACAGAGGGATTTTCTTTTACAGCAAGACAGCTCCGTTAGCCCCTTCTCCCTCCTTCCCACCCAGCCCTTTGGCAGGAGGTGACAGAAGGTGGCTGAGCCAATCTAACAGCTCAACACTTCAGAAAGGGGCAAGTCCTGCTCCTTCCCTCTAGCTCCTGCTCTTTGCTGCTTGTCTCCGGACACCCAGGGCAGCTGACAGCAGGGGCTGATGAGTGCTTGAGCAGAGGAGGTGGTGGGACCAGGGAGCTGGACAAGCAGGAGAGGGCTGGGGTCCTTGGAGGTAAGTAAACCCTCCCTGTTCAGCAGCAAGCTGTTAGATTGACTCAGACAACAGACAATTTGAGAGTGTAAATTGACCCTGAAAGGAAAGCTTTGATGTTAGAAGATTTTTTCTGTCTTGTTGACTTCACTCCGGGCCAAATTCCAACTAAACTGTGGCCACTAGCAGCTTTCTCAATCATTTCATGAAGCCCCATACCAAGGTGATGAGACCCAGTGTTGCCGCAGCCCCAGGCACTCACCTTTCTGCCCTTACAAAGCCCTCAGGCCAGTCACAGTGTCTCTGGTCCTAAGAGGCGTTCAGGTCTTCACTCAGTAAGCAATACTTTTTGTTGCTCTGGCTCCTGCTAGGCATTTAAAAACAAGCCAAGCAAAAATGTTTATTTCTTGTAGTCCCTGCAAGAGTGGCTGTTGCACTGCTAGCAGCCAGAGAAAAAGGCTACCAGGGTGGTTTTGAAAATCTTCAGGAATGGAGGTGCCCCAGCCTCTCTGTGTCCCTGTGCCTGTGTCTGACCCACCTCTCACGACAAAGATTTTTCCTTACGTCTGGGTAGGATTCCCCTTCCTGCAACTTGTGACTGCTGCCTCTTGTCCTTCCAGTCTTCTCAGGCTAAATAAATTCAGTTTCCTTAGCTTTTCTTCACTCATCACACTCTAGTCCTCTAACCATCTTAGCGACCCTCTGCTGCACTTGAATCAGTATATTCGTATCTTTCTTTCACTGGAAAGCCCAAACTGGATACAATACCCCAGATCTAGTCTCACTAGTGCTGAAAACAGAGGGAAGATCACTTCCCTTCACCTGCTGGTTATGCCCTTTCCAATCCAACCCAGTCTGGGGTTAGCCTTTGTTGCTGTGGGACTACACTGCTGGCTCATGTTCAACCCATAGCTCACGGGGACACTCAGGTTCTTTTCTGCAGAGCTGCTGCTTGGGTAGTAGGTCCCCACTGTTGCAGGCAGTTTTTCCAGATGAGGTGCAGGACTTAACATTTGTCTTTGTTGAACTTCATGAGGTCCCTCTTGTCCCTTTTCTCTAGCTTGTCCAGGTCCCTTTGAACAGCAGCCCTGTCCTCCAGGGTAATGACCTCTTCCTGGTTGCATATGGTCTGTGAATTTGCTGAGGATGGGATCTCCCATTGTGCAGGTTGTGGGTGATATTCATGTAAACTAGTTCTGGCCCCAGTTCACTCCTCATAACTGACTGCCTGATGGACTCTGAATCCATGACCACTCCCTCTGGAGCCTAAGCATCCAGACAATTTTTCACCCACCTTCTAGTCCGTCCATGCAGCCCATACCACCTCAGTTTAGCTACAAGGATGTTATGGTGAAAGCCTTGCTAAAGCTGAGGAAAGCAACATCCACTGCCTTCCTTGTCCCTGCAGAGTGTGTTGCGTATTCCATCACGAGGGCAGGCAGGCTGGTCAAGCACACTTTGCCCTTGGAGCACCCATGCTGGTTATTCCCAGTCACTCTCATCCTTCATGACATGGACACAGAGTCCCCTCAGGACTTGCTTCATAATTTTCACGGGCACTGGGTTGAGTCTGACCAGCTGGTCCTTCTCCAGATTCCCCTTTCTGCCTTTTTTTTTTTTTTGAAGGCAAGAATCTTTCTCCATCCATCAGTGACCACTCCTGGTTGCTATGACCTTCCTGAGACGAGAGATTGTGTCCTCAAAGTGACATTGGCCATCACCTCGGCACCCTCAGGTGCATCCCCTCTGGTCCCATGGACTTGCATGTATGCAGCTTATCTCTGTGGTCCCTAGCTTGACCTTCCTGTGGCGTGGGGAGTGCCTCTTTCCCCCAGTCTGTGGAACTAGGCTGAGACTTTGTCAGTAAAAGTGAGGCAAAGAAGGCACTGAATGAGGCTTTTCCAAGACCGCTGTCAAGTGTCAGCTAGGTAGGACGTTGTGTGCCAGGGCACATTACAGCTTGGTGGGGTTGGTGCCTGTCCCATATGCAAGCCAAAAAATTAGATGTCATTTAAAATACAGAGCAGCTCATTACAGTTCTTGCCTGATCATGTAGACTCTGCACCAGCTAATTCATTACTTGGGTCTCCCCCTGGCACCCAGGCCCCTTTTACTGTCTGTACCTGACAGTGTGGGACAGCAGGGTGGTCCCCAGCAAAACTCCAAGGTATTCAGCATGTTTCTAAGTCTGGATTTGGGACATAATGCCCTTCACCAGCAGTGGTTTTTGTGCATGTGTATTGCATTTTCCATCATGGCCAGGTGTGCTTTGCGCTTATCCAAGCAGAGAGCCGAAACAATATCATGCTTTATGTCCCACCAACCAAACCCAAACAGGATAGTACATGGGCTGATGCTAATGGCAGGCCTCAAATTGGGCATTGATCAGCAGATCAAACACAGACCTGGTTGAAGCTGACAGATGTACAAAGCAGCCTTCCAGTAAGATCAAAGGAGCAAGCGAAGATGCCTGTGCAGCGTGATAGCGATGACTGCAGAAGCCACCGCTCATGGTGTCACAGGGAGCATTGCGCAGCCTGGAAAACAGCAACCCTGCAAAGCCCCAAATACTGTTCATGGGGGGCAACACAGGACAGTGGCAGTTAATGACTGCAACTAAACCTGCAGAACTTTTGCAGTTTGATCAATGACCAGCCCACAGTGCTAGAGTCTATTTCTCAAACACTTGAGAAAATGGCTGTGTTTCGTTTATAGACACTCCTCAAGTGGAAGAAGACACATTATTCTACACCATTGCTACAGTCGGTAGCCCTGTGTGTTTCTGTTTCTGCTTCTACTTTCTAGTCCCTTTAATTGTACGTATATTGCAGAGTGAATGCAGAGGCAGATGGAGAATACTGTGATATTTCTGGAGGTACCAGGAAACGCTTTGTATTTCCTGAATGCAAACAGTATTTCTACTTGGTAACAGTTATACTGGAACCAACCCATTCTTTCAGTCATTGCCTTTTTAAATCCCAGATATAGAACACTTATTCTTTTAAAATTGATTTTGTATTTTGTCTTGATATTGCTTGGCACGGGACCCTGAAAGCTTCCACCTAACTGGGAAATTATATTTTGTTTTTAAGATGAAAATGTTTTAAACTCCCTGTAATGTTAAACACCTTACAAAGATACTTCGAATACTGGCCAAAAGCATGGCTGGGGAAAGACTGGCTACATGACTGTCAAAACAGAACTCCCAGAGCACTGAGCACCCCTGGGAAACTGGGCATCTGAGGAAAATTAAAACACCCAACCCCGACAGCAGGAGCTGAGAGTTGAGGCAGCATCTGCCATGCCCTGACTGTCCTTGGGCACCTTGCCACATTGGCCCTGGCAGGTAGCTGCTCTGAATTGAGTTCATGTATTTGTCTTTTAAGATGAAGTTTTGTTGGACTTCTATTCTCCGACGGCACAGATCCAAAAGTTAGAGGAGAAAAACTGGTAAAAAGCTGTAGTTCCTCAGCAGCAAAACAGAAAAGCGCTACCTTTTCGCAAAGCCTGAAGTGCCGATTCTCTCCCAGCATGGTAGATGGAGGGTGTCTCCAAAAACCCATAAATAGCTATCTGATCCCAGCAATGGTGATCTGCAAAGCTATGAAGCCATCTCTGCTTTTCAGGTTTCTGATGCAAGCGCCTTGCGTAATACCTCAGGCTTCCAGGTACTGGAACTGCAGCCAGCCCGTAAGGCTGAACGCGTATCTTATCCACCTTGAGGCCAAAATAGCCTGACCTTTAGATGATCTTCGGAAGAGGATGAATAATGTATTGCATCTCCCAGAAGGCTGATTTCTGCCCATATAGTAGCTGACAGTTTTCCTGACATCAACCAGTTGTGTCAGCTTGTATCTTTTTAAAAAAGGTTCTGGGGTTATTGAGGGAAAAAACCTGTAAAGCGAAGGAAGGACCGCTTCAAAAAGAAGCCAGCCATCAAATGGGAGTGAGCCTTGGGACAGCCCTGCCATCACACAGTGCCTGCAATTTTGGGGTTCTCCTGAGCACAATAAAATTTATCAAAGAAGAAACATCAGCAGGGCTGGAGAAAGACAGCAGGAACTGAGGGCTAGGAGGACACTTCTGAGGAGTTAATTAGTGTTGCGTTGCTGTTTGTGGGTGAGCAGACCTGTGAGCAAGGGCATATATTTATGAGATCATTTAGAAACTCCCGAAGAAGCTCTCTTCATGAGCAAATGGCAGCACTGAGCCAGTACTGACACACATAGTAGCTGCTATGAGAGGTAATTTACATATCACTAGTTATGGAGAAAGCATTTTAGGATAAAGTCAAAGTCCTTTGGTTCTAAGAAATCTCCAGGACCAGTTCAGCCTAGCCGCCTGCTATCTCTGGCTATTTTCTTTGGGGCTGGGGCTGCCCCCAGGAGCCCAGGTGTCCTGGGGGTCATCCGGGTCTCAGCAAAGCATCTCCATGTGAGGGGACTCCCTGCAGGTTGTGGACCAGCACCCTTCGTGCAAGGAAAAAGTTGTCTCCATCTGCTCTCCGTTCTCCTGGGTTTACCATTAAAAAGGCCCAGAAAAAGCAGCCTCCTGTCATGAGTCACCAAAGTGACTTTTAACCCCAGAGGGGATTTTCAAAGTGATTTAATGCTTAGAAGTTTACACCTGTTTGGGGATGAGTAAAACTGCTAAGCCTTGCTGTGGTGCTTTTGAAAATGCTGTGCCGTGCCAATTAGCCACAGATGTGTTTGCAGGGCACAAACGATGCTGCTTGAGTTTCCCCTGCTTTTCTGGGCTATACCATTTCCTTGGGAGCAAGCCCTGCAAAACACCCGAGCTCTCGCCCTCATAGCACAGCATGGGTGTTGTGGTGGCAGAAACAGGCGCTGCTTCCTTCTGGTGTGGTTTTTGGGCAGTGCAGCTCTTTGATGCTGTGTCCTGCTCCCCTAGCCATCCTTCTTGACCCTTGCCAATGCTCCAGCAGGCTGTCTGCCTGTTTGCTCTAGCCCAGTCATCTTAAACATTTTTTAATAGTGGGGTGGCCGTTATTAAATGAAAACACATATTTAGATATGGCAAATGCCCTAGCTAAAGAGACTTTTGGGGAACAGCTGAGCTGCAGGCAACCACATTTTCTGCCAGCATAACTTCACTGGAGCCAGTGCAACATCTTCTCCTAAAAAAGCCTATGTGCAGGGAATCGTATCCATCAGCAGGACTGGAACTACTTGGAAATAAGAGCACAGACTTCTTTTAAAACTTAATAAAAAGACCGCTTCTCTGTGACTTATTACATATTCCTTATGCCTAAACTGACAGCACTTCTGTTCCTTATGTGCTTTGCTCAATTACGGTCTTAAGGACTTGGATGATTTTAAGCACCTGGAGAGCTTGGCTGGCTTCACTGAACGCTGTTTGTGTTTAACGTGATGCTGGGATCAGGCTGCAGGTAAATGCTACAGTCTAACCAGGTAAAACTACCGTTTTTGGCTCAAGCATGTTTGATTTGTTATTTCTCTTGGGTTTTTATCTTCTGAGGTGGTTCTCTGAACTTAAGCATTGCTCCAAGGTCTTCTCCATGCCTTTGGAAGATAACATCCATCTTGTTGGGACTTGCTGCTTAAATGGTGTGGGAACGAAGGGCCGTTTGACTCACCAGCCTGCCTTAGACCTGCTGTAATCCTTTAGCAGCTTGGGTGATGAAGCAGGACCTGTGGCTTCCAGGGTCTGTGCTGTTCTGTGGAAGGAAAACAGGGACAAAGGAGACTGGAATTCAGTGTCACTGAGGCCAGTGTGTAGGAGAACAGCTCCGGAAATACATCTTTGAGCATACCCAACATTTACAGAAGACTGCTGAGTGTGTCTCCCTGTGTTCCTCTGACTGGCGGGTCTGTGCTCGCACCCCCCGAGGTTGGGGTGGGCTCCCGTTGCTCCCCTGCAGGCTGCATCCACCCGGCTGAGCAGGGGTTAGGGCAAAGCCCGGTCCTGGGAGGGGTGATGTGGACATGAAACCTTTCTCAGCCGCTCTTCAGCCAGCATCTTCTATCACGAGGAAAGACGACAAATTGTTTGTTAAATTATTTAAGATATAACTGACTGGTTATGAATTATTAAAGTGTTTATTACTTACCATTTGGATGGCAACTCAGCGCAGAAAATCACAAGCCTTCAAGAAACCTGGGGCTGGCTGTGGCTTGCCAGACATGCTGGGGACTCGGGGGTGAGCCGAGGTGGTGGGCGCAGCAGCATCTGGCGTGAGAAAAGGCACGGCTGGAGCCTGGAGCGTGTTGCAGCCTGCGCTGCTGCAGATGGCTTTGCCACTGGTGCTGCAGTCTCACAACCTCCTGCCACTCCCCCCCAATGCTATTTTTATTTAATATTTGCATGATGGCAGTGCTAGGAGACAGGACCCTTTTGCACCATGCGCCATATGAACATACCAAAAAGACAGCCCTTGTCCCAGTGGTTTGCTCCCTAGGAATGTGATTTTCTTATTAATGAAACTGTCTTTATGCAAGAGAGAATGCCACTAAAGCAAGAATATGCTAATTCTCATCAGTAAATGCATACGTTTCTTTTATGGTTTTAATCTGTTGAAGATATTTGAAGTTTTTCATACTGGCCCTTTTTCCCTCCTTTCCAGCCTCCCCTATGTTTGGGGTTTTTGCTTTCTGTTTTAATTTTCCCATCCCCTGAAACTGTAATCATGTGCTGATCATTAGGACTTCTGTTCAATGCCTACTTATCCTTTGTGGTCACCATTCAAGAGTTGGAGATTAGTGATCAAAGAAAGAGTGTACCTTATCTTCCAATGTTATTTTGAGAAAGACAAAGCAAGGAGATAAAAGTAGCCCGTTTGGACATGCAGCTCTGCTCAACAATACCTCCACATCAGTGTTGTGATAGTCAGGATTGGGCATGCGGTTAAAATATAACTCGTTGGAATAAAAATTCTGCTAGTCAGTTCTGACTACCTAATGTAGCTGCTAAAAAATGAGAAGAGGTTCACAATTACACTTTTGACTGAGCAAGATGAGTTTGATTTGCAGGCATATGTACATCGTGGCACCCAGCATCCACAGGGCAGTCAGTGATTGCTGGATATCTCTGAAAGTGTTTGTGAATACAGTCAGCTGAATATGTTTGTCCTTGAAACGCACTGTTTCTTATTTAGTATCCTGTGTTCATTTTTCCTCCCTTGCAAACATTTCAGTCATTCAGCCCAGGAACTGATTAAACCACCCAGTAAACACAGTACAGATGTCAAAGTGAAAAATTCACAAGCTATTCATAACAAGCCATCTGCTGAAAATAATTTGTCTAAACTATTTGGGGAAAATTTACAAAGTAATGAAAATGCTCAGAGATATTTGGGAAGATTCTAATTACCAAAATCAAGCGAAGGCCTAATGATATGTTTTGGATACAACTGAAATCTTTACAGCTCATTGCAGGATTTGGGATAATAGATGCTCTTTGGCCTGCCATGCTAAGTACTGGCTACTCAGTTTTTAAGCAAGTAAACCTGCTTCGCGTTCATGATTACCCTACAAGTATGAGCAGTTTGGGGGGAGTCCGTGGTTTGATTTATATTCCCAGGGTGATAAATGGCCAAACTCCCACTCAGGCTGTATTTGGACTACGTGGGAAATCCAAACCACCCCAACAACAACAACAACAACATACAGTTTTTCTCAAGAAAAGGCATACCTAACCTTCAGCAATTTTTCATTCAGGTAAATTGTTGCTTCTTTGGCCTTTCAGACTGTTTTGCTAGTGCCATATCCCGGTTTTCAGAGCTCCCTGCTGAGTCCTGGAGATGGAGTCTTTCCTCTGCTGTGGCACATTTCTCTATTCTCTGCATCTCTTCTTTAACTTGGATTAAATGCTGGTGCTTTGACAGACACCTGAGCTGGCTAAAGTGGTTTTTGTGTGTGAAATGCAGATTCGGGCCCCTGGGAGATGTGTTTGCTGGTAGATCAGAGATCTCACCTTTATGCCACAAGCAATTTCCTGAAGAAGGCTTAAAGTGAAATAAGAAAGAAGGGAATAAGATTAGTATCTTCAGGGGACATTTTCCAGCACATCACTTAAATCCTCCTCCCCAGTATAGGAGCTGAGTAAAGGTTAATCCTACAGCATATGAAATCCCATACCATCCACACTCCCACAATATACACATTTCCAGAAGGAATTCCTCTGACTGAGCATAGTTGGCAGCCACACAGAAAGGTATATCAGAGCTTAACGGCCAGAACCCAGTGGCGATCTAGGTCTGTCAATCTCCAGTGGATATAAAAGTCACACAGGGACATTGCTGCTGTGCACATGTGGGATGGGGGCTTCCTTTGTGGGCAGACCATGTGGACCAAGAAGGAAGACGTCTCTGAAAGCCCACACCAAGAGGTAGCTGTCAGAGCTTTCACTCTGGGATTAATGGGCATGGGGTCAAACAGATAGGTAGGTACTTAATGAATTTTTCAGTAGATGTTACATTTGAAATCTGTACTTACTGAGTTGTCGCTCCCATGTCTTGTTTCTTCCTTTCTTTGGAAACTGCCGGAGTAAATATTCTCAATGGACTGAAATATCCACGAGTACAGCCAGTTGTTGAACTTCACCAGTGACTAATACAGGAAAAATTGTTTGATGTTTGCAGTAAGAACTTGCTTCCCATTTTAAAGTGAATTCTGATATTGAAGTCCCAATTATACACTTTTAATAGAGATAATGCATTGTCCAGCTGCTCTTGCCACTATCCTGTATTTGTTGATAGTTGCCCATCTGCTCTTTGCCAGCTTGAAAATAAACATCCACAAATAACATGAAAAGATGATAATTTAGAGTATTACCCTGATGCTACACAATTCAGAGTTTTCCATCTAAGAGTTAATTCCATTCAATAAAAGCCATGAAAAAGTGCAGTAGCTAGTGTTACCAGAGGGACAAAACAAACTCACTTTATGAAAATATGCTGTAAAACGATACTGCCAAATCAAGAGCTTCAAAACCTGTGTTAGCCTACTTCTCTTGCTCTTTTGCCTTTTTGTAGCTTAATCTAACGTTCAGATCCACAAAGATACCTGAGCGTCAAACTCCCGTTGAATCCAATGGGAGTAAAGCACCTAAATTCTATTACAAAAACTTGGTCTAAGGGTCTCCAGCTTTTCATTGTGCATAACCCTGGCAGGGCTTTGGCACATGGTTTGCTTCTTAGGCCTGGTCAGTGTTGCCTGGTGCTATAGCCTGCATTTTCGATTGGGAAATGATGGGGAAACAGGGAACCCCACCACAGGTCTTTGGGCACCTGTACCTTTCCCTGGCGGTGGGGCTAGGAGATCACAGAATGGCTAGAGTTGGAAGGGACCTTAAAGACCATCGAGTTCCAACCCCCCTGCCATGGGCAGGACACCTCACACTGGACCAGGTTGCTCAAAGCCCCATCCAGCCTGGCCTTGAACACTGCCAAGGATGGGGCATCCACAACTTCCCTGGGCGACCTGTTCCAGATCACGGTGCAGCTCAGTGACCGCAGAGCGCTCAGGCTTGTTCAGGGGGCAGCGATCCGGCACAGACGCCGCGCAGAAAACACGAGGCGTGAACCCGGCGAGGCTCTCAGGCGGGGTGCCGGTGTCCCGGTCGGGACGGCGAGCGGGAATACCTACCCGCATCGCAAGCCGCCTCTCGGGACGGGAGGGCTTGCTTTTGTGCCCATTGTCGCAGGTTTGCTGGCGGAGGCGGGGAGCCGGAGGGCGGCCGGGCGGGATCAGCTCCCGCATCCCGGGCGGCCCCGGCCGCGGCTGCTTGGCGGCTCCCTCCCTCCTCGGCGGCGGTTTCGCCGGGGTTTGGCAGGACAAGAGTGGCACCCAGCGGCTGGTGACTCCATCACAGGGATGCTCCCCTCGCCCCCGCCGCCGGCTGCGGAGAGGGGCCGGCGGCCAGTGCTTGGCTCCGCGGGGAGCGGGACACCGCCGGGGAGGTGGCTCTCCAGCCCGGGACTCACAGCCTTGGGAATCATTTGTAAACTGTTTTTTTTTTTTTTTTAAATAAAAACCACGCACATGAAGGACTGGCAAAGGCCTGAGGAAGCCAGAGGAAAGGTCTGGGCTTGCTGCTGCTGTGCTGAGAAGAGAGAAAAGGAGCTACAGGTTTTGGGACCTTTATCTTGCTAATATTACAAGTATCAGAGATCTGGGCTTCTCAACCCACTAGTTTTGCCCTGAGGGAGTCCTCCCAGGATGGGGACAGTGGTGCTCCAGGGCTGGATTGCACCAGACAAACCTCAACTTTCTCTGCCAACAAGAGAAGTGGAAGAGGAGATGAAAATCTGTCGGACTTCACCCCAGTTCCTGCCAAGTGGCATTTTGGTGGAGCTGCTGAGTCTTCCAGAGTGCCTGGGTTGGGAGTACTGCACTTAAGAACAGATTTTTGGCAAAAATCATTTAATCCATTGCCTTAGAGTAGCAAAGACCACATTAATCGTGCCTAGTGAGTGAACCAGCCCCAAAGCCCACAGCAAGCATCGTTGGTGTCTTCTGGGTGAGAGCTGGAGATGGGGAAAGCAGCCAGAGCAATGCAGCTGTGAGAGCCCATGGGCCACCAAGCCTAGCCAGGAGAGAACAAACCAGAAAGCGGGAGCCAGCCTGTCACTTGTCTTCCTCCTCTGGGTCTGATCCAGAAGACAGCTCCAACAGAGATGGTTTTACTCTGGCTGAACTCCTAGGGCAAGCAGATCTTAACCCTACCCCTGTATGGGGCGTTGAACATTGCTGTCTTTGTAAGAAGAGACTGTTGATAAGGATGATCCAACTGTGGTTTTGGAAATGTGATAAATAAATAGCGCTCAAATGGCAGCATTTCAATAGAAGTGGAGTTTGTTGGAAAAAATATTTTACGAAAAAAACCATACTTATTATTGGTTTTAATCTTTTTAGCATGATTACAGACCAGGCAGACAATCTACTTTTCTTGTGGTGTAAAAGAATCCTCCTAAATGAATAAAATATGGGGTATGTTAGGGCTCAGCTTAAAACCTAGAAAAAAGGAGGAAAGAAAAAAACAGGGAGAACACAGGGAAGTGCCTGTCTCAGCTCTCATTGCCATCTGAGAATTTGTGGCTGGGATCCTATGAAAGAACAACCCCTGGTGGGTCAAGAATTAAAATTAGAAGAAGGAGGAAAAAAACAAAACAAAGTGACCCATGAAACCTAGCCCAGAGAGAAGGAGGGCCACCAGAGGAAATGAAGTTAAGGATATATTTGGAGGGAGTTTGTTTTCTCAAAGCCTTCCGTTTCACTGCAGCTGATTTAAAATGAGGGTTGTGTTTCAGCAGCAGCAGCCATTGTAGGAGTGTAAGAGGGGAGCCTGCCGCCTCAGCCTCTGCGGGCACGCTTCGCATGTAGTTCCTTCTGGGACCGGATTCAGAAGCTGTTCCTGGGACCAGACCCAGAGGAAAAGCTGCCCTTTTACTCCCATGGACTAAGTGATGCTGCGCAGAGGCATAAAATGTGCCCCTTAGCCTGGCTGCAGACAAACAGGGGAGTTTGTTGCCCAGTGGTTTTCCCTGCTGGCAGAAATGGTCAGTAGTGATGGAGGCCAGTGCCTACCAACACGGTGATTTGAGCAGTGCAAGAACTGAACCAGATTTCCTGTGCTGAGGAGCTAATGTCATGCCATTAAACCTTTTCACATGATAAACGCTTGTGGAGTCATCATTCCCCCATCTGCTCAACTTCTCCCCTCTCAGATTAACGGCCTCAGAAATATGCCTATTTGCTTATGTCATTTACTTCTTGCCTTTGTTGCAAAGACAGCAAATCACCGAAGAACACTTTTTGGTTTTTTTTTAGGAGTATTTACCTATTCAGCTCACTTACTGTCTTGAAAACATCTCTGGAGGACACCTGACGAAGCCATCACAGAGCAGAGCTGACTCCGATGCCCCATACCAAAAAAATTAGCCTCAAGCTGGTGTTCAACACAGCAAATTCCCATGAGGAGATTGAGGATGGATGCAGGAGCAGAGAATGGGTTTACTCCAGAGTACAGGGGTTCCTGGGGCAGAAAGCCAAGCATGCTGAGTGGTGGTGGTGGTGAGATGGCTTTACTCCTGGTAGTAACCTCAGTGCAGTTGAGATTTCAACATCATGGCCAAAGTCATTTTTTCCTCATGGCCAAGTATTTGTTAAGCAATACCCTGGCTGCCTGTTGCCTGCCTCTCCTAAACACACCAGGCAACCAGGCGGCAGGACATCAAGCCAGGTTCAAAAATCATGTTTAGCAACTTCAGTGAAAATTTCGCTCCTCCTGCAAGAGTACCCGGCAACACAGGACACTCCATTCCCCCAGGCTGCCTGTTTTCCAAAGCCTGGGGAGTCACAAACTGCTAGTCCAAGGTCAGGAGGTAGACTGAGAGATGGTCCTGCAGCAGTGGGTAGATGAAGGTGTGGTGGAGCCTGCTGCTCCACCTCTCCCAGTTGATGGCAGGAGCAGCCACCTTTGCTTCCCGGTTCCTCGGGCTCCAGCCCTCCTCGGGGGTGTGATGTGCATCCGTGATGTCCAGTGATGTCAGCTGGAGGTTGCTGACACCATTAAGCAAACACATTTCAAGGGACGGTTTAAATAATTGATCAACTACAGAGAAGTTTCTGCTTAGCAAGGATCTTTACACTTGAAATACCAGTACTAGCTATGTCTGAAAATAGTGGTGTGGATGGAGAAAAGTAAATTACACTGTCAAAAGCCGAGCTGAGTAAATGCTGCAGCAGGGATGTTTCAAGTTCATTAGCTCTTTACAAAGCCATACTTACACCGAATCGAACAGAAAAACAGCTCCAGCAATAGGGTGCAATCCTGCCATCATGGTCCAGGGACTGAAGAGCCTGGTTGTCCCTTGCTGCAGTGCAGGTGCCCAGGTGCTGAGCCGCACTTGGGAGCACAACATCTAACTGCACGTCATGGCTGAGGACACTTTATTGCTTTCTGTCAACACCCTAGCACCAAGCTAGGAAGTAATATGTGCTTCTAGTGATGTGATCTCTCAGATGACATTTTAAATCAAGCTTCTGTCTGCGGGGAGGCATGAAAGATCCCGTGACACCATTTTTATTTCAAGAAGAATAAAGGCATTCATCTCCGCAACATTGGCTAGATTCACTGCCTTATCCCAATAGGACATCTTCACATAAACAGCTGAATTAAACTGCAGTCTGGAATAGCAGTCAGGGGTAGGAAACTCAGGCCAGAAACTCAGGAACTAATTTTACTTCTTCACTAAAACTATCCATGTTTTATCGCTCTGAAGGAGGGTAGCTGGCAGTTTGTAGTACGTCTTCCAAATAATGTTACCATTTTTCCTTGGACTCCAGAGCCATTTTTATTTGAATGCTGATGGCTGGTATTTATGTTTTCAAGCCCAGTTGTGGCCAGCAGTGTGAGAAGAAAATCAAAAGCAAGTTTCAACCACTATTTTCAAGGAATATGGCCAAGCTGTGGAGGTCAAATTGCAGTTTAAAGCTTTAAAATGCAGTTTTAGTTCTAAAAGGAGAAAGATTGCACCAAGGCAGCCAAAAGACGAATGGTGATAACAATTTTAATACCAGAGGAGACAGCTGATTTGAATTAAGCCTTTTCTCTCAAGAAAGAGACAGCAGCCCTTATAAGGTCCACATCTTTGCATAGTGGAGCTTCTCATGACCATTAATAGTCACCACCCTCCTGAAAGCCATGTAAGTGTTGAAAACATTATCCCCATTTTACAGATGTGGGACTGTGGCCCAGGACCTCCCCGAAGGTGCTCGGCAATCCTGCAGTTGAGCCAGTACTGAAACTCGTAGGAGTCACTCCCGTGCCCTGCTCACCTTCCTTGCCCTACGCCAGCATCCTCCAGGCTGGACCTCACCCTCACCCCTGGGGCTGATGAGAGGCCCTAGACAGATGTTCATGCCCTGGTGGAGATTGGCCCGGTTGCTTTATGCCAAGGTAGAAGAACCAGAAAGCTTCTCTGGCCGGGCTGATTTCATTCTTCAAGCAGCAGAAAGTGTAGATAAGGCAAAAAAAACAACCCCAGAAACACAACAGTGTGAAGGGTAGAAAGCAAAGCCAATGAAGGATATAGATATGTATACTCACCACACTCTATGGCATACTTAAATAATGTAGCAAGGATTTTAAAAATCCAATCTTGATCCTTTTATTTTAAAATCAAGTGTCACTTGTGAATATACAGCTGGACAAGACAATCATTTGGTGTTATTTAGTTCTTTGATTTGTTTATGCACTTTGAAAGTTGCTTCAGCCTCAGTGGGTCTAACACCCCAAGAGGACAGGGAAATGCGAAGCACATTGTTCTTGTATCTTTTTTCCTTTTTAGGTTTTGCATCAGTCTGAATTTTTTTCAGGTCAGTTTATACTACTGCTAGTTTGGATCTGTGTGTGTGCATCACTGCATTATGAAGATCCAAAGCTGGAAAGCCACAATTCACACATCGTTTCTACTTTATAAGCACACATTGAAGAACCACTCTGAGTTTTTTTCATCACACCTTTTCACAGACTCAAAACTTTCCCTTGCTGTTGGCAGCAACTGGGGATAAAATCTCTAGATGAACTGCTTACAACATGACCTGCCCTGTTCCCCCCATGGGACGGGACTTCCCTGCCTTCTTTCTGCCTGCCCTTCGCAGAGTTTTCGATATGGCATCCATGTTTTTCCTAGCTCCCAGCAGGTTAAACTACTGGGGTAAGGGGAGAGCTCTGCTCCGTGCAAGCATTTCTCCCTCCTCCCAAGCGACGCTCCTGGAGGAACACAGAGGTTTAGCATCTCCCACCTGGCACCAGAGATGTTGATATAACATATCCCCTCTCCTTTTATCCAGAAAGCTGCATCTCTCCCTCTCCAGGTTTGGGGTGGCTCCTGAGGGGCAGAAATCCAACCCTGGGCCATTCAACCTGCAGAAATCGTACCTTGCTGGAGACCAGTACTGCACATGGCTGCAGCTGCTCAAGCCAACTGGGCTGGCAGCCGCCAGCCCCCACGCACCAGCCCCACGGCTCAGGTGTCCTCAGGAAGGAGAGAATTAGTGAGGACTTTAATGATGGATTAGGCTTCTCCAAGTTTTCCTTTTCTCTCCTACCACCAGCTCAGTCTGTGGAAGGGAGCAGGTGGTCTCCGGTGTGGGTTACAGCCTGGCACTGCACCTTGGGGTGGCCATGTCCTCTCCTTGACCTGCAGCCTCTCCAAGCGGCTCAAGGTGTCCTATGCCTGGGGGTGCACCCCAGGACACCCCGAGGGCACAGGGACAGGAGCTCCTTGGGGTTATGACTCACAACCCGCCCTGTCCTCTGCTGTGCTAGGCCAGGGCTGAAACGGAGCATTTTGCTCCTTGTGTGGGATGAACATTAACTGGCTCCCAGGAGCCCATCTTATTCAAAACCCATCCACCAGAACACGGGTAGAGCTCCCTACACAGATAAAATGTTCTCCTCTGTGTTTTTAGGTATTTCCCTTCTCCACAAAACCTTTGGGATATTCCACCAAGTCGCAGAGAAACCTGTAGCTGTTCTAGCAGACGTCAGTGGCCCTTTAGCCCTGGAGGACTGAGCACCACAACGTTGTGGCCTTGCTTTCATGCCGCAGAGGAGTACGCACCATTCCCCGTGCGGTCAGAGTTGCAACCAGTAATGTAACCACTAGGAAACTGGAGTTGACGTGACTTGTTGAGTGGTATTTGGTAGACTTCCTGGCTGGATTTAGATAGCCTGGCAGGCTGCCCTTCCACAGCAGTCACGTGGAAAGCTGCGCAGAAGATCTGGCTACTGCGATAACGCCATCTTTCTGAAAAGCCTGTTCATGGCTGAATGAGCTCATGTGGATCCAGGACAAAAATCCCATAGTCATGCATTGCAGAAATAACAATTAAAAAAGACCTCATATATGATTTTTCTGTGGGACTTACAGATTTGTTGAAATCACTGTGTGCTGAAAGTCAGGAGACGTACAAGGGGAGGGTCACTTTGCATTTACCCTGTTTCTCATCTTTCCTTGAACATCTGCTACTCGTTGTTGCTAGAGGGAGGTTTGTGGTGAGGAGACACACCAAATCTGACCCACTGTTGCAATTCTTTTACTTTCTGCTTTGTAGTGTTCATTTTTTAACCCCAGTTCACCTTAAACAGCTCAGCAAGGCTTGTCTTCCACCCTCTTTGGGCACTGCTCTGCACCTTCTGAAGTCACCCAGCTGAGAAGTTTTCCTTCTGATAATTCATCAGCATTCCCCAAAAGGTAATTAAGAAGCTTATGTTAAAATATGACAGGTCAGTCTTGCTGAATTGAACACACCTTGGAGGCATCGGTTTGCTGCACCGTGGATTACAAATGTGTCTGCATCAAAAAGGCAGAGCATGATGACCCTGCTTTGGCTCTCAATTTTAGCAAAGGTGCCAGGTCCTGAGGCATCCTACCTCAAAAGAGCAGGTCCCTCCACTGATTGTACAGTCTCAGGTAACCAGTGCTGTCCTCTGGGTGCCTGACATTAGCAGAGATAATCCCACTTCTGCAGACTGGAAGAAAGTCCCCTCATTGTAAAGCAAATGGCAAAGCAGCAGAAAGAAATGCGAGTTCCATGTTTCAGAGGTACCACACTCCTCCCATCAAGCGCTGGGTAGAGTCACCCATGCAAAATGAGTATTTCTCCCCGATTCCTCTTTTAAGCACAGTTCACTACCAGATCCTTTCCAGCCCCTGCCCAGCAGTCCAACATGCGGAACCAAGTACACCAAGTCACATTTCAATTTGCTGAGAAAGGGTTTGCCTACATGAGAAAGCCAAATTGCCTTCAGGAGGGCATGAGAACATGGCCAAACTACCTGTGTGGGTATTGCCACTTGATCACTGCCCATGGACATGCCTCATACACCTCCCCAGGGAGAAAACCAATCTAGCCAGGGACTGGGAAGAACAATACCTTATATTTGTTATGAACGAAACCAAGCATCGAGGGATTAGCAGTCTGATTGACAAGCCAGGAGGAATTCAACTGCCAGTGTGATTTATCCCTCAGTGTTTTCAGTCTTGTCTAAAATCAGGCTTCTCTCAGGAAGTTTTAATTTCCAGCACACATTTTTCTTCATAGAATGAGTAAGAGGAGGTGGGACAATCTCACAGTACAGGCCCTGGGCTGAGCTACAGGGCACACCGAGTCAATTCATAGCTGAAGCCACAGACCCTGTCTGCATGTAGTTGTGCCACTTGGAGCAGAAATTCAAAGTAGATGGGGCACAAGTGTGTTTGGCTTCTATTAAATGTGTCAGAAGCCCTGACACAGGATTTACACCAGTGCACGCCGTGGGCATGTTCTCCATGTACTAGAACCCACTGCACCACACACTGCCATGTCCTCATTCCCCTGCCACGTGCTCTACAATGCTGCTGCTGCTTGCAGGTAAACACCTGAGGATTTGGGCAAGGTCAGGCAATGCTGTGGAAAAAAAAACTTGAGAAGAACATCCAGAGCTTGGCTCGCCAGTGCAGCTCTTTGTCTGCTGGGAGAGGTCACACCACGAGGTTTGGGTCCCGCCTCCTCAGGCAGGCCCAGTGTCTGTATTCAAGCTGCTCAAGATGCTCAGCAAAGATGGATGTAGAGGAAAGTTTTCCTTCCACGAGCAAGCCAACTTTTAGGAATAGTTTTCATCAACTTTCAGGAGAAGTTGCTATCTACACTCATAAAAATCCATAGATATTTTTGGGACCAGGCACGAGGTAATCCTGTGACTCCCAGCACTGACACAGCTCCACACACTTTGGCAGTCATGTGGCTGACAAGACGCAATTTGGCAGATGACCACCCCACCGACTCCAGTGGGAAGAATGAGCCTGTGACAGCCCCCCCAGCTGGGTAAGAGCAAGATTTTGATCCCCATTCCCTGCTCACCAGCGGTGTGGGGCTGCTGTGCCAGGGTGTGCTAAACCAGTACACACAGTGCTCACAACCATGAAAGCAGTCATCAAAGTCTTCAGGGCACTGCTGTCCCTGGGGGAGCCTGGGAGCCCACAGCAATCTTGCTGGCAATGTCCCCGTCAGCTGAGGCACAGTCTGTGGGAACGGCTCTGCTGGAGCCCACACATCCTTCCCTGGGGCTACACTTGGTCCAACACTGAGTGGTTTTATTTCTGATGTCCCAGAGGTGGATCTGGGGGAGTGAGGGAAAGAAGCATCTGCATCTATAGTTCTAGCAAGAATCGATCAGTATGAAGAATAAAAAAAAAAAAAATACCCAATGGATGCCATTTTACAAGCCTCAGGTCAAGAGGATGCGAGTCCATTAAGCCTGCAGTCTCATAACACCACCTCGCCTCTCCTCCTTCAGGTCACGTAGGATGTTTCAGAAATGATGGCGTGCACACACATCCTTCTGGACCTGAGCAGGGGTACCTGCTGCCTGAAGACACCTTACAGGTCTGAGGATGCCCATGGCCATGATCTTTCTTGTGCTTAACTGGGATTGCCAAGAGCTTGTACAACACCCGACCTCTCCAGGCACCACTTGGCACCACCAGCCGGGCTGAGGAAGTCTCCTACAGAAACTTTTTCATCAGTTTGCACGGCAAATCCCATCTGGGACAGGGAAACGTCCTACTCTAAGGGCTTGGTTTTATTTTTTTTAAAGCAGCTCTTTGATTTATTTGCTGAGCTAAAGTTTTTTAAGGATCCCGAGGCAAATTCCGCCTCGGATGGTAGATCCTGGTTTTGCAGATGAAGCAAATAACTAGTAAAATGACATGCACCAGGTTTTCCACACATCATTATGGAAGAAAGCACATGCCCAGAATAGATATGAAATGTACAGGAGCAGAAAAAATGCAGAAGTAATGAACATTTTAAAGCAGAGAATATGCTGTTTAGTAGATATTTCTTCCTGAGTAAAGAAAAAGTAGTATTATTCTGAATATATTCTTTCAGAGTGATTTTCTAGTATTTAAATTTTGGATTTAAAACAAACATCAACTATATTGTTGATATATATTATATGACCTGCATATTGGTATATTGATATATCGATCTATTGTATCAATATAATAAAAAATGTAGTTGCAAAGCAGAACAAATCAATCCTGTGTTCATCAGCCACAAATTCAGTTCTAACTTACCAGCTTCTTCACTGGTTTTAATTCTTGTTTTCTGCTGCCTCTTCTTATAGGAGACAACGGTTTTACTTACTTATTTTCATGATAAACTTATGCAGAACTTCATTCAGCTTTAGCACAACGGCGGGAGAGGATGTGGGCAGCTGTGTAGGATGGGGTTGGCCACCTGCGAACGGAGAAATGGAGCTCAGGCCTCGGCAGGGGGAAAGGGGTCTTTGCGGGGAGCTGAGCCCTGGCAGGAGCAAGCCAAAGGGGAAGTTGGGAGAGACCCCCCCCATGTGTCTCTCAGGGACACCAGCTGCTGACAGGACAGCTTGTGCGAAGTGTGCACACAGCTACTCATTGCTCCTGGAAAACAGTTATTTTCTGCATGACAGCCACCACCTCCCCGTGTGCCACGGTTATTTTGGGCAAGGATGGGTGGGACTGGTATGGAGACGACCGGCTTTGAAATCCTCGGCCGTGCTTTGTAAGGATCCCAGGTATGCAGGATGCAGGAGGTGCAGGCAAAGGAGAGGGAAGCGCTGGGAATGCGGCGGCTGGAGCTTTTTAGGATAAAAGCAGGGGGGCAAGGACAAAGTGGGGGGACAGCAAAGCGCTGAAGACAGTGCTACAGTGCTGAGTATTTCAAGCAGTTAGAATAACTGTTCACACCTCAGAAATGTCGAGGTTTGTTTAATATGTCATTTTTTTGCCCTCTTGCCCCCTGCCCTGGAGAGGAAGGAGCAGGGACAGTTTGCCAGGGGCTCTCCTCCCACGCCGATGCTGAGCGGCATCCCCAGAAACCCAGACCCGCCTCTCTCTCCTCTGCAGATGAAATGTGTTTATCGGAGTTTTGCCTGCGGCGATCGCGCTTCATCAGCTCCTGCATATGCAGGCACCGGCCAGGACTCGGTGCAGATTTCGTCTTCTGCCGGGAAGCACTGAGCTGAAAGCTCCTAAGGACTGGGTTTGCTGCGCTATTACATTCTCCTGCTGCAGGAAAATCAAGCCATTGGGTAAAACGCTCCTGATAAGAAACATGAATATCTGCAAACGGAGAACACAGAGTGGGTTTTTGCTACTGTGCCAGCTCAGTACGTGATGATAAACCCTGCAATATGGTGTCTTCTGCTGCCGCTTTCATAAAAGCAGACTGCTGGGGCAGACCCTCTGCAGGTGGAAGATGGTCTACATGGCTCTTTGCTCGGACCTGGAGGGTGGACTGTGTGCTCACTACACCAAAAGGAATGACAAGGCAAAGCATGAGTCCTGTTCGTGCCTGCACAGAACACATATGTATTAAAAATAATTATCCAAAATTTTCAGAAGTTATTTGAGCAGGGGAAAAGAAAAGGAGGATGGAGGGATTTCTCACCAACTGTGAAAAATGAGACTGTAATTGCAAAGACATCGTATCCTCTGCCTTCCCTGCTCCGGGTCTTGCATTCCCAGCATGAAACGTGCCATTTTATTATAATATGATTTGAACAAAAATCAGAGAGAGCAGTGTGGCCACACAGGCTGGCCGTGGCAAGCCAACGTTTGTGGGCTTGCCAAGGGAAAAGGCTGTGTCCCTCCCCGTGTCCACCTGGCCTGATGCTCAAGCACCCCAAAATCAACGTGGCTCTGGGAAGAGCCCCTGCAGAGCAGGTCAGCCCCACAAGGAGCTGGGGATGGAGCCCTGGGCGCCTGTCCATGCTTTTCCCCAGGCAAGGAAGGAGCCGGTCGCAGGCGGCAGGAAGGCAGACGGGAAGGGATAAAAAGGAAGAGCCCCCCAACCAGAGGCCACGGCTGATGGCCGCACACCCCGGCCGTTTCTGGTCCGGAAACGCCGGGGGGAGGCCCAGCAAAGGCGAGCCACGTGGGGAGAAAAGCAGCCTCAGAGCATGTCTAAGGTCACGACACTCGACCTTTTCATTTCTTTTCCTCTTTGAAACCTGATTACCTCTATTTTTAGGCCCATGCTTGGGGAAGGAGGGAGGTAGGGGTGGCCTGACCTTGCCCAATAGCCCAGCGCCGCTGCTTTCCCTCCCCTGCCCACGCTGCAGGAATGGCCCCATGTGCCTGCACACACTCCGAGTCCCCGAGCAAGCCGGGTTTGGTACTGGGATGCTTTCACCATCCCAAATCCCCTGCAGACTGGTTCAGACAGGGAGCAGCACTCAACTGCGAGCAGCTTCCGAGGGGATTTGCTCTGGGTGGGGAGGGGAAAGACGAGGTTTAGTGCCAAGGAACGCGGCTGCTGCCAGATGTTTGCTCTGCATTGAGATAACCCTGTGTGTGATGCTGGTGAGCAAGGGACTGCTGGGAAGGTACCTGCGCGGAGGAGGGACTTGGGGATGGCAGAAGCAGAACACAGAAATCATCGATTTAGAGACTGATTATTGCAAAACAATGTAGCCTCTTTTTTTTTTTTTCTTCTCTATTTAAGACAGGCAAAATCACGCTTGCAGACACAAGAAGAAGGAGGTAAAATAATCATGTGTGACAATAGCGAAGCTGGCTCCCAAGATGACACTCCCTTCACTGAGCATAATGTCTATTTTACCATTTTAATGAAGCTGAGCAATAAGAAAATAACAAAAACAACTCCATAACCTTCTGGCAGGTTATGCCAGGCAGACACTCATTTTCTCTCACTCCGTCTGCCTGACTGCCAGGGCAGGTCTGGGGTCTCCCTTCCCTCCCCAGGGACCTGGGGGCTGCCAGAACCTGGTGAGTGGGTGTTACTTCACCCAGTTTGAGTTTTGCATCCTGCCTTTCCCATACCGCTGGCCAAAAGCAAGCCAGGACCAGTGCTGGTGGGAACAAGGTGTGGGGGCTCTCCAGTGCTTTCCACTGGCATTTTGAAAAAAGGTTGAAGGCCAATTTGGTGGCAGTGGCTGGGAGAGAAGGGACATGGATCCCTGGGAGTCAGTCCCCATGACCATCAGCATGCAACTTTTCAGGAGGACACAAGATCACACCCTAAAGGGACTCTTCCAAACCCAAGAAAGTGGTGCTTGGCCTTGTTGACATGGAAGAATCGCCCTCTTTCTCCCTCTCTTTTTATTTTAAAGCAAAGATTACCCTGTCCACTCAAGGCTTGACCAGTTTCACACCACCCACACAGCAGCACCTCACAAACACATTCAACAACAAAAAAATGTTAAGGCTCTGTATGCTAATATGATATTGACATGCTATTTCTTATACTCCTAACATACACACACACAGAGCTTTCTGCCTTTTTTTTTTTTTTTAAAGGCCCAGGGTATGGTCAACCAATTCTCTCGGCTGCTTAGCAACAGGCAATTGAGACTGCCTATCAATTCTCAGTTTATAATAACCTGAGGCAGACCTAGATTTTTGTTTTCCCTTGAGCTTTTGTCTTCCCTTCTCTCTATAATAAATACCAGAAATGTAGGGGCAGCGTGTGTCAGAAATCCCCCGGTGGAATATCTTTCATTGCACTGGCAGGGCTGCTCCTCCGGCAGGACAGAGCTCCAGCTCTCACACGCCCTCCTCCCCTTTGTTAAAACATTTCAGAGATTCATTCTGCATTAGACCACACCTCGCAGCACATTTATCTTTAAAAATAGAGAAGTTAAAAATACTATTTTGTATTTTCTATTTTGTATTAAAAAGACGACCCAAATAGTTCACCTGGACAGACAGACTGAATGCAAACCCCAAGATATATGAATAACCTGGATATGTCTGTCTTTGAATGTGCTATAAAAAAACCCCCAGAATATAATCCATTTTACTGGCTAATGGAGCACTAAACAGCACGTCCTGCACAGCCACTTAAGGGGCTGGCTCTGAGGGGCCTGGCCACGCTCCTGGGGGACGTGGTGGTGGAAGTGCACAAAGGCACTGGGAGCACAATGCTGTGCCCTGGTGAGCATTCAAGGAGGGCAGCACAAGGCAATGATGGAGAGGTGGGGAGTTCAGCCCATCCCGAGAGGTCCCCAACGGGCAGAAATGTGGCGGGGTCTCTATGGCCAGTTTTGCTGCTATGGCACACATCCCCTGAAACTCTTTTTTCTGGTAGCCCCCTAGGGATGCTGCTTGCTGACTATCACTGCCTGTACTCAGGAGGGAAAAGCAACCTGTAAGGCCTGGAGATAAGGCAAACCCATGGAGATAAAGACTGAGCAAACAAGGGGAGCCTGCTCACTCCCTCTGCCCCACAAGCAGCCCCATCCCCAGAAGCCTGGCACAGCCTCAGGCTTGCAGGGACTGAGTGGTCTTTCCAGGTGTGACTCTTCCATACTGGAATGACTACAATTCTCATAGTTATCCTGTAACAAACCAAAGCATCTCCATTATAAGAAGTGTTTCCAGGAGACTGACGTATGGCTTTTACAAGAGGTGAGCAGGAGGAGCCTGGCCACCCCCCCCATGCCCTGTATCACCCTAGCAGAGAACTGGCACCCCTGGCACTGGTCCACAGCCCTCGGCTTCACCAGAGCCATGGCTCTCCAGCCCACACAATGCAGTGCAAAGCAGCTGCCTCCAGCCCTCCTGTTGGCAGCTGCCTGCAGCTGTGCTGTGCTCCCTGCCCATGGTGGCCCTTGCCTCATCTCTAGGAAGCCTCCAGCTCTCCTGGCTGGGCTCCCTGCAGAGGACATGTGCTTCTCCCCTTGTGTGAGCCCTGCCTCTGGGTGAGAGGTTTTGCACCAGCCAGCCCCTTGCCCCACCGGGACATACCTTCTCCCTGTGGGTCCCCAGGCATCACTGGCCCATGACTCTCAGCAGCAGCAGACGTAACATCAGATGTAGCATCCTCATTGCAGATGACCAACATGACCAGCAAGCAGCACTGTCCCTCACAGCCAGGCTGTCTGAATGGGACCTGCAAACAAACCACTGCAGGGACAGCTGAAATGCTCTCCTCTCGCTGAGGGCTCCCCAAGTCTTGTAGACAGACTCTGACCCTCACCTGGTCTCCACCATACGTATATCACAGGACCAAGCACTGTTTCTCCCCAGACTTCATGATCTGAGCGATGGCCAGAAACTGCCAGCAATGCCTCGGCTTTCATGATCTTTCTGTGCAGGTCAATGGACTCTTAAGATGCTGGTTCATGCTGTTCCTAGAGGTGGCAGAGATGATAGAGACTAGGAAATCCAGCAATAGGCATGAATCTCCTCCCACAAGGACCAGACTAAAGGATCACCAAAACCTTCGCCTTGCAGCAAGAATGGAGGTGGTGCCAGGGAAGGAGGACTGGGGGTCTCCATGGTCCCCAGCGTAACCTGTGTACTCACAGCCCTTCCCTCCAGCTTGGGCCTGGAGCTCAACTGTTCTGAGCTGCTGTATCACATAATACCATCACTCACCTTCAGCTTGCTGGAAGTTTAGCAGAGGATCCAGCTAGTTAAGAATCAGAAGGTCCGGAAATGAATCATAGCCAGGGTATGTTCAGGGACATGCCTGGGTATTCACTTGACCCAGCGGCTCTCCTCACCTCGAGGGACAGCAGCGTCCTGTGGGCACGCATTGCACCAGTTGCATGGCTTTGTAAGGTACGAGCAGCAAATAAATACACATGTACTCATCCATACCTGGAATATAAAGGCACATCTGGAAAATGCGTGTGTGGAAAAGCAGTCCTTTGGATACTCCATCTGGTCTAAAAATGATGGGTTTGTCTCAAAATGGCTTAATGAATTAGTCACAAGGCAGGCAAATATAGGAATTACCATTAGCAGGACATTTACCATCCTAAGAGGTGATCAGTGCTCCTGTCCTAAGGGCAGGTGCATCACCAAAGCTGGAAGGGACAGAATCTGCCCAGGAAAACTAAAAACTCCTTCCCAATTTAAAGAGGTGTGCATGGGAGGTGGTGGGGGGGGCTGTCTTTCATCATACTAATGTCAAATACGGATTTGGGTTATCAAACAAAATATGGGTCCAGAAATCCAGAGCTCCTCCCAGCAAATTAACCAGGAACCACACCAACATTACCTCTAGCAGCTCAGGTCCCCCCCCTCCCCAGCTCCTGGGGAAGGCTGCACCCTGCCACCGACCCAGCCCTCCTGCCTTTGCATGGATGAAGACAGCGGTTGATCAGCTCCCCTCAAGCCTGCAACACAGGTCACACACGTGCCACTGGGGAAGGACATATACCAGCTGGCGTGTACTGGCAGAGCTGCAGCTAAGCTGGTTTTGGAGGTATCAGCGAGCAAATACCCAGAGCAAACACGAAGGGACAGGGCTCAGCTCAGGCTATTGCGAGGTCTTCTGCCGCAGAAGCAGCCATCACCAGGAACACGAGTGGTCAGGACCTTTCTTCAAGAGGAATCCTGCAGGAAAACCACATCTCCGTATGACAAAAAAGCAGAGTCAAGTGCCTGGCAAGGTCTCCAACACCAGTGCCTGCCTTCGCAGAGGGAGTTCGCCATTGTGAAGTTTGTGGTACACTATTCTCTTCTGAACCTACAGTGGGAGGGAAAAGTCACACTGCTTTTGTTGAAAGTTCAGTTATGTTGAAAATGGTACCAATCTATCTTCTCCCTACATACCTCTCACTGCGCTCTGCCCTCCTGTTACGGCAGTTAAATCGCAGGAGAAAAAGCTCTACCCTTCAAAATAAGAGGTTAAAAAGGAAAAAGGGGGGGGGAGGGGGAAGGAAAGTTTTTCACAAAGTCTATGCATTTGACCTGTTCATAGCAGGAATTAAAAATCTACAAAAAGAAATCTAGGACACTTGGTGCATTATTGTTTGAATAGTGATTGCTGGATGCAAAGCATCTGCCAGGGAGTACAGAAACACTGAACTCCAATGCAATCCTTTAGGAATGGGGAAATATTTTTAAAACACACGAGCTGTGGTGTAAATCAGAAACAGCTTCACTGAAGCCACACAAAGGCTTGTCATCACAAAAGTGATAGCATTATAAGCACACATTTAACTTATGGTAACTCTGGTGTAATTCTCCACTGGGAACTCATTCTGGAGCAGTTAATATACTTTTTAAAGTTTACTTATGGCTAGGAGTATATGTTTAAGAAATACAACAACCAAAAAGATGACAAAATACTGGAACAAGTATCCACACTAGAAGCGACGCTGTTTTAGCTATCCTGAATTCAACTCTGGCTGTCAAACTGGTGACATTTTCCCAGATACACTCTTCCCATGGACCTATATGCCTTTGTGCATCTGATGCACCATGTGGAACGAGACCCTTTCCCAGAGTGAGGGTGTAGCCACAGCAGCTCCATAATTAAATGGCTTCTTTGAGGAAAACACGTTTGCTTTATAAAAAAGAACCAGCGACAACCGTCCAAACCAGAATAACATTGAAGATAGAAGAAACTTAATCGGGGGTGCAAAGAGCTGAGAAAATGGCTCTAGCATACAAGAAAATTATCCATAATGATGCTGTGCAATTTGTGTGCTATACTATTTATTATCTTCAGACACATGGTGATATATTAAAATTCTTGTTGGCAAAGTGTCCATTCAAAATTAAATTATGCTTTAGCCTCACCACTAGGATTTTTTTTTATACCAAGTCATGTTTGTAATAAACTTTATTAAATGCGATAAAATATTACACAGTTCAAACAGAGAAACCCAACAGGGAAATCATGTCCGTTTCTGTTAAACTAAGTAGCAGAGCTTTGTTGCTGGCATTAGGAGAACAGCTCTGAGCTTTGCTAGAGATATGTTCTAGAAAATCCCCATAGTTCTTAATGAATAATTGAAGACAATATATAACCGAGACACTTGTTTGCTACCTCCAGAGTTGGATCCTAGAGGACCATTAAATTAATTTTTAATAACGTATGCTACAGTTAAAGTTATGGGACACAAAATTTCACTCTATTCTCATTGTATACAGAATAATCCCAGGGTTATAACCCGGGTAGAAGGAGGTTCACGATGACTAATAAAGCAGAAAGGGGAACATTAGGAGAGCTTACAGCTACTCCAATTTGGTTTTTGTATATCATTTGTTCATGCCTCTTACCTAAAGACATATTCCACGACTTTTAACAGTGCACCATGACAATAGCGCTCAATTTCCCCAGCACAGTTCTCTTCACTTACACGGTCACTTCCCCCCCCCCCCAAAAATAAGCCAGGAATTGTGCAGGCCTTTCAAGCGTGCAGGACATGGGCAACATACACCCATTTTAGTTATCTGCCATACGTGGTCAGTGAGGAGGCAATTTCTGCTAGTGCCTCAGGGCAACACTGAAAACGCGTCACAAATTCATTATCCAAGAAGAATTCAGTATAATAAGTTGTCTGCAAAATAAATTTGTACAGAACAAAGTAATGGCTAGGAAATCCAGATTATTTTCAGTAATTGCCAATTGCACCTAGGCTTCCATTAACTGCTGCGTACTAGTGCTGCACCTAACTCTGTCCCCAAGAAAGGCTGGTTTATCTTTGGAGCAAAGGAACACAACAAAGCAAGGTGACAATGAAGAATGACAAACCAGCACAAACTTTAAACCAAAAAAGAACAAAGCAGTTATCAAATATCCCATGCCATGAATAACTCCGTATTTCTATAGAATGTCTACAGACTACGACCGGGATGAGCTGCGTGCTGGCACGTATTTAAATGCGGGCAGAGTCGAGTACATTTTGTAACGCTATGATAGCGCATGAGGGTTGAAGACATGGAGTGACAGCCTGTACCCAAGGAAGCTTTTATTTCGTCAGAAGCAGAAAGCAGTTTTGGAAACCCCGGTTTGCAGTTTCTTGACAAACTCTTTGTCACCATCGCAGCCAATGGTCCATGTTCACTCAAGAAGGAGAAGCCTTTGCCCAATGGCTCTAGTGCTTGAGACAACAAATGGAAAGGAGAGGAAGGAGGAAGACAGAGAAGCACTCAACACCCAATCCCTTCACACTCTTAACTACCTTTGAACACAGACATTTAGAATAAACTGGTCTATCATTTGTATCTACCAAGAATAACTCGATGAAAGAAATTCAGAGAACAGGAGTCCTTTTCTCTGAAAGAAACTTCTAGTGCCAACCAGCTATACAGACATACTACACTCACTGTACAGCCTTCCTTATACAGCTTTACTTGGATAAAAGAGTATATTTTCACAAGTGATTTTTGAAATTAAGACTTAATTATGTTTCGAGGCTTCTACAAGAGACCTGTGAGCTGAGAAGGTCTGTTAGGACTTCCTGAAGACATCTGAAGATGCCTGCAAAGGCAGTAAGGTCTTTCAAAGGGCTGCCAACCAGGTACTGATGTGCTACTAAAATGATACCTAGAAATCTAGAAACCTCAGCTGGAACCTGCTCTTAAGATCTGCCATTCAGTATTGGCCACAACAAACTGCATTAGGAAGGAGGTGGGCAAAAACCGTAAGTGCCAAGCAGCCGCAATCCTAAACCTTGTTGTTCCCTTTCCTTACTTTTAGACCAGAGCATAAATTGTAGATTAAATGTGGTCTTGCCAGAAGATTACAGTTACGGTTTCCATACCCAGTGAAGATGGAATGAACCATACAATAGCAATATATATGTATTTAAAGTGCTGATATTGGCCAGGAGGGGTTCAGACCTGCAGGGCCTTTTGTCCCACCTGCTTTTCACCATCTTAAAATTGAGATAGGGAATCTAGGGCTTCAGCACAGATTTCTAGCTAAAACCAGAACGCATGTACATCACCCAATTTACAGCACAGCTTGTTTTTCCTCCAAAGTCTGTCATACCAGGAGAGTAGAGATCTGAACAGTGAAAAAACATTTGCAACTATATAGGCTTTTAAATTCTAATTCATTAATTTGATTTTTCTGGTGGCAATACAGAGTGCAAGAGACACAGCTATTCCAGGCATCACACAAATACTGACCGAGACAAGATTCCTTGTTGCCAAAACCTTTGTGAGTTGGTTAGTCACATTTAGATTAATGCTTTGTGACCTTTGGAGAAAGGTCTCCCAAGCTCAAAGATTAAACAGGGAGGAATGTGCATCTGATCATGCAATACACCAACGGCCCTGTGTTTAAATATCACCTGGCTAGAGGGATTGTCCATTTTGAAGACAGCAGCGTCATCCTTCAGGAATCTTCCCTTATTTGAAATGTGAAAAACTGCACCAGAGAATTGGCTCCCAACACCACAAGCTGTTATGCTCTCAATGCTGCTACAAAACCAGGACGCAATTTCAGAAGGGCCATTCCTCACTCTTGTTTTTGTGAAGTTTTTTGTTTGTTTGTGTGGGGTATTTTTTTTTATTTTATTTTTTTTTTTAAACAAGCAGGGCTCTTCAGACCACCCCACCAGAGAGGCTGCCCTCCCCTCCTTGGGCTGCACAGGCAGTTCTGATGAAGACTCACCCTCGGCACCTCAGCTTCTCGGAGCCAACATCACCTTAGCAGATCCCTGCTGGCAGGGTGAGCCCCACATCATGTGGGCTCTGTACAATGCAGATCAATGAGAGTAATCTAATTAAAGCTAGCTGCAGTGCTCCTTAAGTACTTTCTAGTAACTTTAAGTGTGAAATTGAGGTATTTGCATTTTTTTGAGCATTCTGTGACTGGGTACACGTTACAGCTGTAGCCCAATGGACCATCTGAAATCAATGCAAGCTGAAAACAGGACTTACCCAGGCCCTTAGATTGTAACACAAGCAGGATTCAAAACCTCAGCCTTCAACTATGACCCACTAACTTAATGAACTTGAAACATCCCATTAAGAAAACCAACCCAGAACAAGAGGTTCCCAGGAGCATGACAAACCGATGGGTAAAATAATGTGTGGGTTGGACAAAGAACTATCAAGGAAACGCCTTGATCTTGAACTGTGGCCGCCAGATCACAGAGCGGTCGTGAGGGAGGACATCAGGTTCTCATCCGATTCCTGCTTTTAGTGAATGGTCCCAGAATATCCTATTACAGACAGAGGGTGCACTCAAGCTACCACAGGCATTAGCTGACTGCTCAACTATGTCCCGACAACACATAAAAATCAAGTGGCAAAGCAGATGATTAAAGAGAAATAATCAAAAAGAAATTAAAGCTAACTGTTATCTTAAGTTACATCAAATTGCCTTTTGTCCTCTCCGAGCGGCTAGGTAGGGATGTTGGAACTAAATTAAGAAGAAAATTATAACCCTGTTCTTTTTATCTAATCTCAATGTCAAACAATTTCATGTTGTCATTGCGGCCGTTACTTTTGGACAAACTTTGCCACTCTCACTTTTCTGAAATCTTATTGCCTGCTAAAATCCAAGAGGAGTTTGCAAGGGGTTGGCAGCTCAGTTTAAGGCATGTTTGGGGGGGCCTGTAGTTGGCACAGTCCACAGTCCATAACAGAGATGGGGCCAATTTAAACCTGTGCTTTTTTGGTAAACATGTTGGGAAAAGCAAAAGAGTAAAAAAAAAAATTTAACCTTGCTGAAATACGGAGACACAAAATAGCCAAAAGCTATGGAAATAGATGCCCATAAAAAAGACACTTTCAGAATGTAAAAGCTGGCAAGAAAATACTAAATTTCAGCTCTGCTAAATAAAATATCTTCAAAGGCTTTTTTTTTTTTAAAAGACGTCACTGACATCATAATCAATCAGTCTGGCTACTTAGACATACAGCACCCCATCAGAGGATTTCGCAAAAATGCAAGTACTAAATTATTCAGCGTTTAAGCAAGTGTGTAAGGAATATGTAGCTGCAAAGGACAAACTGCAAAACAAGATTATTTTTCTGCTATTTCAGTATATACTGTAGTTTTTCTCGGGGAGATAGCTAAACATTTTTTCCATGCTTTTAATCACATAGTTTAAAAAGTTTGATTTAAAAATAACATTTTTACTGTATTTATAGCTGTGTTTTCTCTCTCAGCTACATGACTTTTTTTTTTAAGAAACTGCCCTTCTTTGTTACAAATCCATAGACAGCTAAGCTTATAAAGAAATATTAGGAAAGTCTCATTTTTGGATACAGGTACTACATATATATAGTACGTGCGTATGTCCAAGGAATCACAGAGACAATACTATAATCTCAGAATTACAAATTTAAATTAATAAGCTTTAAAATTTCAATTCCCTCACTTTTTTTTTTTTATTATTTTAGCTGTAATGTACACAAACTACATGAGATTTATGCTCTCCAAGACAAGTTCTGATGAACTTTGGGTATGTTTTGATACATCAGCTCTAATCTTCTGGAAGATTTTCCTTTTTTAAGTCTCTCAAGATTCATAAGACATTAAAAAAAATTGATAATGAAACATGAATACAAGCCTCTTCGGCCCCAAGACTGCATCACAGCAGTTAACAGCCAAAAGAAGAGCAACAAAATGGGCATTACTTCACACAATTTCCTACAATTTTCATATACAGCTCTATGAATAAAAATCACGTATCAAGCTGTTTTAACACAGGCAGGAGCCCGTAGCACCGGAATTCATACAGAACCGATACTGTGAAATGTTACGCCGACACCTGACAAAACGGTAATTGCCGTTTGCCAATGTGCACATCTCGAGGCCACAGTATTAAACAGCACCAAAATAACTCATTAAGGTGATAAACTTTGTCTTAAGTTCCCATCTTTTTTATTCTAGCATCGAATCTAGCATTGAATTTTTTTCTGGCAGCTGCATTAAAATACTAAACCATTCTCAGAGGCTGAATGACACGATCTCGGCATCACAGTTTGGCTCATGACGGATGAACAGAACGCGTTTCAAGTCTTTGATCACCGGTAGAGATTCTTACTTATCTTTCAAACATTTATTGCAAATTTCTAAACTCAAATCTAAGCCAAACAAGAATGGTTAAAACAGCAAGACATCAACTCCACCTAATTTAATATCAGGATTTGTTTTTAAAGAGAACACTTTTTGAAACTTCATACTGAGCACGTTTTGGGTTGTTGGCTACACAGCAAGCAAGATTTCCGTACTGAATAAACTACACTAGATGTTAATATTAATTCAAATCTATTCCCACAATAAGCTGATAGCATAGCCTGTTGAGCAGAATTTGAGGTGTTCTGCCCAGTTTATAAACAGACAAAATTTTAAAATTCTTCTGTTTCCACCCTGCTCTTGTGATAAAAGGCTTTCAGAGTTCTAAACTGTTTTTTTTTCCCTCACCTCATTAAAATGTTGAAAAGCAAAATATAATTCTGACAGATTTAACCCATCCACAGCTACCTAAATGGACAATTCTCTTCTTACTTTCAGGACTGTTCAAAATAAGTCAGACTTGTCAAAATAAATACCTGTAACATGCACGTTAAGTTATCCATTTGTTTTTTCCACTGCTTGTCTAAATATGCTAAAAAATGTTGCAAGGCCAGTATTTTTGAAAAGTCAACTCAACCATTCTGCAGTAAAACCAATTTACAGAGAGCAAACTGCAAAATACCGTGCTGAATTACTGAACTATATGCAACCTTCATTTTTATATTGCTCAACTTTTGAGCAGTCTGAGATTTTGACATGCAACTCCTTCAGAACTCAGGAAAGAAAACCCTAAAGCTTAACAGAAAAGGGAAGGACCCCCCAGCATGGCACCTGAGCTGACCACCTTTCTGGTGGGGAGAGCAGCAGGACTGGAACTCTTTGCCTTATTGCACAGACCCAAGACCCCAGCCTGGAGGTAACCGTCACAAGAGCAGACACCACACCACCCTTTGAGGGCTAACACATGCTGCCAGAGGATTTTGGCCACGTCCCCATTAGAAGGAAAGGAGAGACTCTTCAGATCTATCCCAGACTAGAAGTACCTAACAGCAACTATTTCCACTGCTCCCACATCTAAACTCGGTCCTGTTCCCTTTTACCTGCCCTTGCCTACTCCTATCCCCATTACAGATCGGGGTCCCCACTGCCCTATTTTACTTGTGGAAACACCCCAAGCTCTATTTCATATAGGCCCTTTACAGTTTACCTCTCCTCCTTCAGTCAGTTCTAGTCTTCTCTGTGCTGCAAAAAGAAGATCCCTAGTTCTAGTCACCGCTTTCTGTGACACTAGTGTCAATCCTTGCAGTCACATCAGGCTCTTGATGGATCCTACTCACCTTCCCGCAGACTTTTTATCTCCTCTACAGTCAAACTGGGTAGCTGCTTCTGGCCTGAAGACCTGTAAGGGGTCATTCAATTCAAACAAGAAAAAAAGATATTACAACACTCGCCTTCTATTCCTGAAGACACCTTACTTTCAAAGAGCTGTTACAGTGAATATTTGCTGGACTTTCTTAGCACAAGTGGGACACGGTCAGCGCTAGATGGAGCGAGGGGAAGTCATGTGCCATGGAAGTTAACTACTTAGAAGAAACTATCAACTGATCTTCACAACCTACACAGGAATTGCTAATGATTTGGCTGAATTAAAGGCCTGAGAAAGTCACAGCTTCTGTATCGATATTTCAAAAGGGACATGTTTGAGACCACAGTGGGGGGTTATGTTTAAAGTTTGTCAACATAATAAACAACTTGACACCTAGTCTTTTAACAGAGGAAAACAAAGAACAACACAGTTTCCCTGCTCAATACAAATATAAATACAAGGCAAGTAACCATTTGACAATTATTTTTTTTGCCAGTTGTTACAGGTGAATTCAAGTCCAGAAACATGAAGCAGTTGGTTCTTCTCAAAGGATATTTTGCTAAGTAGTAACCCAAATACAAAATGCATCTTGGCATGTAGTACAATGAAAAAGTGCTGACATAATTCCTTAAAAAAAACGAAGCGTGAACGTAAGTGCCAATAAAGATCCATGTGTTTGCCTTACTGCAAACTCTTTGCTTTCACTAAGAAGTACTTAGTCTTGCAGACAATCCCACACAAATCAACGCTTCCTTTCCTTAGACATCACATGAAACTACTCAGGTTCTAAGTGTTGTGAACAGGATTTGCAATCTGTTATAGTGTAAGTAAAGAGGATTGTCAGTATTTATGGAGCAAATGCTGGAAAACAAAGAGAATGACATCTCCTTTAAAGTAACTGCAGACAGTACAACTGGCATATTTTGAAATTCTAAGGCAACAATATTGGACCAGCATATGAAAATCTACTGTATAGACCAAGTTAATGTACTGCTTTCTTCTGCAAAGTAGAAACACTGTGATGTTTTTTCCTTTGTCTTTTTTTTTTTAATTCAGTAGGAGGTAGCAGTATGAAATGCCAATATTACCACCAGATAACTTACATACTCAACTTCTGCATTCAGTGAATCCCTTAAGATAATATGTAGTGTCTGTTTTCAGTAGTACACTAATTAAGAAGATCTACCTGGCAATATTCATGTATATTAAGAATACACATGCACATTTTTGCAGACTTGTAATTTAATGTATTTTCATAACTCACTACAAAAACGCGGTTTCACAACTGCTACCATACACTGGGACTCCTACAGTAGTATGGAGAATGTACAGGTGTCTTTTGCAGAACCAGCAATACTGTGCACTGTGCAAATTTTCCAGGACTCCAATCCTTTTTGAGCAGCAGTTAGAAGAAAATCTGCGGGTTGAATATTGATATCAAAATACAGATTTAAATAATTTACTCTTAAAAACATTCATATTTATAGCCTCTTACAGAAAATAAACAATTCATCTAATTATCAGTTACGTCCTCAGTTTTTCCAGTTCCAAGGTATACACAGGTCTCCATCCTGCAGCACAGAGTAGAAGTGAGAAATGCAAAGGTGCATGCCTTGTAGGTATGGCAACGATTCTTCTAGCAGTCGCTTACAACAATCTATCATCTGTGCACTGGAAACGCTGGGTTCCTTATACAGCCGGTCCAAAGAAAATCTTTCAGTGGAAGTATCGATTAGCTCTTTTTCTGTAATCATCATCCTAGCAAATGAAGACAACAGACAGTGTAAAAATTAGAACTTAATCTCTTAAAAAAGCTGAGATTTTCGTGCAGGTTGATACCCATGTCTAACTCAGAGGCAAGACTGAATATGCTTCCATGACTACGGGCCACAGCATACCTACAGAGTCACATCTGAACATCTGCACCATGAAGTTTTTGCTTACCAGGTAACAGGGGAAAATATCAAAATAAAAATCCTATGAGGCTCCATTTTTAATGTAAGGGATGGAACCACCTGATGCATATTGAATGTGTTAATAACTTACTAACTGCAGTAAGTATATGGAATATTGAATTCATGACTTGCAGATGATTTTTTTCCATTCACCTCATGCAAAGAATGGTAAGACACGATACAGAAAACTCAAGCTACTCAGAAACAAAGTTAATGTGCAGAATCAAGAGTCACTGGAACTGTGGATAATCTGATGCAGAGACAGTTCACGTTCAGCAAGATTTACCAGCTCAGGCACTGTGCCACATTAACCAAGCCGGCTCTGGAAGAAGTATACAGCTATGTTACAGAACAGGACCATCACTGCCCTACGACACAGACCCTGGGCTAAGAGGCTCCACAACACCAACCCAACTCCATGAGATGAGCTACAAAGCAGCAGCACATTTGCAGAGCCACTGGGATGTGAGTCTGCCCAGGCTAGGCATGCACACAGCTACTGATGCTATTTGACTCACGTGAAATTGCTACTGAAGATGCTCAACACCACTCTCCAGAGCTCAGTTTGGGATGTCCATGTACTTACATGGCACTACGCTCTGCTGGGGCACTCTGATCACTCTACAAGAGCCTAGCTTAAACTGAACCAGTGAGTTACCCTGGAGCAGGCCTGCCCTCTCTATTGACTGTATCCATGCCACCCTCCTGCGCTACATCTCTAATACCTGAGGACCAAGCTTTCCTGTTCTGTGAAGTCTCAGGCTCCCCTGAGGGATATAAAGATAGCTGCACGTAGTCAGAACTCCAGGTTTATTTTTAGTCACTTCCACAACGAGGTTTATACCTCTACCACAATACAAACCTGATACTTTACAAGAAGCAAAGGAGGGAGAACTAGATTCATACTAAATCCTGCATTACTAGAATAGTGACGTTATCCACACAGATAAAACAATTTTCTAGAGCAGCAGTGTTTGAACTCTCCAGTGCATCAGGTCATACAGAATTCCAGTTATGCTATGCTATTTACTGGATGTAAAACATTCATCTGCTTGTGCAAAGTAAACTCAGTATTTTTCAAAATATTTTCCTTTATCTCAGGGGCCCCTTTAACAACCACAGGAAGCTAAGGAAAATCATAAGTACAGAATGGGTTCTGTTCAAGGAAGCATTAAGTAAAAAAAGGGGTTTTCAGCTTCAAGAAAAAGACAACTACGGGGAAATATGACATGCCCACAAAAAAAAAAGTAGAGGTGATAAATATAGAATGACTGTTTTGTATTTCCTACAGCACAAGAACAAGAGAATGCCAAATGAAACCATCAGGTTGTGAGTCTATAAAACAATGAACACCTCTCCACTCCTTTACATACACATGCTATACGTAATTTAACTGTGCAATTCAATGCCATGGGATATTCTGGAGCCATAAAGGGCAAATTCGCTCGAAATTAGACAATTAAGAGCGGAGAAAAGAAGATCTATTGAACCCTCTTAACATGAGAGAATGTTTCCAGCTTCAAGCATTTTCTAAAGTGCAGTCAGAAACTGGGAAGGAGTACGGAGTAAAAAAATAAAACCTACTGCATTTTTTGCCCCATTCATAGAGTCTTTCCGCAAGCTAACGGATGCTAGGGACAGAGCTTCAATATGACCCAGTATAGCTGTTCTTTATTTCATACAAAGCAGCAATCATCCAACACCCAATAGAAAAAAACCAGAGATATTTAGGTTGGGTCTTATACTCTTACAACACAGCTCCTTATACACTGAAGGGTGTCCCACAATTCTTTCACTGCCAGCCTAAAGATGACATTTTTTCTGGATTAGTGTCTTCATCTTGTGGGGTGGTGTGAGGTTTTTTGGAGAGCGAGTTACCCAGATGCAAACGCACACATTTGCTACAACATCCCTCCCAGCCTCTACAGACAACACTTTCCCAGCTGTCACATATGGCCAGCTACATAGAGGGCTATTCAGCAGTTACTATATGACAAAAGGAACTTAACTTCAAAGCTAGACTAGGGTTATGGAAAAATTCCAACAAACCTCCATGTTTTCCAGAAATCCATCTCCAAAATACATCCTCCCAAGTAATCAGATCTTAAGAGAACTAAAACCATAAAGCCTTCAGTAAGTCTCATGCCTAAAATAATCTTCACAGAAAAATATCTGGATCTATGCACCATGCATACACTCATGACAGTGTGATGTTTCAACAATTCATTAAAAGCTTTCCAAAGCAGAAAAACAGACTTGCAGTAACAACATCTAAAAGTAATACCCAGTTACCTATCACAGTATTTTATTCAAAATAAAACCAGTATCTCTACTTCATGCTCTTAATCCTCAAAGAAACATACAAGGTGTCAAGAACAAAATTGACAGTTCTGATTGATACTACAAGTTATGGGATTAATATTAAGTATGGTACTATGACTCACTATTGTCATCTCTCTCATCTCACTCACATCTGTGAAAGCGTACCAAGGAGCTATTTCTCTCATTCTATGCCAATTTTTTTTTCTTCCCCTTGCTAGGTGCTAACTAATCTTTTTCTCACCTAACTAACAAACAACTAGAAATAATAATTCTCTAGTCAGTGTCAGTTATTTTTAGTTTAGATTTTACTGTTTTCTCGTCATAATGTTAGTAACATTAAGTTTGTTGCTTTTCTTATTCAATAAAAAGGTCTCTTCCTTAAAAAAACCCCACCTCTCCTTTGGGGAAGTAATTGTAAAAAAAAAAACAAACATAATTTTGTCTTGTAAGCAAAGATCTTTCATTTCTGAATAAAGTACAACTGCTTGTGTTTGCTGGAGGATGAAATTTTTAACTTAGTAAAGCTGACAGGTAAAGTTCTATTTTATAAACAGTTGTTTTTTCCACCAAAAGAGCATCAATACATTCTCCAAAGTTCTCCTCCTCCAAATAAAACATATGACATGCAAAGACTTTCATGAGGTAAATGTATTTAGTCACATAAACACTTACTCCTCCTTTCTTTTCAGATTTTCTCTTGCTTCCTGTGCTTTGGCAAAAATAAACCATTGAAGGGTTGCTGGATCACAGACTGTTGGGATCATAAAGTGCCCAAATTCATGTAAGCTTGGTGCGTATCTGTCACTAATGAAACATGATGGAATTAAAAAACAAGGTATCATTTTTTTTTTTACAAGTATTTACATTAATTACTTTCAGAATGAAGATAAAAGACTATAAAGTAAACACAATCAGACTAATTAGTAAAAAATTAATCAAGTGTGGTTCATGAGAATACAGAAGTATCAAACAATTTTTTTAAAATTACATTCAAAAGCAACTCTGTCAACAACCCTCAAAAAATAGGAACAGCAGCACCGTCATACACAGCTGAATGTTGACTTAACAGCATAAAACCTTCAATTTAACTCCGCACAACGCTATGACAGCCAGAACTTTGATTCTAACTTGAATGAAACATGCAGATTTTTCTTTAATCTGACTCCTCCTTAACCCATAAAGGCATTTAAAACCTTCAGAAACAAAAAGACTTTGACATAATGAAAATTGGAGATTATATTAGATTTCTTCTTAGTGATAAAAATAATCGGTTACAAAAAAAAAAGAGTAAAAGCCCTAAAAGGAAGAAACCTTTCCTGCAAATACCTACCTTTCCAGAATCATTTGCAAGCCTCGCAGACTGCGAGGATGAAAAGGTAGTCTACTGTCACGTAATTTATTATAGAAAGAGTCCAGAGTCTCGTAGTACTCTTCTAGAGTCAACAGGGGTTGCAGTTCTTCAATATATATTACTTGTATGCCTCCCAGAAGCTGGCTTACGCGATCTTCCAACAGCAGCAGCCTTTTTTGAAGTTTATAATAATTTGGCAATCTCTCAAAAATCTGTGCACACACACAAACATTTCCTATGTTACAAAGCATATACATTTATTTTAAGAAAAGGAAAAAATAAGAAACTGTAAGAGACACTTAACAATGCAAACATGAAACTCAAGGGGAAAAAATAATCATAGAATACAAAAAATCAGAAGTATCAAGTATATATATATTTTTGGGGCAAGATATAATGAAATAAGATCATAAGTATTGTCACTATTTATACTATAAAGGCACTTAAGATTAATGGATGTGCTTTATTTATATATATATACAGAATAAAAAAAATAATCTGAGGCCTACATAAAATGTTTATCACTAGTTATAGCGGTAGAGCTATTCCACATCCAATCAAAAGTGATTTTGCCAGCCTAATTTATAAAAATTCTCAAAAAAGGAAAGAGTCTTTGTTGCTGGAACTTTTTCTTTCCAATGATTTAGGTGATAACCAAGCTCGTCTTGAATCTGAAGCAAGAGGAGAAAGGAGGATGGTACCAGACCTCTAACTTACAAAACCTATACCACAAAAAGTTAAGAAGCGGTCAGTGTTGTAAGCTGAGACATAGAAGGTGTGATAGGGAAAAGGCTGGAACAGGGCAACAAGTGAAAAAGGAAAATCTGTAGTAATAGTCACTATTTACCATCTACCCAGTTATTACTAGAACACAGTTCTCCATACAAAAGACATATACTGCTGCTGGAACAAGTAATTTCAGAATAATCTCTTTAGAAATCCAAGACAGTAGTAGAATCAGAGCAGCTTTTGCCATAATAAAATCCATTGCCTCGGGGTTTCCATTTTTTATAGATGAAAACTGCAAAAATCCTCTAAATACTGTGCCTCTGACCAAGCATTCTACAGACTGACTTGGCTTCCTTTTTCTAATAATTATTAACAAACGTACTGGCACTTAGGACTGCTTTCTAAAATGGGTTAGAATTGGACAAAAAAAGTTCTGCTCTCTAAAAACCAACCTCACGAAGATTTTCACTGACTTTTCTGTATATCACTTAACATGATCTTCAGTGCATTTTAAAATAAAACCCCCTTGATTTCAGGTTCAAATACTTCTTCCAAAGCAAACACACACAACCAACTCTACACTCTGTCCCATCTGCACAGTACTTTGTGCAGATATATAACCCCTTCAGAAAGCTCCCCAGCAAAAGTCAGAATGATGAAGCATTTCTCTTTTCAAGGAAGAGAGTGGGTTTTTTAGTATTAATCAGAATACTTTTATTCCAATGACTACCAACACTTGCAAATCCCAGAGTAGAAAGTTTTGCATTAAATTTTAGTTTCTCAGTTTAAGTTCTTTGTAAATCATTCATACTAACAAACCATGTTTTGGTTTTTTTTTTTCCCCTTTTCCTCCCAGTGAAACATATATAGGTAAAAATTTAAACTACCACCAAAGAAAGCTTTAGACCGAGTGCTAAATTTTCATATTATTCATTGATTGGAATACAGAAATAGAATATTCTGGTATTCTAGCTGGGTGAAATTTCCAACTGTGAAATTCCACCAATTATCGGTTGGTTACTCTCATCTTTACAAAAATCTAAATAAAATTCCTAAATTCTTCATGGGAACGAGCTCTTTATGGATAACGACATATTGTTCCAGTGCTCATTGCACAGACTAGAACACTGCATAATAAATTGGTTTTCTTTACATCTAATCAGGGGCAGGACTGATTTGTTAGTGAAAGCAGCAGTAATGGTCTGACAAAGATTGTTGTTAGTATATCACAGGATTAAATTTAGAATGCAATATACACAGTTATGCTACATATAGTAGCTATGTGTTTCCTTTACACTACTCAGTTATCTGCACCAATTAATACTTTGTTTATAGCTGAAAATCAGATATCCTAACAAGAGGCATTATCATTTACTTTGAAATCATCTTACTTTGGTCCAGTGATGATGAACATCCATGGTCCCCAGCATTATGTGGCCTGCTGCACTCATACCTGAACGGTCTGTAAATACCACCGTGCGTCCTGAAGATTGAACAAAGCTATTTACTGATTTGGGGTATTGCAATTATTCCCACAATTATTTAAGGCTTAAATGTACTACCAACATGTCACAAGCAACACATTTCCTGCAGCACAAACACACACGAGCAGGTGCTTTTGTTATTCTCAAAACTTGAAAACTCCAGTTCAATGATTTTTTTCACACAAGCCTTACTTAGCATTTGCCTTCTCCCTGTTTAAACTTGATGTATTTTTAGTTAACTGGACTTTTTTCTTACAAAGGTTACTTTTAAAATAAGAGAAAAATCTCAGCAGACAGCATGTTCAAAGAATCTGTACAAATCATATATATACAGTAGGAAATATATGCTATATGCCTAAAGTATAGGTCAAGAAGGTAAGGGTTGGTCAAAGAACTATTAGCACAGCCGTTCAACCCTACTCCCACAGAACTCTCTCCAATACACAAGCTGTGAGAAGCGCTTTCACATTTTTAAGAAAGAATACAGACAACATAAAGGGATAATAGTAGGCTTATTTTCTGGGAGGACAAATCAGTTATTAGTCTGAGTGCAGGTTTTTTTTATTTAAAGTGAAGTACAAAGATTCTCAAGAATTCTTTAGGGTAAAAGCATAGTTATTTATCAAAATAAGCTTCCACGAAAGTCTTCAGTGGCATCTATTAATCTACAAGACAAGGCTTAAATAGATGCTCCTGCTCTCAGAAATCAGTTTTCCAAAATCCTTAGAAAAGGGCAACACTGACTTTAAGGCATCTAGTCCACCCTTGTACCCCAAGGCAAGATCAACTTTACCTGTATAATTACTGACAGGTATTTGTCCAGTATATTATTAAAGATTTTCAAAGATGGAGGCTACAACACATTCACAAGACAAACTTCTCTAGTACTTTAAATCCTTACCATGCTTAGGTAAAGAAACTAATTTGAAACTTGATACAATTTAAAACTACTACTTATTGTCCTACCCACACTGTCTTTTGACAACAGATTAGGTGAACCCTCAAACCAAAGCCACTCCAAACTGAGTATCTGCAGATGGGCATAAAATGTGGAGTTACAATTAGAGCAAACAGCTACTGCCACAGGTCAAACAGCTGCGCACGAAGAATGGCAGATCAGGTTTACAGAATAGTTTTTCCCGAGAAGATAACAGACTTCAATATAGGTATTTTATGGCACATGTATGATAAGACAATATGATTTTAAAGGTATTCTTCTAAATCCTCCTTATATTGGCTCTTTAGAGAGCTACTAGCATTTCTGTCTTGGATCTACCATGGGTAACCTATTGCTACCTCCACCCTTTGAGAGATTCAGCCTGGATTTTTTACTTTCATTGTTAGTACTAAGTCTAGTGCCTTCAACTCACTCAGTTTGCATTTTTTAGGTAGTAAAATAGAAGCTGAATGTAGTGAATACACTGTAAGGAAAGGTCACTTTAAAAAGTACTCAGTAGCTTAAAATGTAAGTTCTCACCAGCTTTTCAGTAAGCCTGGCAGGTTTTGGTTTTTTTTTTTTTTTTTGCAGTTATCAGAAGCATTCTTGAGAAGCACTAGAGGTCCCATGTCACAGAAGATCACACCCGTCTTTGAATCAATACTACATTAGGATATATGAAACAAGAAACAGAAATACCTTTAACATTCTTTAATACTTCAGGTCTCTGTTGGACTAAGCGACCTAGACTGTGTAGTTGGCTGCAGCGGTGAGCAATACCCCAGCTTCTCTGCCACCTAAATAAAAATACAATTGAAAGCATTTCTTTCTCAGCATTATTAACAAAACAAAACAGAACTCAACAACTCAAACAAAATAACACTTCATCAACAGTAATAAAAGCAAAGACCTACTGAAAAGCTGTGTCATATGCTATTTTAACACAAAGGCCTAAATAAAATTTCACAATCTCTGTTAAAGTGACAGCAAAAAAAAAAGGAATAAAACAAGATTTGAAGACATAAAATAAATTAAAAAAAATAATAAATAATAAATGAAATTGAATAAAACCAGATATAGGAAAATAAATACAAAACCTGGTAGACAGAGCAGAACTTGCAAATCTCACCCCCAGCAAGAAGGGGGTTCACAAGTAAATAGCAACAGACAACCCAGCATTTGATTCAGTCATGTGGCACGCAGTTTCTGTTTGTACACTGTGTCACGTTTGTCTAGAGGAGCAAATGCCATATATAAGGAGGTTGTCGTCTTTTTTTTTTCCCTTTCAGTTCCTAGCCCAAAACATTGCTGTGATTCCCATGGTAAGCTGCTGTATATATATAACCATATTTCACGGTGGAATAATTTCTGTATCTATATTAATATATGTTAAACCATACAGGAACCAGGTATTACAGTGGTGACTTTAATAGATGTAGTTTTGACATCTCTTTCGTCACAGACAGATCAGCTATTAATTACATTTCAAAAAGCATTTAAATTGTAAAGTCGTCCCAGCATATTGAAAAATTACATTCTTTTACAAACTTCTGGCTGATATAAAATTGTCTCATAATGGCAAATTACTATTCCCTTACTGTACCAGTCTGGCTGGGATTGGGTTTAATTTTCTTCATAGCATCTCTGTATTTTGGATTTTTTAGCAAAACAGTGTTGATAACACATCAATCTATTGGCTGTGCAGTGCTGGCACAGTGTTCAGGTTTTCTCTTTTTCCCCCCACTCTGCCCTCATCAGCGAGTAGGCTGGGGTGGGCAAGAAGCTGGGACGGGACACAGCCAGGACGGGTGATGACAACTGACCACAGGAATATTCCAGACCATATGACATTGTGCTCAGCAATAAATGCTCAGGGAGAGGATGAGGAAGGGGGGGAACTTCATGATTATGGCATTTGTCTTCCCAAGCAACTATTACACATGCCGAGGTCCTGCTCTCCAGAAGCAGCTAAACATCTTCCTGCCGACAGGGAGCAATGAATGCATTCCTCCTTCGCTTTGCTTGAACGCACAGCTTGGCTTCACTTCACCTATTAAACTTCTACCTCAATACACGAGTTTTCTTGCTTTTCCTTTCCATATTCTCTTCCTCCCATCCTGCTGGGGGTGTATGAGCGAGCAACTGTGTGGGTGCTTAGCTGCTGGCTGGGGTCAACCCGCATCATCTCATTTAGGGAAATCTAACTAGCAAAAAGCCACTCCGGGATGCAGATAACGGAACTATGCCACAGCACGTATGAGGCAATTCAATCTATTATAATGCAAGTAATTCTAATAGCTATTTACTGTTATCTAGCGATATGACTTTGCTTTCAGTAGCACCAGGCAGGAATGTAAAAAGGTGGCTTATAGATCCTGCCTTCTCTTCAGTTGTCCTGAACTTGTATACAGAATAAAGCAAATGACCCCGTTATTTTGCAAGCCTCTGAGGACTAGCATTAGGCTGCAGGATCACAAGTAGTAGTTTCCTATTGAGACTGTCAGATTCCTGACACATTCTTTTCCGAATTATGGTAATACAATTCTTGGAAGGTTAATAACTTTTCAAGGAACACAATAGTTTTGGTGCATTTTAAAAGCACAAACTATAAGAAAATTAAATATAAACCTTAATAAAACCAAACCTACGCATTTAATACTGAAGACTGTTTCAGAAACTTAAATAAAAAAACCCACCACAGCACAGTTTCAGAGGATTAGAAATTGTGTTCACAAAAACTGGCTTCAGCTTAAAGGAAGCCAGGCTCTTTTACAGGGGGAAAGGAACAAAAGCACGATATCAGAAGCTCCAGCTCTTTCTTTCACGGTTTAAAGGAGAATTTAACAGACTAGCCCTTGAAATAATTCTCCAAAGTTTATTTTCCCCTTGTTGAACACCCTCACTGCCACTTTCCCATTCTGAATATCCTACTTCAGAACATCCTCATTTGAAGGGACAAAACTTAAAAAAGGAACACACATTATTTTCTGAAAAACTTCCTGAAGAATCAAGGTCACCAACTGTACTCAGCCCTTTCAAGCAAACAAATATCCTTCTCCTCTGGAGTGTGGGAATCAAGACACTAGAAAGAACAACATTTTTATTAAGCCTTCCCAGGATGTCAATATGCACCACGTGCAAAGTTGCATTTCACTGCCAATCCAGTCACATTTGTAGATACTCACTTGAATTCAGGAAGAGTGATTTTATCCAGCAGAACACTCAAACTAATGCATATGCACAGGCCCTATTTCAAGTGCTTATGTGCTTGCCTTAACTGGAGCCTATGCTTTTAGTTACAAATACTATGTCTTTTTGAGCAGATTGTAACAGGGAACTTCTGTCCCAGTAGAATTCTTCTGGAAAAATCTTACTCAGTGCAATAACACTTTCACATACATGAAATATAGATGTTTTGTAATAAGCCTTTAAAGCTCATGGCATAGTATTGCACAACACTTCTCTGCTTTGACTGTCTTAATGCAAGTCCAACTGACATTTATTACCTGATATCTGAGAGCTGGAGCTGGTGAGAGAGTTCAAATTTTAAACGTTCTAGTTCTTTTCTAAGTGGCAAACTCTTTTTCAGCTTTTTTACTGCACTTGCTTCATTATCATCTAGCCAGGATCTGAAAGAGGAGGAGGAAAAAAGTATCATAATAGACTATCAAATAAGAGAGGTGTTAATAATGGGCCAAGTTAGGTAATTTACAGAGCTGGGATGAACACAGATTAAACAGGTCACGGTTTTACAGTTCTTTTGCCAATAATCACAACCAGGCAAACATGATTCATGGAGTACATCTAAAACTTCCAATAAATAAATCATTCTATTTCATCATTCTATTTCTAGAAAAAGCTACTCTAAGATTTAGCCTTTGTTCATAGCATAAACTTATTTTGATACTCTTAGTTTTACAAACAAATACTTCCATTCTCATACTGTATTGTAAGTGAAAAAATTCAAACTCGGAAGCAAAAAGAGAGGCCCAATGCCAAATGGCCAGCTATTAAAACCAGACTGTTAATATGTAACTGTTTGTGGTATTTCTCGTAAATGTCTATAAATCAGTAAAAAAATTCTCTAGTATGTTAAATCTCAGTTAAGTATTCTACAGTAGCATATATTATAGCAGTTTTATTTGTGAGCTGCTAGGCAGGATGAGGGGTATTTTTTGCTCTGAAGATACTACCACCACAGTTCTGCATTTATTTCAAACAGCACCCAAGACTCCTTGTTACAAAAAGTTTTTCAAGGCAGTACTTTTCATCCTTCCCCAAAATGAGCATGTACAAAACTTATAAACAACCAACTTCCAATACACAACATACTGCATTTATAGCAAGTTGACTACTAGTTCAATTTAAGTATTAAGATGGGTATGCCGAACAACAGATCAGAAGCACAACACTAAGGTATCTGGCAAATTAAACCACTGCAACCTTCGGTTTTATGTATTATCTCCCCACCCCCCAACAGAATATGATAATGAAATACTAACAATAAAGTTAATAGCCTTATGGTTTTGTGTTACAGAAATCCCATAAGGGGTAAGGAGCTATTTAGAGCAAGTGGAACCTCTGCCTCCTTCTGAATCGCCACCAATATTCGACAAAATTGAAAAACTAGATTAACCAAAACTAGATTGACCAAACATGAATGCTGGGCAAAGAGACAAGAATGTCTTGGCTTCGCTGGCACTGCAGTTATCCCTGGAGCTCATTTGAACTCTCTTGAGTTCTAAGAGGCATGACAGAATTACCTGATGGACAATGAAGTTTTGTATTGTTCAGAATGTCTATTGATTGCCTTTAAGACACATCAACATTAGAATAAGACCAATTTAGGTTACAAAGTATCAGTTAAATAAAAGTCTTACGCACATTAAAGTTGTTTCCACTCTCTGGGCTTGTTCTAGTTCCTCCTCAGGATCCTTGAATCCAGTGAATGAATAATAAGTCTTATCCCATTTGATAGGTCTGTTCAGTGTGCTTTTTGCTTCCTTGTGGGGCTGAGCGTTCACATTCAAACTTTGAATATGCTCCGTAGATAAACTGCAGGAGTTGAGAATATCTAATACTGTGCTCAGGAGATCCCTAGTATGTAGCGTAAAACTGACTGCTCGAAACCCTATAAAATACAATCCCACAAAATTAGTATTATTTAACTACATTATTTTAAATGCATTCATATTTATTTCTTACAAGAACCCGAACAAGGCATACATAGTTAGAAAATACACTACAAAATTCATGTGCAGTTTAACCTTAAAACTGTTATGCCTCCAAAAATATAAATAGAGCTGTTTTAACTGTTTGAATTAACTGTCTGATAAATTGGAAACCTAGCTACACATGTAGCATAACCCAAAAAAGGATGCTTTAGCAGTGGCAGTTTTGTCCAACAGCTCTACACAATTCACATCATTACTGATCACCGCTCTGGATATGGTTTACTGTAGAAGCGCAGTACTACAGCAGCGCTCCCCAGGCTACAAACGGAAGCTTCAGAACAAAACATCACACTTGCACACTGGCTAAAATAAAGTCCCATCACTTAGCTATTGGGCCTAACTGCCCCATTAGAAAGCAAGCAAGTATTAGACTCAAGAGCAGAACACAGTTGTTAGTTCAACTGCTATGTTGAACTTTAAGTAGACTGGACATAACACTACTATTTTCCTGAAAAACAGTATGATTTTGTTTTCTAGCGCTAGGGTCCCTCAAAATGTGCCCAAAAGTTCTGACTAGCAGGATACAGAACACAAGACTCATGTGTTAGATAAGGCATATTGATACATCAGAGACAAATACGTAGAATAAAATTAAAATAATTATTCCAAACTTGGTCATATTTTCTGTAGTCTCAAAGCTGTTCCTACTGATCCTACAAGCAGCCTGACACTGTGTACTACACAGTATCTGCAGTGAAAACACGGACCCAAGTATTCCAGTTGAACATGACAACGGTATCAGAAGCAGAAAAAAATATCATTTACATCAACCTATGTTTTTTTACTTCCTCACACTGTAACTTGACCTCAACTTCGTTATTTCTCATTCTTTCAATGATTTTTAAAGCTTAAGATGTTTAATTACTTGGGATGGTCCTAGCTGTCTTGTCTAATACATACTTTCATGGTTTGACAGGATTTTATTCAGTTGAAAAATTATGACTGCACAAGGTTAAGTAACGGTCTGAAAGAATTTAAATACAGGAAGATACATTCTGCACGATCTAAAAGCACCTGAAGCACTGAAGGATTCTTGAACATTAGAAGAGTTTGGCTCTCTTTCTCTAACATAAAAAGTAAGCTGAGTTGGCTTAAAGGAGCGAAACCCTGGTTTCTGTAGATTCTCCAAGTAGCCATTTAACCTCTTCAGAGAGTTTTCATTTACTTCCTGTTTAAAAAAAAAATAAACAAAACCATCATTACATATGAAGAATTTGGCCATTTTTTGTCTAAACCTTTTTAATCTTACATGCAGAATTAATTTTTACAAACTGCCAGGTGCTCTTAACAAGTAGTGATATAGTTCATGTTCTCAGCATAAATGAGTAATTATCTTGCATGAATAAACTGTACGATGTACATACTTGTACATTCTTGTACATTCCAAAATCGCACTTTTAAGGCTTTCAAGCTTAAAGAAAACCATTGATTCAAGTACAATGCTTTATCACTTTGAAATGCTGCGCAAGTAATATGTATTATAAATTAAGACTTGAAGAATTCAGTATTGTCTTTATAACAATTAAACAGAAAATATGACTAATAAATAACGGGTGTTTAAAGGATCCATCCTTGTTAAAAAAAAAAAAAAGAAAGGGCATCTTTCTGTTCTCTGGTAACAACCATATTAAATTCTAATAGTACTTTTGTTTCATTGACAGCGGGAAAACTAGAAAATTTCCATCCTTGATACATGACACATTTACAAAGAAAGCATACTAAAAGATTTTTACCCTCTCTTTGGGATGCTGGCCAAAGAAGTCTGGATGCACAGCAAAATAGAAAGGTCTGAGTGCATTGATAGCATCAGCTCCTGACAAAGTTCTTGACTGAAGAATGCATTGTAGCAATATCTTCTCCAGACATAACCTAGTAAAGTAATAAAATGGTTATGTATGATGCAACCAATCAAGTGATAAACTGATATAAATTACATTACAAAGTGATAGAATGGACTAAACATTCACAGTTGCCAGTATAATAATTTTAAACTGATATTAGAAGTCTGAATTCTTCTCCTTGGGACTCACAAAGCTGTATTTATACAGAACAAATCAACAGGTTCAAGTGATGGTGGATGCCAACGGCTGATTAAAGACATGTAAATAAGTACAATAACTTTTCCCTCTACTTTCTCAAAGCAGGCTCAAATGAAAATTCCCCAGTCAAGCAGTTTGAATGATGAAGACTGGCTTTAGCAGTATTTTTGTAGCTACTGCTGAAGCTGCTCTTAAAAGCCAACTCTTACATACTTTTGAACCTCCAAGTCAAAAAGCAAAACGCAATATTTTTCAATCAGTGCCAAAAGAATATTAAATTTTACCCAGGAATAATAATCACAATTCAATCAGAGGATGTTCTGCATTAGTTTGAGGTCCACATACTTGGGTCCATGTACAAAAAAAAAAAATTAATCTACTTTCCCAAACATACTCTTCTATAGAAGACATGAAATAAAAAGCCAGTACTTTGTTGACCTTTGATCTTCACTGAAATAGAAGAAAATAAGGACTAAAAAATTTCAGTGGTAAGAAAGGAAGATTGTTTCACCTAAGAACAGAAGGAAAAGTTAAGTTGAAGAAGTTCTAGGAAGTTCAGAAAAGTACAAAAGATTGAATACCTCCAATTACGCATAAATCAGATAACAGTTCTGCAACGAGCACACTTGTGTAACAGAAGACTGAAATGGAAGGAAAAACAAGTCCTGAATTAAAGACCACCAAAAGTTCCTGCCATAGCTAAAAGTTGATATTCAAGTTCGCAAGCTAATTACCAAGAGAGAGTATATATAAAAGCAGCAAGAAAATGTGAGTTGTTAAGTATTTAGTGATAGATTTCTCCTTCAGCTGATTTCACAGGCTAACAAATTCAATGGGCCAAACATTTTTTCTGTGGTTAATGTTCATTTTCATTTGCAACTCAGAAGGGTAGGGATTCTGCTCTGTTAAGCAATGCAATGCTGTTTCACTCCTCCCAGTATCATTCAAACTGCAAGCCCTAAATAGGACAATATATGGCATACTGGAGGCAAAGCTGCTTCCAATTCACATAAAACTATTAACATTATTAATAACAGTAAGCAAGACTGTTTTACAAAGAGCTATTTGTTCAGCATCAGACCAAATAATCATCCTGGGCACAGAAACATGTGAGACTATTTCCTGACTGCTTTCATTAATTACAAAAAAAAAATAAAACCCCCACGTTTGTGCTTAGACAATAAGCAGTATTTTTCATTTTGGCAAATGGTAGAGTAAATGACAACAGTTGAGTTGTCAAGCAGATGCAATGACCCTTACTTTACCTTTTTTCTGTCAACCTTTCCAGCTCTTCAATTAGAAACATAAAAGCAGTTAAAGCTAATGTTTTCTACCTAAGAGGTAAGCAAATATTTAATTAGTAGGTCTTAAAAGTCAGCACGCTAAAAACAAGAGAAATTTTTGTAGAAAAGTGGAATTGAAAACCTGTAATGTAAGATGACTGATGAAATTTCAAACCATTATGACTAAAAGCAACTTTCATGCGCGTGGATTAAATGGAAGATTAAAAAAAAGATAAAATGAATTACTGGGAAACACTCCTACCTTCTTGTTGGCTGCATCTCAGAAAGAGTCTAAGACCAGTCATCACTATAGCCCATGATCTTACTCAAAATAGCAGGAGATGGTGAAGTACCACAGCAATATCACGCTTTTATGGAGAGCAAAAGCTCTCAATAACAAGAACATGCCAGAGCTGCTCACTGATGCAGGAAAAAACCCTTTACCTGACCTGGCAAGAAAGGAAACCAAGCATACTAGATAAAAGTCCACTTGGTCATATGTTTTACCATTTTGGATCCAGGAAACACCAAAATTGCTGAGAAAAAAAGTAGCAGAAATTTTCTTTTTTTTTTTTTTTTTTTTTTAGCAAGCAGACACAAAATGGTAAAAAGGAAAAAATTCTTTCCAACAAAGGAAAAAAAAAAGTAAATTAACTAGCTACCTATCTGATGGCAGTTTTGACTAGGAGCCATGCAAGTAACCCACATCCTCCTAGACCCAGCTGCTAGGAGGAAGTAAGGAGCTCAGTTCTCTCTTCACCTTATTTGTACACCATTTCCCTCATCCACACTCGAGCTACATGGCAAGCTGCTTCCAATAGTTAAGAAAAAAAGTTCCAACATACCTGGAAACTAGTAATCATACATCCAAGTTTATTAATCAAAAACTTCCATCTGGTATTCTACCAGAAAAATGGCCAAGTATGGTTAACTTTTGTTCCCTTGTTTTGTATCTAAACAACACTGTCGTGCTAGTAGGAAGGCTCAGGATTCCAGCCAAAAGTCTATTTTGAACTTGCTTAAAAGAGAAACGCTCAAGGGCCAAAATTAGTCTGCGTGACAGAAGGAAGAATTCATTCACTGAAGGTGAAAGACAGAACTCTGAGGCATCCTTCAAGAGAAGTGACAAAATAAATGAATTAAGATGAATTTAGAGAGAGAAAGTGCAAGCCACTCAAAATGTGGCTTTGCTCACAAGGAGCAAGGATTGTTCCAAGAGCTTCATTCAGATCTGAAGAGCAAAGAAAGGCTTCGTGTTAAAATCAAGGTCATAACTTTGAGGACAGCCGTCTCCACTTCATGAAAGATATGAAACACAATCTCTACAAGAACACATTCTGCAATCGTACTCTAGGACTGGTTTAATTTATTGATTAAATAATTCTCTTCAGCTTTCTTTTTACTTTTTCTTCACAAGTTTAACTGAAGTTTAACTTTTTGGCTTATAGCACTGGCACTGAAAAGCTTTGTTAAATTAAGCTCATTATTACAGATATGTTCTGTCACTTTGAAACACTGAGCTTTAATAACTCAATAATGCAGTAATATATTGGATATCATATTCAGATTCAGACTACCACTTTCTCATAATTAAGCTATTTTAAAACCCTTGTTTTATTGAGAGCTTTTTTAATGTCTCACTTGAGGACAGGCATATGGCTTTAGGGGATTTTCAACTGTGGATGCTCTGTTGAAAGCTTTGAGCTGTAAAGATGAGAAAGCCAAAGAAATAACCATTAAACAAAATACAAAACCAGTTCTACATATATGCAAATCATAAGCAAACACTTAAACATACGCCAAAGGTAAATTAGATCTGCAACATGCCATACCTTCTCACGGCTCTCAAGCAGCAAAACATTTCAGCAACTCAGTGGTCAAGCCAACTTTCAGCCATCCACTAACTCACTTGAAAAAAGGAAAAAAAAAAAATGCTGTTTAGTAATGGACATGTGTATTTCCCCCTCTTACTTACCAGTGCATTCTCTAAGTCCTAGGCAATAACTTCTAAAGTCACAATAGTAATACAAAATTGAGAAATCACACATAAAAGCTTTGCATAAGAATGTTTTCAGTTTCCTCTACTAACAATGTGTCTTACAAATATTAAGAGTTGTTACCAGTTTTCTATTTGAAGATAAATATTTAAAAGATGTTCCAGTTAAGAAAAAAACCCTAAAAATATATTTATTGAAAATGTTTGCTGCCCTTCCTGATGTTCGGTTTTTGTCTTGAAGTACAGAAACAACAAAAAAGAACCTTTCTTTAAGCACTAACACATACCAGCTCATGGAATTCCATGTAAATTTTTACTCTGCTAAGTCCAAAACTTTTAAACAAATGATAATACTTCAAAATTTATATGCCAGCTATTTTATAGGGAGACAATATAAAAGCAAAGGGAAAGATACTGTCACACAACAATGCCTGCGAATCTTTATCAAAAGTTTGCTGGCATTCATAAAAGTGAATCAGCAATTTTTACCAGAAACTATGCAACTCTAATTGAGAGTTTCCCAACTGGAGATAAACCACTTCGTGTATCAGAGTGCGAATTATACTTAATTATTAGGGATTACAAGAGAAGCTCCCCATTGGCAATGGTTTCTAATATGTTTTCATACTCTTTTAAAAAAAAAAAACAACAAAAAACATACTTTCCTTTACACTTTTCAAAATAACATATTCCCACTAAGTATACCATTTTAAAGCACTTGGGATGAACAGTTACCAAAGAAATATCATCCCTGTTCCAACACAGCACGATTGTTCCTATGACTATTTTGCAAAACACCTGAAGTTTTAGAAGTGCATCTTACTAATACTTAAGTATATAAATAGTTTACCAATTATTTCACCAGAGGCAAACAGGGTGAGAAAAAAAAAAAAAAGCTGAGCTAAAGTATCCCAAAAATACATTATGATTTTTGTGTTCTGATGTTCAGCTAGGTGGGCATGACAATAATTATTTCATCTGGAGTGTCCCTACCAACGGTCCTAATCATAAACGAACTTAAATATGTCAACAAGCTCTCTGGTAATAAAACAGTTTTCTCTCTCTCTGTAATTTTAGCTTCGGGGCTTTGGACAGAGGATGGAAAAAACCCAAGAATCTCACTAATCTGTGGTGACACTTTATATAACCAGGCAAAAAGCACCATTGTTTCTTGTTTTAAACGCTCTACTGACTGCTGCGAAACTGCTACATCGCTTAGTTATAAAATCTCCTGGTTTGGGGTAAGTTTCCCCCCGGCTCGCAGAGCGGCTTGCCAGCGTTGAACAAAAACGTTAATTACATCGCGGTCGCTTCGCGCAAGAGCCGCCCCGGCCGAGACCACCCGTCCCAGCCGTTCGCCTGCCCCCGGCCCTGGGGGCAGCGAGAAGAAAAACGCCATCAACACAAGCGGGTGACAGGGAAACGAGGCGCCGGTGGGAGCGACGGACGCACCGCCCGGGAGACGCCGAGCGCCAGCGGCTCAACCCCTGGCAGCTGGAACCGTTTACAGCGGGGAACCCCGGGGGAATTCGGTTTAAAATTCACTAGCGGTAACGGCGTGGGCCTTTCCGTCGGCACAGCCGTCAGGGGCGTGTGTCACGGTCGCTCACACCCCCCACCCCCCGTTAAGAAGACCGGGAATAACGGCGCAGCCCCGGGCCCTCCGCGGCGCCCGGGCAGGTGCCTCAGGGCCGGGCCACCGGGAGCGGCGGCACCGACAGAGCTGCTGCCCCGCCTTCCCCAGACAGCCCACGGCCGCTCTGCTACCGGAGGGGCCGAGCGAGGCGGCCAACGACAGAGCTCGGCCCGGTTTCAGCGCAGCCTCCCTCCCCGCCCCCCCCGCTACCGTCGCACGGTCCTCCAGCTGGCGACGGTCGAACCGGCACCCCCCCTCCCCCCGCCTCGCGGAGGAACCCGAAGCCCCCGGCCCGGCCCGGCCCCGCTTACCGCCGCGGCCGGACAGCGCCCGCCGGGTCTTGGCCCCCCATCGCCCGGCGCAGCCGCCCCCGCCGACAGCCCCGGAGGCGGCGGGAGGGGGGAAGGAGGAGAGGGGGGGCGGGGCAACGCCACGGCGCGCGAGGGGGATTCCCGCCCGGAGGGGGGCGTGCCCAGCGCGCGCCTGCGCTCCCCGCCCCGCCGGCCGCTCCACCGCCTCCTCGCGCCCCGCCCACCCGGCGCTCACGTAGCAGTCGCGCGCCCCGCCCCGCGCAGCCGCGGCCGCGCGCCCCTGAGGCGGGAGCGAAAATGGCGGTTGGGGGCAGTGCGGGGGTCGTGGCAGCGCTTTAGCAAAGCGCTACGGGTCAGGCAAAGGAGGATTAGGTGAAACAAACACGTAATAGCCATTGATTTCATGTGCTAGGTGTTGTTGCCGCTCTTGATTGCGGACCTGCTGGAGGGTAGGGTGGCTCTGCAAAGGGATCTGGACAGGCTGGATCGATGGGCCGAGGCCAATGGTGTGAGGTTCAACAAGGCCAAGTGCCGGATCCTGCACTTGGGTCACAACAACCCCATGCAGCAATACAGGCTTGGGGCAGAGTGGCTGGAGAGCTGACCAGCAGTAAAGGGCCTGGGGGTGTTGGTTGACAGCCAGGTGAAGATGAGCCAGCAGTGTGGCCAGGTGGCCAAGAAGGCTAACAGCATACTGGCTTGTGCCAGCAGTAGCGTGGCCAGCAGGACTAGGGAAGTGGTTGTCCCCCTGTACTTGGCACTGGCGAGGCCCCACCTCAAGAACTGTGTCCAGTTTCCCCCACTACAGGAAAGACATTGAGGTGCTGGAGCATATTCAGAGAAGGGCAACGAAGCTGGTGAGGGGTCTGGAGAACAAGTCCTATGGAGAGCGGCTGAGGGAACTGGGGTGGTTTAGTCTGGAGAAAAGGAGGCTTATCATTCTCTACAACTATCTGAAAGGATAGTAGCAAGGTGGGGGTCAGTCTCTTCTCCCAAGTAACAAGTGATAGGACAAGAGGAAATGGCCTCAAGTTCCGCCAGGGGAGGTTTCGGATGGATATTAGGAAAAATTTCTTCACCAAAAGGGTTATCAGATATTGGAACAGGCTGCCCAGGGAAGTGGTGCAATCGCCACCCATGGATGTATTTAAAAAGCAGACGTGGTGCTGAGGGACACAGTTTAGCGGTGGTTTGGGCAGTGTTAGGTTGATGGTTGGACTCGATGATCTTAAAGGTCCCTTCCAACCTAGACAATTCTATGATTCTACGCTATGGTGGCCATTTCTCCAAGGCCTGTAAAACTAGATGCAAGGAAGCAGTCCCTCTCCATTCCAGTGGCCTCTGCTTCTCAGAGTAGCACAGTGTGTCCACAGCCATTACTGGGAGACATAGAAGGGAAATCCCTGACACAAGAAATTGCAGCTCCTTTGCAAAGAGGAGGGAAGGGGCTGTCCAGGTACTCGCGTGTGCTTCACGTGTCCTTTGTTCTGCAGAACGAGAATGCCAAATAGGCAAAGAACCCGCCAAGAGCTCTCCAGTCCCAAGGGGAAAAGCAAAAGCTATTTTCCTGCAATTACTAATGTTTGATGTATACGTACATTTATACATCTGTTTTTCGTCCAAGGTAGTTGGTGTCAAGACGCAGCTGATGCGGAGACATGCAACCTCAGAGCAAAGATGTCTCTTGCTGACGAGTTTCAGAACAAAGGGAGATTAACTGTTAGGGATTGGAGTTATTTGCATACAACCTACTGCATTTCCAGGCAGAAAAGGTTAAAAAGAGGACTGACAAGGTTTAGGAACTATCTGTAGTTCAGTGAAGCCTTAAATCAAGTTAACACTCTCACAACCCGTGGGGGATTTGCATAATTTCCATAATGTGCAGCATGTTTTTTGCCTCCCGATAGAAGCCATCAGTTATGTAAGCAAATTGGTTGCATAATTATGCAGATGGGAGAATAAATTTAATTGATTCAACAGAAAAGCGTGCTGTTCATTTCACCCGGGATTTCCTTTAACTCAGGGAGGAATAAAATAAATTGGGAGAGGTAATCAGCGGGAGGCACTGCCAGATACTGGCTCCACTGTGTAGGGCACCCATTTTCAAACAGAGCCAGAGGAACCTGTCCCCCTCCAAGCACAGGAATTAATTCCTACTTTTTAGCTAAAGGTCTCAACACTTACTGCTTCTGAATATCGCCACAATATTTTATGGGAGTAGCGCTGTGGCTTTATCTGGTCTCGTTATTCCCTATCAGTTCCCAGGATACATCCCACTGGCTCAGAAAGAGCAGCACAGGCATTTTGGAATGGAAAGCTTGTTTTGTACCAGATAACATTAACATTTGACGAAGTTTGTGTTTTGACTACCTCTCGTCCCCTACCAGAAGGAGAGTTTTAATCATTGCAATAAAGTTGCTACAAGCAGCAACTGAGCCATCTTCTCCTTGCGCCTTTGTTTCTGTTCTGGTCCTTGGGCTGCAGGTGGTCAGAAAGCGGCATCAGTTTCTCCAGTCCAATCACACGCAATGGCACAGAAGTTCTGAGGCCAGTAACGTCAGCATTAATTTTTGAGACTACTCATCATAGTAGTCGTTTCAGAAGAGAGTTATGAAGAAGGGGTTAAGACTGGAAAATGTATACCTGGGATTTCCCACCCCCGCCTCCCCCTGCCCCGGCAAAGATGCAAGATGCAGCTGGAAAATGTGAAAACACAAAAATGCAAACTAGTAAATTGCTCTTAATGTGGGCGTATTTTACTAAGCTGAGGAGTGAGGCACTAAGATTTTGGTAATTAAAAGTTTGATTACTACACCAGGGACATTTAATTTTACTACTTCTCCTCATGTGAAGCTCTCTCTAACATCCATTAGAATTCTTCATCGAACTGAGCGCAGCCCATCGGCCTGGCTGCAGCCTCCCCTGGAGTCTGTAGTTAGAACTGGAAGCCGGCCATGTCCACAGCTGGGAGTTTCAGCCCAATTTATTCATGAGTGTTTGCTACATTACGTGCTACGGCTGGTGAAAAACTGCATAGTCTGACCGATTTCACACATTCTTAACCTCCTCCTGCAGCGTATCATACTCTAGATTCTTGTAGTGGTTACGAGATACTAAACTCTCAACATCTACTCTGCCATTTCCCTATCCTCACGCATACCTAAGAATATTAATTGCAGGGATCTGAACGGAATTAAATGATTTAATGACAATACTCACACACACATATTTTGCATACTTGATATAAAGAATAAAAAACATTTATTAACATCTTAACAACTCCTCCAAAGTGATCCCCTTAATTGCCCTTTACAATACATCGTAAAACTACCACGCTTCTATTTCCAGCTTCTCACCTCCATCTCCGATGTGTGTTAAGAAACTATCAAAACTATCAATGCTTTGAAATAAAGTGGTGGTTAAGTCTTCCGAACAGCATCGTTCTGTTTTAGTTACAAGAAACTGTCCGTACCTAACAAAAGTAACCTTTCCAAGAGCATACCTTGTAATCAGTGAAAACTGGAGAAAGATTCTCACAACGGGAATTTCTCATGTTTCTAACAACACACTGAAGGAGCACAGCCCTGTCTAGACCTAGCTACTGAGCACAGTGCAGGAAAGGGTTTTTGCACATTTCTCTGTGTCTCTCTGCAAACAGGTAAACGTGTATTTTATTTCCCATATGAAAAATGAAATATATTGAACGAGTTGCTTAATCTCAAACACCGAAGTCCATTCAGCTACTAAGAAACAGTAACATACCTGGGGAAAAAAAAATAAATGGATATTATCTACTAAGTGGCTGGCTCTGCAAACTGCATTGTCTCTGTTGTGCTTAACTTTCTTCTTTAGTACATTTTCTCATCTTTCCAGGCTTGTTTCCATTCCACATTGGGATTTTTGTCCTGTTTAGCCCATGGAACTTTTGTCACCAAAACGGTACTGAGAATGTTGCTCAAGAAACCCTTCTGGCATTTTGATACTCATCAAAATGACCAGATTTGTATGGTATTTCAAGCGGACCCAGACAGTACAAAAACGTGAAATACAGGACTCTAACAATAAAGTTGTTTAAATTGCCTACTGGTTTATCATGGTGATAGGGAGAAACGCTATCGACAGAAACACCAGATGCACTAGTTGTAACAAAACTTGTGAGCAATGATGTGGGGAGCTTGCTTTGTTAATATAAAACATGACTGAGATCGCATCCTATCAGCTGAAGATGACACTCAGGGGATGGAGCCAAAACATTGCACAAATTTTACACAGTTCCAAGTTAAGCTAGAAGGTCAATGATTAACCTCTGCCTGAAAAATAAAGCAACATTTGGATTTTTTTTTCTGGGGATGATCTAAGTGAAAATTCAAGGTTGCTTATAATGGAAAAAATAATGCTGTCACTAGAACATCCCACGCTTTGAAGGCATACAGATTACCAAGAGAATTTTGTCCTTCTGCGTCTCTCAAACACAGTATTAGCCACATCTGGTACCGCTTACAGAAATGTGGGATTTAGCCGAGGTTCAGATAGCCTCTGTCTAATTCCAAGGAAGATTAAGCTACAAAGGATCTTACAAAAAGTAATTAGCAAAAATGACTAAGTTTCTCACTGCCAGTTTTAGTTTGTTGAAACCTTCCAAAATTGCTCTTGCCACTAATGCTGGAGTGGCTGGAAGAGTATCAGTTCAGATCCCTCATCTGAAACCTGACCACTTCTTATCCAGTCTTTCAGCTACTGGGAAACGGAAGCAGCAGAATCCTACTGGATTTGACCAGGTGGATGGCCTTACAAACAGCAGAGCCATCTTAGTGAATACCAAGTGGTGGAAATCAAAGACTGTTTGAGTTATTGCCAACTCTTCTTCAAGAGAAATTTCGAGGCAAGAGGCTTTTAAAGAAATGCCATCTGATTGTTAGTACTGAACGTACCATTTTTTAGAAGGAAAGCAGATGAGATCCCTACAGAAGAATGATACCCTGCACAAACGCAAGAACCTCTATCCTTGCATTTTTCTGCACAGGTGGCACAGCAGGAAGGCAGCGATCGTGGTGGTCATTAGATTAAATCCTCTCTCTTCCAGCAGTAACTCTCCAGAGTGGATGAGCAGTGGTACTGAAAAGCACCAGGATATGACCTTGTAGAGGGTCAAGAATCAACAGATTAATCGATCTGATTAGTGGCATGGACCTCAAGTCTAGCGTGGCAACTCCCCCAAACCAAAAAACACTGACACCCCTCCACAACCATCCATCGCGAAGATCATGATGGCTTTCATGATTAAGAGGCATGAAGGACACCTGCAAGAATGCAGCTGGAATGGGGAAGAGACTCATGCTGTCCCAAAAGAGGGAAAGATTTTTCAAACATTGAAGGCTTACATCTCCACCTTGATCTCGCTTATGATAGAATAGCCTTAAAAAAACCCCATGAACTTCTATACCCAAGAGAGCAGAAACTGCCTGCACAAAAAGCTCTAAAGGGGGTGGAGAGCAGGACCAAAAGAGCTGTATTATTGGCATGTTTGTGAAGGTGGGGAGCTCAGGCTCAGTATCAACATTGACAGAGGTCCTACTGATTTGCCACGAGAGTTTTTCAATATGAAATGTTTGGTCCTTCTTACTCAGGCTGCAGATCAGTAGATGAAGTGTGTCTTAAGCAACTAATGCTCCGAATCTGATTCAGGATTTGCAGATGGAAAAAAAGAATTCCTGAAGAAGCAGGAATGCTAGAAACAGTTTGGTAGAAGCCTACATCTCATCTTGCAGTTGGCAGAAACTAAAAAATGGAGAAAACCTCTTCCCTTTAAGAGCACAATCAATGGAGAAAGCAAGTTTTCCTTTTCAGTGGAAGTATGTTTATACACAAATGTGAGGCCATATACAAGTTATTATCAAGACACAACTAAACCTTCAGCTGTGAGCAATTTGTGTAAACTCTCTCGGCTCTGTGAAGGAAGGTATCCCAAGTTAGGCATGCCTCAAGTCATTCTGAAGCTGTTTTATTCTCAATGCTTTTTACTGAGTTTTTGGAGTCAGGAAATTAAGATCTAAAGGGGCACACAGATGGGATAATATCCTCACTAGATACTGTGAGGAAGACAAATCTACAGACTATGAAGCTACGTGGAAAACGTTTCACTCAAGAACAGTAGATACACTCAAGTCAATGCACTTATGTACTATCACCCGCTAGGAGAAGAGTACAGGTAGTGCTAGATTCTCTGTAAAAAAGGAGAATGTAGGTTCTGAAGCTGCAGCTTCCTCATTATCCAATCGTGCCATTACAAAACATCTCTGTAAGTCAGTGTGACAAGCTATATAGTTAGGGAAAAAAAAATTACTCGTTCTGTGCTACTTTCTGCATTATCATCAATATAAGTATTTAAAAACACAAGTTTGAAGCCTTGCTGTAAATCAGTAAGGCACAGTCTGAACCCAGTGGGAACTGCCTTTATTAATTTGCATTATTTTCAACAATGATTGCTTTAACCATTACAAACCAAAAGTCTTTACTATTTAATGACTACCGAAACAGCCAGACCTTCCCAGCCCATTTCATATTCTCCTGAAGCCACTTTAGAGCAGATGTAAGCTCCAAGCTGTAAACTTCTTCCATATTAACATTCATTGTCATATGCTTAAGAAAGAGCTTTGGATCCGATAAACGAGCCGCCAGGATCAGCCTCTCCACTGCTGCTTGATAGTCACTGTTACCCTGAACTGTCTGATCTTCACATCTGTAAGTGAATTTTCACAAATGCGAAATTAGGTACCACACAGGCCCTGCGTCACTTGCCTGACTCTTTATATAGGCAAAGAGATTACAAAAAAAATTAAAATAATGTCTTGTGTTCACTTCACTTATAATAGATTATGTTAATTTCTAGACAAATTTTAGCTGATTATTCTGAAGAATTAAAAAAGTTTGAAAATACATATTTTTAACATATTTTACAGTAATGAAAAGTGATAGGATTTAATGCCAGTGCAAAGTAGGTCTGCAATATTTAAAGCATGTTTCATGAAGAAATGTTCAACTCCAGGCTGGAAAATTCAGTAAAGGAATGTAAACCATTTTATGAACTGGATATAGCAAGAATTCATGTACATGCTTGAATCCAAAAGGATTAGTCATTTTTGACATGTAATCACTTTTGGAATAAGGATGGGTCTTAATGATGTTTCTGCAAGAGCAGAATCTACTTTCTAAGCAAACAAGCAGAGGTACAATGGCATATACATGAAAACAAGAGATAAAAAACTTCTCATTTATCAAAAGAACAAAATTAAGACAAGTATTCCTTGGGAAGGGCAGAGAGGAAGGAAGACAGAGTACTCAAGTTTGAGATGCCCTTGTTCATCCTTCTTAACAAATGTAGCTTTTCTATGCAGTTTCACATTTTGACGCTGAGCCAGTCAATCTCAGAGAAAATGGGGTCTTGAAAAATAAATTATAGGTGTAATCTAGTGACAGTGGTTGGTGGCTTATGGACAAAAGGAAAAAGCAAAAAACTACATTTTTATCTGAAGGTATTAAGTCTCACAGAAAGGGGGAAAATATCTAGCAAATTTGAGATATCCCCTATAAAGTGAATCAAGTAAAACGGCTTTGTGCACTTTCCAAAAAACAGCCAAGAATTGTTAGAGTTGCTTTTTGAAAGGAGTAATGTTTTGACTGTGCCCTTCTACTCCACTGCTTAACCACAACACAAGAATCCATACACCAAGATATCAAGCTATCCTGTTTGTGGAAATACAGTACATTTAAGTGTGGTAAACACGTCCAGTTAGAGAACACAGGCCAATATCACTCCAGAACAATTACTTTTCTGCTACACACATGTAAAAATAATAATAATAATAATAAAACCCCTCTAAACATTTACTGTTCTATAACTAGTTTAGAAACAAGGATTAAAACCAAGTTTAAAACCATGCATTCTCTTTCCCAGCCAATGGAAAGTAAGATCTCTCATTAATTACATGATCACATGGATAAATACAATCAAAATGGTACACAAGTGAAAACAAACCTTTTCAGTATTATTTGAAGAGTCTGACTAATAGCCATTGGACTTTGAATAACACTGGCATTTGAAACAAGAAATATTTCAATGGCCAACAGCATCTCAACCTCAGACAGGGAAGATGGAATCATCAAAATTCTGTGATATAAATTTCCCTGCAGTGGTGGGTAGCAACCCAATGACAAAGCACCTGAAAGTAAATGCAGAAATGTAAGGAATTAGGATTCCCAATACCGAACATAGTCCTGTTTTCTTTGTTATGTGGCTAAGAATGTGGACACCCCCCTTTCCCCCAACCTCTTAATGGATTTCATTATTTCACCTGTGAAATAGCCTGATTTGAGAACACAGCAAATAGTATTCACTCATAATATTCACTGTGGTAAAATGTTATTTTTATCAATGAATATCATCAGCGATGATTAAAAAGCTCTGTCAGAAACCTGGGGACTCCAAGTGTGTAATAATGCAGTACAATTTAGGACAGATCAGATAGAAGCTTTATTAACTATGATTACAGCGAGAGGACATTTTAACAGCATCTCCCCCTTTGCTCCCCTTTCCTCTGCCAAGTGATCCCAGGAACCCAACCCGTACAGCGTTTCAGAGAAAAAAAAAATCCGTTTGATTTGACGGAATCAAACAGTAAATTATGTGACAATCTGGAGAGATAGGTGGACCCTATCAGAGTGGCACACCCAGCATTATCTTAGCTGAGAAGTGGGGAGTTGAAAACAATCACAGACTGTTAGCTTTTAGTTGAAAGGAATTCCCTTTAGGAGAAACTTCTTAGCCAGACCTCTCAAATCTTAAATATTAATACTTTTACCACCACAGTTCTTAACAGAAATGTAAAGACATCTAATTTGTCTAGATAAAAAAGTGAAGATGATGCACTTTTTAACCATTTCAGGGTTCACATTTCTGAAATGCTGAAATAGAACGTAAAAAATTAATGTTATTATTATATCTACTTCATGCCAGGTAGCATGCACTGATTTGTATTTTCAACTGTCACTACTTCCCAATAAACATTTTGGTTACAAATAAATTCCTGATAGTGACACAGGAAGTACTGTTTTCTTCTTACGAAGTATATTTTCCCAACACACTGAGCTGTTATGAGCATATATTATCTAAAGAACATAAGGGAATGATATTGTTTAAGAAGCAACTTACTTTTGTAATAGGTCCTAGCTTTAGACCACAAAGAACTTCTTCCCAAAGCTGTGATTAATCCTCTAAGTAGAAAAATATCAATCGCTATATTTTTTGAAAGCATGAAGTCTACTGCAGAAGATGAGACCCCAAGGTTCTTGCTCTCAAAACAGGCGTTTATCAGCTTGTTAAAAAGGCAGCTGTACTGAGAAACATCTACAGTATCTGAAATGAAGAATATTAACTACTAAATTAAGTGAAATGCAAATCTAATCGAAGCATCGCTTCTCAATCAGTACCTAAATCAGGATTCTTGCTTCTAACAGCAAAATGGAACAAGGTTGAGATCACTTACAGCAATGCTTTATTCATCGTAAGTCTTTTCATACAGATAGTTCATTCACATTGTGAAAGAGAAGTGTTAAGCTCCAAGTGATAATTTGCTGCCAAAACCAACAGGGTCAGATAAAAATATATTCAATTGCCCAAGCCTATAAATACAATCCTCACCTGATGTCTCGGACTTAAAATTTCCACCAATAAAAAAATCACCTTTGTGCTTCAAGTTCCACCTCATGCCTCAAAGGACTAGATCCTTTTAAGATTCTCCAAGTAGGTGGTCTTCCAACTAAGCTCTCCTAATGCACCTAAAAGCACACACTGGCAATAAGAGTGCGACCTACACAGGAATCAGCTGAGGTTTCCTCAGTGGATCCTAAGTAACTACACATCTCCTCTTGAAGTACACACACAAAATTTTTCAGACAAATTGAGCCCAAAAGAGCATTTGGTTCTTAACATGGTATGTAAAAGAAGCCCAAGTTAGCTAGCTCAGTAACAGAAAAAACCAATGCATTAATCTGAAGACAAAATGAACCACCTCAACTATTTTATCTTATTGTACAGACTGTGTATGATCCTTAAAAATTTAGTGGATCTTTCCTGTTTCCGGAGCCAATTTGAAAAAGAGGACAGGTATATAAACTCTGTGCGTGGAGTGGCAACAGCAGCAGAGTATAATATATATTCTAAATGACCCTACACTCTTTGGAAAAAATAAAAAAAACGAGCTTGTCTAAAACCATCTTACTTCAACAAATTTTAGCTGGAAAACAAACAAAAAGAACAGTACAGAGTCATCTGTTAAATTTTTAGCTCTTAACACAGTACCTTTTTCTTTACTTACCAGCATGATTTTGAAAACCTGGTAAGTTCTGCAGAACTTCAAATGCCTGCCTGTATAAACTCTTCCCTAGGTATTTGTCCACTAGTGTACACAGCAGATTATGTCGATTGAGGATGTCTGTTTTATCGCAGGGCCACAATGGTGCATTTGTAGTCCACTCTGACTCTGTGGCAAACAACAATGCAGTGTTATTTCTATGAACTGAAACTGCTGGACGCTGAGACTTTTGGCCATTAAGAATATACTGTAAACTGTAGCAGAAAATAAATTTCAGAATTTCACAGAAAATGCAGTTCTAGTTATTAATAATTCATTCCTTATCACCAATACCTCTCTGAACCTTTGTACTGTAAATAACCCCTTTTACTAAACATCGTGGTAGTAAATGGACTGTCAGTGGCATATATAAGCATGCATATAAATATGTATATATCTATGTACATGTACAAAATTGAATAGCAAATTTTAGATCCTCAATATCACTTTATAGAACACCTTCTATTCTTGTTTATACTTCTCAGTTGCTTCTCTTTTCAGCAGATGAGAATTCCAAAAAGCCAGTAATTATGCGTTATTTACTTGCAAAATATGGTACTATTCTAAAGCTATTTTACTAAATGTTGATACTGTGAGGGGTAAAGAAACTATGCAACAAACCAAGCCTGAAAATTTTTTGACACTGAATGTCACCTGGCTCAAAGGAAATCTGCATGAGGCAGAGTCACTTTCTAAGATGCACCCCTCCCTTATTAGAGTAGGCTTTTGAGTAGAATGGTGTTGATAGCAGACTACTGAAAACTTTTCTGAAAAAAACCTGGTATTAGCCATAATATCTCTTATACGTATCAAGAAGAGTACTAACCATGTCCCAGTATTATTAACTTGTAACTTTTATCTGAAATAAAGATAGGAGACTATTCAAATTTAAATAAAACCCCATTTTTTTATATGACAAGCTTACCTCTCAATACCCATATTGCTCCATCCAAACGTCCAGTTTTAAGAAAAATTTCTGCAGCTTTATTAACAATTTGACATCTTGATGCTAACCTCTCTGCACCTATAAGACCTTTCAAGACTGTAAAATGTATCTGCATCTCATGCAATTTATCCAAAACCTTCCTTCCCTAGCATAAGAGGGAGAAGGGAAAAGGTCAGAGAAAGCAGTGATATCAGTGAACACAAAGTATATTTACACAAAATACAGCAGATTTAATTCGGTGATACAGCTGAATCACTTTAGTTATTCAAAAGGAGCTGGAGAAAAAAAACCCTATAGTAAAATTTGTAATGAAATTTGACTGTGCAGGCAAAAAATGCCACCAACCCATTGTTGAACTGTTCCCAGCACACTATTCCCCATAACATTATTTCTACAGTTCCTATACAATATTTTTAATATACTTTGTAATGAATTTGTATTTGATTACTTTAGTATATTAATGTTTTTACTCTTTTGATTCTATTCAGCACTATACAACCTGTAAAATTCGAAAAAGATTATTTTCCTTTTGCAGCAGAGGCATAATTGTTGAACTGAAATAATTACTCCAGCATAAGCCAACGAAAACACTGATACTTGTACCCAGGAGCACAATAAGCTGGAAAAAGTTGGGCCTCTCTGGCCAACAGTGTAACAACCAACAACTTTATCATCATATTCCAGGCTGATATTTAGACTGGTTTCCTACAGAAGCTTCCTCTTAACAACTTCTTGGTTGGCCTTTTCAGTCAAAGATGGAAGAAAGGTAGCAGTCTCAAAGATAATTAAGATCTGACCAATCTAAAAAAGATGATGAGGGAGTCAAGGTGGGATATCAAATTAATGTCCCCAGCATGGCAAGAACAGGCCGGATTCAGCACTTGTCCTGTCTGGCTGCACCTTGCTGGTCAAGCAACACAAACAAAACTCTGAACTAGACGTGTTTCAGCTCTTGCTAGTGGGTGTATCAATGAGAAGGTGGCCCATTGACACAAGATTAAGTTCAGAATGTGATCACTGACTAAAATACACTCCAAAATCATCGGTGGTTTATTTCTTATGTTGTCACTGGTCACGTTGCATTGTATAGGAGATGCAGCTTGGTACACACTCCTTCCTTCCAGGAAGAAAAAGATGAATTTAACATCGAAATGGATCTTGCTGCACTGAACTTATGATCAATACTGCATGAGCCCTAAACACTGTAAAACATCCAGTGAAAAGTCTAGTCTCTTAATCCTGGCCCTTTGTAATATTGACAGCAACGAAAGGATTATAAAGGGCATTTATTCGTGAGGTCTGAGTCTTTGCAAGTCTTTAGAACCCTAGATTCAATGGAAGAAAAGCACTTCTAGAGATGTTCTGGGGAATAAGCAGTTCACCAAGTGCAGTAGCATCCTTGCTATGCTTTTCTTCTGTCTTCCTGGCCTTATCCATTCCATTTGAGGTCAGGTTCAGAAGCATCAGTGCGGGAAACGGCCCACTCAAACTTCTGTAAATATCGCTTGAGTTGGGAGGTCTCAGAATACAGCAGTATTGCCAGACAGAAGAAAGTGACACTTCTGAGAAACAATCCCATCAGCAACTTGCCCCAGAATCTCAGGAAGACCTGTCTCCTAATTCATCCTTAGCTCAGAAAAGTCAAAAGTTGAACCTGAACAATCAAGTTTCTAGGTTGCAAGACAAAGTTATGATGGGCTCCATGGAAGACTGCTATGGACAATTAAGAAGTACTAAGCTGGTTGGGTGGCGGGTGGCACATCCAGCCGTTCAACTAGAGAAAAACAGTTTAACATTTAGAAAATAAATGACTCATTGTTTTTCTTCTAGTCGGGTTCCTATAGTCCAGTATACCTTTATCCACTGCAGTACTTTGTGGTAAGAATACATTACACTTATCCCAATCCTTCCAATGAAAATTCTGTCTTCTTCATTATGTTGTGAATTTTTTATTACTGGAAAGAAAAAGAAAAATTTTTTGAAAATTTATTTTACACGTAAATACAGGTTTAAAGAAATGACACACATGAAAAACACAGCCACTGTGAAAATATTAAATACACTTTCTGAAATATTTGCCAGTAAAAGCAGTAATTTCCTAAGTCTTAATGCCAGAAGTAGGGTAAATAACTATACTTTATTCAGACACTATTTCATAGTGTTGTGGTCTAATTCATCCATAGGATGCTTGGACACGTAATGGCATAATTTAGTAACATCATTTTTTGTGAAGTAAAAGCTTTGCCTTTTCTGGCACCAGGAAGAAATGTTGGCAATTACCAAACTGAGTAATTACAAGTTTTCCAATCATATTACACAACCACTTTGGAAGCATGTTGGTATTCAAGACCAGTGGTCTCCAAGGTGGGATGCAAGCACAACAATTCATTCAGGTGTGGGAAGAAAATATTTTTTGTACCATTAAAAAATTAAATTAAAATAAAATTTTATTGTCTATTTAAAATTACTGTCTATTTAATCTTCATCTTATCTTTTTAATTGCTATTTTTGTGTATGTTCTATGTGCTTAATGTGTTATTGCAGTAGTACATGTACATAATTTATAAATAAAAGTAAATAAATAAATTTGGGATGAATGCTCAAATATTTTTTACTGATAGAGGTGCTTTTAAGTTTGGAGCCCACCGCTCTAGGGAAGACCAACTAAGTTCCTAGCCCCAACGAAATCTTCTGTCTGTACAAGTAGAAGCTGTAACAGCTGTTTTATAATATTAAAGTCTGTGGTCATAAGGGTCATGTCTCATATCTTGAATAAACAGTCATCATGGTTTAGTAGTTAATACAGGTTGAAAAAGATCTGAGCCATCCAGTCATTAAAATGCTTTAATATCTCACTGAGCGTCAGTTTTCTGCAAGCTTATTAGGAAGAATGATACAGATATGTAAATGAAGGGGTATAGGGAGGAAAGAGGTAAGAAAACCTGCCAGAACTATTAAAAAAAAAGTAGAAGGTGTTTTGATGCCAAGCCCTTGCAGAAATTCAAACGTTATACATGATGTAACCATGTTCAATGTGTTTTGAAATATAAAAATATATGTATAGCTGTACTTACAGATCTAAAGTTTATTTATTCTATTAAGAGTTGTAACACTTCACATGGGAACACTTAATACATTTGCCTTTGTCCTGAGAACAGGACATTCTTATTAAAAGACCACGAATTTTGGTTTCTCTGCTTGATTTCACAATGCTCAAATGTCCTTCTTTCAGAACTTTCTTTAAGTGTAAGCACTGTTGATTTTACTTCCACTAGAAAAAGGGTTCTATTGAGCATTTTGACTGATTGTATTTGCACCTCAAGAAATTCTGAACATTGTAACATATAAAATTAAGTAATATTCAGAAAACAGTATATGAATTTTCTTTTTTATCTCTTTTAAAAACTCTACAACAAATAGGGATGAACAAAAAGCATTTATTGCATCTTAATTTTACCTGCATCAGCAAAATCACAAAAAGGAACTCCTGGTCTGTCTGTCTCAGAATCTCTGGTTAGTATTTCAGCAATACATAAAGACAACTTCTGAAGATCATTAAAATGTTCACATCCAGTTCTCGCATTAACATACAAAGCTCCCAGCTTCGTCCAATCACTTTTTTCCTTGCAATGCTGCAAAGAAGGCAAGGGATAAATATAAGCAAACCTGCTTCCAGAACATCAAAGAGAAAACACAGTGAAATTCAAGAGATACATCTGGGATAGACCCAAACCAGAAAAAAGACATAAATGAAATGCTACTGCCAAGAACTCCATGCTCAATGTGGCACAGTTATGTGTTGCCTAACTTGCATGGACTGCTAATCACTTTTGTCCCTCAAGAAATTAAAATCCTTTTTTCATTTATGTCATGACCCCAATTGGGGAAGCTCATAACTTATTCATTGTATTTAAGAACTGGCATTCATCCACTATTTTACAATACTTTTTTCTCCATGATGCATGCCAAATTGATGGTTATTTTCCATATGAATTAGTCTTTTGCTCGCCAGATCAATTGATGACTTTGGTGTTAAAGGAGTAAAAAACAGTCCTGGTTCTTCCCTTCTTAAATTTTGGTCTCAGGATTTATGCAGTTAAATGTGATAATATGTAAACTATATTATAATTGTTATAATATAATAAGTAATCTGCCCTTGAATATGAAAGTTGCATGTGTCCAATTAAAGATTTTTTTATAATATTTTCTTATTCTTTAAAACACCTGCTTAGTGTTGCCAATTACAGCCTTTTACAATTGTGCTGTTTTTTATACTAGATATGAAGTCTATCTGCAAAATAATATATTTAATAACTTTCTGGTGAGGAATGATGTATCACTACCAATTACAAGCACAACAAATGTAAGCATAGGAAATAATTGCTAAAAATATAAAAATTTTGAATTAGATGCAAAACCAAGATAAAAGCTACAAGTATGTAAATTAAAATACTGACATCACAGAAAAGCCAAAGACAGTTTTCCCCTGCAAGTTAATCTTTCCCAAACATGGCTTTCCATAAAAATATTTTATCATAACCTCAATATACTTAACAATAAAGGCCACTAATTTTAAATTATGTAGAAATTGCTATTTCTTGTAGGTTTAAAAGAAGTTGTGGTTTAAGTATTCCAACAGGCTGGAAGAATGCATATACTGTACCTGAATTTCAGCCACTGCCAAGTTGAAGTCAAAAAGCCAGTTCTTTTCAAAATGTCTTTCCTGAAATCTTCCATAAGAAAAAAGTATTAACACTTCATTTTAACACATCCTATTGAACTAAACTATGCACTAGCAGAAGGTGATCAATAAATTATCATATATGAACTAAAAACTGATGTGATTTTTGATCCTATTTACTACACACTATGCAAACTGGATAACGAAAACAAACATGCCAAGGTAAGTCAGTACATTTATTAAGCAAATAATTGAGCAGTTATTTTCACAGAAAATATTCCCTTGTCTCAGTAGAAGTGTAACTGAAAAGGTATGAATAAGACTTGCAATCCGTTAAGTAAATGCAGAACTGTATGGTGTGTATTTCTGACAAAAAGGTTAAAAAAAAAAAGTTAACTACATGAAAGAAAGTGCTGTTCAGCTTCAAACATCTGGGTGCATAATACTTTATTCTGATGCCACCACTGAAACAACAGGTGTATCTACCCAGTGTGATGCTATCATGTAAAGATACATAACCTGCACATGAATGAACTAACGCATGTAGCTGAAGTAGCACAGCTGCTCAGTCTTCATAGATACAGACTGTTTCTCAGTTTGTGCTGAAAACACATACACACTGAGGCAACCTGGGAGGGGTCATTCCTTTGTGAACCAGATTCCTGATCTGAAAAGTGATAAAAATTACCTCCAACATGTGTGGCAAGTTGCACTGGTAAGACACTGAGATCTGTGGCTGAAAGGTATGCTATGGGAAAAGTATGAAAAGCAGCAAAAAAATTTCTACAGTGCTTTCACTTGAAACAGTGATGGGTTGTTTTCACACAGCAGATGCTGCATGTTTGGTTTCCTCTAAGAATCAAAGGTTGCTTTACGAATCGCAAATATAGTTTCTCAACTTGTGTGTGCATGTATGATGCATGTGATACAAAAAAAAACAAAACGATCACAATCTTGTGCAAGTGAGCAGGAGACATCAACAGTTTTGGAACAGATTTGGGATGTGATTTCGCATTTTGCCCAGCATAATCCAGCAGTACTTAAAAAATTACCCTCCTCTCTAGTTGTTGTTGGCACAAGTGTTTATGCAGTTGCACAGTAAACGAAACTAGAAAACTACTTCAGATTATAACTAATCCTCTTATTGCCTAGAAGGGTTGTTGCAGAAGTACTGTTTGCTTATGCAGGCCTGAATGATACATTAAACCACGGTGTTTCTAATTTGACTACAGTTATATAAAGCTGTAGCACAGCTGGGAACAGACTGTACAACAATGATCGATATGGAAAAAACTAATCATAGCTGCGGTCAGAATCTAAGTTTCGACTTAACAATCCTTGATCTTTGAAGCACAGCAGATTGGCAGTACTTTAAAATACAATTAGGCATGATATGATAGTATTTTCATCCAAAACACTAAATTTGCATTTTCTAATTGCCTTTTAAAGTTTTTACATAAATGTATAAAAATAGAACCTGAAGCAGGAACTAGACAGATATAATTACAAAATAGCTCCTTAAAGACATACCTGGATTTTATGTTCAAAACAATATTTATTTCCTGACTGGAAACTTGCAATTGGTGAAGGAACTTAATAATATGGTCAAAATGTTCAAACTCAAGGAACATACCAGCATCAATGAGCTGTAATAACAAACAGGGGGAAGACAAGTAAGCATACAAAAAGTTGTGATCACTTACGTATTTCCAGAGGCAAGTGGCAAACAACAGTGGGAAAAGCGTATCACAATGAATCTCAGTCAAAAAATAAGGGATAAGTGGAAACCCGTACCACAAATTCAGCTAGTCACAATACAACTTTTAAAAAATACTACTGAATATTAAAGTGATATGTTTGAGTTTTAAAACAGGCAAGGTATTTCAGAAATTCCGATGAGTAAGCAGCAGTAAAATCAAACTCATACCTTATGAAAGGTACTGATTAATGGAGGCACAGCATCTGTAATATTCAAAGAGGCCACATGCTCAAAAACTTTCAGAAGAACATCTACAGATGGCTAATTTAGACAGAAAAGCACAATCAGTTTTGCAACTCTGTTCAATTAGAAAGCTTAGAAGTTTTATAATAGTAACTTTTGAATTGCTTTTTTCCCCCCCAAGTTTGAGTACCAGATTAATATTACTACAAATGGCATAGTACTTAAAAAACTAAGAAAACATGGATCAAAGATTTACAAAAATATAACAAGGTCACCTACCAGTGTATTGATTTGTACAGTTACATTCAATATCTGAAATACTTCCCGCAACAAAGAGTTCTCGAGCAAAGAAATGAGAAGATCATTCAGCACTTGAGAAGCAAAATCCACACCAGGAGTAACTTCTCTGTAATATTTCACAAATATTTGGACTGAAAAAGCAATTATATTAATTTCACTTTGGGGTAAGTGATGCTAACTGTTTAGACAAGTTATTTCCTTAAATTTTAAATGCAGTGTAGCAACCCTTAATTATCCAGGATATTATGGGACAGGGATATGGAGAAAAATGGGTAAAAGGATCCAGTTTGAATACAGTATTGACCTTACTAGACCCTGACTGACTTGTGATTGAGCTGAACACCATAAGCCTTACAGGTTTCAAGAAAGTTTAGCTGATTTGGCGCAGCGCAAGAAAAATGCACAAAACCGGGTTAGATTTCATAAGCACATCAAGGTAGTAAGGCCTTTCCAGACACGAAGCTCTAGGAAGCGGAATGCAGTGTTATGATGGTGGATGGTCTTACAACCTGTTCCAGTGCCAACCTTGACAGACACGTACCGTAGCCTGTGGGTACCCAGCGTTATCTGCATTATAATGCTCAGGATTTTAGCATGGGAATGTTACTACACAGGGTGCAACTGGATGCCACGCTCACATTGTGCTACACTCTAGTCAGCTTGCAAAAACTTAAGACTGCTCAGGACAGGTACAAAAGGAATGACTGTCCACAGCTCTTCCAGACTGAACTCAAAAGCTCAGATGGATCTGATCAACTACAGTCCCTAAAGTGTGTTAACCATAATTGTTTGCAAACATGGTAATGTGAAAGGACTAAAGCTGTTTGGGTGCTTTAACAGCACTTCATTTCAAGAGCTTAATTCTGAAGTTTTTGGATTTGTGATGTTTGGCCAGGGTGTTCAAAAGTGCCTTAACAAAATTTTGGTTATGTTAAACCTTCCCCCTGTCTCACTTACTCATTTCTACTCTCAAGTCTAGTTCCATTCAGGCCAAGTTCATTTTCTGTGGAAGTAAGATTTGTAACAACCTCCTGAGATAACTGTGTATCTAAATACCTAGCCTCAATGGGAAACTGGAACATGAAAACACATGGGATTGGATGTATTCCTTCGAACTCAGGACTTCTTAAAAGTGGCACCCATTTCTCTCCTGACAACCTATTTATTTTGCTTTAAATAAGCTAAGTATCAAAGGTACATCAAAAGCCACTACTATCATACCTGCACGTTTTAGAAGGCCTGATTCTTTGATACTAATGTATGTCCTAAGTATTGCCATGCAAATCTAGAAAAAGAGGAAAAAAATAAAATCCATAGTAAAATGTTACCTCAGTTTATGCCAAACAAAAGAAGTACCCACAAACATGAGTTCTATAAGGAAATAAGATTTACATTGCTTCTATTTAACCCATACATACTGACAAACAATGTAAGAAGGTAACTGGCTCTCTAGGCAAAGGCACTGTCAAAAGGACAGCAAATCAAACAGAAAAATAACGTAGATGAAACATTTGGGAAAGGAGCTGCTGGGACAACTGCATGCATGTGTGGGTACATACTCATAGCAAACAGAAAAAAGAATCTGAAGATATAGTTACTTTGGAATTAGTATAAACATGGCTGTCAACAAACACAGAAAGGGAAGCAAAAAGGTGAAAGTGAAAATATGATAAACAAAAATTACATGAATGTACCAACTAAGAAGTAAAAAAATAATCTAGAAATGAAGTTGGTAACACTGACCATCACAAAGAATTACTTATAAGGACACAGAAGAAAAAACTGAGAACTAACTTGATTTAATGAACCATTGCACCCCAGACCCACTTGATTAAAAAAAAATAAATTCCACACTTAGTTATTTTAAGATGTTATTTGGTATTGGAACATTCTTATCTTAACATCTTAAGCTGCCAGCTTTGTAATACTTACACATTTTGCTCCATCTCTGTAGATGAAGAAATAAAGACTACTGATATTAACTCTTAGAATTCCAAGTTAGGGAAAAAAACACCCACCCTTTCAGACACCCTTTGACACTTCTAGAACATTTACAGTCTTTCTGCACACAATGTAAATGGGTCATATTTAATACTACTTTGTGAAAAAATGAAAAATCAAGAGATAGAAAACACCCTAAATTAGTAGTCACGTAATTACAGAATTGAGTTGGGTTTATTTTTACATTAACTTCAAAATTCAACAGGATCCACTCATGGAGTTTGTTACACAGCAAATGAATTATCATTAAAGAAGATACTGGCTTGTGGCCAAGACATGTTTCTTTTTTTAAAACCATTAACCTGTTCAGATCATCAAGTCAAAGAACGGAGAAATTGTACACGTAAGCTTGCTGAATATAAATAAAGCTTATTGGTTTTATTTTGAAACAGTGTCATAACGTTGTTGAACTACAGTCTAAGACAGACCTTTCAGAAAATCATGTAGAGTCTTTGATCATTTACATGCAGTGTCACTTGGCAATGGGTTAACTCATTTAATCCAAATCTACAATCCCAGGTGGCTGAGGGCATTTCCAAAACAAACTTTAGCACATGCTTACGGCATGTAAATTAGTTTGCTTTCTTTCGGAATCTGTTTTCCTCCTTCTTTGGACTGACTCCCAAAAAAAGCCAAGATTGCATCTGGAGCTCTGACTGTTCCAAGTATTAGTGAAATTGCTCGGAAAATCCAGTTGTAGTAGTATTTAATCATGGGACACATTACGTTACATTCATAAAGGAAACTAAATGTGTTACTCATTTACAGCTTCTAGGAGGCTTCAGTTGATTTAGTTGTTTCAATTTTAAAAGGTGTTAACTGAACCTACAGACCATGTAAAATGTGAGAATCTCTAAATTTTGAGTTAACCATAATAGATTTTGAATGAAGGTACACGAAAGAGACAATTCCCATTTTCAAAAGGTAGTATACATCACACTATTCTGTCACCTATCAGTTGATTCCACAACTCATTTAACATGACAATTTAAAAAAGCATAACAAAGGGCTGTGTATCTGTATACAAGCAACCAAATGCCCAGTAAAACACAGTTCTACTACAGTAACACAGAGGTGCTTAAATTAGAAGAACAAACACCACAATTTATGAAATCCTTCATCTCCCAGTTAGTGTGCACTCTGATGTTTACTAAGGGGGAAAACCCCATGCTGCAGCCCTTAGCTCAGTGAGATCAAAACTAGGATCCCTTTTACAAGAGTCTGTTTATGAACAGTGGGGCGTCCTTGAGTGTTTATGAATCCCATGGCCACCCACAGTAAATGTGGTTGAAACTGACCAACAAGTTCAAAAATTATATAAAGGCGGTAAGCACAGTAATAAAAGGACAGTGCAACTTCAAGTCTCATTTCTTTAGGAAGCCAGATTTAAAAAAAACACCCACAAAAAAACCACAACAGAAGCATTCACACAAGGCACTGAAGTTGCAAGATGACATTAATGAAGACAGAAAACTTCCTATTTTAGATCTTGTTTGTTTCCAGTTAGAGGTTCATAGGATCAAGGAAAAAAGAGTAAGAAGTCACAAAAAGCAAACATTTATTTAGTGGATATGAGTCCAAAAAAGTTAATGAATGAGGTGCACAAAGCTAAAATAAAATCAGAGAAATACAGTTTGCATAAAGATATGTTTTCAAACCACTTATTTAACTGTGCAATTATTATCTGTGCTACAGTCTGAAGTGCCATTCAAGCCAAACTGAATTTCCTTTAATTTAAATTCATACCCACTTTCTCTTGTCCTTTCACTGAGCACCACTGAGAAGAGTTCAGCTTCATCTTCTTTACCGCCCTCCCCTTCCTCCCCATCAGATACTGATACACATTGTTAAGATCCTTCCCCCCCTTTAAAAACTTTGGGGAGTATTTAAAACAGTCTTAATATTTTGTTTACTTTACCTAACACAAAAGAGATTTCACTGTCTGAAATCAAAGGCATCTTTTAAAAAAAAATAAAAACTGGTAACTTGTAGAACTTGCTGAGCTCAAGAGTATGCTGATTTTTCATAAAAAATGATGTTTTTATGAATTAAATCACTTCGGTGCTCAATGACAACCATGAAGAGTGTTAAATCCTAGTAAGTTATGCCTTAAAGCATCAACCAGTTAGATAATGAAAAGGAAGGAATATCCATTATGGGGAAAGGTATTTCTCTTCAAAGATTCTGGTAACAATCATCAATGAAAATATAGCAGTAAGCAAGTGGACCATCAGTCTGCATAACAGTTTCCAAAGAGATTTATTTCCCCTTTATTTGACTAGATGACTTTGTTGCTGCTTTACCTGTCTTCCATTTATGTACTTTGGTGCCACCATGAGGTGCTTGGCCTATTATAATTTTTAAATGGACAGTTAAAAAAGCTAGATACATACACAAACAAACAAAACTCAGAGTATACTTCCAGACTACCAAGAAAGTAAGGCTAGGTTTGGTGGGCAGAACAGTAAGTGTGCTGGAGTGCTGCACCAAAATTAAAGTAAAATTGAATGGATTTTTAATAGTTTTAGGCAAATAATTTAATTTTTTAATGTGTCTGTATATAATGAAGCACTACAAATCACGGTAATTCATACAAACTAGCTGAAAATTACTGATACTCACTGCAGCCTGCCAAAGATATTTCAGAATTGAGGAAAAGGGAAAATGTCCCATGCAAAATTACTCTCAAATAATCTTAGTACTTTTAAGCCGTCATACATATCTTCAAAGGGTTAACAAAGCATTAGAAAAAAAAACACCACAGCTTTTTGAGACATAAAAAGGAAAAGAGAAAACATTAAGAAAAATAAACCCAAATTACACTGTTGTATTTTAATAGTTCAGACAGTATATTTAAGATATCGAGGAGATGGATGAGCTCCCTAGATGCCACCTTTTAAAAATTTTTATTCAATATTTATGTCTAACAGGTTCACCACAAGTTATTTTTCACATTTTGATTCTGTAATTTCTTAGTTACTGACGCCAATGATAAAATTGTACTTGTACCAGTAAGATGGCAGATAAGAAATAAATCTTGTAAGACCTGATGAGGACAAGTTTAGGCATTTGTCTTTGTTTTAATGTTTAGGGTTTCTTTGCTTTCAAGTAACTTACAGAATCACCTAAGTCTTGGTTTCATACAGCCAATTCCAGAATCTTATTACGTGACAGCACAATTAGCTTGCCTTGCACAGTTCTTGGAAGTATTACAGACTCATAATTTCTGTGTTAAATGGTCTGAAAACACATCTACTTTGCCCACCACTGGAAAAGTATTTTTCTTGCAAATATTATGAGAATTGTTGCACCATTTAAAGAGATTACAGCATCTTTAAACAAACATGCCCCTGTTGCATAAAACTTGCAAAAAGTAACACACCATAGATGGCTTTTGACTTCACATAAAAAGTCTGGGTTTGCTTACAGGTCTCTGAGGCTTGGGATAGAAATGTCTCAGAATCTCCCCATTCTACTACTCTATACAGCCTGATTCTGGCTCTTTTGCTGATGTCTGTTCTCTTAAAAAGCCTACTAGTTCAAAGTTCTACCATTTTTTTAAAAAAAAGAACTTTAGAAGGCCTTGAGAGGAAGAATTTCTGGACAGTTTTTTGATCCATCAGTCTCTGAAATTTACTCCCTGTCCATATATAAACGAACAAAGGAAAGGTCATTTTGTATTTAAAAAGTGTTCACGCTTGCAATCTGTTCCTTTCTTCAATAAATCTCTTTACCTTTTCATCTCCTTGTTCAGGAACATGCCAAAACCAACATTTTGCTCTTTCACACCCACGCAAAGTCATGAAATAAAATCTGCAATATTTACGGGGCAATTCAATTGTATCAAGGATCTGCTGGACTGAATGAGAAGCCTAAAACAAAATAAAATAAAAACAAGCAGAAAAAAACTAACAGCATTTTTGAAAGCAAACATGCTCATTTTTTGATGAATTTCAAAATACCTACAAATTATAAACAAAAGCAAAAAATACATGATCTACAATTAAACCTTTGAAACAACCCTCCTCTCTATACTATATTGCAGCATTTCAAAGCAGACCAGATCAATCACTTGTCATGTCATGTTAATGTCTAACACAAGAAAAATCTGTCTTGAAGACCACAGACAGAGAGAATGCAAGAACTGCTAAATGAGACTGACAATAAGTAGAGAGGAGGAAGAAAAGTGACTCCTCCATGGCTCTGGATTACAATTTGAGAATTCTGGGGCATCAATTTACCCTTTTTTAGTGCCTGGCATAATGGATAGTGTCTTAAACAGAAAAACCTTGTGAAACCTTGTCTGATTTTCAGTTCTACAAAACAATAAAGCAAAAACCATTATTTGATTTTGCTTAAGCTGGAAATAGAAATCAAAAAAGCTCCACTGTGAATAGCTGTCCCCTCATTATTGATTTTGTTCTCAGTAATTTTATTTACTCAGTGATAATATCTTCAGAGGAGGAGAAACATAAACATACATCATTAAGGATTTAACAACTCACAATTGCATTTTTTTCCATCTTCCATGGCTCACAATCTCCATAATTTTGCAATGGCATTAAAGGACTTTTTCCTGAAAATCTGTAATCTAAAAATTTAGATGAGGGCAATAAATGGATCATATAATAAAACAAATCATACTGAATTCACTCTCATTGATCTCATTTTCCTTTATATTTATAGTTCCTTCAACTCACAGTAATGATTAATGAAAATTTGACTAATACAATATAAAGCCAGTAATTTAAGTTACAGTTCTCTTAATTATCCTAAGACTAAGACTTTACACAAACTTCAAGAGTAAGCACATTTAAATTAAAAACTTCATTACTTCATCCAAGGTTTCTAATCTAACTTACAGAGATAAGAAAAAGAAATGGAATAAAAATATCCCAAAATTTTAATTTCAAAAGGAACCCCTCCACACACTTTACCAGTAATCTTTGCATTCCCACATCGCTAGCCATAAATTTAAACTATTTTTCCAGAATTGAAATAAAACCTTTCATACCCTATGTTTTAAGCAGTGCAATATCAAGCTTAAGACCAGTGTCAGTTCCTGGTTTCTTAATCACAGAACTTGGTTTTAGAACTTTAATTATTGCTGATAACAAATTTCTTTCTCTGACAAATGAATAATGTTAATGGAAGATAAAAGTTCAAATTTTCAACTTCATAAAGACTGGCAGTATAATCTGAAACTAAGCAAGAATCTCTGCCACTGTTCTCAATTCAGGAGAGTTATGTTTATAAATATCCATATTAAACAATAATTCTAAAAGCATTAATTCCCAAAACAGCTGTTGCAAAGAAATGGAATGCAACATCTATCCATTAAGTAATCAACTCCTGGTTTTCTGTCTTCTTGTATGCCAAGTAAAACCATGCATTTACGTATGGCTAAATGTCAGAGTTACTGTGTGCAGAGAAAAAGAAAAGCAAACTTTGACTACAGTTCCATTGCGTTCTGATTTCTCTGGCGGCAGAGACACTTAAGAGGTACCTGTCCCGGATGTGAAATATACCGGGTCAAAATGAAGTGCTGCTTATTAAATCTAGATCATTTCCTTGATCCAGTCTAGCGAATGCCTCACAAACATTTGAATTAGCATAAACAAGTTCTGACCTCCGGCAAGATGGGAAAATCCCTTAGCCAAGTTTTGCTGACAGATAACAACCAACCAAGAAAATCTACAATCACATTCTCTGACCGCAAATAAAGAAAAAAAAGTTACTTGCCAATAACATGGCTCAAACACAATGTGTCAAAATACTAAGAGTGCAGGCATTGCTGCACTGTTAAAGTATCTGAAAACCATAAATACCAAGACAGAACAATTGCTCTTTGACCCTACCAAATAGGATTCTACTAAAAAACCCAACCCAACTCAATCAACCTCACTAACCTATCATATGAGAGCTTGCATTTTTGCTTCTCTATATGCAAACTAAACAAATAGCAGCAGTATTTTAATAAATTCCCTAAGATTTCGTAGGTAAACAAAACACATGTAAAAATAAGTTCTGGAGGGTTCACCAATAGAGCACATGATACCATTTGTCCGGGGTTTCATCACTGTAGCTTCACTGAGGACATTTACTTTCGGGGGATGCAATGGCAATCCTGACAGCAACTCATAGTTCACAAGATCTTTGTATTTACAGTCACTGTTGAGTATTAAAAAAACAAAAATTTGTTTAACCAAATCAAACAGGTGCTTCTCCCATATACTAAATGCCTAAAAAAGGGGATTAAGTGTATAGAAGATGAGAATTTCTTCAACAATTTATACAACACTTAAAAACTTGCTGTAAATTTAAATAGCCAGTAGTCCCAACAACTTTACTTTCGTTACTCTCATTGCCTGGTCCAATGTGATTATGATCTTAGCTGAGATTATTCTCTTCTGAAGTGTAACTATATGAAATTCAATAATAAGTAGAAAAGGCAGCCGTGAATCACTTCTGTATTTTTTCAGTATGCTGACAGGAAGACTGAGATGATTTCTGTCTCCTCTGAAGAAGCATCTACTTTTCAGTAATCTTTTATGTAATATCTGCCAAGGAAGTAATCCACAAGGCTTTTGAAATCACATTTGAAGAACCAACTGTGTTCTTTCCTAATACCTGACTCTACTCGGCAGAAGACTTAGGTGATATTAAAGGGAACTCCAATTAAAGACACTTCTGCCTTTAACTATTTCCAAATATGTACTTTCCAGGTAATTAAACTATTAAACTGTGATGTTTTCCACAATAAGTTACAAATATTGGTAGCAAAACACTTAGTGATCTCTTTCTTATTTGCAAATAAAGCCCCAGGAAAAAAATCCAACCCTTTCATGAGCTCTTCTTTCCTTCTCTGCTTCAATTAAGAATCTAGGTTCAGTACAAAGGACATTTGAGCCTGCTTGCTGTTTGGAGACAAAAACAGACTTGCTATCCCCTATGAGGGGCACATTCTAGCTATTTAATACTTCTCATAGCCATGATAATTCAAATATTTCCTAAACTGCAGGCTGATTTTAATACAGTTTAAAATAAGAATGCTATGGCAGAGAAGAACAACTTCTATCTAATAAACCCAAATTCTTTAATATGAATCTTTATTTTTATTCTAGTCAATGTATTGTATTGACCTCCAGAGGAAAAAAAATCTGCAGATCTAATTACTCAAAATTTTCAAGTTACCATGTAAATTTTTTTTTATGCTTCCTCGTAATGCCAGCCTCAGATCTGACACGACAGGATTTTCATAGCATCTTATGTTCAGGATAACAATCTCAGTTCTCTTTTTAATCTAGACATGAAACTACACACAATTTTGCCCGGAACTGTAAACTATATAGCTCTACAATCAATTTCTTTTTTTAAGTAACAGCATCACTAGAAGCAGAGTTTGCTAAATAACAACAGTAACTATGTTTTCTTCTAGATGAAACTTTGCATTGAGTAAACTTGTTTTCTAATTCAAACTTTTTTTGAGTAAAACTAGAGAAAATAGTTTGACTCCGAATAAATGCCTCTTCTCTAGCTGCAGAGTGTGCTGCATTTCAACTAAGGAAGTAATGCAGTATCACTTGCACAGACATGTTTTATGCAGCATAATCTACTCAGTCTATAGCATAAAGAACTATTTATGCTACTAAAATAAATTTAAATGGGTATTTTACCAGAAGGAGGAGCTTGGAGCTCTCTAGCGGATTAATGGAAAGACGCAATATTCCCCATTTACCAGAGTTCTGGTACACTTCAAGTCTGTCACAGAATTGTGACTGGTGCTGGAAAAAGCAATACTCTGCTATGCCAGTTAAGATTTCTTGTTTATTGTGAAAATGACTCTGAAATACCTGTTATTTCTCTTCTAATTCTTAAATATTGCATCAGTTTTTCTATGAAGCCTTATTCTGCTTCATTTTTGGGCTGATGTTGAATGGAAGTTTCTTAGTCTGACACTTTAAGTCGTATGTACAATAAACTCCGTAAGCACAGCTTCAAGCTTGCAGAACAGTAAAGCACATGCTTAACTCCACATGCCATGTTTTTAACTGCCGCCTTCTACTGCTGTTCAAGTATTTGTCAGCCTGAATTTGAATGACATCTTTCAATTCTTTCATCACTTTAAAAAGTCCCAAGAGACAGAAAAGAAAGTTGAAAGTTTAATAGATTTTTTTTTTTTTTTAAGTTCTGGTAAGTGCTATTGTGGCTGGAAACATATCTTATGCTATACCCACATTGAGATGCCAAGGTAAGACACTGGCATATATTTCGTCACCAGCCAGAGGACAACATAACCTCTGTTGTCCTGTCAGGCTATGACTATACTTGTCTTTTACTTTACACAATGAAATTATATTATTTCACGTATTTATTTTCTTCATCACATAGTCACAATAACACAGAAAAATTCAGTTAAAATGCCGATGGTGTTTCTGAAAAAACATCACACTTCATTTGTACAGTAACTGGGCAATATCATAGGTTACATGAACGACACAGTATACATACCTTTTTTCAGCTTCGCACGTTTTTTCTTGTTTAACATCAGGCACTCCATCTCCAAACCTGAACTGTGAAGATATTTAAAATGTACTTTCAGATACAGCAAAGCACTACTAAGCCTTTTATGCTTTACAGTACAGACTTTAAACTGTTAGTGATGGTTAGAAGGTGTGATAATATAGTCTTGACTGTAAAAACTGTAATTTGGACTGTAGGGTTACTCTTACACCATCTTTTAAAATGGACACACTGCCATTATACTCTGTTATCTTTAAAATTGAGATTTTTAATTCGAAGAAAGGTGATATGATTGTCTTCACTTCTCTTTGCTCCCACTGATAATCTCAGCAATTTTTAGGCCCACTGCCCAATTTTAACTGCATCTGACAGATGTGTAGAAACCCACAAAAGCCATTCCATTGTTTAACGAAAATGTAAAGCTGTACTGAGGAGAAATCTAAGGCTTTTGCTCAGCTGTGGACCATGGTGAATAGGTAAAAAAATACCCACAGATAGGGAGAAAAAGGACAGCACCTAACATTTTTAGGGATGAGAATCTGAAAGGACTGATATAGAACAAAGTCATGGAATCCTGGCTTTGTTTTGTCCATTATTCATGAAGCAACTTAAACTACACGTTATTTCATGCGTAGTTCATGACAGCCAAAGAGTTAGACATGGATATGCTCTCATCGGATTTCCAAACTTCATTTTACTAGTTCCCCAAATATTTTTAGGGTTTTCTTCATGGTTAGTTTTTGTCCTTCTCACAGCACTATTAGTTGGAAAAGCCAACAAAAAAACCCCAACACCAAAAATCACCCCAAAAGCTAAAATACTTGCAACAAATGTTCTGCCATTCCATCCCCTCTCCTGGTCAGCACAGCTAGTTTTCCACCCATATACAGGAATGGGTTTAGGGCTGTAGCATGTATTTTGTGGCTTAAGTTTGGTTACACTTGAGGTTTGGGTGAGATTAGTTGTACATATTTACTGTTGCACAGTACAGAAAAGCAAACATTAGGACACCAGGAAGTAGCCCAGCTGGGACTGATCTGGCAATATTGCAACAAGTACTACACCGCTAGTAACCTATAATATTTGACAGACCCTTTTACCCTCTCTAAGAGGTCAGGGAACAAAACGGCACTGTTCACTTTGTGAATCAGATGTTAGCAGCCCCAATTCCATTTGCTGAAGGGAATATTTCTATTCTGCTTTTCAGTAATGATTTTGAGAGGGAAATTAATTCCCTACCGTTTGATTACCTTATCAATTACTTACCAGCTTTTAGCCATGTGAATTTTACAGTTTAACTTATCCAGTTAAAACCATTATCCACTCTTGAAGTAGTGGAAAACACTAAATGCTATCAGCAGCTATGTCTGAGTGGCAGTGAGATGTATATTCCAATCCATTATCAAAGACGTAAATAGTATAATACTTCAGCAAGTCTTAAAAGACCTAGACTTACTATCTAGAGGAAAGAGGACAGAGAGAGCAGAAAGGTCAGATAAAGTCAGTGAGCAAAGAAATGGCTTAATGTTCCCTCTGAACTGTCACGAAGACAGTATGTTAATGTAATGGCCCTTCTGCCCAAGTAATGAGCCACAGAATGATCCTCATCAGACGACTGCACAGCTCCCCAGCTTTCCAATACCACCCTATCCTTATGAGACTGTGTAGTGAGAAGCATTTAACATCAACTTTTAAAACTAAGTATGTTATGTAAAAATGTCACATATGCACAGTAGTACTCTTAGGTGTTCACTGGAATGGTAATTTTCATGCAGTTGGTAATACAGCATTACTGCAACAACTGATATAACAATATCTTGTTTCATTTCAAATGTGAAGAAGAATTATTGGTGACAAGTTAAAAGAAATATGTTCTGTCAAGCAAAACTTACATTGTCAATAGCACAGTAATCTATGAAACACTAATATTCTTTTTACTATAGGAAATAAAAAAAATTGTTGATAAAACAGCATTAGTAATCAAAATTATCCAATTACATGGACTATCATTTCTTAAACTATTTAGTGACAGGAAGCATGATTTCTCAGTACCTTTTCATCCATGTCATAACTCTTTAGAAGTTCATCTAGTTCTCTCAGTTGCCCATCTTCAAGAAAGTCCTCAGTAACACCTCCCAAAGGACTGCTTTCTCTGGAGGAGTTGTGGGGTTTAATATCTATTGCTGAAAATGTATAAACACTACTTTACGTGCTTTCCATGCTACAAGACAACAAAGCTTTTATTTCCTAAATATTACAAAGCCTTAATACTGATGACATTAAAGAACTCCTAGAACTTCCTAAATGTGAAATTTATATGTAAAATTACTTCACCTTTAAAGCACAAACTATTTCAAATAAATATTAAACCGAATCTGCAATTAAAATTCTATCAAAGCTGTATGTTCTGTAATAGTTCCTGTAGAACGGTACAACAGGTTTATTTATATTGTACTGAATTCAGTATTTTAGAAATAAATTCAGTTAAGCTTTGTTATTAAAACACAGCAAAAGATATGTACAGTAATTTGCTAAGCAAATAAAGACTTAAGTCTTTGCTGGAGAAGGGGATATGCTAATCATAACATGATGCAACCCGAACTAAATATAGACAGCTCTGAGAAACTCCAAATTCCTGTAGTACAGTAAACTCAATGAGAATTCAGTGTCAGGAAGTTTCAGCACCTTTTGCAGATGTCACAGGAAATGAACAGAACACCTGACTAGAGCTTTCTGAAGCAGCTATTTATGTACAATAGAAGAGCTCAGCATAGAAGAGAAATTCATTATTTCATCAGATCACATGAACGAATTTCAACTGCACTGTGCTGTCCAGATACAGGAAGAAATAATCAGATTATTATTGGAAAGGCTTTTTATCTTCTAGTCACTGGTCTCTGTATGATCATCAGTACAAGACACATCTGTGTGAAGACAACGTACATAAGATTTCCACCTGGAAGATGAAGAGGATTGACATCATCCAGAATACATTAATTGTAGTATTTGTTGCCCTTCCTAGAGTGTGAAACCACTGAGACAAGCAGGCATAAACTCACTACATAACACAAGACACCAAAGCAGTAATATGTATTTCTAAATAAATACATAAATTGTCAGTACTCAGCGAAACCAAGCTCCTTTCTTTTGCTCTGTACAGGTCTTTAAAAAGTCATAGATCAAACACAAGTTACCGTATGCATATTAATATAAGTGTGGTGTGATCCTAAATTTCTCACATCTGGGAAGAAGGACCTACTTAAACTTTTTCTTTAAGCATGACAAAAAGACCCAAAGACTTTTAGCCTCAAACTTCGTTAGAACATGAAGTAAACCAACAAACAGTCTAAAAAAGCGCAGAAGTCACTAAATAGTTCAGGACCGACTTGCTCCCAGGTTTGGTTTCAATCACCTCAGTACTGCAGATGCCATGGCACAGGCCCCTCTGGTTCTTTGTATCACCAAAGGCCTAACTGTGTACTTCCTCCCTACTCCTCCTCAGGGAACTTGTGTCTATTTCTTGGTGTCTGAGGTCTTAAACCCTGATTAACTTTTATTTTGCCTTCTAATCACTGAAGCCTGAAACTTTCTTTCCCCCAAATAGTCACTAGTCACTCCTTTTTCTCCAGGAAGCTACATCTGCCCAAACCACTCACTCTTTCTACACAAACGTAATACATTAATATGAGAAAACAGCACAAGAGGTAGTGTCAGACACTTCACCAGCCTGCAGGAAAATCAATATATAATGGCAGAGTGCCAGGCACCAGAAAGGGAAACACCATGACCCTTCAAAGCCAGACACAGCACTCTGTGCCTTCACCAGTGTGTCAGTACAGGGCTTCTGTTCAAAGTCAGAATCCTGTTCCTCCAACCTATCTAGGAGAAACTTCCACATCAGACATACCTTGCATAGTAGGTCTGTATGCAAGCTGTAGAAAACAAAACAAATTACATTCAGATGCTGTCTAGTTGGACTGTTCTGCTTAAAATCAGAAGAAAAAATCACTAAGTCAGAAGTATCCTTATCTAAAAACCACAAGCATTCTTAAAAAGGAAAATAGTTTGTCAGAGGAATGAGCACAGCACACACAAAACCTGAAAGTACAACCTGGGAAAAAAACCTATTATAAAATTCTGTCTGTTGAACAAAAGAGAACAACCAAGTGAGATTATGAGTCAGACTCCATAGCAGTATCACAGTACTAAGTGTCTTACTATCATCTCATCAACTAATAGAATTCCTTGTCTAAAGTATTAGAGATGTCAAAAACCCCACAACCAACCACCCCCTAAAACTCCTAGTAATGTGAACAGACAAGTACCACAGAGAAGATGATGTTCCCTGTAAGTCTCAGGTTTGTATCCTTTCAAAAGACATCCATTTTGTATGCATTAGGAAACAAATTGCTTTTACAATAAAAAGATATTACTGAACTGACAAGTACTCATTGTATGTGGAAAGTAGAAATCCAAAATAGAAGTCCAAAGACTCTTACCTTTCAGCACCCAATCACAGGAATTTTCAGTATCATTTGGCACTGCAGATTCTTGTATGGTAACGTGTCTATTTTGAACAGAAATTGTATTTAAGACTTCCATGTTGCACAAAAGCAGAATTAATCTAACCAGTTACGTAAAATTACAAGTTCTCAGTAATACTTTTACCTATGGGCAGAATCCTTATATACAACCCACTGTCGTAAGACTGTTCTTAACTCTCTTTTTGGCTTTCTTATGTCCATCCCTGTAGATATACACCTAAATATGTTAAGTAAAACCAAGACATTTCAAATGTCATTTCAAATTTTGGGATTCAAAATTTGTCAGTAAAAGCTCATTTTGTCATTTTACCTTTGCCTAAAATACTGAGAAGGAAATTCTTCTCTGTATAGCAAGTTATGGAAATACTGTGCTAATGAGCCAGTTCATCAGTTTCTACAAAAAGTGATTTATAGTAATTTTATATTCAAGGCAATTTGCGTAACAATGAATATCAAAAACGTTTGTTCATATAAAGATACTTACTTCACCTATCTTAAAGATAAGTAGGGAAAAAACCAAGTATTTCTCCTTAAAAAGGCTCAGAAGGTAAAAATACATATTAAAATATTATATATACAATATGTAAACCAACAACACCATCATCACAGCTTTTGGAAGCTTGTACCTGGTGAATGACATGAAGTATAATGACAGCAAGCTACCTAGTAAAATGGAACAATGAAAATTTGCAACAACCTAGTGGAAATGAAAAAGTGCCCCAGTATACACAACTTGGAACTATACAAACGTTCAGGTACCGACATCTATGTATATACGTGATACACATTAAGGAACAGGGTTTAATAAGTTACAGCAACTCTGCAGAGATGAGAGGGATTTTTTATTAGATGCAGGCCCTCTGTAGTCTTATTTCCTCTTTTCCCCACATTTTATATGAAATTTGAAGTTTGAGTGATTTTTGCCTACAACAATTTACTTTCTTTTTTTGTAAAACTGCAGTGCAAACAGTTCCAGAAAGCTGTCATCTTCATAAACATTGCTTAAAACTAGAAATATTTAATGGCATCAAGATACTGAAATCTTCATGTTCAGATCAAAAGCCACTTCCAGATCTTTACTAGATTCTGCTAATTGTTACAGAGTTACACTTTATGTAAGTTTTTGTAAAAAAGGTGCCCAAAACACATACAGAAAACTGTATTTATTACAGTACTTGTAATTTAGTCACCAGTCGGACAAATCTAGGAGTGCTGACAGAACCAGAACTAGTCAACAGATTTTAGAGATCTAGAAACGGACACATACTAGACCATGTCAGAATGTGGGACGCTCTTGCATGCTGCTGCTGATTTAAGTTTAAACAACCTCTCTTTACAGCACAAGTTACACAGATCACACTTGTTCAGTTTGCTATTTTGCATATGAAAAATCAATTCAAGTTTAGGCTTTTTATTCAAAAGGAAAAAAGTAAAATGCAGAAGTCTCCTAAGCAAGAATGGCTGCTGATGTGCTTTCAAAGGTACCCACTGAACCTACTAGCTCTGTTGGAATGAAAAGACATACTGGATGCCATAGAATTAAGCGTCCAGATTTGCTGCATGAGAGGAAAAAAATACCTCAGCTGACTGATCAAAAAACCTGCACTTTTGGGTGTCACTGAGGGGTAAACAATAGAAAATGGCAAACAAATATACGTGAAAACTAAGTTTCACTGCCACATTCAGGTTGCAGGTCCACAATCCTTTCATTGTGACTGGCAACTAATGCCTGGAAGCGACCAGCACTTACTCTACTCTTCTTGAAGTGCAACCACCAGAGGAATAACCAGTCCTACTTATCCTAAAGGTCAGAGCATGCTATCTGAATCAAACCATTCAAGATAGAAACACAGAGCCTTTTCTGAATCTTCCTGGGTTAAGAGACAGGACCTGCTTGTCCTGCTTACTCAGAGACATCAGTTCTGGGCACACACACAAGCACAATTACAGTAGTTAGGAAACCTTAAGTCAGAGAGATGTATAGCAAGGTTAGGTGCTTCCTTGGTTATTGGGTGCTTTGCTAGTTTGCTTAAAAAAAACCAACAAAAAAACCCCAAACCAAACCCACAAACCAAAAAAACCCCAAGAAACAAGCCTTATTTGAATTCTGGACCTCAATCACTGTTGCAATCAGTATGTTCTACTTTTGAAGGACATGAGCTCTCATTATCTGAAATTTGGAAGCCAAAAATTATTATCCCTCAATTTTCAGAACTAAAAAGAGCCCTCCAGATTTTAAGGTCACAAACAGTCAAAGATTAAAAGTGTCGTTGGCTAAACACGTTTTTGTGTTTAAATTCACAGATTAAACAAAATGGATCTAGTTACACATCCACAGTGGCTAAATAGTTGCCACTGAACACTTGTCAATTACTGAGTTAAACTGGTACATCCTTCAGTTTCACTGCTTTGGTTTCAAAACAAAACTTGAATAAGAAGTATTACTTCATTATACCAACTGTCGTTTCGACAAGCTGCAAGATCTCAGATTTTTGTGGTTGGAAGAACACAACAAATTAAGGCACCAATCATTTCCTTTACAATTACAATTTAAAAGCTATTAAGCTCAAAAGTAACACTCAACAAATTTTAAAAAGCTTTTTAACAACCCAGCTATACGTTCAGCATAACTTGCTGCTAGCAGAAATACAGTTCCTACTGCTCTGTCCCAATGCCAGGCTAAAAGATCAGTACCCAGGAAGAAGCGTACTGAAGTCCATCCCCATGCATACGTGGACCAAAACAGTTTTAGCAAAGATCCAGATTCTTTCTGTCATCATCTGCCTGCTTTTATTAATCTGAAGGGAAATAATAACACAAGCTATGTACTGATACAGTTAAAGAAAACATTCAGCAACAACCACCATGTGCAGCCATTAAGTGCTTGCATTTCTCTTCTACCTAAAATCACCTAGATTACATTCATCTAGGGTGTAATGCCTAACATTAGTTAATGTAGGTTAAACAAAACATACATATAAACTAATATTTATACAAGTAAGAGATGGTTTACAATAGTGCAGTTCTGACTTGCTGTTCTATGTGGACAGACTGAAGTGGCATTACAAACTAACAGTCCAACCAAGCAAAACTTCAGTATGCATAAAATAAGCAGCCAAACAAGAAAACATATACAATACTCTGGAATATCTCCAAAGAGGGAAAAAAAAAAAAAAGGGGAGAAATTAGCAGAAATAATATTTTATTTTAAAATATGTAGCGATGTAGGCATAACTCTACCAGCATAATCATGTTTTTTGGTTGGCCAAAGAAAGTTGAAGTCCCAGTTGTAGCTGGCAAATACTAACAAAATAAAAAAACAACAATATGAACTGGCCATTCTTAGTATTATCTGGTGATACCATAAGCTACTTGATAAAACTGCAGTAAGGTCTATTGCCTTATTTTAATATTCTCATATTCAGTTCATTAGTATGTTCCCAGCTGTTACCAACTAAGATTAGTCACCACCTAATGACCTTTGCATCAAATTATGGAAGGCAAAAAGCAAAACCAGACAATTTTGCCTGCTTCTTTAGCAAATTAAGGGGAAATTCTAAGAAATAAGAACCATGCATTTTTGTTTTCCTTGGTTGATGGCAAGCAAATTCAGCAGATACCAGGAAGAAATCTGAAGTTTGAAGAAACTTCAAAACAAGTTCAGTTTTCATCTATGTAATGGTTGTGATGTTGTTACTCTAATTCAATGTCATTACAAGTTAAAGGAAATATTTGCCTTCCCTACAAATACTGTAATATACAGTGCATATAAGATACAATATACACTGTACACAAAATGAATACTCATTCTAATAAATTCAGTGTGGTACAGCCTAGCTGTTTTTTGAGAAGTTGGATGCTCCTACTAAAGACTTGTCCTGTTCTTCAGAGGCTTGCTTTTGCAGAGGTTTTATTCTATTAACATCTGAAAGTTTTATATTCTCATGTCTAAAAACCTGTTCAGCACCTCAGAGAAGGTTCCCTTCCTCTTTTGAACATGGGTTTAATCAAGGCGAAAGGATAAGGAGAGCAAAGAGTAAGAAAAAATGAACGCAGTTATAAGATGGTACAATATCAAAAATAATAAAAACATTATTTAAAATAAGGATAATATAAAGCCACCCAGAAAGAGCAGAGGAAGAAAATTATAACACCCCTCCCAATAAAAAAACCTAATCTTCAGAGGAAAATCTTGCACTTTTTCTATCTAAGCTTTATGTTCTTTATAAAATGAAAAATGTAATCTTAAGCCTCAGTTATCAAATACAAGTATCAAAGCTTAGAGAAAAAACAGACTAGACAGTTGATGAGTTAATCTATCTCACAAAGGTCTACCACCTCTTTTTACAAAAGTTTTTTTCTACTTTAAACTTCTCTTCCCCCTTCAGTGACTTTTATTATCATCTCAAAACCCAGAAAAACATTAAAGCCTAACAACTTACATCAGGAACTTACTGAATGAAGATGCAGAATCATAAACATCTATAATATGTTAGCCAAATTACAGATTTGAAAACTATTCACATGTCTGGGGATAAGAGAAAAGCAGGGAAAGAGAATGGCAGAATGGACTACTACTGTAGAGGTAACCATTTATTCATATAGATCTAGCTACCCCTAGAAACTAAAAAATATTTCTAAGCACTATACCACTTTACAACTAAAAAACTACCCTCTAAAGGATATCTGCTATATCAAATCAAGTCAGATATTTAAAAACATTGTTACTTATTAAGAATATTACTCTTTGTTTATAGAGTTTTCTATAAACTTAGCTTTGTTTATACTTTCATATTTCACTCTACTCGGTCTAAACCAATACCTCAGGACTATGTTCTCCTTCAATTCAGAGTTTATCCTATTTCTTATGAAGAACATATTAATGTATTTGCCTTCAGAAAACTGTCATACCTCAATCAAATTTTGACACTTAAAATCAACCCAGGAATTAGTGAAATTCTGTAAGGAAGCCTAACCGCTACAACCAAAGCATACTGATATGACAACAAAGTACTTAGGATTATGTAATAAAAAGAATTATATGCATACCTAAAATTATCATCTACTGAATCTCTGTTTTCTGAGATAACAGGAGACTCAGGCTTCATATCCTGCTTTTCATCTTTAAGGCAGATGCTAGTACAGGACGCCTTCACAGGACAATTTTCACAGTCTGTAAGTGCAAGTTCCTCTTCATTACTACTTCCAAAAAGGTCAGGATCATTCTGAATCACATCAATGACAAGAACATCTTCTTTGTAAGCTTCAAGAATATCTGGAAAAATTTGACTCTGGTGTTGTGAAAGATTCTCTCTTGATTTGCTATCATCATTTATTTCTAATGCAACAGGGTGGTCAACTGCATTCCAAGAATGATCAGAAAAATTAGATTTTAGTACACATTCAGTCCCATGGATATCAGGTACAGATGATTCTAGCTGTCCATCAAGAAAAGGATGTGGATACAAAGAAAAATGTTCAGGGAGTGGAGACATCTCATTCGAAAGGTTTTCAGGACTATCATGCTTAAGGTCCTTACTGTTGATCTCAATGACTTTTTTATTCACGGAAGCTGTAGATGTAGTATCACTCACAATAGAAAGAGGCTGCTGCTCGGAATTTACCAAAGGTGTCTCTTCACCTGTCTTCTGCCTTCTCGGAACACTAGTCCTGTCAAGAAGCTCTAGTGGACTACAGGTTTTTCTTTCAAATGAATGGTCAGATTCAAGTTTCCTGGATTCAGGTTTGTTTCTGCATAAGGGAATTTTGAATTTTGTCAGGTTTCCAGAGTTTAATACTTTCATTAGCTTTAAATCAGAAAATGTCTGGTTCCCTACTGATACTTTACGGCTGAAGTTTATTCTGTTTTTTTTACCTGTAGATGTACCATTCTGGACTGTCAAAGACAGACTTCTTTTTGTTACAGCTCCTTTATGTTTACCCTTTTGTTTTGTTGTAAAATTCAAGGTTGCTTTTACTTCTTGCACATCATCATGGCTAAAAGCCATGGTATGTCTATCCATATTAACTGGTGATTCCATGTTTTCATTGCTCAAAGTCTCATAAATATCCACAGAAGAGGATTCTGGTGTTTCAAGTGAAGTCAGACATTCAGTATTTGGAGCCATTATTTTATGTGTGGATTCTTCATTAATTTCTGCCGATGACATACACAGATCCATCTGTCTCAGATTCCCAGTCACAGCACTGTTTCCTACAGCTTTAACACTGCTTTTATCAGAGGATTCCTCAAAGGCAGCCCTCAAAAGTCTTTTTCCTTCTGTGATGGGCATTTCATTTTTATGAAACCATTCAGAAGTCCTGGCGCAAGATTCAAAAGGCCAAACATTTTTACCAGTCATGGGTACAGCTCTCTGACAGGTAAACTGCTGCAATTTCATATTAACTTTGTTCAATTTTTCATCTGTCTTGCTTTTGCGACTATTAGAAAAATCATGGACCTGAGCTAGTGCTCTTGGGCTACCTGAGGCAGCAGAACGATGTGCCACACTGTTTGAATTTTCTCCTTTTGCTACTACAGAGAACTCGGGTATCTTCTCAAAGCCATCTTCAAATGCAAGTAATTTGGCACTGTTCTTTCTCCAGGTTGATAGATTTTGTGCTTCATGAGTATTTTTTCCTATATGAAGATTTGATGTATGATCACATGAAGCTGACAGAGTATGGTTTAGTCCTAAGGCTGCAAAGGAGCTTGATGTGGCAACTGCCACTTCTGTTTGTAACTCACACTCACTGTGTTCATTAGCCACGTCTGTGAAAACATTCTGCCCTGCTGATTTCTCAGTGATTTTCACCTTTTTTCTAGGCTTTCGACCAATATTCCACTTTTTTCCCCTTAAACACATATTGCTTTCACTCTGACAGCATGAAGAACACCCTCCTCCGTTTTGAGTTTTTTCTTCTTTATTGAACAATAAACCACCTTTTATGGGTGATTTCTCATTTTGCACTCTAATAGTGCTGCAATTCATATCACACTGTTCTACAGTACCATCAGGAAAAACATACTTTCTTTTGTTCTGGGCCACATGGAAGAATCCACTTAATTTGTAACTGCTGGTAGTTCCACTAGCTGAAGACTTCACAAATGTATTGATGTAATTACAGGCTTCTAATCTCACAAACGGGTTCTTTTCTGTTGCACAGAGCAAGCTGTTACAATGGTTCAGGGCGTTTCTGCAATGTTCAGCATCGCATTTTGCGGATACATTTCCCTCTTTTTCTCCTGGAGTCACACTAGAACTTTGCAAGCACTTGATCTGATCAACTCTGCGTTTCCTTTTTTTATACTGCATGCCAGACTTTTTTCTTACAGGATGGCACAGAAAGCTCTTGCTTTCAGTCCCATCTAATGCAGCCACCGCAGGAGATTTAGAGTAGTGAGGTTCCTTTTCCTTAGAATCTTCTGATCTGTTTCCATTTGTCTTAAGCTTCTTCACAGCCTGTGTAGTGGAGTTCTGCTCAACTGCTTTTCGTTTTTCCTTTGCTGATTAAAAACAAAGAAGTGTCATTAAAGAATATGTTAAAGGAAAAACACTATCCTATCACAATATTTTATAAAGAGAACCAAAAACACTCAAGGCTACTAAAGAACATGACACTGTGGAAGACCAAAACATTTCTGTGAAGTTTTACCTTTTTTTTTTTTTCCCCTCTTTTAAAATGAGCACTATTATCGGACTTAGAGTAACAAATGATGTTTTGTCTTCAGAAAATGCAGAGAGGAACAGACCTTAAGGTGCCAAAGAGGCATTGAAAGTAGTATATTTAAAACATAGGTGGAAACCAAATTAGAGCACGCCTGGCAAGAAAATGCAGATGCTGTTTGCACATTCAGCCTTAAAATTTTTTGTTTACACAGTAGATTCTCTGCAATAAGAAAGGTTGTTTATAAGCATATAGTGATTTATTTCAGATACACAGTCCAACCAAATGCATCAGACTGTTCAAGAAGATCCAGGAAAACCACAGGACTTGCATTTTTATAAAGTACTGCTTTTTTATTTAAGAGCAAACACAGATTATGACAAAAACTGTACATCTGAAAATTTTGTCTGGATAATGGACTCAAGAATGTACTACTAGAATGTTGCGGGTTTTAGATCTTAGTTTTCAAAGCAAGATACAATTTTAATACCTCAGTTCTTCAGAATATGGTTTCTAAATATTTATTAATAATAACCTTCAGCAAATATTTGTCATTTGAATGTACCTACTTTGAAAGTACAAAGAATGTCTTTTAGGCAATTGTCCTGAAAAAAGGAGACTTTTAAAAATCCTCTTTCAAAACTGTTCCAGTTTGATACAACACTGTCTTAGAACACTAAAATACGATCTTTGATTCTACATCTTTTAGGATTTTACAGAGTTAACAACTAAAAAGCAAAAAGTTCTGAAAACAAAAGCCAGCATCCTATAAAGGCAAGCACTAGATAAGACAGCATGATACATATTCAAAAATAATCAAATAATATACAGATGAATGAAGAACTATCTTTAATTTTGGCTTTGCTGAAACTACTGCTTCTGCCTGACCTTCTATGCATAAATGAACAGACTGTATTTAAAAGGTGGGAAAAAAATTTACTCAGGGCCTGTTGCTGCCAACACCCCTTACTCCCTCTGCCCCCCAAAAGGATATCTGATCTCCTCTCCTTTGTGCAAAAGAGCTGTGTTTCTCCTTCCAGAAAATCCTTTCCTCTTCCTAAAAATCTGTGTTCTTCTAAGACTGGTTTCACAGTATTGTAAATTACTTGCAAGTTGTAGCTTTGGTTTCATCAAAGATGTCTCACCTTTCTTGCTCAAGCATCTGTTTCCTTTCTCCTGTGTCCTTCGCTTTTTTGATCCAATTAAAAAATACCCATCCAACTTCTCTGGCATTTCTACCTCTTCCCGAGGTTTTGGATCAGACAACGATTCCTGAGTCCCCAGGTTCATCTTAAGATCTGGGATTTGCATCTTCAGTATCATTATGGAGTCAGTGCTTTTCATTTCAGTACTACACGTGCCCTTTCTGGGTTGCAGCACTTCAGGTTCTGGCAAACAGGAAATGTCATGTCTCTCTGTACTCTCAATTTCCTCCTCTGAGGATGGGATTTGTGATTTTATTTCCATAAAGGAATATTTGCCTTTTTTTCCTGAGATACCTGCACTCTCCTGGAAACCTGAGACATTCAGTCCTTCTGAGATATGTTCTTTCCTTTCAATCCCTGCTGATAATCTATTTTGCAAAGTAGCTTCTGAGCAAAATAGCTGTTGACCTTGTCCTGTCCCTCTCCTTACAGTCTCTTCCCAGCATGTTACTTCAGCCATGGTCGCTGCCTGCCAATCTTCACATACAGCAGTACCTGAAATTGGCAGAGCTACAAGCTCCTTGCTTCTGGCAGACCTCCTGCACTGTATCCCCTTGTTTTTTTCACCTGGGAGTTTCTGGCCACTCTCACCTTGCTCCTTCTGCATGGGCACAAGAGCATCAAGTTGCTCTTGGGAAATAGTGGAGAGCGTGGCAGGTTGCAGACAGGAAGACAAGGGCTGGTCAGATTCTCTCTCTGGTGCCAGGTGAAGACTCTGGTTGACTACCAACTTCTTCCCTGACTCACGTCCTATGCCCACACCCAGAGGGCCTGGGCTTGTGACCATCCAGTTAGCCGACTTCACCTCACTGACAGTCAACACTTTCCCTGACCTTAAATGTGGCATCACAGGAGCCTACAGACTGCAACAAAATCCACAAAACCCACTCAGCAGTGCACTTTTAACAGTGCTCCAGCTAGCCCAGCACCCATGGCGGGCACAGGCCCGACCAGGAGGGGAGCACAACCTCCCTCAAGCTACCACTTCAGGGGTCATCCCGGGGGAAATCCAGCCTGACAGAAAGCCCAGGCCGCCTGGGAAAAGTCCACGGCCACCAGCCAGCCCGGAGCAGCTCCTCACGAAGGAGGCGGAAGGAGGAAGCAGCCCCGTGCCTCCCCGCCTCAGGGACCGCGCCACGGCCGCCCCCGCCAGGCAGCCCGCCGTTTCCCGCGCCGCCCCCGCAACCGCTCAAACCGCCCCCGCGCCTCGCTCCCTCTCCCCTCGCCCCGTCCGTCGTCCACCGAGCCGTCCGTCCCTCGACGCTTCGTCTGAGCCCCGCCAGCGCCGCCGGCCCGCAAGGCGCCCGCCGCAGCAGGTGGGGGGTAATGGCGGCGTGGGCGGCGCAGGCGCAGGGCGGGAGGCGGTCGAGGGCGGTGGCGTGAGGGAGGGTCCGCGGCGGGACGAAGCGGGGGTCGCTGTGCCGCCGCCGCCGCTCACGCGTAGGAGGAGGTGCTGCTGCCGCGGTGGCGGCAGCAGCAGCCGCCATCTCGCTGTGCTCATCCTCTTGCCAGCTCAGCAGTGCTGCCTTCATGGCAGAAACTGCTCTCCTGAGCACGGGGGTGTCAGTCGCTGGGCCTTTGGGCAGCGGGGCCTGGCCTGGGTGGTGGTTTCTCGGATTCCTGCTGAGGAGGCCTTATGCTGCTCCCTTGTTGCCCGAAGCCCTGAGCCGCAGCGACTGCGGGGTGAGAGGCCACCCGAGGTAGCAGGGTCCTGTGTGGAACCACCAAACCCACCGAAGCACCGAATGGCGGCAAAAATTGTGCTGGCCCAGAGCTGAGAGTTGGGGAGGAAGAAGCCCAGACTGCCCAGCTCACCAGCTTCTTGAGGTGTTTCACCCACCTCAGTGAAGCAGCATTACTTCCTGTGGCCCTCCAAAATTGAGGGGCTATATGCTTGTTTCCAGAACCATAGCTTATATAAATTTTGTATTTCGAATAACGCAGTTTCTCAGGACTGGAATTAGGGAAACGAACAAAAAAAGAGCTCAAATAGTTAGGCTATATAGTCAGAAAACAGCCAGAGTTGGTGTTGGGGCTTCAAATGTGATACTTTCAAATCGGGTGGAGGGCACCAAAGCTTCAGGACCATTCCCTGCGTGATAATGTGGACATGTAGAAGTTAGCTTACAGAAACAATGTTGTGCAAAGATTGAATCTAAATGGTGAGTGCTATGGAAATTAATAGGTGTAATAAGCAATTACACCTAATGAGGTGATACTTCAATGCCAACAACATGATCAGCAAAATCGCACGTGGCTGATAAATGACTGTGTCCCACAAGTGGTTCCTTTCTGTTCACAGGTGGTCTCTGAGGGATGAAGTGCCCTATTGAAATCCATTTCACCCTGACTTGGTCATGTTCACATTTCATGCACCCTAGCTTGAGACCCGTGCACAGAAATAAAGCTTTTTGTGTCACTGCTTTCTAGAAGTGCAGTCCTGTGGATGTGAAAAAGTATTTAAAGAGTAAAGGCACATCTTACCAACTGACATTGGCTCACTATGTGACTTCAGCTCATGTTACTCACTTTATCTCTGTTTCTCCATCTATAGGTAGAGATAATACATTGCTGTCCAAATAAAGATGGAGAACCCTGGATTTTCGGCAAAAGCTCTCCATAGATGAGGAAAGAACAGACCGGCTGGGAAGCTGTTAGCTTTCTTTTGCTCGTCATCTTCTCAGGTTGCACGTATATGCTTAAGTACAACAAAAAAAGTCAGTGAGAGGCTAACTAAAGCAAATCAAAGCAGAAAATACAGATTTCTAAGGCAGTTTCTCCCCTGGCTCAGTATTGTGCTTCAGGTCCTTGGAACAGAAAGGACCCAGTAAAAGGAAGTTAACTGCACAGCATTTATTGTTGTCAGTGTTCTGCAAAGCTAGTATTACATAAAATATTCAGCTCTGGCAAAATTTAACCTTCTCCAGTTCAAATATATCCTTCTCTTGTGTGTAACATAGTCTTTTAAGTTTGATAGCAAGACCAGAAAGAAAAAGATATGCCAAGAAGCAGTAGTAAAGGAAATCTGGAAGAATGGCATTTGAATTATCTTACTGCTCTCCGGTATAATTTTTGACTATTTAGTCAGTTATTTACAATGATAAGAACTCTACTCAGACCAGATTTTTATGAAATGAATAAAAAATGTACTTGAAATGAATAGTAATTAAAGACATTCTTCATGAAAGTCCTTTGTGAAAAAAAGGGCCAGAGCCTCAGAAAGGACGTTTCGAAGCAGCTGTGGATTATGTTAAAAAACAGATTGTATTCAGTTTACAATACTGCTAAAAAGAGGTAGTATAAACATTGTCTTGCAAAGTGGATCAAGTTAACCATCTTTTTTAAATACTTGAAAGAAGAGAGCATTTTAATACACAGACATATTATTTAAAAAAATTCTGTGTCAAGTATTTATTAGAACTGTAGGTTATTAATGTGGAAGTAACTTTAAGAAGCCATATAAACAGCTTACAGAGGAAAAAGGAGTTGTTTTCACATTCCAAAAACATATGAATTAGTAATACTACAAGGAAATGGTTAAACTTTTATTTTAAAATTGTATCTTGTATGGAAATAAAGATAAATGCTTGTTTCTCTTGCCTTTTGTAAGTCCTATATCTTAATGACATATCTAAATTCTAGAACTAGTTCAACTTTTGATGGTCTGTTGCTTTGTTTCACTGGTTTCTTGTTCACCCTAGACACTTAAACACAGAAATAGAAATATGAGGTACCAAGTGTCTGATAGTAAAAAGGGAATCCTGGTGCCTAAAAACATTTTTTTCCAGAATAACCAGTACACTCAGAAATGCCTGGCAATTTCCAAGAGGGAAAAAGGAATTTGTGTGACTACATTTATGTAAAGTCCATGAAATTATTATTTCTTTCTTCTCTCAGAGGAGTAAGTGTGTGCACCTAGCCCCCCAGCTAATGTAATTTACTTAACTAGTGTGGAAAAAATGTGACTGCAGATCTAACAATGATAAATTTAAATAATCTTCCAAAATTTTTTTAAAGACTTATAAACACATAAATCAGCTACATAGATGAGCAAATCATATACATTTTTTACTGGGCTGTAGGCTGTATTTTAGACTTTGCTAATACACTCACCTAGCAACAGTAATTAAGTCTTTTTTTGCTAGGGAACAGGAAAGAATTAACTTGAAAATGAATTGTGTTTTTTGCGAGGCAATGTGAAAAATGTCCCCCCTCGACCACTTCTTTTTGCGCTGCTTACATCTTTATGCTCAGGTGAGGAATTGGTTTGTAATCTCTAGCAAGCCTTACTGGGAAGAGTTTGGCTGTGCTGTAATAACTGAAGCTGAACTCTGAGAAATACATGTAGTCTGTTACATTCTTAAAATGCACTGAATTAATGCCTTAAGTAATACAACTAAAATGGAACAGGGAAGAGTTTTAGTCCAGTATGTCTAAGAAAGTATTCTTTTTATAACCCCAAGGTTTTATTTATTAACTGTTCTGAGCTGTTGGTGTTGCAAAGGTAGCACCCAAAGACAGTAAACATAGATAGGGTATTTAAATATAACTTTTTTACCCCCTGCCTTCAGTTCAAATACATGGGTGTTCTGGAAATAGGTGTATTGCTAATCTGTTGAACTGAGGAGTTTTGTCTCAAGTCATTTGTGTATATCCCTCTAAAACTGCCTTTGCTTTCCGTTCCCAGCCCATTAGGAGCCACCTTCCACTTTTGACATGACAGCTAATGAGAATTGTGCTAACAGCCCTTGTTAGGTGCAAGGTACAATGGCTCAACTGTATAGGTGTTGATCCAGTTTATACTAACAGGTATTTGTCTAGTTGTCTACCCTGACACTAAGAACTCCATTAGGCAGGGGACATGCTTAGAAACCAACAGACAGGCCTGGAAACCAAAGAGCATGCTGCTGACGTTATTAGAAATATAGCAACAATACAACAACTATTAATTGATGCACAGCCAGTATGGTGTCGAGAGCAGAGGCACCTCGGTGATCTGTTTAGCCAAGTAGCTGGGTGATTGGACATCATGACAGCATGATGGTGGGCCAGGTGAATCCAGTGAGTAGCTGGATATTTCAGCCTTTATTTTGGTGGCTGTTTTTATTAGAGAGCTCTACAGGGTAGATTAAAGTAACTTTGTTTTCCACTAGTTTAAAATGAGACATTGTAGGGAAAAGGACAGCTGGTGTATTTCATAATGAACCATCTGGCATTTTTTGGTAGATCCTCTGATTCCTAATTTATTACTGAATTGTGACAGCATGAAAATCAAAGTTATTGATTGTGTGGAATCAGTGTTTCCCTCTGGCACATTTTGTGCTCTTCAGTTTCTGTCAAAGGATAGTCATAGGAGGGATAAGGACCTCTCACACTGAGCTTTGCAAAGCTTGAAAGTCATCTGTACCATTTGCCTTATTTTGGTAATCATGCTGTTTGACATTTATTCTGGAAGGCCAGCTTTCCAGATGATCACATCTGATCTGAATCTTACACAAAGTGACAATAATCAGTTTTAAGGTTCCACGAGGGAACTCCTGTGTTAGGCTTGTATTTAGTTGTATTCCCTTGCATTTATGGCTCTTTTAAAAACTTCCACTGCTAGGAATTTAAGAAAAAAACTGAATTGAAAAAAAAAAAAGCTGAAATTTGAGATTCAAAAAATACAGATGCAGTAGAGGAATTAACTTGTCAAATAGGAGACTACACATTCAGTCCTAATTTATTTTAAAATTCTCTAAATAAACCTTATCTTTGCTTTAACTAGAGAGTACATAACCACCTATCACTAACTCTGCCTTTAGAATCAGCTTTTTTTAGCGGCTGGATGAAAAAGATGTTGGACTTTTGAGGAAAGCATCTGCATATCAGCAAGTATATGACACCTCCGTCTCACTGCCAAAAAGGATTATGCAATGTGATTTCTAAATGACAAAATTAAAAAAGAAAGGAACAGAAGAAATGGAAGTTGAATAAATTAGAGCTAGAAAAGGCGTAGGATTAGAAACAGTAGGGGTGGGGTAAGGTATAGACAGAATGTAATAAAACAGTACATAAATAGGGAAAACAGTGCTAGACAGAAATCAGGCAAAAAAAATATGTCTATTTGCTTCAGAAAATTGCCCTTAAAAAGAGAAAGGAGAGGCGAAGACAAAACACGGTAACGGGCAACTTGTCTGTGGTTCAGGCTGACTGAAGAAACTGTGGAGGATCATCTTCAGCAGTGCTCCTAGGAAAAGTATGAACTTTGAATGATGACGGTGATCAATCGCAAACTAGAATCCATATCTGAATCCCAATTAATCTTGCTGCTGGGTGTTGAACAGTGACTGGCTCCTGGGTTCAATTTCTTGTGCTAAGCCCCATCCAGCCTGGTCTTGAACACCTCCGGGGATGGGGCATCCGCAGCTTCTCGGGCAACCTGTTCCAGTGTCTCACCACCCTTATAGTGAAAAATTTCTTCCTGATATCTAATCTAAATTTACCCTCTTCCAGTTTGAAGCCATTACCCCTCGTCCTATCACCACATGCCCTTGTAGACCTATCCAGCTTTCTTGTAGGTCCCCTTCAGATACTGGGAGGCTGCTATAAGGTCTCCACAGAGCCTTTTCTTCTCGAGACTGAACAACCCCAACTCTCTCAGCCTGTCTTCGTAGGAGAGGTGCTCCAGCCCTCTGATCATCTTTGTGGCCCTCCTCTGGACCTGCTCCAACAGGTCCACGTCTTTCTTGTGCTGAGGACTCCAAAGCTGGATGCAGTACTCCAAAAGTTGCATGAAGGTTGATATTATTGGTTTGTGTATGCAACAAAGCGCCATGTAGGGCAGGGGAGAGGAGACCAGAGATTTACATAGTTTTGCTTGCATACTTATGCTTAGTTCCTTGTGTGTAGTTAATGATGGTATTTGAAAACAACAAAAATGATCTTCAGATAACGCAAGGACATACTAGGTGCTGTTACGAGGATTTGAGATGAGGATTTGATTCATTGATGCTGAGTCAAATCAAGGCACCCATTCAGCAGGGAGTTGTATCCAACGTAAATTCTCTAGTTAATGTCGACATCACTTGCATGTCTTCAGACTTTGATGAGCTGAGTGGCTAGGTCATAATCTCTAAGTGGTATCTCAGCTATTTATATTCTGCAGAATAGAAGATAGGTTCATTTAAAATCTAAATACTCTTTGCCTGTATGCTCTGCTGCTTAACCAGCATTTTGGGACAGATAATTTCTTTTTCATCTCTTTACCTAGATATTTTTCTAATCAGCAAGAGCTTTGTTGATGTGTTTGTGATTGCCCAGGTTCCACACTGTGTTAAATGCAAGGGTGTCCACTATTCTACTTGGCTGTAATCTGGTGGGTCAGACTGAGTACATAAGTAATTACAAAAAGTGTTGTTTCTGGTGCCAAGGTCCCCCAGACAGCAACTCCGTGACTGCAGAGAGCTGATCAGAACGTCCCTATACCTGTCAGGTGTAGAGAAATATGTAATTACTGAAGAAATTAGATGTTTTGCTGTTAAAGGAGGAATTATTTGCTGGACTGTCCTTCAGCCTTGCTGCTTTCTAGAGCAATTTCTTTGACTCTAAATAAAGAAAATCACCTTTAATGACAGAATACTCATAACAGCTCTGAAATGCCATTATGAGTCATGACTCCACTGTAGGCTTTCTGCATAATGTTACTAGTACTATTACACTGGTAGAATCCTGAAGTGAGTAATTATAGTCCCGGTGCCCAGGCCAGGCAGCTGAGGATGGCTGAATGACCCATCTCAAGTGCTGGTTTCATGAAGACTTTCTGAGCAGAGACTGTACATGGATGTTTTAAAGACTTCTATTCATGATAATTAAAACTGTAGTTTCACTGCTTATTTGGCATGTTGCTCAACGTGAGAATTGGAGTGCTTTGCATGGATCATATTTTGATGATCAGGTGAGAAGCGAGGTTACACGTTCACATGGAGTAGGGTACAGAAGTCAAGAAGAGTAGGTCTTCTCTGTTGTTACAGAGGTACCTTCCTTGCTCCTCAGGAACCTCTCTTTCAAAAGTTTACTCACCTGTAATAAGGCTGGCAGTAAGTGATAATTTTCAATTAATAGCAATGTTGTTGTCACCGTTCAGCAGACAAGTCAGAACAGCAAGGCAGTCTGTTTCCTTCTTGGCTGCAATGACAGTGTTGCAGTCACTGTATGTGTGCCTCCTTAGGTCAGTCATTCCTTCATGGCCTCTGAGTAAGTATCGAACATCGGCGAATTTCAACTAAATTTGACTGTCATGGGATAGAGACCACAGAGCTATTATGTTCCTACCTATTTCATGAAAATAGATGTCAAAGTAGGTGAGAAAACATCCATGGAAAAAAAGGCTCACCCTTTGTCTAGCATCAGAGAATCCACAGAAAAGAGAGATTTCAGGTACCAGGTCTTGTTGTCCTACTGCTTACAGGGCTCTTGAACAGGGTTTCAGGCAGGACTTGCTGCCAGGAGACGTCTTGCTTATGAGAAGACCTGCTGGAGGAGAGAGAGTTTCCGTGGGAATTACACTTGCCAGCAGAGTTTCATGCCCAGAAGGCCCTAAATGTTGTTCCTGAGGGTTTCCTGAAGTTGGGGCACACAAGCTGGTAGCTTCAAAGCAGTATTAATCCATATGTCGATTAATATGTTTCCGTATGTGACACATCTGAATGACTTTTCAGGACTGTTCCAATAAATGACCCTCTTCCTTGGTCCATGTGAATTTAGAGCAAAATCATTTTTATAGATAGTTTATGTTGTGTAATAGAACTATAAATAAATGTAAATAAACAGTATCTTCATTTACATTAAAAGTATATCAGTTGCTCTTGTAAATATGCAAATAGTTATTTATCTTTGCAGCCTATGTTTGAGCTTCCTATTCTCTTTTGAACCTTGAAAAGAGCCAGGTAATAATTTGTATTCATTTTGCATGTTCAACCGTCTGAAAAGAGACAAGTGAAATCAGTCAGTTGCCTTATGTGGGCTAAGAGTGATGCCTTCAGGGATTCAGGTGATCAGGGCCAGGCAAACGCTGAACTGAAACCTCTACCTGTGGCGCAGGACACACTTGGTACCTTATCTTCTCCCCATCATCCCATAACATTTACATTTAATCTTCAGGTCGTGGTTTGTCACATAAATCTATGTTGTGGTCTACCTGGGGGGTGTTATCTTGTTGTTCTTGGCCACTGAGGAAATTAAAAGATGTAACCAAAGACAAATAATTATTTCTACTCAGGAATCTGTTTGGGTATTTTTAACTAACAGCTTTTCTTTGCTGCTCCACCATGCATGAAGGCTTCAAGCTATATAAGATGAATTAGTACACAGCCTATGTGAAATAAAAGCAAAATAAACCAGCAAGCCTCGTTAGTCGGGTGGAGACTCAGAGATACTGTTGTGAAAAGGAATTACATGCACTCCAATCGTATTCACTAGAACGCACAACTTAGACATTTTTATTGTCCCCTCTCATATCACCCCTCATTTATGTCACGCTTTTGGGGAGACTTGCCTTTGAAACTGCAGGCTTTTGGGTCAGGGACCATTATTTTGGGTGTCTTTGACTCTCAGAGTGAGGCACCAGCTGGTGGAGCCTGCAAGTTGCTGCTGTGCGCTGTACACGTGAGGTAATAGCAATAACGTTTGCAGGGGCAACTGAACGAAGAATTTTATCATATATGGCCTTTAAACATTGACTAACTGATTTAGCACTTGAAAAATATTTGGGGCTTGTGGATTTGTCTACTAAAACTGTAAATAGCTACTGCTAGCAGTCTCCAGCTGGATTCGGAGAACACTGTTGGTCACAGTGACCTTCCCTCCTGTTCATTTTTTGTCACTAAAAGTAGTTGGAAAAAGAATTAATCAGGAATGTCATTCAGATTATTCAAACTATAGTAATCTTTATGTCAAAATGTACCTTTTGTGAAATGAAACCATTTTTATGAGGAGGAAACTAAACTATGTTGAATTAAAGTGTGAGAGGTTGTTACAGTTAGGTATTTATATAGATTTATGCACTCAATTTTCCCTGCTATTTTATGAAATTCTCATGATAGAAATTGTTTTCCAGAATCATAAAGTGTTTTAGGAGAAATATAGGTTGTGGGTAGTAGATTGGATTTTTCAGGAGTGAGTGGCTGCTCTGCTTGCAAATACCATCGTGGAGCAAATGACACAGTGGCGTAGTAAATTTGCAAAGCTGTAGACAAATAGTGATGAAAACCTGGTAATATTTTGATACCTTAATAACTGTAAACAGGAAGCATTTATTTGAAAAACATAATGGATGGCCCTTTCGTGATTGTTAATCTATGATGATATTCTCAGTGCATAAAAAGTTAGTTCTGGCTGAAAGTCTGAACATACAAGCAGATTTGCCTGTGCTAACTCAGTCCACTAGAATTACCAATAAGAATGGAAAAGAATTTTTTTAACGAGCTAGATGAATTTGGTCTCCTAAGGGCACCTTATTTCTAAGTCTCTGATATATTTTGTCATCTTGAACCACCTTATGGTATGCACAACCTGATCCTGAATAGTCTTCAACTCTGTCAGGGGTTCCTGGGGGTCTTTCCTAGATTTTTTACTCACTGTAAAGTTCATACCTTAAGATAACATCACTTAGTTCAACTCATCCTTACCTACATCTTACTAACAGATCTTTAGCTCTTGGAGGTTTTGTTTTGCTTTTAAAGGAAGTCCGAGAATTAAAGTTGTGCCAAAAAATCCCAAACCACCCCAAAACTGCAAAACCCTCGGGAGTATCACTGAACAGATCATTTTTCAAGCAAAAAGTTTGGACATTTTTCAGTAATGTCTTTCTGGCCCTGCCCATGTCACACAACAGGATGGGGTGAGGAGATCCTTGAGGAAGGACAAATTGAGGTATTCCTCACAGCAGCAGCAGTATGGTTGTCTCAGCGTGTTGCCCATATCCCTAACCACCCCTTCTGAGAGTCCATAAATTCTATCCTGGAGTACCCTTTCAGGGTGAAAGCTTTCTGATTTCTGTCAAAGGTTCAGACTTCTCCAATGGATGTTTTTCTGAGCAGTAAAAAATTTCCGAGAGAAAAAAAAAATCCTGCCAAAATTTTCCAGCTGGCTCTTGCTGTTAATACGGGGAGGATGCATGGTGTTTTTCATAGCTAATGAAGCTTTTGATGTTCTACTTTATAGTGAAGCTTAGTTTTGACTGTAGAAATGTGACTAATTCTTCCACAGATTTAACACTGGCAGAATAACACAGTCAGTGCTATATTCACTAGCTTAGATCTCACCTATCACCACCTTCTGCTGAATTAACCCTAACCTTTTGTGCCTCACCTTTGAATGTCTGAAACCAGTCACTTTGGAAAGATTGAACACCCAAAACCATTGTGCAGTCCAAGGGGCCCTGCCTCAGGTTCCCAGCTTCATTTTGGCATCACTAGGCTGTCCAGTCTCTTGAAATTGCCTTGCATGTGTCGTTAGCCTGCAGAGATTAGAGGCCACCGTATCAAAATGACTTCTTGGATAGAACCTTAAAATGCAAACTTTCTGCAGGCCATACCGTGCTTTTTGACAAGTCCTCCAAGCTGCCAATTGCTCAAGTAACGATCTGATTGAGTTGCAGTGATTAATCACTTCATCTTTGCTGAAAAGAAGAGTGAAGAACCAAAGAGGTGTCTTGTGTTCAGGAAGACGAGTGGTGACAAATGCTGGAAAGATTTGTCCAAAGTGTGTGTGTTCCCAGCAGATGGTGCTGCGCTGGTGGCCATGAGTGAGGGATGAGCCTAGGACTGCTCCTTGTCCAGCAGTTTGTGATACACAACTTGAGATGCGACATTTATTGAGGGAAAGGGATCCCCAGGACACTGCAAATTGCCATCATGCTACGTGGAAGTGGTCTGTTTACACACATGCATAGGTGCTGTGGAATCTGAATTTCCCCTCGTGGTGTTTTGTTATGTTTGCATTAATCTCTAGTTCATTTGCATATTGGCTTTGTATTGTATTGCCTCACGGCTTGCATAATTTGTATAAATATATAGCATACTTCTGGGCTAGAAATAATGTGCACTCTCATTTCGTTAGCCCTTTTAGATGGGCCGGGGCAGTGGTCCTCTTCCACACTTTAATAAAGAATTATAGAGCCTTTTGGTAAAAAATAAAAGAAAAAAAATTATATCTTTGAATCACCTCATACTTTGCTATTTTGGAGTCACTTGTAAATATGAAAAGCACTTAGCAGTTAGGTAAGCAGAACTGCAATTGTTATATTTGTTTTACAAAATCACGTTTTTGCTATTGCAATCACAAGCATGGTACTCAGGAATTGACACACAATTGTACTCACAAAAAATGTGAGTGTTCACTGAGCTCTGCCTTGTGTTTCTTGAACAGGAAGACACTGGCAGCAGTCAGAAAGAATTTTGCTGATGTCCTCCTGCCTTGCAGAGGACCAGTTGCCTGTGGTCTGTGGAGTGACTAATAGGGGATCAAGGTTCCTGAGAAATGGGGAAGGGACCCCATAAAGAGACCTCATGGCTAGTAAGACCAGCCCTAGCAATAATAATTTTTTAATATTAAATTATTCCCACAGAATTTGTCTAATTATCTCTGAGCAGACAAACTTTTTATGGCAGCCTTCATATCATTGGCATGTTTTGTGCCTCTTCTAAACACACTTAATAGTGCTTAAATGCTGTATTGTAAGTATGATGGAGGAACACAAATTATATGCAAAATGCTGTGGATTGCTCTGTGCTTTGATATTCCACCTGATTTTTAAAGACTTTATTACAAAGGTTAAAGTAACAATATATTAGAAGTCTTATTATTTATTGGGAAATTTTTAACCCTGGAGTGAAAAGACCTGATTATCAACGTTGAGTGTAATAAGTAGAATGAGCATATAAGAAATCTTCACAGCAACACAGCAAAGCAGCTCAATGTTGTTTCCCGTGCAAGGCCATGGCCTGTTCATCGTGTTGACTGTGCACATATAGCAGGGCTTGTAGTATTTTTTTCCATGCCTTTGTGATTATCACTAAGCAACCGGCCCTTCAGAGTTTCTCTGATCAGAACTGGTTTAGAGAGATTTGCATCATTTCAAACTTTCATTTTTTTAGAAACTGTGTCGCAAAATAATGGACTAAAAGGAAAGTGCCTTAGATGAGTGACATTACTTTGTTGAAGAATTATGGATTACATTATCTTCTCCAGCCCTCTATGGAGAGAACATGCAAAGCATCTCTGCAGCCTCCACAGCATCCTACTGCTGTTGAAATCTTGTGGTTTTGGAGAAGGTGAATTTTGGAGGTGCCTACAAACAATATATCAAAAGTATATGCTTGCACATAAATGTCCTAGTTCAGTAGTTGAGTAAATTGTATGCTGTCAATGCAATTCACATGGCTTGCTACATTGCAGCACAAGACACAAGATATTTCTATGCAGAGATCTGATTTATATAACCTGTTTCCCTCTGAAGATGAAATCTACTGCAAAAAATCTTTCTCTACTGCTTCTTGTAGGTCATTTCCTGAGAGAGAGGCACTCTCTATAATCACAGAGGATGAACTGGGTTAGTACGTAACAAATACACCTTTCTGGCCCCCTCCCTCCCAACATGTGTTGCAGACATTGAAGCATCACGTGGTAGCTATGGGAGAAATAATTTTTAGAGGTACGTCCACATTTTCATTCTAAACACTGCACATAAAAATGAGTGCAACAAGAAGTGTGTGTCCGTACACTAGCTCTATCCCATGCTCACTGAATCTGCTTACAAGGAGTGGTGGCTTTTTCCAGAGATAGTAAGCTCTTAAAAATTGCATCACATATTGTTTAGGATATCATCTGTGTAAAGCCTTTTATTAGCCTCCATTTAGTGTCAACAAAGAGAGACAAGAGAAAAAGATGTCTTGGAGGTTTTCCAGTGCAGGCTTCATCCTTTTTTATTCCACCATGAAATGAAGAGACACCCCTGAAGGTACCACACATTTCTGATACAGGAAGCACTGAGATGCTTTATAGTAGAGCAGCAAGATGCTAAAGAGATGTGCAGCCCTGCCATTTCCTAATGATGTACACACAGCGTTTATGTAATGGCTGTTGCTGACATGGGTTACCTGGTTAGTTCCTGGGCGAAGCTGACCGCCTTCCATGTCAAATGTCTTCAGGGAATGAAGGAAAATCAAGTACCTCTCAGCTACCCATTTTTTGTGCTCTAATCCACTTCTGAATGTTATGGAAATATGGGTTGGTGTGTAGTGAAAGTTGGTATTTTTAATTCAAGTTTTAATTCCATAACTGATTGGGAGTTTCAGTTGGTCCTTATAGTGGATTTTCATGAATAGGTAATAGGAAATTATCTGAGAAACTCTATTGCTTGATACAGATGATTATGGTGACTTAATTGCTGTTTCAAAATTCCCCCCCTATGATTAAAGTTTCAGAGCCTGATGACACAGTTATGGGACGCTGCTTTTCTTCGAGACTAGTTGTCTTTCCTTAAAGTCTAATTTTACAGCTTCTGGTATTGGATGTTTCGTTTGAAGAAATCTCATCTTTCCATGCGTATAAAGAGCATTCTGCTCTCCCTGTTGAGACTGGAAAGGGGTGTATGTACTGTCTTGTGAAGATGGTGTGAAAAATACCATTTCTGGACTATAGGTATAATAGGAAATGCCATTCCCACACTCCGCAGAAACACCAGGGAAAGCATGCTCCTGCCCCAGACAATCGAACCTTTAATCGTAAGGCTAATAATGATTTATTGCAGCCTAAAATGGGATTGTTGGGGTTTTTTGCCCGGGCACTTCCTCAGAGTGGCCAGGTCTCTCCCCTTCCCCTCTTGCTGCTCCCCGTGCATGGCGCACGCAGTGGGCTAAGGTAGCTGCGCTCATGCCGGCAGTCGCAAAACTTCTTCTTACAGCAGCGCAGCAAGCTACCATTTATTTTTAATTGCTCCCCACCGTGTAGGCCAATTAAGGATGAAGCCAGCAGGGCAAGGATCACTGGCAAAGCCTTTGAAGGGAGCAGACCCAGCATTTGCTTCGCCGGAAGGCTGCCATTCACACATTTGTGCAAGAATGCAAACAATTGGGCTCACTCAGTGGGATCAAGTGCTATCTAGTTCAGTCTGAACCACTTTTTAGTGCAGATGGCAGTGAGAGTGGCAGCACCACTGAATATTATCCCCGGGGTTAGAAACTTCCCAAATGAGATTTACATTCGTGACCCTCCCCGTTTCAGCAGGAAACACCTGCTAAAGCAGCTTTAGGAAATGCCTCTCATTAGCAGCTTCTGTTTGAGCTCAGGCTTTCGTAGCCATTGGAGTTCAGCAGGCTTAAGAAGTTGGTCTTTTGATAATATGAAAGGGAAAATATTAGAGGATAGTAGGTACAGGCTCCATTTTTGGCTTGTGTTTCCTGCTACCTTAATTATTCCTTTAAAATCCTCATTTGACACATTTATTTTCCTACCTTTTGAACCTCCCAGGAAAGAGGGTTGCTGGGTGTCCTAAAGAGCTTGGTCATTTCCAGGAAATCCTGGATGGAGGGCTTGCTGGGTAGGTTGGAATTAGCAACCAAATATTTTAGATGCCTTGGGAAAGAAATGAGTCTGCAAATTTGGTCAGGAGTGTTGTGAGCCGTCTGTGTTTTCCTGCTTCTGTGGGAGAGAGCTGGCATTTATGTCCAGTTTCTCTCAGAACTGAGAAATGTCAGTGTACATAAAACCAAAAAGTACTGAGGAAAAGTAGGAAACCAAAATGGAGTCAACCCAGTTTTATCCTGGGAAAAGTCTTGCATTGACTCATTCTGGGTGGGCTCGCTGTTCCTTG